>NC_138050.1:5356703-5956703 GCF_964194185.1 Rhinolophus hipposideros
AGACCTTCAGAGGCCCTTGCCTTTGGAGTAAGGGTTGTTTGTAGGCGCACAGGCTGGAGCTGCTCCTGGCAGGGTCAGCTCTTCAGTAGTTGCTGTGGTTTGGTGGAGACAGCCTTGTTGATCCTGGTAACCATGGGAGTTTTCTCTTCCTCGCTAATGGCCCCCTGATGATTTTATTGACGCACATTAGGGAGGGTGATGAGCTGCTTCAGAACCTGTGCTGGGCCTTCGTTAAGGACATGTAATAATGGGACCACAGATACCCACTGTGAAAACAGGTAATGGTGACAGGAAGTAGAGGGAAGTAAAGACAGGCGCAGAAAGCGTAGTGACTCCTGCCCTTGAAGAGTTTACAGTCTAACCAAGGAGAGATAACTTACATGTTTAATTAGCACTCACTGGATTTATAGGCTGAAATGTATGGCCGACTGCATATGTATAAGGTTGGAAATAATTGAGCAAGCTTAGGAAAAGGACATATCAAGGGCAGCCATTTCATTTAATTGAAGGTAATTACCACTTATATGAGTATGAGAGTAACAGCACTTTCAGGTCTTAGGATTTCCCGTGAATGTCCGTACTTATTTTATTTGACCTTGCAGTAGCCAAAACAAAGTAACAGTGACTGAAGTGCCTCCCGAGTGCGTGTAGGCGATGCTGTGTGATGTAAATTAAATTACAGGCTTTAAACTGGATTGGAGAACGTCATGTGGAATTAGAGGAGTGCCACTCTGTCTCCAGCACTGCCCTGGCCGACGGACGTACGTAAATGTGTTAGGGGACCTTGAAGAAGATGACGGTGTTTTGGTGGAAACATCGTAGAGAAACATGACACTTCTGTAGTTCTAAGGATCTGCCTGTCGGCCTCAAAATCAAACATGCTTCACTGCTCCGCCTGTTGTCTTTGCTGTCAGCGTATGCTTCTTTCACAAGTTAGCAAAATGCCTAGCACATACTTTTAGCTCTCCTTTCCTTTTCCTGACCTGAAGAAATGTGGTTTTGATGGGGACACAAAAACAAACCAACAGAACACAGGCGCTAAAATAACGGAGCATACGAAAAATGTGTTAAGAAATTTTTTTTTTTAGAGCCTGTTAGTTGGGGTGTTTTCATAAGGTATTTCTACTAATTAATTTGTAAATAACTTACAAATACATGAATTGTTTATTCCACGGCGCTGTAATTGAAATGTCGGTGGTGAAAGAAAAGAGACTCTTCACAAACCGTGTTCCCTTACATGACAGGCAGTTCCTGCCCTCAAGTTTTTTCCTAAAATCTTCCTGTAATTTCCCAAAATCTAGACTGTGAAACCCTTGGGTAATAGAAGCTGGATTTAGAACAGTACCTCATGAAAAAGCGAAAGAATCTGTAAATAATACCTTTCAGTGGAATGGCCTTACCAGTTGTGATCAGAATTTGGACCAAGTCATGAGAAAAATCCAAGATTAAATCACTTGCTGTTTTATCACCTAAAAGAATTGTGGCCTGAAGATAGGAACTATATGAAAAGGGGCATATTCTGCCAAGTTAGAAGTTCTTGCATAGTTGTATGGGAAGACATTTACATTATACATTTGAGATTCAAATAAATGCCATTGTTGTAACCAACTGAGCACGGGTTATAGATTTCTTTGCATAGGCAAAAAAATTAGGTAATATACCCATTAATATAATACACTTGAATCGAAGGGTCAGAGCTCTACATATGGTCGCTCACATTGTCCCACCCAAGGCGAAGGCACCACTGCTACCAGATGGATCTTTGGTTATTTTGAAAGCTTTTTCATATTTTTATTGCAATTGTTGATTGCAAACATGGGTGCTTTGTGTATACTTTTTGACAACTTTCTGGCTGATGACTGTCAAGTGCCTTGTTCGGAGGTCACTGAGACATTGTTTAGGTTGGAGGCAGGCCCCTGAGGGACCGTCTCCTCCTGTAAGTTACGGAGGCACTGACACAAGAGTTATAAAAGACACACCCAGCCTGGCGGCTGCAGTTTCAGGCAGGAATTCATCCTTCTCCCGGGAAGGACTCGGATGCTGAAGGCTGAGCAGCTGAGAAGTAACCTGAAAAATGTCATGGGCAAGATTTTCCAAAATTGTTCGTGATGATATCATTGTTTTATTAGACAAATATCTTTTACATCCTGGAAGATTCAGAATTAAGTTTAAAAAGAATGCACAAATAAGCAATCTCTTCATATTTGGCAGTATATGTAGTTTTCATAGTTAAGAGATTTTGACTTTTTAGAGTAATAAGACTGCCTTATAATTATAATTTTTAAAAAACATTTCATTATAGAAAGTTTCAAACATTCATAAAAGTAGAATTGTCTAAAGTACCCCTATGTACCTGCCTCACCAAGCTTCAACAATTAACCACATATACCGCTCTTGTTCACCTATTTACCACCATCCTCCCCACCTATTGTTTTTTTTTTTAAGATTTATTGGGGAATATTGGGGAACAGTGTGTCTTTCCAGGGCCCATCAGCCCCAAGTCTTTGTCCTTCAATCTAGCTGTGGAGGGCACAGCTCAGCTCCAAGTCCAGTCGCTGTTTTCAATCTTAGTTGCAGGGGGCACAGCCCACCATCCCATGCGGGAATTGAACCGGCAACCTTGTTGTTGAGAGCTCGCACTCTAACCAACTGAGCCATCCGGTCTCCCCTCCGGAAGCTCAGCGGCAGCTGGTTGTCTTCAGTCTAGTTGTGGAGGGTGCAGTTCACTGGCCCATGTGGGAATCGAACCTGCAACTCTGTTGTTCAGAGCTCACGCTCTAACCAACTGAGCCATCCAGCCGCTCCCCACCCCCCACCTATTGTTTTCATGGAGTACTTTAAAACAAATCCCAGATACTTGTCATTTCCCCTTTAAGTGCTTAGGTATGACTCTCTGACAGATAAGAATATATATATAATCATGACTTCATTAAAGAGTAACTCCTTCGTGACATTTAATCCCCAGTCCATATTCAGATTTCCTTGATTTTACTTAATAGTTGGTTTGTTCACATTGAGATCTAAAAAGGGTTTGCACATTGCATCTGATTAGTCACTTAAATGTGTTTTATTCTCATAATTCCCACTGTACCCCCCTTCTCTCTTCCTGTGCCTTTGATTTGTTGGAAGAACTGGACACATGTCCTGTAAGATGTACTACATGTTGGATTTCTCTAAGTTTTGCTTTTTCATAGTGTCATTTTATTTCTTTCTTCCCCTATTCCTCAGTTTTCCTATAAACTAGAGATTCAATTACATTCAGGCTCAATGGAATTCCAATTCTTGACTTGTACAAATGTCTGTTTAAGGTGATGTATTGATTGGTTGATGAAAATGTTGTGCGACCACAGGCTCACAACCTAACCCTCTATTTCCCCCAGAAAAGGTAGTGTGGTTCAGTATTCTCTCCTTCAGGCTTCACAGGACTCTGTAGAACGGAACTGCTGTGAGTACGGAGAATCAGCCACCCCTAGGACCGGCGTCGCTGGATCACAGGGTGAAGCTGGGTTTGGCATCCTGAGGCCCCCCCGCACTGTTTCCGGGGCCGCCGCACCCTTTCGTCCTCACCAGCAGCGACTGAGGACGCCAGCCCACCACACCTGTAGTCTCCTGATACAGCAATCCTAGTGGGTTTGAAAGGCTGTCTCACTGTGGTTTTATCTTTTATTTCTCTGACGACTGACTAAAGGGTGCGGAGATTTTTTGTGTACTTACTGGTCAGTGTACTTCCGATTTAAAATAAGTAATTGAGTTGATTTTGCTTACAGTTTTTAGGTTATACCCAAATTTATTTACTTTCTGTAATATTTACGAGAATTTAAGGTTCACCATTTTTAAAAGTTTATTAGTTTTATAAACATTAAGTGATTGGAAAGATTTTCCATCAGGTAGTTGAAATATCTAAAAAGGAAAGAAATCTATTCCATGTGTAATTGCAGTTTAAAAATATAAGGAATTAATCAAAAGCTATTGATAAGTGATACATTTCTGACAGATTTGTAAATTGAATAAAAATTAAAAGCTAGGACTACTTTTTGAATTTGTAACTTTCATAAATCAAATGTTAATTTAATAAGCCAAAACTGAAGTAAACTTCTAACTAGTATTTTCTGTGTACAAAAACTACCTCTGCTGCAAATGCTACCTCCAAGGCTCCAAAGCAACTCACGTCTTTGCCTCTCAGCACGTGGCTGCATTTTTACCCCCCAATTATTTCCATTAGGCCAGCTCTAGCATGCCTCTTCTTTTGCAGTGGGTCTTTGTCTTCTGTTCTGTTTGCTGCCTCTTGTCTTTATTATGAGTTGAACAGCAGAACTAAATTATTTTTGATGCCATTGAAAATAAAAACTTTAAAATTATTTCTTTTAAAAAACAAAGCATCAACCACCATTACTACCACTCGTACACTTTTAAAAAATGACCCTCAGGATTGATTTTATGTCTCATTGGAAGCTTTTAGTTGGTAGAGACCTTGGGGTTTCAGTTTAGCTTGGGCTTGGACCAGTAGTTGGCTTGGAGCAATACTAGGCAAGTTGTTTACTTGTAAGAAGTGCAGTTTCAAGAATACCAGAAGAAATTACAGATCATTTGTAGACAGATCTGATTACTCTAAAGTCAAGTTGCAAGTCAACGGAGAAGGAGGTGTTGTCTCCAGTTGGAGGGTTCAGATAGTGTGATCACAGCTGTGTGTCCACTGCTGTCTGCCTGAAGGGGAGTTGCCTGGCGGTCTGTTCTCTTACCCTTGGCCAAGGGCAAGGTTTGATTTCCACTTCTCCCACACACAGTGACAGAAAGATCCAGGATAGTGGCCCTCAGTTGTCTGCAAGTTATGGGGTCAACAAATAGTTCCCATTTCACACCTGGTCTTTTGAGAGATTTGTCTTCTTTTCCCTCTATTTCTTTCCCTCTAGTTTAATCATCACAAACTTCTCTTCAGCCTCCCGCCCCTCACTCCTGCCCTAGTCTTCTTGTTTTCCCAGAAAAACTAGTCTAAAACTAGTTGCATACACACACCGATGAATCTTTCTGGTTTAAACCTATGTTAGTAGTCTCTTTGACTCTTTGTTTCTTGGGCTGAGGAGATGGTGCTATCAGGATTTCTTGCCAAGAGTAGTGGTGGAGAGAAGTTTATAGAAAATGAAAGCTGAAAATAACCAAGTTATAACCCTGCCCCCAGTTAAGTATAGCATACAAGGCAACACCAAAAACTGGAATCAAAAGTTAATTCAATATATTTCTGGAATGATTAGTAGAAGTTATGGCAGTATTTGCCCTTACAATTCACTTCTTATCCAAGAGATTTGTGTTTTCTGTTTTTGTTTGTTTGTTTGTTTGTTTTTAAAGTCAGAACAACTCAGATTTATTTAATTTAGGAAGCATATATTCTGGAGGCAAATGGCAGTCCAAATGCTTCGGCTTACCCAAGGACTGTGACCGTAAAGACTGATTCTGAAGTAAATTCTATATATACACATGTGAGCAATTCATTAAATAATAACAATTTGGTGATGCGTCATTTGAAGTAAAGCCATGATGTCCTTAATAAAAATTTGGATGCTCTGCAGGCTGAATAAACTAAGACTTTTAATGGTTACAGCCAATTGGATATAGTGGCTAAAAAGCACAGCCCTGGAGCCAGGGTTGGATGGAAGCCTGGCTGGGTACTTCTTAGCTGTGGGCCCCTGGGCCTGTTATTCAGTCTCTGCTTTAGCCTCCTCCTCTCTGAATATGGGCTTCATGGTAGTAACTTCCCCTCGGGTTTCGGGGAGGGTTATATGAGTCTGTGAATGCAGAATACCTAAAGGAATCTAGCACATAGTCAGAGCTCTATGTCTTCGTGATTATTAATCATTGCTGCTCTGCACTGCATGGTCGGTGTACTTGAATCATATTATTAGATTAAATAGATTTAGGGATTCCCTGGGAAGCTAACTGCCTTTTTTCTATAGAAATGTAATCCAGGTTACAATGGATTTACAAATGAAGCATTGGGACATAAAAATTTATACATTAGAATTGGTTAGAGTCCAAATTATTTAGTATTTGCTGAATTAAAGCCATTAATAACAGAATTGTTCTCGGAAGGGAGTAGGTCCTGTGCACATAAACACTTACATGTATGGGATCAAAGTCACTGACTCCATTCGTGAGTGAATAGTCTGAATACTTGAATGTGAAACAAATGTTTGCAGTTTTATTATTTAGGAGTGCCAAGGAAAGACTGTTTGGGCTCCAGTAGGTAATAATCACAACAGTAATTTGCGTAGAATTCTACCGTTTTTTTAGTAGTCCGGATGCAATTATTTCTTTCCCACAACTGCTGCAAGAATATATAATCAGCCAATCAGATGCATAACCGATTTCATGACCTCAGAAGCACATGTAGAAGTTTACCTGCCAATTTCTGTTGCTTTTGTAGGTCTTGACTATGTAAGCATTCACACCGTAGGCCCATGATAAGTGCCTGACAAATGGCTGTTGCCTGGATGAGTCACAGTACCACAGGATTAACCAGAGGGAGGTGCATGGCGGAGGAGTTTACAGAATGCCCGGGAAGACCTCTGAGTAGATTACTTAACTAGCGGTAGGGTCCAGACGAGGGTGTTGACGATGAATGGGGGAAGGGGATAGATGCAGTAAACACTGCAGAAGGAACAAATTAATAAAACCTGGTCACTGAGTAGCTATGGAGAAATAGTTGTGATAAAAATACCATTTAAAATCATACGCACCAGCAGCCTCTCTTGTTGAAGAATCCGTGTTCTTCATATCTTCTTCTGATTTCTAGAATCATTATTGTATTCCCTAAAATTAACGTTTACCTGGGTACTTAGTTTTCACCTGACAAATGTGACTAAACAAGGCCAGACAAGGTCAAGTGAGCATGGATACTTGCATGTAGGTGTGTGTGCAGTGTTATTACAGATTTACTCTGAGCATCCTTGGATTGCTTTAGAAAAAAACTGGGGAAAATAATTTTATTATATTCCTTAAGAAAGCATTTATGCCATAGTCATACTTTCTAAAACTGTGAAGATAGAGTAAGGACAGTACCTTAGGGATTGGTAATTGTTCAAACGTTAATGTCATGAATATTCTAAAAATAAAAGAAAACCTAATAATAAATTATAAATGAAAGTGATGGAAACATTGTCATTAGTTCTTATAATGAGAGGTCCAGAAACTCATTAAATATCTTTACCAGACTTTCATATCTGTTTTATGGTATTAGTTTTTCAGAGTTATCGTTGATACAAGTTAGCAATTTCTGAAATTCCTCACCTATTCCTGCAGTTGTGTTTGATAGACACAAGCATAGGCTGTTTCACTGATAAGAACACTAGAACACCGCTCCGCGTGTAGTCCAAGCAAGAGGGTTGTTAGGCTGAACCTATCTGCACCGATTTATTTGGATTTGTAACTATCTTCTGCTTTCTTTATAACTTGAGATGATTTTTCTTTAACTCAAAACCTAAGTTGAAATTTACAAAAAGTACAATGTACTATTGTTTTAATTTGGTGCCAGGGTCCTTTAGTTCTTGAATTGTTTCTCTGGCAATGTATTCTGGCCTTTTCACATCCATGTCTTTAGATAATTGTCTGATCTGCTCATAATAGTGTTTCCTGTTTATAAATATTCCTTCTTTTGCTGTTCATCGTTTACTTTTCCCCCAGGAGTTCATCTGTTTTTCTCCTTTTGTAAAATTTTTCCTTTTAATTTCAATTTGTACTTGACTGTGGTTCTCTATTTCCCGTCTTTGAATCCATCTGCTGCCTTTTGTTGTGCTTTCTGTATTGTAGTACTAAATGTTTTCATGCTGCTGGACTTATATCCTGTAACAACTTTTTATGAACATTCAGGGTTTTTTTAATGAATAGTGTGATGCACTCACCTCCAATCAGTAGTACTCGGTTGTGATGTTAATTAGCATTCTTAGCTTGGATGACGTGTCCTGCGTAGATGCTGAATTTTACACTGTGTTTTACTGGTAATTGTGTTTAATATTGTATACTGATGTTGATGCATTTATCACATTTTCCTGTCTTCCCTGCTTGTCCAGAGCTCTGCTGCTGAATAAGTTGTGCTAATCCTACGGAAGCTGATAAATTATTTATTAGGATTTTAAAATTGAATAAACAATAATTAATAAAACAATTGGATTCAAGTAAGAGTTCATGATGTTCCAGAGACATTGATTTCTGAGTGAGAACCTGCATATGAGAGCACATGAGGTTGCGCTATCAGGGGCACCCCTAAGGGACAGTATCACGAGGCACAGGTTGATGGGTGTCGGCCGTGCCAGCGGAATGGGGCTCAGACACAGGCGCCCAGACAGCCGCCTTCTTCAGAGCCAGACAGTGTCTTCTTCTTAAACAGGAGAGCTGGCTCTCACTTGGAATTATGAGCTGACTGACAAACGTAATGTAAAGACGAGGATGATTTTTTAAATGGCTTTTTCTTCTTTCCCTCTTCAGGACACCTTTTTCATTATCACTGTGGTCTGTTTCAGGGCTTGTGTCCCATGATAGTTGTGTGTGGAAAATAGTGAGTCTGTCATCACACAGCTGTGTATACCAGTAAAAACTGTTACGGGACATTTTTTTCTCGGTAATTGTTGGTAGATTCGCTTCCTGTTGTACCTAAAGCATCCTGGTACGTGCACACTATTGTAATATTTTAGGAATGTTGGCTCTAGTCGGGAAAATCCTGGTACGTTATTCATTCATCTTCCATATAGTAAATACCTACTGTTTTTTCAGGCATAGTTAACTATATGAGGTTAACTACATGAATTAATTTAAAATGCATTTTTTCCTCTTTTAATCTAAAGCAGGATTTAATTGGGAAACAAAAACACAGCCAAAGGCACCTTATCTCCAAAATTGTTCTGTAACCAGCATGTAAGAGATTGCTTGTTGATACAAGTTAGCAACTTCTGAAATAAAAAAACCAATAAGGAGTTTTAAGATTGCTTTTCTACCATCAAGAGTTAAGACACATAAACTATCTCTTGCTTCAGTAAATGATATGGTGTGTGTATATATATATATATATCTAGGATGGCTTTATAATTTATTGTCTGAGATGCTTCTGAGAGGAAAAGGGAGACAACAAACGTGAATCAGAATTGCCCCAGGCTAATAAATGTGGACGCGCCGCGCGCCCCCACAGGCCCCCCGTTGGATGGAGAGTGAGGGGAGCGAGCTTTGTGGGCCAGAGTGGCCTGTAGGCTTCGAAGGAGGCCTGAGCACCTCAGTGGTTCCTGTGACTCCTGCCGGGTAGGGTGTAGAATGAGGACATCCTGGGAGGAGCAGAGATTTGGGGAGGGCGGTGCTCGTGGTGGGAGCGGACTGAGAAGTCCGGTGTGAACCGTGTGTCTTCAGACGTTCTCACCTCGGTGCCCCAGAGCGCCGTCCACAGCAGGGAGCTGGCAGGCCCGTCTGCGCCTCTGCGACCCGGGAAGGACTGTTAGCTCCCTGTCCGTAGCACAGTGACAGTTCGGGACGTGGGGGTATGCGGCGAGCGCAGGATGGAGGGGGGTGAGAGACAGTCTGGAGGAGTTCAGTAACGGAGGAAGGGGAGACTAGGAACAGCGCAGAGTGAAGGATGACTGAGCTTTCGGGCTGCAGTGACTGGAAAGCCAGGAGAGCTGAGCAGAAACAGTAAGTCAGGAGGGTTACCTGTTATTTGGGGAGAACTAAGTGCAAATGTAAACATGCCGGCGTGAGGCGCGAGCTGGCTGTCCAGTTAGAAGTGGTCAGCTGGCAGCTGGGGAAATGAAAAGCGCTGCTCCACGGAGGACGAGGTGGGGACTGCCCCACGTAGGTGCGGTTGGAGCCCGGCGTGGATAGGGCCTCCCAAGGATAGAGCATTGGGGAAAGAAAGGACTGGTGAGCAAACCTTTGAAAGCCCGCATTTGGAGTATGGGGAAAAAAACAACCAACAGAGAGGATCAAAGAAGCAGGAATAGATTCCCCAGACCTTTTACCAAACACGAGACCTGTGGTGCGGCAACAGGGAATATGGCAAAGAAATTGGTTCTGTGGTTAAATGCTGCAGCTGAGTAAAATTAAATGAGTTTGTTCACTGCAAGAATTCTCTGGGTATTTAATATGTTAACATACATGGCGAGTCTCCAAGAGTGGAATATATGAAATAATGTTTTGCAGACTTATCTGATCACTGAACCCTCGTCTCCCCCAGAGTACTTCATGGAGGCCAGTCGGTATTCCAGAAAACACATTGGGGAATTACAGAAACCTAGCAAGGAAAGATTTTCAAGAAGGAAAGAATTAAACTGTGTCAGATGTTGCAGGGAGACTAAGGAAGATGAGAAATGAGAAGAAGCTGTTTCATTTGTTTTTTTTTTTTAAGTGGTCGTAAGTGACCTTTAAGAGTGCAGTTCAGTAGTGTGGCTTCAAAAGGCACTGGCGTGGCGGGCATTGAAGGTAAGACGTAGTGAGTGATGAGGAAATGAAGGCAGCGGTTTAAATCTTTCCACCTCTATTCAAATGTGAAGTGTGATTAATAGGAACAGATTGGTCATTACTGAATGTTTATGTATCTACGTGTATTTTTATTATACACAGTAAAATCATTATATTTCTAAATCACATGCCCTTTTTGTTGAATGCTGACCATGTGATATTGGAGCTGGAGGGACTTTAACAGTCAGCCAGGACTGCCCCGCAGAGAACCACGGGATTCCTTCGCATAGGGCAGTGTACACATTAATATTATTTTCTAGCCATAGCATCAAGTCTCAACTATTTTCTCATGTTTTTAAAAACGTATACGGGAAAGATAAGTCTTATCAGTTGTGTATTTTTAAGGTGTCCATCTTAGACGAATTTTAGTCTAATATTAAAGACCATCTCTGCGTATAGCCTGTCCTTTCATAACAACAGTAACACAGATATTTAATTCACAGTTATTCTGTAAAGAGGAAAGTCACTTTGACATCCTCTAACAATAGGTGTAACTAGATTATTTTAATTACAGTTGTTTCAACAATTTTTATGATAAAATATTGTGCCATAGGACTGGTGGCTGATTTTCCATTATTTGCCTATCAAGGCACTATGCCCAGCAAATGTGAAAATCAGTAAACAAACGTGAATTTCAGTGACCTGCCTGGGTTGGCCCCACTGGCTCCTGAGGTGACCCAGAGCTTTAGAGCAAACCCAGAGTGCTGCAGAGTTAGTGACTGTTTTGTTCATCTTTGTATGGTCTGAGCATCTGGCCCAGCACCTTGTTTAGCAAACATTTGTGTGTTCAATCTCTGGAAGTATCAGCTGAAAGTGGACCAGTCCTGAACACTCCAGTACAGGCTCTGGTCCCCTTGGAGACTCACAAATTCTTTTTGGCCTATAGAAGATTCTGAAAAGTTTTTCAGTAAAGAAACTTTGAAATTTTTTTTGTAAAAATTGTTTTGGTTTCTAGTTTGTAGTAAAATACACATAATTTACCATCTTAACCATGGTTAAGCGTACAGTTCAGTGGCAGTAATGACATTCCTCATGTCGCACCGCCGTCACCACCATCCTCGTCCAGGACTGTCTATCTGGCAGCCTGAAACTGCTCCTTCAACAATGACCCCCCATTATCCCGCCCCTGGCTCTTGGCAGGCGTCTCCTTTGAATTTTTTAACCTGGCATGTTCAAGCTTATTTCACAGTAAAGAACTATTTTTCTCTTAACATTTACTTATATTCCCTGTAAGTTCCATCACTCAAAGAAAGGCAGGATTACTTTTTAGTTAGTATGTAGCAGATGAAGGAGTGTTTTTCTCAAAAGTTGCATGAATCCTAAGAGAAAAGCAAGCCCTTCTGAAGTGGCTATTTGAATAAGACATGAATTCAATATTTAGAAAGATCTAGGGAGAGCTTGAGAGGGTGTTTTGGGAAGACACTGAGGTGTGCTGATGGAGGAGAAAGCAAGCCTGGGTTCCTGTCTGCTTTGCCACTAACTAGCTAGCCCCTCAGGGCCTTTTCTCTGTTGCCTGACTGCCCATGAACTGGATGAATTCGGAGACTGGTTCCAGTCTTAAAGTTGAGTGACTGAGGACCATTGTAAAGGACATGAAATTTAAATTAGCACTCAGAATTTGATAATAGCATAAAAAGTAGGAAGGAGAGAATCTGATAATTAACACCTACAGCAAAAGGGCGAACACCGAGCTCAAAGGGAATGGGGCAGAGCCTCAAATAACGGCAAAGCTTAGACAACTACAAGTATAGACATCTAAAAGATTTATCCTGTGTCCTACCTGGATTGATTGGAGTGGTTAGGTGATTAGAGAGAAGAGCAAGTACTCCAACGTAGGTGCCAAAATAATGATATGTGCTAGAACTACTCAAACCAGAAGGGAAACTTCTGGTACATGGTTGATATGCAATAAATATTAGTTTCCTTCCACAAAGATTCAGGCTCTTAGCCAAAAACTCACATTATCATATTTCCACTAATGGAAGAGAGAAGTGTCATCATCTTGAAATACATGAAAATGTATTATGCATATAGAAAAGGCTACTCTCTCCCTTCCCCAGTGTCATCCTCTCTTTCGCTTTACCCTTGCCAGTTAGTTCCCTTTCTCCTATCTATAATTTAATGTCGTCATGCTTGGTTGGCAGAAACAATTGTACTGAACTGTTGTTCTTAATTAAGTGAGTCATAAGACCTAAAAATGCTCCTCACAACAAAGGTTTCCCTAGATACAAGTCACAGTCCCCTGGAGAGCGCTTTGGTTTCATTCAAATTTGCTATTTCGTTACTAGCATGTATAGGAAATTAGACTGCTACTGTTGCATATTGAATCTGGTTAAAGCTAGTTTGTATGCAATGTGCAAGTTTTAAAGGGATACCCTATAGTCAGGTTTCAATGTGATACAGAACCATAATTTAATTTCAAAACCAACGTGTTTTTAAGTTTACAGGATTTGGAACTTGAAAAAATATATATAATTTTAAGAATAATTTGCAAGTATTTTCAAGAAAATAATGTTCAGTCTTCTCATGGAATTTTAATTGTATCAAAGTTTTCCAAACCTATTTTATTTTTTTTTTATTTTTATTTTTTATTTTTATTATTTTTTTTTTTTACCTATCTTGTAATTTTATTTTATTTTATTTTTTTTTATTTTTTTTTTTTGTTTTATTCTTTTTTTTTTTTTTTTATTAATTAATTTATTTATTAGTTTCAGGTGTACAAAACAAGGTAATACTTAGACGTTCATCATTTATATCCCTCATACTGTGAACCCCCCTCCCCCCATCCACTATCCCTCCGACCTCACACTGAACCATCACATTATATATATAAAATTATAGTTGGCATTCATTAATGTTTAGCTTCTGATGTACAATGCCATGATCAGGTATCCACAGTATCCCTGAGGTGGTCTCCCAAATAGGACGCATGTCCATCGGATACCCAACAAAATCTTTACAACATTATAGAATACCTTCCCCAAATTAATTTTCAAAAGAAAAACCCTGAGGCCATCTTGTGGTTACCAGCTGCTTCCAAATCCCTTCACCTTTCCCCTTATCCCCAACCCCCTCCCACACACCCATCTAACCACTCTCGGTTTTTTCTCTGCGTCCCCAAAACTGACTCTGATTAGTTCATTCACATAGTCTTTTCTTTAGATTCCATATATAAGTGAGATCATATGGTACTTGTCTTTCTCTTTCTGACTTATTTCACTTAACATAATGTTCTCTAGATCCATCCATGTTGCTGCAAATGATAAGATTTCTTTCTTCTTTATGGCTGCGTAATACTCCATTGTATAAATGTACCACAGCTTCTTAATCCAGTCATCTACCGATGGGCATTTTGGTTGTTTCCATATCTTGGCTATTGTGTAAAGTGCTGCAATAAACATAGGAGTGCATACAGATTTTTGAATTGGAGTTTTGGATTTCTCCGGGTAGATGCCTAGGAGTGGAATTACTGGATCATAGGGTAGTTCCATTTTCAGATTCCTGAGATACCTCCATACTGTTTTCCATAGTGGCTGCACTAATCTGCAGTCCCACCAACAGTGCACTAGCGTTCCCTTTTCTCCACATCCGCGCCAGCATTTGTTGTTTGTTGATTTATTGATAATAGCCATTTTGACTGGAGTGAGGTGGTATCTCATTGTGGTTTTTATTTGCATTTCTCTGATGATTAGTGAGGTTGAGCATTTCTTCATATGTCTTCTTGCCTTCTGTATGTCCTTCTTAGAGAAATGTCTCCCCAAGTCCTCTGCCCATTTTTTAATTGGGTTGTCCAAACCTATTTTAAAGTCAATATACATTATAAGGTATTTAAAGAAAGAGCATTATATAATTAGTATTATGTGATTTACTAAACTGATGATGTTTTTGATGATGATAGATAATTTGTAATAATAACTAATTAGGTACTTACTATGTGCCAGGCACTAAATGCTGTTGTATATGTTTAGAGCTACATTACTTGATTCTGAATTGTACTTAGAAAACCCCAGTATTTTCTTTGTTTCTTCATTGATGAGAAAAATAAATCAATCTATATAGAAAGCAAGCAGGCTAATTGACTATTACTGTTCATTCATTTTTATAAACCAGCAGCTTCATGTTCAGTGCTCAAAAAATAATTTAATGAATAAATTAGTTGACAGTTCATATAACTTAAAAAGCATTAAATGTTGTTTTAGAATATAGTTCTTCACCTATATTTTAAAATGAGTTAAATGTTCTGGAAATTCACATTTCAAGTAAAATAAGACGTAAAAGTTTTACTTAAGAACTTACGCCAGAGATTTCTGACCTCCTATTTACCTATCTTTCACATAAGTGTTTCTACAATTAAAAATAAGGAATCACACTGAGTTTTTACCTACAAAGATTTAATGTTTCATACACCGGGGGTGCCAGAAAAACATGTACAAGTGGACACTTTGGTCAGCGTCGCTGAAGCAGTAGTTCACCGTAATCAGAAGTGTCTGGACGCTGATGGGAACCACTTTGAGCACCTCTTGTAATTGCAGAAGTCAAACGTGACTTGTATTCACCTTTTGTTATTGAGTATTACAATTTTAGTAGTTTTTTTCTTTCTTAAAATGTATACACATTTTTTTGGCACCCTCTGTGTATTAGAATCAATATCATACGAAATGCTAAAAAGAATGTAGAAAAAGTCTATTGTTTTAATCCATTTAGCAAATCTCAATGTACCTTAGTTTACGACTCCATACTACAAGTAAATTCATAGCCAAGAATTCAGGTGTATTTTCGTAGAGGTTAAAACATGTTTTCATGGGCGCCTTATATAACGCTTCACAGATAAGACTGCTCCTCCCTTGCAGTGGGGAATAGGAATGCTTTCTTGGCTTCTCGAACTCTATTTTGAAATTCTTTTCCGACGATTAAAAAAAAAATTAGTTTCATTATTTTATCCAGGATGATTAGGCTCGGGAGGATTTATTTCTGCCGTCCCTCTCAAGCATATTATAAGCTAGACAGTGTATGCATTGGGGAGGGTGGGGGAGCAAATGTCCAGCAGGAGGAAGGCCTTGCAGAACCGAAAGCGGGTCCCTGGGCTTGGAGCACAGTGAGGCCGACGTGATCACGGTGCTAGTGGACAGTGATGATGAGCCCGTGGGAAGGAGTTTTCTGGAGCCCCCGGTTCACGCTAGCAGAGTGCTGACCGCCAGGTGTTGTGTGATTAGCACACCTGGGTTCCAATCTCAGCTTACCCACTTACTAAAGTCTCTAAACTCATTCCCACAGCTCTAACATGGGGCAGTAACACCTGCCTCAGAGCCGGACTAGGCGGGGTAACAACCGAGCGCAGTACCTGAAGGAGAGTAAGCTGCCCACAGGGGCGGGCTGCTAGCGTTGGCGTCTTGCTTCACTGCCACGCAGACTGCTCTGTCATCTCAGACCCACAGGCTCCCCTTTCTGTTATTTTTAAGATTCTTTCAGCAAATATTTATTGAGCACTTAAAAATTTTATATCCTAGCTACCCCTCTGCACCATAATTATGACCGTGTCTCTCTCGTAGCTCCAAGGTTATGAAATCCTCAAGGGATTTCCTATTAAATCTTCTGTAATCCAGACACTGAGCACAGTGTCTGCTTTGGACAATGTCTGAATAAATGAACGACTAAAAGAAAGTTTACGAAACATGATTACCATACTTCAGCACTGCAGTTGTTTGAATGATTTGTTTTAAATAAGTCTGATGTGGGAAAAAGAACACATACCCCATCTCCTTCATTCCATTTTTCTTTAACATTTAACAAAAATTCAGAATATTCCAGTTATAAATCTGTAACTCTAGAAAAGAAGAAAATAGGCTTATCTATTTTCAAATTCACACATTGTCTCAAAATAAGTCACTGATAGGTTGTGTCTTTTTTTCTAGATTAAGTAGCTATTTTAATACAATATTATTTTTTAAAAAGCACTATTCATCTTCAAATGCAAATAAGGCAACTAAGTAAAGACAGACATATAATGTCATGACATTTTTAGTAGGTTGAGTATTGCTTTTTTTAAAAAAAAATTGTTTATTTTGAGATAATTATAGCTTCACATGCTATTATAAGAAATAGTACAGAGAAATCCCATATACCGTTCACCTACTTTTCCCTAATGGTAACATCTTACATGACTGCAGGACAGTACCACAACAGGAAATTGACGCTGATGAAATCCACAGACTTTATTCGGGTCCCTCTAGTTTATGTGCACTTGCTTGTGTATGTGTGTATTTTGTTCTCTGCGGTTTTATCATGTGTGCAGATTCAGGTGACCACTTACCAGAGTAAGATACACAGTACTTCCAGCACAAGGGTCCCCTGGACTCCCCTTTTGTACACATCACCCACCCTCTTCTAAAACCTGGCCCTCCACTAATCTGTTCTCTATCTCATAATTTTGTCATTTTAAGAATATGATATAAATGGAATCATGCGGTATGTAACCCCCTTGAGATAAATTGAGAGCTTTTGAAAAGTGATTAGCGAAGAAAATCTCACCTCTTTCCCACTGGCCTCTTGGCCTGCCCTTTAACAAAAAGGGCAGGAATGCTGAGCACCACAGAAGCAAACGTGCTCCCCTGGAAGGTGAAGTCGAGACCCCAGTACTCATTTTCTTCTTCAAAGACTCAGAGCAGAAGTTGAGGTCTCCTCTTGTGGTGGACATGTTGTCCCCTTGGTAGAAAACAGCCATATTTCCTTGTCTGTTCTATGGCCAAAGACCACACCAGTGAATTCCATCTTTCATTCTCCCTCTTGCCTTCTATTTTTTTCTATTCTGACCCAAGTGAAGACAAATTGTTGTTGAATGAAGTACTAGAGGACATCTCCAAATTGATGTAATCTAACAAATAGAAATGGCTGTTTGAGGACTGTTTTTAAGGTTGAAATAACATGCATGGAAGAGTTCTTGTTTTCCTACAGGAAACAATCATGGTAGTTCTACCTCAGGAATGGTTTTGTTTTGATTTGTTTTGCCTCAAAAGTAAGTATAAAATATGTGATTCATTTGGGTGATCTAAATTCCATCCCTTGGGAATTTTATTGTGCAATAGGAGCTCCATCTCATATCAAGTCATCCAGAGTCCCGATGAATAGTTTTGTTTTTAGCCAAGTATGTACGTGTAGTGTATCATATTTTAAGCTGTTAATAGGAGTCTTGTTTTTAACTCGTTGATGTGTCAAGAATCCCACTACTTCACAAGCAGAGGTTCTTTTAAGGTATTTTATGACTTAGCTTGGCTTCAAGTAAGTTAAAAGTTCTTTCATTAATAAATACTTAAATAATTGGTACATAATCTTCTAAAGGAAACTAGCTCACATTTGTAAGAATTGCCATACATTTACTGAGAAGAGCTGAAATTGACGTTATTTATCAGAATAAACCTGAGAAGATTTTTACTATAATATAGGATCAATTAATTAACTACTGACCAACCTGTGCATTCAGATGTTTATCTGGGTGATTGCTTTCAAGATTTCTTCTAAAGGAAATTATGGGAATCCAGTGTTTTCCTCCGTTGGTATTACAGTCCGAAAATACAAGAAAGAAATTCTGAGATGTTCTAAATTGCTGCAGGCTAGAGGGTTTCCGGAAGGAAGAGGCAAGAGGGTTTAGTTAGCAACTGCCTGCGAAACCAACAAAGTCAGCTTACATTCCTAGATAGATGTTGGAACTTTCAATTAACCTCCACGTGGCCATTTATAGTTATCCATAGAGAATAGCCCACCACCAAGGTTGCTTACTCATCAACCTTCCGGACTGCTGCCCACAGCCAATCCAAAGGAGCAAACCCTTTTCCTTAGGACTCTGCATCTATCCCAGAACTGGCCCCGCCTCATTTTCTCCCACCCCTTTTATCCATAGCCAGTGTCAATCCCAGAACTGGCCCCGCCTCACCTCCCACCCCCTTTATCCATAGCCAATGTCAATTCTTTCAAAACAACTACATCTTTCTTCCCCACACTGTTGGCATAAAAGAGCCCCATCCATCCCAGGGACATGTTTGTCTGTCCACCCAGCCCTGCAGCTGCTGGCTTAGACTGCACACCCCAGGACCCGGCCTTTCTGGCTAGCATGTGGCTCCATAAACTCTTTCTTTGAGAAAAGTTTCAGCATGAAAGTTTTTTGTTTTAGAGCACACTTGACTGCTTACTGAGGCAGATTCATGCTTCTAGTCTAGGAGTGAGGTGGTCACGTAGGTATAAGCACAGCAACAAGTCCAGACTGACTGCTAGCCCTCCACGTTAATAGTCCATCTTACCTTCATTTAAAAACCAGGCACAGTAGACATGTTAATATGGTAGCTCACTTCATTTCACTTTTCCTAGAGCCCTACTAAGTGGCACGTTTCGGCCAGTAAGATGCAGGGTCTGAGAAACCAGACGTCGAGGTGTTTGCACCTTGGAACTGTGCTCATCTCGGCATCACTACCCCACATTCGCTGTTATCCAGCCCCGCTATACGTGATGCCGGCCATTTGAGAAAATGCCAAGAATGCTAAAGCCCAGGTTTGAATCTTAGTGCTGACCTTTCCGCTTGCAGCTTTAACTAAAGAAGCTGAAGTGTTAGCAAATATTGAACACCTATGAGCCAGGCACTGAAAGTGTTTCCCACAATATGTTACTTTAATTTTGTGGGTTTATTACTGTTGTTTTAAATTTGGGACATAAGTTTCCTGAAAAATCTTTATTATTATCAGTTTGGGGTAGTGTTAACTATAAGATTTGATAAATTCTTAGATTTATGTTATTTGTCATATTTCCCCCCTTCTCCACCCAGAGGGGTGGTTAGATTTTAAAATCTTACCCTGCTTTTTGCTCTCATTTTGTAGTCCAAAGCCACTTTCAAACTCTGCCGTGAGTTACAAACTCAGAGGTTTTCTGGGGACAGGAAGGTATGTAAGTGTACCGAGCAAGCCACTGTGAGTAAGTAGGGATTGATTGGGAGGGTCTGTGTCAAACTGAAAAGGTCAGCCCACCTGTAAACATTTTTTAAAAATATTTTTTAACCTGTGTCAACACGTCTAGAGCCCCCAAATGTCCAACATTCTGAGCATCTAGAGGACCATAAATTCGTTAGACCATTTATTTTGAAATACAAAAGTGAAATATCAGCTTATTGGTGGTAGTGATGTTACCAGTTTTAAAATAGGAAACACTGAGAACTTTACAGAATGAACCCTGTTAGTGTTATGTATTTATGGGGTGGAATGCATATGTTGTTTTGCTTAATATATTGTGGACACCTTTCCATGCCAAATCACGTAGATCTGTATGTCATGTCATTTAACCGCTGTGCCGGTTTCCATTGTAAATATGTACGGTCATTTATTTTTTCATTTCCACGTTGATGAATGTTAGGGAAAATCTAAAATATGCTTTGATGTCACCATTACAGTTTCTAAGGATTAGGTTGTCTTTTTTTTCTTTATTATTTTTAAATATTGTAATTTGAATAAAATCCTAATAGAAAGTCATTTTAAACTTAAAAAGACAATTCCAAGAAATAGTAGGTTTGTATTATTTACATAACTCTTAAAAAGGTTGAATCCAGTTATATTTCTTTCTCGTTAAACATATATGGCTGAACCATTACGAGGGTCATACGTTCTTGGGCGTTCATGACTAAGGGGCCCTTATACAGTAACTTGTAGCCATTAGAAGATTCCATGTAAGTTCAGAGCATAATATACGTGTATCAATATTCACACATAATGGGACAGCCATGAATGGCGATGTGTCTGTGAGAAGCAAGCTTCACATGTAAAGATGGGTTCCTTACTTTAAGAATCACTCATTACTTGTTGTTATACGAAATAAATAAGGTGGTGTTTTCTTACAATTTATTCATTCTGGCAAACCACTCCTTGAATTTAGTTCAAATAGAACTTACAGGGTTTCTGGATCGTATCACTTCTTTACAGCAGTGTGATTTCATCATTTCGCTTCCTGTATTAAGCTCTGGTCTGATTTTATTCTAGTTAGGAAAGCAATAAGACGTTCTTACTGGACATATTGAAACAGCTTTTCATCTGGAATATGGATTTCTTTTTTTTTTTAACTTTTGAAAAACATTTTGTTGAGATAGAATGTACAGATTCTAATATGGAATCTGTTTCTACTCCATCTAATGTGGAATCCGGTCACATCCCATTGAGTGCAGAATTGTTTGTGTGTAGCGTTTTTCTAAAAGAGATATTTTATAACTTTCAGCACTTTTTCAAAGTGGTGAGGTACTGGGAGTGGCTTTGGCCATGATGGTGGTCAGTCGGTGACCTGGTGTGTTGGTATGTTGATGGTGCTGCAGCTGGCACCAGTTTATTGGTTGTAGATTTTTCTGTCTTAAAAGATTTTCTGGTATTTTTTTTTTAAGTGTGTTTTTCCAGGACCCATCAGCTCCAAGTCAAGTAGTTGCTTCAATCTAGTTGCGGAGGGCGCAGCTCACAGCGGCCCATGTGGGGATCCAACCGGCAACCTTGTTGTTAAGAGCACCGTGCTCTGACCAACTGAGCTAACCGGTCGCCCTGGTATTTTTTTTTTCTTTTTATGAGGAAAAAAAATATTGGTAACTGAAGATGAGAGCTTGGGTGACCTGGGACCTGGCACAATTCAAACTGGCACAATGACATTCTCTGTTCTTTATATATAAAGAAGCTAGACTAGTCCCAGGGCTCAGCTCTGGACTGGATCCAACTTTTAGGAAGATCTTATTTGCTCTTTTAACAGAGGCCCAGAAGTATAGAAAACCATGTTTGTATTTCTGTAACTTACAGGGAAGTGAATGGATGTCACGGTTTTAAAAAGATAATATCAAGTTAATTATGGATAAAGATAAAAATTGAAAAGTGAACATTTTGGAAAATGTGTTAAGAATGACAGATAAGCAAATATATATATATATTGACTTGGAAATATAATACCAGTGGATCTCAAAATTTTTAATTCTATTACTCGCCTTAGGTTTTTCACTGACAGTGAATGAATCTATATTCTTTGTCACACATAACTCCTCTTACCTCTCCCAAGAAAATACATGATCATGCATTTGGGATTAAAGTATCTACTATTTATTGACTCCTCTGTTAACCATAAAAAAATTATTTAAAATTGTAATTTCTGGTTAATTTGTTTAGGTTTGAGTAATTTTTATAGAATAAAAAAGTTGTATGTAATTTATTTTCTCTATTTTTTCTAAGAAGTAGATTATGAACTAATTTTTTTTTGTTTCTTAATTTGCAAGGTCACCACTTGTATTAGTTTTTCAATGTAAAATATGTATTCTACAGTGTTGTGATAACCTGTAGAAGTCCAATTCTGGACATTGTTGGGATAGCTAAATTTAAAAGAATAATGAATTTTGGTTTGCCTATGTTCATTTATTGAAGCAAATATACCCATATATTAAATATTATAAGTAAAATCATATATCAAATTCCCATTCTTTAAAAAAAACTTTACAGAATTTAAGTAAATGAGTATGAGAAAATGGTATTAGTAATAATTTGGAATGTGAAATGGAAAGCTGAGTTGTTCATTACTTTAAAAATTTCAAGATTTATATTAAAAGAATCATTGTCTTCTTTCAGATAAATTTGCGCCTCATCTTGGTAAGTGGGAAAACAAAAGAGTTCCTGTTTTCTCCCAATGATTCTGCTTCTGACATTGCAAAGCACGTGTATGACAACTGGCCCATGGGTGAGTGGTGTTTTTCTCTTGAGAACAAATAATGTTAATTCTTTATGCCCTACCTTGTTTCACAAACATTTTGAAAAAGCTATAAATAGATAAGATATAAAAGAGCAAACAATTAATTGAGGGTACAAGTCTCCAAGTTAGCAGGAATTACTGCCTCCTTCCCTAGATTTTGCTCTTCAGCTACGTCACTTCAAGATGGTAAAGGGGCCACAGTGCAGAGTCCCTGTGTTTGATTTAGAGCTGCTTAATGTAAATGAAAAAAACTTTTTTAAAGAAAAACACAACATAGCTAACACACACACACACATTAACATTAGTAAACCTATTTATAAGACACAAAAGGAAAGAAAAACTGTCTTTAACAAATTATAATACATTCTCTTCGGTCTATTCTATACATAGCTTGTTTTAAATTGAGTTTGACACAAAGTTAATTTCTAATTCATGTTAACTTTTGTGTTCTGTAAACTACTACAAGGTCAAGAAGATATAAAACCCATTAATGCTTTGTATTTTTAAGCCAGTATCCATGACACCAAAATTGTGGTGTGTGTGTGTGTTATTCCTTCTTTTCTCCAGTTCTTTTCTATGTAATAAGACTGTCTTGCCATCCTAAAGTGAGTCTTTAGCTTATGTTCTTCCTTTCAATTTGCCCCACGTCATCATGACCCTTTTGTGGCACGTACCATAGTGATAGGACTTTCAGCTGACTTCATTTCATTGTGTTCGCCAAAGCATTTGGACTTGTAAAGGACAAGACTTGTTTCAACAAAGAACGCAGTGTATACTGCGAAATGAATAAATTAGATCGGTGTCTCTCAACCTTAAATAATATATGGAACACTTTTAGAGGAAGAAAATTCTTGTAGATTCCCTAGTGCTGAGTTAAATGTTTTTTATCATAATTTTTATTTTAAAAGATAGAAACATAAAACCCAATTAAAATTCTTATCCTTATAACTCACCTACAACCATAAAACTCAAATAGGTCTACAAGGAAAATCCAAACGTACGTCTGAAACCAGTAGTGTTCAAACAACAGCATCAGCGTGCCAGCCAGATGGTGTCCCTTGCTAAGGCTGGTTCGCGGTTTGCCCACGACTTGGTGCTGTTGAGCTGGCATGCTTGTGCCCCTGCTTGCTGCGTGAGGGCCCCGTTATCTGCACATTCCCCACGAAACCCGCTTTCACATAATGTTTCTAATTGCTGCGCAGCCTTCACTCAGCAAGAATGGATCGTGGACGTTAAGTCAACCTCTGTCCTTTCCTGGTGAGCCCCTTGACGATTAAAGAAGTCTGGATTGGCGCCAGGACAGCCTTAAACTTCAACGTATACATGGGCACTAAAACCCCACGGCTACATGTACTGGGTTGTAAAGTGATTATTTGAATTATCTAGATAATCTCCAATTCTCGTTAAAATGAAAACACAATTTGGAAGTTCTTGAAGAGGACTTTCAGACCCTAAGAATATGTCTTTGTGAATTCATAGATCCGAGATTAAGAAACACTGATTTAGGCCAGTACTTTCAAATAACTAGATCTTTCTTCCCATTCATAACCAAGGACAGTGAATGCTAGTCCTGAATCAGGGATGGCCTGAAGCCAAAGGCTAGAGGTGAGAAGGAATTTCAGAAAAGCCAAGTGGGCTCACCTGGGGGCTAGCGCTAGAATTTCTTCTTAGCCAGGCAGGATAGATAGCTGTCAGTGTGAAAAGCATTTTTAAATTACCTGCCTAATAGTGATGTTTTACTAAGTATGATGTAAGATTGTTTTTATGGTTTTGGAGGGAAGAAAGGGTACGGCTAGCTTTGGACATCTATGGATATTATAGAAAAGATTACACAAGACAAAAAAGGAATAATCTCTCTCAAAAGCGTGTTTTATTTGGGCAACATTATATCGAGATAAAAGAAATACTTTACCTTTATAATTATTTTACTGAATATTAAAATTAATTTTAATTCCTTAGAAACTCCTGACTTACGGTAAAAAAAAAAAGTCAGATTCAAGTGCAGATCTTCACTGTAGTTTCCCAAATGAATGAGCCATCTGCAGTGTATGGAATTGATTTTATCAATCCTACGGTACTTATTTTCACACACAAAATTTTTGAACCTAGGTTTTCCCCAGTTTGCCAGTTGTACTCAGCAATTTTAGACAATGCAGGGAATAAACATTTTAAAAATTAATTTTAATATTTTATATAAAATATTTATATTAAAACTCTAGTTCTACATTGTACCATATCATGCACCAAAGGTCAACAAATGTAAATATTTATTGGTAAAAGTGTAGTAAATATTAGATCAGTAGAAGTACATTGTACAATATGTTTTTGGAAGGAATTGGTTTTCCTTGATATAAGTACAAAGAAGTACTTTGTACAACATGTTTTTGGAAGGAATTGGTTTTCCTTGATATAAGCTTAATGCGGTTTCGGGGAATATTGTTGACAGGTGGAATAGTCAGGCACATAGCTGTTACCGGTCAGAGGTCCAAGAAACAATGCACTAAATACGTGTTGCGATTAGCTGAAATTCCTCCTTGAAGCACTGTCTTCTACAGGTCTGTCTAAATGTCGGGTCCCCTGAATCGGAAGCACGTTCAACTAGTGGAGGACGTGGAAATCACGACACTGTAACATAAAGAAATATGTGGCTTCAAGTTTCTGCATCTCACAAAATACTTTAAATATTCTTAGAATATTTTTTTCCTGTGCATTAGACAATTGCTGTCATTTGTCTTGATACTTGTACAACACTTCCATCTGGATCAGAAATATTTTACTAAGCAGTAATTTGGTGCCATGGATTCAAAATAATTCATGCTAAAGACTTAGAGGCTTATGTGATCTTTGTTCTAGAAGCAGAGGGATCTGGGAGCACTAGAGTCAGAAGGCAACAAAGGCTTGCCGTGGGGAGGGTAGAGGGACAGGAGAAAGGGGGTCTGGGGAGGAGAAGGGGTGCGGGGGAGAAGAGACAGATTCTACCCATTTTTGCTGTGTGGAGTCACTGAGAGACACTGGTTTATCAGACTCATATTCATCATTTGTAACACTCAGAAAAAATGGCTGAAGAAAATTGCTCTCCTTTCCCCCTTTCTCCTCCATCATTTCCTCTCCGTGATATTTTAACTCTGTGTGGACAGCTCCCATCTCCTGATAATGGAGCGCCTGTAGGAAACAAACACATCACACTAGAATTGTTGAGAAAGATGATGATGGAATTCTCAAATCTCTACCAGAATCAGAGCTGGAATTATTATCTCTACAAACGGGGGGAAATTTCTAACCCTATCACATGATCAGTGTCCTTACATCATTATTTTAGCAGCGTGGTTTTCATACTTTCCTATAAGTTATGGGCTGAAATGAACTTTTCTGTTACTCACCAGTTTGTCTTTTGACTTTCTTTGTGCACTTTCCCAGTGTCCATATTTGTTTAGTAATAGTACCTTGTGATATATGTGATTTTTCAAGTGTCTTCTGAGTGTTGTGGGTAAAGTGAATTAAAGTTGCGTCTTTCTGTAATCTTTACAGATTAATCTTGTGTCTTTACAAACAACTTCAAAAAGACAATAAATAAATCACCACTGTCCAAAAGTTAACATTTACTTTTATTCTCTTTTAAAAATTTTTGTTCCTTAGTTTTATTGACGTATAATTTTTTATTTGCTATATGAATATATTAATTCATTTAAAAATATTTGTTACACCTATTGTTTCTAGTCTCAAATATATATTTAAACAGGTACCAATGTTGGAACATTATAATATTTTGTTAATTACCTGTGATTGGAATTAATTTTCAAATGATATTCCTCTTTACCCACGGTTAGATTTTTCCTGACTCGTTTGTTTTAATTCTCAAACTTCAGGACTCTCTTTTGGCACATTTTCGTGTTCTTCAGAAGCAAAAGGCAGTCTTTCTGCAGCTCTCACTCTGTACTGAGGAGCACTAGTGGGAACGGGGCTGCAGGGGTCGTGTCAGCGAGCTCCCGGGCTCAGAACTTTTAGAAAGTGCACGAAGGCCCTAACTGTGTGTTGAAACCCCCTGACAAGTTCATGGTTCTTTTCAGACTGGGAAGAAGAGCAGGTGAGCAGCCCAAATATTCTGCGGCTCATTTATCAAGGACGATTTCTGCACGGCAACGTCACGCTAGGAGGTAATGGGCGTCCTGTCTGTCTCGTGGGGGCAGTATCCGTTTGTCTGTTTCAGTGCTGGTGTCTGACTTTACTAAACAGTGTCACCTTCACACTCAGTGAGTTCCGCCTGCTGTTGGGTGTCTACTGCATGCTTTGCGTGCTGTTACATTTAAGCTCAGCACTGCTAAGTGTTTACCACCTGGCGAAGTAGGCTATCCCATTACAGGTGGGAGCCCAGAGACGTGCTCCTACAGATGTCATTCTGTTTACTTCTGGATCGCATAACTTAGATGCAATAGGTAACAGTTAAAGCCATACACACCAACTAGGAAAGGATTCTGATCATTGCTTTTCAAATGTAATATGGAGCAATGTTTTCAGTTTGGCGTAACCGGTACCGTTGCCGTTTGTGCAAGAGCACAGGTAAATGAGTACCTGTAGAGACTGTGCCACGGGCTGACGGAAAGAGCAGATTCTAGCCCCAGACTGTCCAGGTTGCCTCTGAGCTCTGCCACTCACGGGCCGTGGAACCTCGGACAAGCCACTTCAGTGCCTTTGTCCCCTGTCCTCAGAGGAACACGGAACAGCAGCAGTGCCGTTCTCCTGAGCTGGGAGGGTTAACGAGCTTACGCATTCAGAGCGTTTAGAACAGTGCTTGGCACACAGCACACACTTTGTTAGCAGTTGCTGCGCTTTCGACGTGACTGGAGAAATGTGGCTCAACAGTGCCGCCTTGTGGGTACGTTTTCTACCATCAGCAAGCTTGGTTTTCACGTAGTACATGTATTTCAAAAACATTCTGATAATTAGAAACGTGCAGACAAATGAAGTGATGTACTCTAATAATTTTTGTTTAAATAGTGTCTGAGTTTTTTCTCTAAAGATGACAATGAAGTGTTTCCTTTTCCTTAAATATGGAATACTTTCATTCATTCAGCATATACTTATTCCTTATGTGCCAACCCTGTGTGCTAAACAACTGGAGATCCAGGGTTGAACAGGAACCTCTTCCTTCAAGGTGCTCCAGGATGACAGAGTAGAAACATAAAACCCGCGGGTAGAAGGCTGTCATCAGGGCTGGAGTAGATGAGTGCCAATGATGATTATGACAGTATCAAGTAGGAAGGACATTTCAGGATAGAATTTCACGCATAACCAAGTTTCAGTGTCAGTGTAATGACCGCTCTAATAAGTGCCGATATCCACGAAGAGATATCTGCCATTTCAAATCGAGCTGCTTTGCTTTGCAGTTCTTTTTACAGCTCCTTGTGTAGTTACACGAACCAACTCTTCATCTAAGAATTGACTGGTAGCTCCCTGGCTGTCCTGGACGTTCATTGGACAACCCACTACTGTGTGAAGTCCTGAGTGACGTTCACGTGAAGGTTGGAAACCCGCATTCTGGATGTTGTGCAGTGTCACAGCAGAGAGCAGGGGACCCCAGCGGAGGACGAGAAAGCACTCGGATTCTTGTTCCTCTTCCTTCAGCTTCTTTGATTGTTGATATCAGTGTCTGCTGTTTCTAGTTAAAATCCAATGGAGAAGGAAAATCACAGTCCTTGTCAATCCAAGTTTTAGCTTCAAATGGCCAGCCACTCAGCAGCTTCCCAGGCCTGGCCAACATTTCCCTAAGCTGACATCTCAGTTCACTGACCTGTTTTCTGAGACTGCTTTCCTTGCTGTCTCAAAACGATGATGGCGGTGGTGGTAAAATTTACCCAATGCCTTCTGTGTGCCAAGCCCTGAACTAAGCCTTTTCCCTGGGTTATTTCATTTAATCGATGGAACTGCTAAGGGGCAGGTGATGGAATTACTGTCTCCAGCTTAGGTGGGGAACTGAGGCTGCAGGAGGGGGTCAGTGACGCGCTGATGGCCCATTTCACTGTTGACGAGCAGCAGAGATGCATTTTATCCCAGCTCTGACATATAGAGTCATCAGGATGGTGTAGCGGTGACGCACAGCTCGGCATGTGTGCATTTCACACTCAGTCAGGCTTCCCCGTATACGCAGTGACATTTTAATAGTGTAAGTCTCACTGGCATCCTGATGTTAAATCAGGCCTTAGACGTTATCCCCAAAAGGCCCTCCTCTTTTTTCTATCACCGTGTGTACTTATGGGCCATCATGCTTCATTTGAACTTCAGAAGTTAAGAGACAGACCACGTAACAGATTAAATAAGGAGAAGCTCACCTGGGTTACATGAGATATTAATAACATTGAAGACAATCAGGACTCGTCTTTAATCCACATGGTAACCATCATCCAGCAGAGCAGGATTGCAAAAGCAGATGGCAGGAACGTCGTCCTTGCTGAGGAAAGGTGGTGAGCCTACCCTCAGTTTGTAATTAGTGAAAAGCAAGTAGCTTGGGATGTCAGAACTCAAACATCACGATGGAAGTAATCCTAGAAGTTAGACATGCTGGCTGCTCTAATTTTATACACAGAATAACAGAGGAATTCACCCCGAAACATGATGGTTGTGTTTGCTTAAGTGGTTCCTGGATATCTGGATGTGTATTGTGTTATTCTGTCTCTGTCTGAAATAGTTCATAGTTATAAACACTTGTCATTTATGAATGAGAAAACCTTTTACAGGCTTGACTAGAAAACAGTAATTATTAATAACGCTAAGGCAGTGATTCTTTTAAAGTAACCTTTTAAAGGAAATTGTTTTCTAGTTGGAGAATAAAGGTTGGAATTAAATGTTTAAAATTAGTTTGTGATTTCTTCTATTTCTACATGATAGTGGCCTGTTTGGTGTAGTAATTTTATTAGGTGATTGACATATAATTAGATTTAAAGACAAATGTCTCTTAATCTAAACTTTTGCTTGTATGTAGAAAAAGTATTCTGTGAAATATTTTTTAAATTCCTTTTCTCCTCTAAAGGTTATTTCCAGTTTTAACCAATCATGAATTTTCTCTTGTCCCTTTCCTTAAACAGCATGGTGTATATGTCAAGATAATGAGCATAACAGGAATGTCTTAATTATAAAAATTGTTTCTGATAACATTAATTTCAAAATATTATCAGACTATTAA
Organism: Rhinolophus hipposideros; assembly: GCF_964194185.1. Classification (NCBI taxonomy): domain Eukaryota; kingdom Metazoa; phylum Chordata; class Mammalia; order Chiroptera; family Rhinolophidae; genus Rhinolophus; species Rhinolophus hipposideros. The sequence continues at coordinate 5,386,105 of NC_138050.1, forward strand.
TTAATTAATAACTTAATTTCATTTTTTAAGAGATGTCCTATCTGGTAAGAAGTTCAGCCTGTTGAGGAAGTCATACAAAAAGCAACCAATTTTAAATGGTTTCAGTTCTGGCTAGTAATTTCGATAGATTGAAGTACATGTAACAGATTGTCTTCTACTTTTCACACAGCGTTAAAACTTCCTTTTGGCAAAACAACAGTGATGCATTTGGTGGCCAGAGAGACACTGCCAGAGCCAAACTCTCAAGGTGAGCCGTGCGCCAGAGAAGTCCCACGCGTGGCCAGGAATGGCCTGTTCTCCCTGGACGTTCTGAGGGAAAGGAACTTTTCGTACTCCTTGATGAGAACTTGTGACGCAAATGACCAGACATTTTGGAAACAGGCTTAAATTAAAAGAGCATTTATTATGATTTTTAATTTAAAAATGTAAACATTAAAAACCTATTTGTTATCAAGCTTGAGTGCCCCCTCCGCCCCTGCCTCCAATAGGAGCGTTTTTACAGACGAAACTTTCCTTCATTTCCCCAGGTCAGAGGAATCGGGAAAAGACTGGCGAGAGTAACTGTTGTGTAATCCTGTAAAGAGTGTCTGCTAAGTGTGATGTGACGTCATCCTTGTCTTCCATGCCACCGGGACAGAAGAGACCCCACATTGCGTCAGGAACCCTTAGCACATCTGCCTGCAAAGCCATGGAGTGAGTGGTCACATGAGCACTGTCATCTTTTCTCGTGAAAGTAAAAAGAACCAAGAACATATTTCACTATGACTTTTATTTCTAGTACTTTTGTTTGTGTTGAGCAGTTTTAAAACATTGGTTTTTGAATGCAGTCCATCTCCGGGGGAAAAGTTAACAAGTTACCTTTCATAGCAGAAATGATTTTGCTGCCACAAAAATTGCGATCACCAGAACTAACAAATCAAGTGTTCCAAATACAGTTTGCACTAAACAAGTTTGATTGTTTTCTTCACCAGCAGAGTTTATAGCATAGTTCATGGTACCCAGAAATTCTCATATATACAATTCCACACTGGAAAACACTCAGCAACTAATGACCTTAATTACTGGGCCAACTGGAGAGGAAAAAATGGACAAGAAACTAAACTGTTTGGTGGATTCTACCACAGTCAACCATGGTGGCTTCACTGGCACAGAACACTAAACGGAGGGTGACGGCCTTCAGTGCCGCAAACGAAAAAACCAAATGTGCCTGTTTAAAGCACTCAGTAGAGATCTGATGAGCAAATGGTTTTTCCTTTAACATGTGCCCTCTCCAGTCATAAGTAACCAAGAGCTTGTTCACGCAGCACAAAAGGGGTGAGTGTGTTTCCTAGCCTTAATGTGGGAGGGGGATGTTCCAATCACTCATAGACTTTCATTGTTGTGCAGAAATATTAGGAAACCTCATTTACTGTTCATTTTATGTATTAGAATGTCAGCAATTTGACTTTTTTCATAATTATTGCTCATCTGTGTCCAGTGTCACACTCACTCATTAGAATTCAGATGAATTCTTAAAATTAAAAAATTCTCCGCAGTAACTAATTTGTTTCTTCATGTAGTTTGCATTTGGTGTCAGTGCTTGCAGTTGTATTAAAATCAAAAGCTGATTTTTAAAAGGCATACGCAATTCAGGATGCCTTTGTTTTGTTTTGTACCAATAACTTAAAATTGATATGCTCAAAACAATTTGCACAGCACTAAAGCATGAGCAGTTTCATCTAAATCTGTAAAGACATAAAAGATTTTATATTTTTTCACTGGGAAGGAATTCTTCCTGGATGAAATTACAAATATGTGTAGAATATATTTAATAAAAACTTATAAAATACCTAACTATAGAACTTACATATAGATTGGGGTGTAGTGTGTAGAACAATGTTCCATATAAATAATTTAGCCTTTATAACAATGAAGTTACAAGCTGACATGTTCTATACTTAAATGAGTGTCCACGGTCCTTACAAGCATTGAGTGTAAATGGTTTCCAACGGTCAGCTTCGTTTAGAGTGATCAGGTTACTTTACTCATTGTTAAAGTGCTGATGAGAAGGCTTTCTATGCAGTGGAGTTACGAAAATATTGTTCATACTGATCAGAAATGTGTATAGAGCAGAGTTTTAAAATGAGTGTAAATAGCACTAAACATTTTCTTTCTGCAACCTGTACTTATAGATTCTTTCTGTAAACTAAATAAAAATATATCATCGTGCATTTCGGTTATATTAAAAGGTCTTAATTAGGTCGATAATTGTTTAAGCTCGGTCTCATCCATGTTATAATTGTTTTCTGTTTTTGTTTCTGAATCTTTAAAAAATTTCATATAATTAATATTCCATTGATAATTTTGGGAATTATTCATAACATATCTTTGATATTTAACCTGGATGATCTGTGCACAGCCACAATACATAGAATTATGTGGTCTCTCTATCACTAGATGTTATATCAAGAGGTGTTAAATATTTATATGCTTTGTTCATTAGCTCAAATGTGAATTCTGTTAGTGTTGATGAAAGAAGATTCTGGTAGTTACCTAATTGGGCAATTAAGCCATTTATGGCTCTATTCCTCTTTTGTAAAACAAATTACTGGTAATTATTTTTAATACCTACTTTAATTCTAATTACTCTCTGTTTTTCCAAAGTTAAAGACTATCAGCTAATTGTGATTGAATTTTTACAATGGTTAAAAATAGTCTCTATTGGTTTTCAATATATTTTTCTGTGTTCCCACATTATAAATTTCCCTTTCACAAAACCTCAATTTAGATTTTGCAAAATGGATAAACTTGTTTATTAGTAGAGAAAGAATTATATCACTTAATACTTAATATCATTGTTATGCAGAATGAAAAAAAGAATAAAAACTAGCAGTAAAATTATACATGGAAAACACCAAAAATTTAACTGCCTTAACAGTATAACGTGAAAATACTCAAATATCCCTTTGAAAAGTTTCCTGGATGGCCTCATGGTTGAAATATGGTTGGTCATAGCCAAGGCTCCTACTGAAGGTCCCTCTGCCAAAACTGACAGCTCACTACTGAGGGGTGTAAGCTGCGCAGACCCAGTGATGTGAAGCCTGGGTCGTGGGCCTGTGAGCCTGCCTCGTCTTTGTACCTAACTCACCTTTTACCTAAGTTACCCTGGACTCTGTTTAGTGTTCTGGACACGGCAAGCTTTTCTTCTCTATGAAATTCTCAGCATGTCTCCTTGACCTGAACTATTTGTTTTCTCTACAAGATAAGTTGTACCTCATACTATCACGAAAAATATAGTATCTAACATTGTTACTCACATTAAATGAGGTTTTCTCATAACATTTATCCTTAGTTTTATGTCACCTTGACCTTTGTTACAGTAATTTCTGTTAGATTTCTATTTCTGTTAGCTGATTGTGGCAAACAATGTTTAATGTGAAAAGAAATTAAACTTTCTTCATCTGTTATAGAATACCCTTCTTTTAAATGACTTATACTCATAATTTTGGTGTATTTTTCCTATTCTTCATCTCTCTACTGTTTTTCTCTTTTTTCATTCGATTTATTTTATTACATTCTTCAGTAAAATTAGCACTGTGCAAGCCTTTATTCTTCTGTATTTACCAACATCAAAGAGAAGCGATCAACCCAAATTTAGTGTGCTTTCATACCATCCTTATTGGAAACTGTCGCAGGCATGTCTTCAATTTCTTTCTATTGCCATTTCCATAATATAGTCCTTTGTTAGCCAAACAACAAAGTGATTGGGTGGGAAGAGGGCTTGAGAGAAGCGTACATAACCTCTCATTATGGCTGAAACACAGCTGAAGACTGTTGCCCGCTATGTGGCACCCTTTCGCTTGCCGAGGTGAGTGGGCTTCTTGGATGTGGGCCGTAGACGACAGTCTGTGACTCTCCTCAGCTTATGTCCACCGGCCACATGGTGCCCTTCCTTCAGGAGACTGTACCGTATGTGAGCTGTTTTGCAGACATGTTGTGGGAGGTTCTAAGAGTTCCCAGACAAAAGTAAAGGAGAAACATCTACTTCTCAGATAGTAAAGTTTAAACCACTACTAGAGTATGAAAACAAATTTATTTAGTAGTTGGTGGTCTTTGACAATGATGTTAAAATGTTTGTCCTTTATATTATTTTTACGTCTGCCTTTTTTTCAAAATGACAACTCACAAGAAACACATAGTAGACAGAGTGAATCGCCACTTGGGAAGAGGAAATGTCAGTCTCCTATGATTCAGCCAAATACAAAAGGAGGTGGGTGAGCAAACACATACCATAGACTTCTTCAAATGGCTCTGCAAGTGACTTGTTTTAAGTCTCAGGCAGAGACTCACTGTCTTTAGAGAGTAGTTGTTCCACATTCAGACATTATTCACTATCTGATGTTCATGTTCTCCAGACTCTGAGAGAAGTCTACAATGTAGTGAGAGGAACTTGGCTCTATTGAAATAACGCAAGGAAGGAACAGACTGTGGAAGGGAGTAGGGACTGACCGTCGCGGAGCTGGAACGCCAAGCTGCCAGTCGGTGCTGCATTTGTCCAGACATTGCACGTAATCATAAAATGGGGGCATTTCTTCAGTTCTCAGTGGTTGGCCACATGAGATGGTCTTTCCAGGTCTCTGGAGCCTGGCTTCCCTCACATTCCCTTCCTTATCTCACTGTTTTATTTCTCTGGAGGCATTGCTTTCCTGAATTCCACTCACTTATGTGCTATTTTCCTGCAGTGTTCTCAGAGGCATTTTTTAAAATCTGATAATTGAACAGTGTTTTGACTGACACTGTCATTTGGTCCTCAGATTTCAGAATTCCCCAAGAAGAGCTGGGCATTGAAGTCAGGCCTGGTTTCAAGCTGGGTGACTTCGAGTAAGTTACTTAATGTTTGGGCTTCCATTTTTATTGTTTTAATATAAAGAATAATACCGATTTTGTATTATTATTGGTTGTAAGGATTCTTTTAAAATCAATAGAGCACCGATTTGCCCAAGAACCCACGTGACAACCAACACACCTGTCAGAGGTTTCCTTTCGGAAGGTGAGTACTAAGCTTCAACGTGTACTCCAAACTTCATGGAAATCGCTACAAAAGTCTCCGAAGATACGGTGGTGAGTCTGTGTTCAAAGGCTTTGAACAGGAAGGCAACAAGAAGCGGGAAGGTCTTAAGAACTGGCCTTAGATCAGAAGAAAATCAGGAGCCAGGAATTCGCCATTGAGACCTGGCTTCAGAAACTGACTATAGACACCCGGTCATACGGCTTGGACCAAAGACCAAGAAAAGGACATACTAACACAAGGACACAACTCGGTCAACACTTGCCATGAGATTTGTTGACCAAGATTTCAAAGCGCACGTTTCTGGAGGGATCCGACTCCTCGGCGCGGCAGCGGCCCTCGGGCGAGAAGACACGGAAACTCCCCGGGCTGCCGTGAAGCGGGGCAGGCGCCGCTGAATGGTGGTGGGAAGTGCCTCCCAGGATTCCACTGCATGTTTCCCCAGGTACCGGCACCGCTATCTGAACCTACCCGAGGAACACCCCGCAGGTGGTGACCGATGAAGTAGGCCTGTGGCATCTTATTTGCCCAGAGAACAGTTGACTCACAGGAAACGGAAGGAACAACACTGCCATTCTTGGGTGAATTTGAACCCGGAGAGAAAGCGATCCCAGGGAGGAGCCTGCAGAGGACGTGGGTGTGCCCTGCTAGATTTTCCTGATGGCACAAGTGATTGAGGCCCACCCTGGTAGCCGCTCCCACGCCCTCCTTCCTCCTTGCTCGGAGGGGAGCAGACTGGAGGCCCCTCCCCCACGGGGCTCAGGGACCTTGGCTTTACCAGCCCCAGGGGGCCAAGCGCAGGCCCTTTGGTGTCGTTGGTGTAGGGTTGGGCCTGGGACCCAGTCCTGGCCAACGAGTCCCGAGAGAGCTCCCGGGTTTCTGGGGAAAGTGCTCATTCCCAATGAGACCTTCTTTTGTCTGGAAAAGAGGGTTGAAACTGCTACACCCACCTTGGAACCCTGAGGGGAGCTAGCCTGAGGGGAAGCAAGCACACTGAGGGTGCACAGTAAAAAGATAGAAGATCCTATCCCCTGAGGACGCCGCAGAGCTGCTGGTTCTGCCCGGCGCAGATTCCACTGCCCGAGGCTTCTCGACAGGCTGCCTAATACATTTCTTGGGGTTTGTCCTACTTCCGCTCAAAGGCTCCCTGCATAGTAGAAGCAAGGGCTACACATCAGCACATACCTCAGACTTTATGAGATTAGCTTACTAAAAGACCAGAAAAATATGAAGACGATCTTCGGTGTTCAGATCTCTCAAAAGTAAATCTTTGGCTATAGCATCAGAAACTATCCCTCTGATGAAGGGCAAAGAGACATCTAAAGAGACCATTGTGGCTACAAGTCAGCTCCAATCCCTCAATTGTAAAAGGCATGAGCAGAAAATGAGAGTTAGGGTCTGTAAATCAGGGATGTCTATAGAAAGTCTCAAACACCCCTGAGGATAATGTTAGAAAGGCCTGGAATTAGCTGGAGTTGACAGAAAGTAAAAAGTACATGTTTGCTGCATTCAAAACAAAAAGCAGCGCAGGGGTACACTGCTGGCGGGCAAGCCGGTATTCGCGGGAACCTCCAGGGAAACCAGTTTTCAGTTTTGACCCGTGATTAAATCTGATCACCAAATTAAATTTGAACACCTGTGGCTTGGAGCAGCTAGCTGCCTTTGTTTTTGCAGATGACCTAGACCAGAATCAAACACCAAGAATCCAGGGGACCACAGTGGGAGGGTGGGCATAAGTACATTAAACTGGAATTGGAAACCAAGCGAGATGATGAAGGAGTAAGTTGCCCTTTTACTGTGGGTTCAAGTCGCCAGACCCAGCTAACTAACACTTCGGGATTCAAAGAGAACACATGCACCTGCCCAGCCCCCAGCCCCATGGTCGGGCAAAGCGGGAGCCCAGACCCTCCCCTGCCTACTGGCCTTCGAACGGGCTCACCACCACCGTCTCTCTGTCACCACGAGAAGGCCCAGACAACGAGTCCCCTCTCAGCGTCCTCACGGTGATCTCCACGTGCCCTAGGACGTCCACTTTCTGTCCCATTTCCTACCACTCACTTGCCACCCCCTACAGAATCCCTGTGCCCGCTGAACTCAGGATCCAGCAGAACCTGCCCTATCGCCTCCCGCCTCCTTGGAAGTCCCTCTGTTTGTCTTGTTCTGACCCCTAACTCTCCTCTGAGGGTGCTACCTCCCTGGGGGCCTGGCTATGTTTCCCAAAGCTGTCATTTACTGACGGCTTCCTTGGGGAGGACCACTGTCTGCAGTCAGACGTAGGCCCATTTTACAGGTGAGAAAACAGGCCCTGAGAAGTACTGCTTATTTCTGAACATAGCAAGTTCATTTTCTCAGGGAGAACTCTTCTGAAAATATTTTTTCCTGCGTTTAAAATTGATATTTGCTCATTGTACAATATCTCAGGGTTATGGAAACGTAGGAAGAAAAAGAAACTAATCCCATCATCCAGAATCAATTATTTCCATCGTGGTGAATTCCTTCTAGTCTTCTGTTTAACACATATACATTAAAATAAAAAGGATGCCACGTACAGAGTGTATGTCTTATTTGTCACCTCTAACATGCCATGAGCATGTCCCCAGGTTTAAATCTTCTTTGAAACACAGTTGTTTATAGCTACGTGATATTGCATCTCACAGGCATTTAACAAATGTTTCATGTTAACACGACAGTGGAACAGCTCCACACCCACTCTGGGATGGCTAACGGAGGGATTGACAATATCCAGTGTCAGCAAGGACGGGAAGCCACGAACACACTCGTATTCCCAATGTAATCAAGAACAAACGTTGTACAAAACTAGTTTGTAGTATCTACCAAATACATGCAATCCTGAGACCCAGAAATGCTACGCAGGGATAAGTGGCCAACAGAAAAAGATGTGTCTGTCCTTAAAAGACGGTACAAGAATCTTCAGAGCCACCTTACACCAGCAGCAGCCGATGTCCATCAGTGGTAGAACGGACTTTAAATTGTGTGACAGTCTGAGGGAAGAAGCAGGGCATACAAAATACATACTGTGTGCGCTCATTTAAATATCGTTTGCACACAGGCAAAACTAGGCTATTGTGATAGTCAGGTAACGGTCACCCTTCGGTGGGGAGGGTGCTATTAACAAGGAGAGAGAACGGGTGGGTGCTGAAAATGTCTGTATCTTGAAGTGTGTGGTGGTTACATGGGCACATACACACGCATGGGAAAATGAGTCAGGCTCTACCTTCAGCTTTGTTTCATTTACTGTGTGTAATTTCTGTGTATCAGTGAGGCCTCAGTGAGAACAAAGGAAAAACAAAAAAGTATTTCGTGACCACCCACCATGAGTAAGACGACTAAGGCCAGGACCAGGGGTACAGGGGCAACAGGCCAGGCCAGCTCTGAGCGGACTCTTCCACCAGTCGCCTTTTTTTGGACATTTAGCCTATTTCAAATATTTCTATACATAAATTGGTAGAAGAAGTTATGAAGAAAATGTCAAATGCTTGACTGTATAAATCATGCAAAAATTTCCCCAACTTTGTATTTGAAAAATTCCAAGCCTACAGAAAAGCTGCAAAAAAAAAGGTCTAATGAAAACTCATGTATCCTTCACCTATATATTTGCCATTTGTTAATATTCTGTCACATTTGTTCTCTATATGTAGAGAGAAATAGACACATATACTAGAAACAGAGACTTTTTTTGCAGGGGGAATGAGAGCTGAATCCTTTGACAGTGAAGAGCTCTTGTCTCTTTTCCTCTAAATCCTGTAGCATATATTTCTTAAGAAGTATTCAGGAAATTCACTTTATAAACAGGAAATTTAACTGATTCAAAATATATCAACAGCCAATATTGAAATTTCCACAGTTGTCCCAATAACGCCTTTGAGCTGTTGGATCAGGAAACTGGACACATGTATGACCTGGGGAGCTATGTGTGATGGCTAATTTTATGTGTCAACGTGACTGGGCCATGAGGTAACCAGATATTGTAGGTATTTCTGTGAGGGTGGTTTGGGATGAGATTAACATTAAATCTGTAGACCGAGTCAAGCAGATTGCTCTTCTTAATGTGGACGGGTCTTATCCAATCAGTGAAGGCCTGTCTAGAACAAAGACGTCTGAACCTCCTGGAGAAAGACAGAATTTTCTGACAAGATACAACAAGGATGAGCTTTGAAGACACTATTGTAAGTGAAATAAGACAGGAAAGAACAAACTGTTTGATTCCACTTATGTGAAGTAGAGACAAGAATAGAGGTTACTGGGGCTGGGGTAGGGTTATCATTGAATGCAGACAGAGTTTCAGTTTGGGAAGATGAATTCTGGAGATGGACGGTGGTGGTGCTCCTACAACATTGTGAACGTACTTCATGCCCCTGAATTGTACACTGGAAAATGGTTAATGTGGTAAATGTTATGTTGTACTACATATTTTACCTCAAAAAAATAAAATGTTTTTCAAAAATATGCATAGGCATCATCCAGGAACAGGCGCATGGTGCAGGGTCACAGGGGACCAAAGAGTGGTCAAGACAGAGCACACGGAAATGTAAGGGCTCAGAAATGAGAGCGGGCGCCTGGCCAGGGTGTTACGAGCAGCTCAACGTGTCGAGAACGTGCAACACGTGACTGTGATCGCGAGGAATTAAGCAGCTGAAGCTGGAAAAGTAAGTAGGGACTGGAAACCCTGCCAATGCCTCTGAAGTCTGGGCCTTTCTGAAGACCGTTGCAAGCTAAGTATCATCCACGTTCACATCGCCTGGAACGAACTCCACGTGTCATCCTGGCATTTCTGTTGTGATAACAGTCTTCCTGTTGTAATAACTTGTAAAGCACTTTGTTGTTTTTATAAAAAAAAAAAAAAAAGCTTCTTCTAAACAATTCAAACAGTCCTAACCATGAAGAAAGTGTCTTATATTGTCCCCAGCCCATCACTCGCGAGAACATGGTCTGAACATGTTCTGTTCATATCGAGAGCAGAGGCGTTTAATAAACAAAATCGCTTTTACACATGTGGGACCACATAATAGGAGGTTTCTATTTTTTAGGCACTTCATTTTAGCTGAATTTAACAAAAGAAACTGAAAGAACCTCAACTGTCACATCAAAGTTTCTTCACCACAAGAGGGTTGTTTCCTAAATATCCCTTTAGGATTAAAAATAGTAATGATGAAAAAAGAGAGACTGGGGTCATTGTTTATTTGTATAACTTTACATCTCAGTTTCAGACAATACTGATCAATCCCTTTGTCTGAAAGATGACACTGTTAATACTTCTTCCATTTGACCTTTTCTGAATTTTGTAAGTTATATGATTATTTTAATATTTTCTGGGTTTCTCACGTATACAGTGTGCTCTATAGTTGTGTTCTCATAATTATTTACTTTTAACTCTATATTTAAGTGGATTCCATGTTCACTTGTCAGTCTCTTATCAGACCTCTACTCTGGATGGTTTTGTTTATTTTTCAGTCACTATTCATCTATCCGTTGGTAAGGTTTTATTATAAAATATTTCATGATACCATCTGAAGATGTCTGTTGCGTTTACATTTGAATGACATCTTGACAGGGTATAATAATCTTACATGGCACTTTCAGAACTTTGTAGACATTACTCCATTTTTTTCTTTGATGGTTGTGAAGAATTCTGAGGTCAGTTTAATTCGTTTCTTTTGTAGTTGATTTGTGTTTTTCTGTGTGCCTGGAGATTTCTTCATAAGTATGCCTGAAGTTCAGTAGCTTCCCCAGGGTCTGCCTTAGAACAGAACCTTTAGGATTAAAATCTCCAAGAACATGGGGTGTGCTTTCAATCTGCACATTTAGTTCTGTTTGGGAAATTTTGTCTGTCTTTGAGTTCCTGCTTCACTTGTCAATCCTCTCCTTCAGGGACACCAATTATTCTTATGTTGGATTACCTTCATCTCTGCACTGTACCTAGTATCTTCTCCGTTTGCTTGAACAGCTATGTTTTTTCCTTTGGCATTCAGTGAGATTTCCTCAAGTCTGTCTTCTGTCAGCATTTTGATTTTCAGCTATGTCTAGTCCTGCTCTCTGCTGATGAGTCGCTGAGTGTCTGCAGCCAGGGCTCCCGCCATCTGGTTGGGTGGCGTTTCCATTCCAAACATGGAGTTACCCTCGGGGTTCCGAGTGTTTTCCCAATTCAGGGATGGTCCTAGAGCTCTCACTTCTGCTCAAGAATCGGCTCTATTTTTCACTTTTTCCCAGTCCTCTGCCCCTCACTCTTCTCAGTCTCCCCCTTGACTCTTTATAAAGTGTTCTTTCTATTTACTCCTCATGCTCCTGGTCACAAAGTGGGAGAAACAGCAACATCTCTTGACTGTTACTGTTTTAAATAGTTATCTAATAACCTCCCTTTTGACGATCACGCTCCATCTTTGACGTGTCCTTCCTACTCACTTGTTGCTCATGTATCGGGCACCTACTACAAGCCGTGCATTGGGGGAGGCGCTAAGAGTTCAAGGACACATGATATCATCTCTGCACACAGAGCTTATGGTCCATTTCATTACCCATCTCATCCGTCAGCAAGTATTCTCTATTTGCTGCTCGTTACTATTCCCTTCCCCTCTCTCCCTGTGGCCCCTGCCGCATGCCCTCATTATCTCTAACTTTAGTGTGCTACAGCCACAGTCTCCTACATATTCTTTTTTACCTAAGACTTTCTGATGACATATCTAGCCTGAATAATGTTTGTAGATAAATGTTTTCAAAATCATGTTCTTCATGACTCTGCTGTGGGCAAGAACTTATCAATGAGTCGTTGCTTCCGACCACATGGACTCAAGCTCCCACGCCCAGCCCTCCATCCTGTGACCCTGGCTCTCCCCCTGGAGTGAATATTGAAGTTCAACATCTCTTTCAAACCCTCTCTGGCATTCCTTCATGTGCTGCCCAGGGAAAGGTAAAAATCACCTTTCCCGACTCTCGTGCAGCTAGAGTCCCAGCTTTGATTTAAGAGACTCCTGTTGGATGAAATCAGGTGCAATTTTGGTTCACAGTGGAGGTATGTGAAAAGGAGACGGAGCATGAAGTGTCCGCGTAGCTGCCGAGGCCGGCGTTCTGCTTTGGAAGCAGCGACCTCCTCGTCTGTAGGCAGCACCTTCTTCTGGCAGCTTCCCGATCACCACAGAGGCGCAGCTCTCTTGGCAGCCTGGTTTTGCAGTGTGATTAAGGGAGTCATTGTTGGAGGCTCAGCTTAGAGACTGCTTGCTCTTTCCATTCTCTGAGTAGTACACGCTGCTGAGTCCTTTCTGCTTTCACTAGCTCGCACAGCCCCTGGTTCTGCAGACTTTAACTCTGACCAATGTACTATCCAGCTTTAATTCTCACTTTCCCCCAAAACTGCCAGGCTGGTCTCCTCTCTAGTCCCGGAGTGCACCCTCTCCATCCCTGCCCTGCGCCTTTGCCACCCCCTCCCCTGACAGATAACCATGTCCCTGATTCCTGTAATTCCAGATGGAGGGCTAGCTTGTCTCCTGTCCCCTGGAGCTGCTCTGACCCATGTGGTCCCACTGGTGCTCCCCACCAGACAGGACAGCACAGCTCTGAGCCAGAGCGGCTTATTCTCTTTGCTCCTCACTCCAACAGTGATCCTGGTAAAACCTCAGCCTCGGAGTCCTTCGCAAGGAAGGGGGGAGGTTGGATCACATGAGTGCTGCCTTCCCTTCCAAGTCTAAGGTTAGGACTAAGATAAGCTACTTCCCAATACAAGAGAGACCGGCTGCTCTTAAACACATTTTGTTTCAAATTCTGTGGCATCTTTATTTCCTGGCTCCTCCCCAAGGCTGACCGTGCACATGTGGATTGTTTATTTTCATTGCTGGAGACAAATTGGTGCAGTTGGCAGTGCCCGGAGTGGAGTGGTGAGGGGCAGAATTTCCGTTTTAACAAGGCGACTCCTCCTCCAAGGGTGGTCACTGTTTCATGGACAAGGTAAATAAGCCACATATGTTCAATGACCCAGCTTGTCTGCCAAGAACTCCCTGCCTCGGCCAGGGCCTGATTGGGGAGAGTCCAAAACACGCTCTCAGCACAAGTTTTCAGGCCGATGCCAGCCAGTGCCGGACCCCAGAGCGCTCGCTGGCTGGATTTCATCGCAGTCTCTGTGCAAGCCTGGGGCTGGCTGTGTGGCAGATGCACTGGGCCAGTGTGACAGCCCGTAGGCTCCAGGGAAACAGGCCGCTCTGATTCCCACACCACTGCAAGGCTGTGTCAGCAGGCAGGTTCAGGCAGCCACCCCAGGGCACGGGAGCTCTGCGACACGCTCAGATGCTTCTGTCCCCATCCGTCCTTGATCTGCTTAGCCTGCTCCTCAGCCAACAGCTCCAGCCCATGACTTGCACCACCCACAGAAATGCATTCCTAGAACTAGATTTTATCAGGGGTGCTGTACGAGGAGGCCAGCTGCCAAATGCTTCTGCCTGTTTATGTGTGTGGCCTCACAGTGCACCCAGAAGCTGTAGGTGCCGCCTGAGAAAACAAACAAAGCACCTAAGCAATTTGCCTTTGGGTCAGGAATGGCTGCAGACACCCTGTTGCCATGTGCTTTGACCTTATCAAGCACTGGTCCCTTCACACACACACACACGCCCACACACGTGCGCACACACGCACAGGCCTGGGCCCAGACCCACATGGCTTGGAGCCCTGACACCGGCCTGCTCATCCTGACTTGGCCTAGCATCTCCTTGGCACCCTGCTGCTAGTAATTGTCACTCATGCCCCGACTCTGCCCACACACCCAGACACCCCCCACAATTGAGCCCACACCATCTTGGCCTCCGCTTCCCAACGGAGGGAAATTAGCCCCTGGATGGTGGGAGAGTTTGGACAAAATTATATCGATCCCATAATTATAAAAGATCTTTGTAGCCAATTTCCCAGAAAGTTTCCTTTTCCTGATGAATTGCTTTGATCTATTTATCAGATAAGAGCGCAGCAGTCTGTTCCTTGGTTGCCTGGAAACCCTCAGCTCTGCTGTATACCGTTTGCCGCAGCAATCCTCAGCCAACTTTTGGGTTATTGTCTGCACAGCCCCCAGACTTTCTATGACCCCTGTTGGTAATGTGGAAAAGGCACAAGCTCAAAGTCAGACCGAGGTGGTTCTGAATCCCACGCCTGCATGGACTAGTCAAGTGGCCGTAGCATGAAATGTAACTTCTCCGAACATCAGCGTCTCCAAGTGAAGACAGGGATCTGATACCTAGAGTCTGCGCAGGTTTTATCATTGTTGAGATTCGATGAGCTAACATCTGCACAGAACCCTACCTGGGGTAATGCTCAAAATCTGTGAATTTCCTTCCCCTTTTCTGTTTTTCATGGGCCCATCCTAGCTGGTTTTTGCTTGTGGATACATAGAACGTAGACCAAGTGCCCATACTGAACAAAGAAATAAACGTTAAAATTGGGGCTCTGTGGTGCTTGCCCCATAGCTGCTAGGACGCCTGGATTTTAAGAGACAGGACAGTCAAACCTGGCACTTGACAGGGTGGGGCAGGAGCATGGGCTGCAAATGCAAATTTGCCATCTGGTCTCAGTTCCCAAAACTGCTTTGGGGATCCCCAACACCAGCAACCAAGTAAGACACATAGCTGCAAACAGTTCAGAATGGGCTCCAAGTTCATAACCAGTGAGAGCCAGAAATGAATGTGGCTGCGCCACTGGTATCCGGCCCAGGGTCACATGCTGCGCTGCTTAAAACGTGGGCCTGCAAAGAAGCTGGTGCTGGAAAGTTGGGGGTGCTTAGCTGTCGAGCTCGTTCCTTCTCATCTGAACTCTTATTTTGGGTGTCACTTTAAGCAAATGAGTAGAGGGAGAATGAGACACCATGGGCAGTGTAAAAAACAGGCCTTATGCGATCTCATCAGGAGGAGAGGCAGTGAAACGGGCACAGGAAACTAGAGAATCAAATTCAACGCGTATTAATGGGATGGGGAACTACATACCCAGGGATGCCTGCTGCCGCAGTAGTTTTAATAGTGCTCTTTGGGCTCTATTTATTGATACCAATTCTATCGGGTTCCACAACAAAGTACCACAGACTGGGTACCCTAAACACAGAAATCTATTGTCTCACAGCCTGCAGGCTGGAAGTCCAAAATCAAGGTGTCAACGAAGCTGGTCCCATCTGAGGCTGTGAGGGAAAAATCCATTCCAGGTTGCTTGCTTCTGGTGGTTTCTGGCAATCTGTGATTGCCTTGGCTAGTAGCAACATCTCCCCAATCTCTGTCTTCATGTCCACACGGCATGTCTGTGTCCAGATGTCCCCTTTTTATAAGGATGCCGGTCATATTGGGATAGAGGTCACAAGTATGACCTCATCTTAACTAATTACATCTATAATGACCCTATTTCCAAGTAAGCACACATTCTAGGTCCTGGGGGTGATGACTTCAACATATGAATGTATGAGGGACACAATCCAACCTACAGCACCTCCTACGTGGCACACCTTGGCTAGATGCTGAGGGATGGAAGGTTCATACACAGCCTGGCCTTGGTTTACCCACAGCCCAAAGTGCACATGCCCAGTGAGGTTTCTGCAAGCTGAGGTACAGTTGTGAGCGGGACATGGAAATAGGAATCAAGTTCAATGGGAGCGTGGAGGGAGGAACTTTAGAGAAATGACATTGGAGTACTGGGTTGAGGGCACAAACTTTAAATTGCATTCCAGTGAAGCTGAGGGAGATTCTAGAAAGATCTGAGGCTCTGTTTACCCGAATGCACATTCAAAGTCATCTTCAGTGTTGCGTCAGCCTGTCTGTAGTGTGAAAGCACACTTGTTGTTAAAACCAATATACTGTGGAACAGAAGCAGTGTGGTCTAGAATTTTAAATGAAAACACTGCAAGTTTCAAATAATCAGTCGTGGTAAGACTATAATTCTAGTTTCAATTATTTAGAAAATTTACTGAATTAAATCTGTACTCAGTGTTCAAATGCTCATGAAAAATTGTTCTCCTGATGTGGTTCATTAAAATTGTGTTTAATAAAAACACCATTAATTCCTATTAAATAAATGAAATGAAGTGAAACAAAAATACCACATCATGGGCTGAATTGTACCCCACCCCCAAATTCATATGTTGGGTTCCTAACCCCCAGGACCCCAGAATGTGACTGTAATAGGACATAGGGTCTTCAAAAAGGTGATCAAAGCTAAAATAAAGTCTTTGGGGTGGGCCCTCATCCAATATCACGGGTGTCCGATGAGAAGAGGGGATTAGAACGTACAGGGGGGGACCCCTGGGACGCTCACCCACAGAGGAAGGGCCACGTGAGGACACAGGGAGAAGGCGCCATCTGCACCAACGGGAGAGGCCTCAGGAGAACCCAACCTGCCGACACCTTGATCTTGGACTTCCAGCCTCCAGGACTATGAGCCAATAAACCTGTTGTTTCAGCCCCAGTGTGTGGTGTTCTGCTGTGCGGCCGAGCCAACTAATGCAGCCTGTTACTCGTGTGGAAACCTCGGGGTTCTGTTTGTTTGCTGCTTGCCTGTTGTAGTTAGCTTTGTTTTGCTTCTCAATGTTTAACTTCAAAATAATACACGAATATGTCTTTTTCCTACGCAGACCTCATCGCCTTGCCCCTGTAGCCCTCCTTACACTTGGGAGTGTGCGAGTGTATGCATCTAGAAGGTTCTTTTATAAGTATTATTATTATTATAACATATTATTACTCTGCAACTTCTTTCTTATGCTTAGTTATATGGCTATGAGCTCTTTCTGTATTTCAACATGTTCCTTATTGATATACTTTTAAATTGCTTCCAGTGTTTGCTGGTAAAATTTTTATTAAAAAAATAGCTTTATAGGTCTGGTTTCCAGTTTAAATAGTCTAGTTTTAAAAAAACTTGTATAAGGAGTAGGAATGCTTATATCAACTTGAATAAATGGTCATGCCCCTGGATATTGCAAAAATAACCAGTCTTCAATTCCTTAAGGAATCCACAAAGCCACGTTCCTTAATTTCATGGTTTCAATGAAAATTTCTGGATTTATTAGACTTTCTTAATTCTCTAAGAAGTCCATTGAATATGCAGCATGGAATTCTCTGACTACATCTTAAGACATAATCCCAATTCCAGAGTATTTAAATATTTCCCCCCCAAAAGTTTTACCCCCAAAAAATCTATAGCTCAGTAGTCAAAATGAGACCCCAGACAGAGGTACTTTTATGGTTGATGCTATTTGTCAGCATTTGCCCAGAAATCATTCCTGAACACTGTACGGCCAGGTCCTACCTGCCAGGCCCTTCCGAATAGAATAGAGAGCATGACAGATGTTAGATCCTTGTCTGTGGGTGCTTATCGTCTAATGTGAGATGCCATAAACTAACAAAGAAATGATCGTAAATGGCAACTTATGCTTGGAGGTAAATAACCAAGTGATGACGAGACAATAGGGTGCTCAGCAAAGGTCTTTCTGAGGAGGTGACATTTTGGCTGAGTCACCAGATAAGATAAAAGATAACAAGCAAGCAATAGAGGGAAGCAGTCCAGACAGAGAAAAGAGTGAGTGCAAAGGTCCTGGGGCTAAACACAGCTTTGCGCATTCTAAGAACTGAGGGGGTGGCTATGTGCCTGGGGCAGAGGGAGAGAGCAGGAACCTCCTCCCCACACACCTCCTCCCCACACATCTCCTCCCCACACACTTCCTCCCCACACCTCCTCCCCACACACCTCCTCCCCACACACCTCCTCCTCCCCACACCTCCTCCTCACACACCTCCTCCCACACACCTCCTCCCCACACACCTCCTCCCCACACACCTCCTCCCCACACCTCCTCCCCACACCTCCTCCCCCACACCTCCTCCCCACACACCTCCTCCCCACACACCTCCTTCCCACACACCTCCTCCCCACAACTCCTCCCCACACACCTCCTCCCCACACACCTCCTCCCCACACACCTTCTCCCCCACACCTCCTCCCCACACACCTCCTCCCCCACATCTCCTCCCCACACACCTTCTCCCACAACTTCTCCCCCACACCTTCACCCCCACACCTTCTCCCCCATACCTCCTTCCCCCCACACCTTCTCCCTCCACACCTCCTCCCCATACCTCCTCCCCCCACACCTCTTCCCCCCACACCTTCTCCCTCTATACTTCCTCCCCCGACACCTTCTCCCCCTACACCTTCTCCTCCACACCTTCTCCCCCATACCCTCTCCCTCCACACCTTCTCCCCCACACCTTCTCCTCCACACCTTCTCCCCCACACCTTCTCCTCCACACCTTCTCCCCCACACCTTCTCCTCCACACCTTCTCCCCCACACCTTCTCCTCCACACCTTCTCCCCCATACCCTCTCCCTCCACACCTTCTCCCCCACACCTTCTCCTCCACACCTTCTCCCCCACACCTTCTCCTCCACACCTTCTCCCCCACACCTTCTCCCCCCACACCTTCTCCTCCACACCTTCTCCCCCACACCTTCTCCCCCCACACCTCCTCCCCCACACCTTCTCTTCCCACACCTTCTCCCCGACACCTCCTCCCTCTACACCTTCTCCCCCACACCCTCTCCCTCCACACCTTCTCCCTCTATACTTTCCTGCCCCCATCTTTTTTCCCCCCACACTTCTCCCCCCAACTTCTTCACTTTGGTTAGCTCAAGTTGAATTTCTATCACAACCAAGAGACCCTGACTCATACAGCTTTTCTTCTAAAAGGGTTCAAGGCCGGCTCTTTTTGCTTTCTCCCTTAGCCAATAATGAGGCAAGACATGAAAATGGGTAGGAAGTTAAAGAGAACATTTAAGGATACAATTTTCTTGCAACACTTCGATTTTTCAAATTTTAGTTTGTTAAACTAACCTCATTCTGGTAAATTGCCATTGGAAGAATATTGATTTTTCAAAGCAGAGCTGCGCTTCAGGAAGAGATTACATGGCTTTTATTGAAATCTCAGAACAGCTTGTTTTGTACATGCCCTTGGTAATGACCTCAGGGGAAAGGATTTGTAATACATGTAAGAAAAGGAATAGAAGGAATTGCATTAAGGATAGGATGCTAGGACATGAAGACTCCAGCTCCCACATAACTGAGAAGAGTACAAATGGGATATCAGGAACAAAAGGAAATGCAGTATGATGCAGCAGATTTCACTGATTCTCAAATCGCCAGCCCGTTAAACTCTCCTTTGCGCATCAGACATCTTTTCTCTGTTTGCGGCAACACTTCAAGCTACATGCCGGCGTCAGGCCATCAGAGTGATTCAAAGCACACTGATGACATGTTCTGGAGCTCACATCCCTCTGTCCCCTCATCTTCCCATGTCCTGTCACCAAAAAAGAAAAATGTTGGGAAAGGGGAACATTGTCTACTTCCTTCCACACTTTCCATGACTTCCAAGAGTATGATATCTTCCCCAACTTGCCCCAAATTTCCACGCCCCACTACTTCTAGGCAGTTACAAGCCATGTGAGTCTGGGCAGACCCAGAAGATGCATGTCTTTTTCTCCAAAAGTCTTCATGGGAAGTCCCCCCATTCTATGGGGTGGAAAATAGTGTCTGTTTTCTTCACTCCTTGTTGTCTGGTACTTGATTGACAGCAGCGTTTCTCCAGTGACCAACGGGTGAGTGCGTGATGCTCTCCCAGAGGATCAACTTGAGTGCTCACACTGGGTCTCGGAGCTCATGGCTTCCACCAACCTCTGTGGAGGTTTGTCCTGCTGGCTTGGTGTCCTTGTTCCTTGGGGACACTGACATGACGTTGCTGGATCTGGAAGCATGAGTGTAAGAGGACCAGAGCTCGGGGAATCTGAAGCTGTTGCTGCCCAGGATGTGTTGACTTCCCTTCCAGGTCTCGTCACAGTGTCTGTCTTCTTGCCCCGCCCCCTGCTGCCCCATCCTACCCCCTCTTTGGTCTACCGGGCTCAGCTGTGACCTCAGCTGCCTGAACTCTCCTGGAATTACCTGAATTTTAGTGGAAGATTCTTGAGAACCAGCCCAAAAGAATACCTCTCAGTGGTCAGATTTCCAGAGTGTGGGAGCAGGGGGTTTAGGAGCACGTAATTTCTTCCTCATTCATCCCAGCGTGCAGCTATACTCATATATTCTGGCCATTCCTAAGGCCCAGTCAGCCCACTGATCACTGTGATGGGTCAGATGGGATTCGGACCCAGCATGGTAAGATTTCTTAAATGAGGAACAACCACCCCTGCCTCCACGCATTCATTCATTCATTCATTCATTCACTCACTCACTGAGGACTGACAATGAAAACACAACTACTTATCAGTTCTCTAGCAGCTTACAGACTTGGGGAGAGAGAGAGAGTTGTGTACAAAACAGGGGCTACGTAGCCCACCTGGGGGCCTGACTGGCTCAGGGACCCAGAGTGATCACACAGCCTGGTCCGATCATCAACTCCGAACTGGGCTGCCATCCCCGGCCTATGGCCTCCTTAGCAAAGGTCACTCTCCCTTAATGAGCCCTGTACATTGTTCTTCTGTATACAGGACAGCATTCCTTTAAAATGCCAGAGAAATCTTCTCCTCCAACCCCCCCGGGGGCATGACCACCAGCACCCAATACTTTTTTTGGTTGTGTTTTTGCCCCCATAGCATTGCTATTTACTGTAAAGGTTAAATATTAACTCTCTTGTACGCACCAACATAAATGCATGTGTCTCTCCATTTTGTCACAGAGGATGGCAGAGGCTGGCTGGGTTGGAGGGGCTGACAGAGGAAGGAGGTGTGAGGGTGGAGGGTGCAGAGAGGGGACACTCAGTGCAGGGGGAGCGTGCCTCCTTCTGGGGCACAGAGCAGGCTGGAATGGCTGAAATTCAAGTCTCTAGCTGGACAACTTAGCTGAGAGGAAGGACACAACTAGAGCATTTGGGTTCTTTGAGACTCTGTTTAAAATTTTACTCTTTATCTTACGATCAATAGGAAGCGACTGAATAGTTTTAAGTGGGAGAGGGGCCGCGACATTACCATGCATGGAGATATTTTCAAATATCGTCCTGGGTGGCTGTGCTTTTCTTCCTGGGAACCCCTAAGCCAGCACATTTGTTCCTGGGGGAGAATTCACACTGTGCTTTCCTGGATGGTGAAGACAGAGAAGGCGCCAAGGATCCACTTCAGGGATCATAACTGTGAAGGCCAAAGCAGACTTGTATTGTAAAGCAGACCTCGGAGGGAATCAAAAGGCAGTCCTGAAGACAGTAGGGGGATGAAGCTTACCTGGAAGGAGCAGAGGATGAACTGGCCCATAGGGGAGAGGGGAAGGGGGATGAGGGTGTCAGTGCCGAGTCTGGAGAGAGTTCTTGGCATGCAGAAAGCACAGTGAGAAGGGCCAGTGTGGAGAGGCCGCCCGGGCTCTGCCCCAGCAGGTGCCAGGCGCCAGCACCCCCAGGCTGCCTACACCTGCCAGAGGCTATGAGGCCTGAAGCGGGCCTGGCATGAGGAGCTGTCTCTCTCGCTGCCTGCACATCACCCATCATTTGCCCGGCAGAGGTGGTAGCGTCTTTTGTTCAATCCACACAAACTAGCCCCACTCCCAGGGTAATGGCTCATGACACATGTCGGTTCTGTGCCCTCAAGAGACAGTAATAAAAAAACAAAAACAAAAACCCAAAACACCTGCATATACTCAAATGGGGGCTAGTGAAGCTGCGGATGGGAAAGCCCTCTCATTACTGGCACACGGGTGAGAATAACAGAATCACCTGGGCCAAGATTGTGGCGGAAGCTTCCCCCTTATAAGTGCCGCTGGCTTTTTTCACAGGTCAGTCTGGCTGCAGGGTAGAGAGCTAAGTGTCGAGCGGCCAGAGCAGAGGTTGTGTGACAGGACAGTGGTTATTGCAGTGGTCCAGGCAAAACGTGACCACAGCTTGGGCGAAGGTGGCGGTGGCACTGGAGATGGAGAGAAGTGACTGGCTTCCACAGGTGTTCCTGAGATCAATGGTCAGGACATGACAAAGGACCGCATATGGAAGTGGACGATAACTGTATCAGTATGTCACCATTTTGCAGCTGAAGAAACTGAGGACTGAGCAGTTTCTGCATCTTTGCAGCAGTTTCTGCATCTGATGCTGATGGTTTGTTGACAAAGCTCCTCTCTCCTTGTCACCTTTCAGTGGTGACTTACCACATTGATTTTTCTGGCAACCACAAGAAACCCATACCACGCAAGACTGTGTTAGGACTGGACGACATTGCTTCAAACTTACGAATTTGGCTCAAGCCACAGGAAACGTGTGTGACATCCAGTCCAGAAGGTTCTTTCTTCTTCGGTAGAACAGCTGGGCGGTCAAGAGGACGCCACCTGTGTGGACAGATGGTTAAGGGCACAGTTGCTGCGCATCCAAAGCCAACATGGAAGGCCCCCCTCCCCCCCTGCCAGATTGTAGCGAGCACATCAAACAATTGGTCACACTTAATGTGATTGTCATTCAGGGAGATGGAGACAAACTCAAGTATGCTTTATTCTGGGCGAATGTCAGACCAGAAGTCTGGAAGACTGCAATCCTGTCACGGCTCGCTGGCGGTCCATCCTGGGCACGGCCCCCAGCAGCCTCGGCACTTGGGGCACAAAGCTGGGCCCCTGACCATCGCGTTCTCACCGGCTGTCCCCACACAAGAGGCCCCACACACCGGTGATGGAAGAATTACCGCATTCTCCCAGGGTAACTCTGACGGGTGCAAGGAGGCTGAGAACATGGTATGAGAGAGGCGGAGATGGGACGTGGCAGGAGGCCCTGGGGTCAGTGTGGGAACTCCAAGCCTGACAAAGAGCCCTACGGATTCCCCCTGGGCTCCCTGAGCTCTCATCCCACTTCAGCCAAGTGCAGGCCGTGGAGTCAGAACCATCTTTCCTACTTTGCCTTCTCAGCTCTAGCCAAAGCCTGAAAATATGGAGCCAATCTCCAGAGGCTCTGTCTGTGGCGCTGAGAGCCTTCCGTGGCAGAGGCTGACGGACCTGAAATGCATGTAGTCTCACAGGTTGTGGAAACTAGAGGGAGGCCGAATGTCTGCACCCCAAGACTGCACCAGAGATCTATGACCACGACCCTTCCTCCAGCCCAGGTGTTCGTGGTCAGTGAGTAGCTAAGGTCTTAAAGCCATTTTATTAACCCGGACGCAGGCTGGGTATGAGTGGTAAAAGGGGTGAGAGAGTGAGCAGTATGCTTCCGATCTTCAAACCCTGCCTTGAGGAGTTGGGTTGCTTGGCTAACAGGACACGTGGCTGTCCCTTCTGTGTCAGCATTTCCCTGCACTACATGCCCCT
Organism: Rhinolophus hipposideros; assembly: GCF_964194185.1. Lineage (NCBI taxonomy): Eukaryota > Metazoa > Chordata > Mammalia > Chiroptera > Rhinolophidae > Rhinolophus > Rhinolophus hipposideros. The sequence continues at coordinate 5,409,420 of NC_138050.1, forward strand.
TCCCATGGCAGCACAGCAACACATGCTAATCTTGAATTCATTTATTAACAGGAATCTCTGCTTGTGCTTTTAAAAGGAAAAAAAGGCATGGCCTGAGACACATTTATTTGTTAGGACAAACCTAGCAAAAGTGTTGATGAGGTGCCTCCATGAATCCTAGCTGTGGAGGCGACAGGAGCAGGACGTGCTTACAGCTCACCTGGAGCTCTGGTTGAAATGGTGGTTCAGGAGGTGGGGGCCCGAGAGTCTCCATTTCTAGTATGCTCCCTGGTGACGCTGACACCCCGTTCTGCAGACCACACTTTGAGGAGCGAGCTGTGTCCTCTGCAGTGTCTTCTCGAGTGCTGTTGTCTTTCCCAGGCAGGACCCCCGCCTGTGGCACACAGCAAATGTTCCTTAAATAACACCAGATGGATGTAGAGACAGCCCATAAGTAGTAATCAATACTCAGTACATGAGAGGTAGTTCTATCTGAGAAGGCTTGACAGTCAGGGTTGCCAGATGGTGCTGGGACAATTGCAATCGCTGGTGACATTTGATCCCTCTCCTTTTCCTCGGGCTCTTGAACGAATGGCTCCTCTGGGGTGAGTTGGTTCAGGGTGGGCCTGAGTTTCTCTGCCTGTGGGTTTGAGGGGGCTCCTCAGGCCTCCTGAGGCGCCCAGGTCTGACAAACCCTCCCTAGAGCCTCACTGGACTCATCATACCTGGGAGCCAGGGGACCATTCTGCGTTCCACCTATGGGGCGGCATGCAGAACACTGGTGTTTGGAGCTAAGAATCCAGGGGACAAAGGGAGGCCATGTCACCGTGTGGCCAGCGCTTTGCAGTTGGTGACTCCCTGCATCCAATTCACCTGGCTGCTTGTTTCCAATGCAGATTCCAGGGCCTCCCCTACGCCCCACCTCCCTGAGATCCTTGTGGTGGAGCCAGACCTTTTGCATGCTGGATTTTGAGCCTTGCTGTCCTCTCCGAGGAGCCAGGGGAGACCTCGGTGGAACCATGGATGGCAAAGAGGGACCTGACCGTGGCAGCTCTCCCGTTGGCAAGGCTTCCTGGAGCATTCGTGTTGTTTCCCGGTGGCACGAGCACTTGCCCTGTGAGTGCTCGTGGAACTCCAGCTAAGGGCTTGGTTTTCTTTCCTGGTGGCTTGATGGCAGAAGCTCTTTCCTCCCTGGAACACCATGCCCACTTCCGCAGCAGCCCCTTTCCTGGAGCTCTAAGATGAGGCCAGAGGTGATGGTCCTGTTCTCAACACACCACGTACCTTGAAACTGTGGCGGCATCTGTACAAACAGATGCAACAAAGTAGGGAAGCACAGTGCCGACCAGAACCCCCAGCTTCCCAGGCTTCAGGGGTGAGGCGGGGGGGGGGGGGGGGGGGACAAGGCTGTGAGGCCTGTTCCAGGCGCGGATGCTGCCAGCGGTGGGGGGGACCAGCTGGTGAGGAGTGTTGTCAGCCAAGAATTGTACCAGGCGGTCCAGGCCACGTGAGAGGCTGGCCCTCCCACCAACATCTAAGATGTTTTCCACACTCACGGGAAACTGATGCCTCCTCACACCCACGAATGAATTCGGGGATTGTGCCAGGATCAGAAAAGTTTTGGCGGATTTCCTCTAGAATTTTAAGGGTCTGTAATTCCTGCAGCTGGCTGGGAGCCTCCTTTGATTATTTTTTAATGCAGAAAAGGATGTATTTGAGCATCTGGCCTAGAAATTGACTTAATCTGTCTATAGCGTAATTGGATCTGGAAGAGCTGCAAGACAAATGAGACTGGTGGGCGGAAACAGCAGGAAAGGTGACAGCAGGGGAGCCAGATGGATGAGCTCAGACATGAAACCAACACAAACAAAAGCTGCCTGAGTGAGGAGAGGAGCACATTTGCATGTGGGGCCGGAACTGGGCTGGCGTGAGGGGCCTCCAGTGTCTGGCTCCCAGGACAGGGCCTGCAGGAGCCCCAGTAGCAGGAACCAAAATCAACGTTCCCGTCATCAGGCAGTCCCTGACCACATGTGACAGGTAGCCCCCAACTGGCCTTGTTACTGAATCAAGAACACAAACACGTCAGAAAAACCTCGCAGTTCCTTAGAGAATTTAGGTTCATGGCTGAGAAAGGGGTATGAGCAGAGCAAAGATAGGACATGATGACTTCTTGGTCACTATAATAATCGTTCCTTTTGCCTGTAGCATGCCAGGGCAGCCTAAATGTACTTGGTTTGCAGCCCCAGCAGCACAAGGCAGAGTATCTTGTGTGTGGTGATGGGTCATCAGGGCATGTGAATGACAATGACTTGTTTGGTGGTAGACCGGTCTCCTTATCAGGTAGCGGCTTACTGCAGGAGGGAGGGAAGGGAATGGGGAGTTAAAAAGCTATCGTTAGGAGAGGGCGTTGTCAAACACGCGTGACTTCTATCTCTGCCCAACAAATATTCATAATGAAAAAAATCATAACATTTTCATTTTCTTGCAAACACTGAAAACATTTTCCAAGAGTATCAAAAAGAGCTTGGGAGAGAGCGCCGCAGTGAGAGATGACACTGAGCTGGGTGTACTTAGCAGCCCAACAATAAATAATTATGCGGCCTTTTTCAGAGCCCAGATGCGTGACCCATCCAATTAAGTCTCATTTGGATGGCCTTTAGTTTGTGACATCCCATTCACATTTGTCACAATAGCTCTGTTTTCTGCGTCTGCTTTCTTCTGCAGTTTGCACACCATGCAGTCACATTCCATGCTTCCAAAATGAGAAATCATCTCCTTGGGGAAAATCAGTCTTATTTCTCTCATAACTCATAAACAAGCTGTGGCTGTAAACAGAGCATTACAGACTCCAAGATTAAATTAACTTCGGTTCCCGGCGAAGCCCGCAGTTGCTGACGGAGATTTGGCAATTTTGATTTTGGGAGGGGGAGGTAGACAGCTTCAGGGGGAGGGTGAAGTGTGGGATATTTAACCATCTTCAGCTCAGGGAAGGATGTCCACACCTTGGCCAGGTGTGCCAGGAGGGCCCCAGTTTATGCCAGTCGTCGCAGGATAGTTAGGCACACCCTCTCACTCTAAAGTGTTCCAGTGGGGTGATAAATTATATTATCACTCTAATGAAAATGAAAAAATGAAATAAGGAGCAAAAGCTTATTTTGTGAAAAAAGCCATACAAAAAATGTCCATGCATTACGTGATTCCATGATATGAATTGTCGAGAATAGGCAAATCCATAGCAACAAGTAGATTTGTGGTTGCCAGGGGCTGGAGGTGCTTGGTGAGAAACAGGAAGTGACTCCTAATGGCTTAGAGATTTCATTCTGGGGTGAGAAAAATGTTCTAAAGTTGATCATGGCGATGATGGCAAGACTGTGAAGACACTAAAAACTATTTAATTCTATAAGTACAATCACAATTATAGCTCAGTAAAGTAGCTATTTAAAAAAAAATTTTTTAAGTTGAACCACAGAAATACTAGAAGGGAACAACAAAAAAAGTGTGATCTGTCTTTCTGCCAGCAAGTACTCGGTGCTTTAAGAGCTAGTCTCTGCAGAAAGAAGCTGATTATTTGTTTTGAGGGGTGTCTCTGGTTGGTCCCTGGAAAGCCACTTGCATATACCTCCTGAATTTTCATGAGGCTTATTGGAGCAAGGAAGAGAGTATGAGGTTTCCCATGGTGGAGGTATTGTGGGGTGGGGGGTGGTGACCAGCATCCTCCAGGTGGAGATGGACAGGCGCCTTGAGAGTAGCAATGTTTGGCTGGAGGGAAATGGCAGAGGTTCTGAGTGGGACTTGATCCTCCTCAGGCGTGCCCATTGCCAGCGGGTCCCCATTTGTGGGGAAAGGGAGAAGCTCCAGGGTGAGGGTGGGGGGTAGAGGTTTGTGCCCCCAAAGGAATTAACCTATTGTCCCACATGTAGCCCAGGGTCGAGTGCATACAGATCTGCCCACTTAGGTCAGGGACGCTAGGAAGCAAAGGACAACCATGAAGGGTCCCCTTGATGGGACGACCCCTCAGCCCAGGTTCTGTGAAAGAGACTGTGGACCAGGAAGGGACCCCATTCCCAGTCCACCTTTCAGCACTGGGATCCTCATTCAACGGGAGGGAGTTGGATTTGAAGTCTGTGAGAAGACAGAACATTTAGCTTGCCATGTTTATCCCTCAAACCCCGAGAATGGGGCCTGGCACTCCGCCGTGGCTGTGTGGGGGGCGTGAAAGGACGGATGGGTGGAGGGGTGGGACACTCACAGGGTCAGACGGGCATGAAAGGCTACCAGTGCTGGGAGGTGTCCCAGCCCAAGGCCAAGGCACTGGGTCCTGTCACCAGCAGAGGGTGCTGTGCTCTTGAAAGAGCAAGGCTTTGCCAGGCCACTGGAAGGTAATGTGGGAGTGACAGAGGTCTGGCTCCTGGCTGACCAGAGGCAGAGATGGGGTGTTCAGGAGAGAAAGCTGGGGCAGGCACTCAACTCCAGTGTCCACACTCTCGGGACAGGGAGGAGACAGCTGTTCTCCTGTGTGGGCCTTTCCTCAGCAGAGGGAAAAGAAAGCCAAGCCCTCGGATCAGGGTAGGATGTCCGTGAATTTTGTTTATCCGACTGTCCCCAAGTGTCCAGCTCAATGCATGGCTCAGGGGAGGCCACAATAAATGCTTCTCAAATGGAATGAATGAATGGGTGAGTCTTGGAAATGTAGATCTCAGTGGGACCATATTATTCTCTGACTACATCTGAATATATGCACTCTTAGGCTGGGGCTCTGGCCTTTGCTGGTCTGTGTCAGACACCAGAGTGACACAGAAGTTCCCATAAGCCACCCAGCGGGCTTCACACTGGTCAGAGCTGAGTGCTGACAGCGTGAGACCAACCAGCTTCACAAAAAGGAGCGCTTCTGGGAGAGCCACCCCCTCCCCAAACCATGTCCCCAAACACAGGGCAGATAAGCCAAGAAGGAATGGCATGGAAGCTCTGAGCGCAGCCCTGCGTGGGCCGGCAGGTCAGGCCGCAATGCGAGCGACGCCTGACTCCTGGAGGTCTAGATGGGGCTGTGTGGTGAGAGGTGAGTCCAGGGCTGAGTGACGCAGAGCTGGATACCCTGTGATGGAACAGCCTCGTCAGACGGTTTTCTGCTTTTTACATTCGCATTTCTATGTCTTCCTCGAACGCAAGGTCTCAGTTTCATTGACTGTCTTTCTCGGTTGCATTTCTCATTGTACATAGATTACCCTTATTCTGGGGGTGGAGATGGACTGTGTGTAACGAGTCAGCCAGGCCCCAAGACAAGGAGCTGTGGCCCCCTCCCTTAGTTTCCTTGAGATGCCCTCCCAAATGACCACAAACTTGGTGGCCTAAAACAAAAGACACGTGTTCTCTCACAGTTCTGTTGGCCAGAAGTCCACAACCGAGTGTCGGCAGGGCCTCCTCTGCAGGCCCTAGAGGAGGCTTCTTGTTTTCCTCCTCCAGCTTCTGGTAGCGCCAGCGTTCCCTGTTGTGTGGCCCCCTGACTCTAGTCTCTGTCTCCATTTTCAGGGGACTCATCCCCCCTGTGTCTGGGTCGCAGACCTCCCTCTGCTTCTCTCATAGGGATACCTGGTAGTAGAACTACAACTCTCCCTAAATCCAAGATGATTTCATCTCATGATCCTAAACTTAGTTACTTAGTCTGCAAAGACACGTTTTGCAAATATAATCACATTTACAAGGTAGGGGGTTAGGACTTGGGCATAGCTCTTGGGGCCACGGTTCAACCCACCACACCAACAACACACATCAGGGTTCCAGGCCTGCCATGTGGCGCCAGCCTCGGGAGGGTGCAAAGGTTCTCAGGGAGTGCCAAGCCATGGGACGTCCTGGGCAAACTGCCTACACCATGGAGCCCCGCGCTGGCCCATCTCGCTCTTATTTTAAACCCCTTTTGCTGACTGGTTCTGTCCATTGCATCTGAAAAAGCACGTGTGAGGGCCTAACTGGCCCAGGACTTCCTCTCAGACTAACTGTTCAACTGAACAACCACATCGCCTCACACGCTGCTTTAGCAGAAAGTGTGGGGAACTTCTCCCTCCAGGGTTACCATCTCCACAACTACCTACAGAGAAGATTCTAGAGAAGGTAGGGTGTGCTTGGGTATGGAGTCAAAAGAGGCCAGGGAGAACTCGTTCATGGAAAACCACAGTTTCCTCACCTTTCTCCCAAGGTGATTGGCGTGGCGCTGCCAATCCTACATTTACCTTCTGCTTTGGCCGTCAGCCCTGACAGTGGAGGCTGGCACCTCAGAGAACAAGAAAGTGTGTTGTGGCTTATGTTTGGAGGAGTGTTGGCGGGATTGCCTGGAGTGTAATTGCCTGGATCTCCAGGGTGAAATTCAGACTAAAATAGGGCTGGCCCGATGGCGCAGGTGGTTAGAGCTCTGTGCTCCTAACTCCGAAGGCTGCCGGTTCGATTCCCACATGGGCCAGTGGGCTCTCAACAAAAAAAAAAAAAAAAAAAAAAAATTCAGACTAAAATAGATAGTACTGGAATTAGGAATAAGAGTCCTAGGACATATTGAGTTGTGTCGTATGGGTGAAATGGAATCTTGTCCATGTCTGATGAGTTCCTGATGGGTTATTAGATCCTGTCTCATGGAGAAACAGTAGATGACTAATCCTAGGGCTGAAATGACGAATGGGAGCTAAAGGGAAAAGCCAAGAATCGGGTGGAAGGGGCTTTATCAGCTGAGAGTCCCCCTCAGCTTCATTCACCTAGGTTAGTGCCAATATTAGGAAGAACTGAGAGGAGACTGGAAATGAGTGTGTCACCTCAGAAGGATGCTTGTCCCCAAGGTTGGACATAACCTTTGAGTGCTGTGAATAATAGGATGATTCTGCTATTTTATGTTTCTAGAAATAGCCGTAGTATAGGCCTCATCCTACATGAATAAACAAGCAGATAAAAAATATAGACGCTGAGCTGGCATGTAAGTACCGAATGATTCACCCATGATTTACATCTCAGCTTACAGGTGGAAAGGCAGTTATCATGTCTGATGCGTAGTGCATGGTACAAACAGCCCTGTTAGAATTTGTAAAATTAAGCAGAGTCCTAAGAGGGAGCCAAAATTTCATCATGATGAGATTTTTGATGGGGCTGGTAGATCAAGACATGAATTGACGATAATCTTGATTAGTGGGTGGGATTTTTGGATATTGGTCATTAATGTTCTAATAGCTAAAACACACACATTTTCATTTCATTGGTGATGGTTAAATTCCATGTGAGAATAATGATGACAGGTATTCATTTTAAGTATTATTTTTGGAATAATTTTGTAAGGGTTTCTTCAAAACTTTCACCTAATTTATGAGGGGCTAGGGTTGATGGTGGGCTAGTGATGGAATTGGTTATGTTATTGCAATGAATTTGCGGGGGTTATTTCTAGGTTTAGTAGTTTTTAAGCTTACTTGGGGGGAATGTTGGCAGGCTTTGGTTATGCAACAGCTCTGGCTGCTAAGTGAAATCCTGAGGTTTGAGTTTCTGCTATGACTGTTTCCTTCCGGGCTGTTGATGGAGGTGATGATAGTTTTAAATATTTTGAAAAATGATGAGGTAGAAATTGTATTTAATTTTAATGGACTTTGGGGAACAGAGTAATTCATGGTACTGGAAATTCTGTTTTTGAATGTTTGTTTTGTAGTGTGGAGGCTACAGGCATCGTTGCATTATATAATTATGGGACTTGACTGGTTTACTATCCTTTTTTTGGTTATACTGGAAGTAATTGATTGGAGGTCATCTGTACTATTTGATACAAGACGAATAAGATCCTCATCAACAGAGACAGACATATTGGATTAGTCAAACTCTGTCTACAAAATGTTATTATCAGGCAGCTGCTTCAAATCTGAAATGGTGATCACACATAAAATGGAATTTCGGTTGACGCAGAAAGCAGACAATAAGAAAAGTAGAGCCGATGTTTAGGGGACTCCGCGGAAGCCTAAGGAGAAGGATGAGCCAGAGACGCCATCTGACATTGTCAGTGATGTTTCACAATGTCTGAGGCTTGCAGTGATGGCGGAGGATTCCTAGAGGATGTGGGGTGAATAGGGCTTGCAGCATTTGCCATTTCCTTCTATTTCATATTACTCTGCTGAGATCCAGTGACGGAGACTCTGGAAGCTGAGAGAACTGAAATAGTTAAGAAGTGGTCCTTCCAGGGGCACTGAGACGGTGGAGGCCTGTGGGTGGAAAACAGTCACCTAACTCGGGTGTCGGGGAGAGGCTTGAATGGTCAAGTTCAGGGGAAAAAAGAACAAAATAGCAAAAAGAGAAGACTTCTGAAACAAGAAACAGGATTATTCCGTATCAGAATCCTTTTCGGACAATTGGTGTGGGGTGGCCTTGAAATGTCCTTTCTCCAAGGATGTCCCATCATCACTGGTGCATGTTCAGTACATCAGAGGGTAATAGGACTGTTGAATTCAAATGGAATCACGTGACCAGACTGGATGTTGTGAGTACGGCCAAGGGGGCTACTGCATGGACAGGCCCAGGGAGCAGCCCTGAAGGAACACAGGCTGGCTCTGCGAGGGCCTGGGACAAATAGGAGGACACCGGCTCTGAGAGGACTTGGGACAGACAGGAGGACAGTGGCTCTGAGAGGGCCTGGGACAGACAGGAGGACAGTGGCTCTGTGAGGGCCTGGGACAGACAGGAGGACACCGGCTCTGAGAGGACCTGGGACAGACAGGAGGACCCCGACTCTGAAAGGACGTGGGACAGACAGGAGGACAGTGGCTCTGAGAGGACCTGGGACAGACAGGAGGACACCGGCTCTGAGAGGACCTGGGACAGACAGGAGGACCCCGACTCTGAAAGGACTTGGGACAGACAGGAGGACACCGGCTCTGAGAGGACCTGGGACAGACAGGAGGACACCGGCTCTGAGAGGACCTGGGACAGACAGGAGGACACCGGCTCTGAGAGGACCTGGGACAGACAGGAGGACACCGGCTCTGAGAGGACCTGGGACAGACAGGAGGAGGGCACCGGCTCTGAGAGGACCTGGGACAGACAGGAGGAGGGCACCGGCTCTGAGAGGCAGGGCACAGTTTGGTACCGTAGACTCCAAATCAGGCTGGTTCGAATCCTTGATGACCCACTGGCACGTGTGTGCCGGTGCATACATGCCTTAGCCCCTCTTATCTTGCCTGAAAAACGGGGGTTGCTAAGGTTGTAAATTTTCCAGAGAAACCACTTAATAGTTTACTACCCTACTGGCTCACAGTGTGTCTGTTCTGTAAGTTCTGCTTGTGGTTATTATTAAGAGGAAGGAAATTCACTGATCACACCCCTTATCTGACCCCTCGTAGCTCAGAGCTAGTGGATTGCAGTCTCTCCTCCTCGTTCTAGCCCATTTGTCATTACAAATATTTTTTTCAGTCACTTAGAGACACAGCCTTTCTCTCGAATAGAAGGTTGATTTTCTAGAAATAAGGAGCCAGGAGGAAAAAAGTTATTACGAATTTCTCTACCTTGTCTCCTAACAATAGTCCTGAATACCTGGGAGACTTCTCAGTCTGCAGCTCTCTCATTGTGTCCTCCGAACAGGAACTCATTTCATTCCAACAAAATCGCCCCGTGTGGCATGTGGAACATGTGATGAAACCTGCCTCTCCTCACCTCCCACACAATCCTGCAGGAACTGACCTGGCCAGCTCCCCGGTCGTTCCCCACCCCTAATCACGCTGCTTTGCTTTCTTTTCCTCAAATGCCCAAGTTACTCCCTCTCGGGGCCTTTGAACTTCCCATGCCTCCTGCAGATACAGTATTTCTGGGACCTTTGAAGGCTGGCTCCATCTCCTCACTCAGGCCTCACCTCAAATGTCACCTCCTCGGAGGTTCTGCCATCTAAGTCCCCCCACATGTCCATCATTCGCAAGTCAAGTAGCCTGTTTTCCTTTCTTCATAATGCCTCGTAAGTTGTCTTATTGACATGTGTACAAGTTGTCTGTCATCTCAAGGAGGGTGAAGTTGTGATGAGTCCTGTTAAGCAGTGTACACTGAGAAGTTCCAGGGACGCCAAGGAGAAGGGGACTGCACGGGTGTGGTGGGCACTGAGAGCTGAAGGAGAACCAAACGCCATCCCAAGTGAGGCAACAGCAGAAGCAGAGACCCTGGGGCCACAGTGACAGTGCAAGTTTTATAAGCACAGTGGGTTCAGGCTGGTGTTCAGCACATGGGGCTTTACTATGATTCTAGCAACAAAGAGCTGCTGGAAGGCAGGATGGGAGCAATGGAGAGGAACGCTCCCAGGAGGGTTGTGGTGGGGCTGAGAGGCTACGAGAGGCCAGAAAGCAGTCATGGCCCAAAAACAGAGGCGGGGAGACCCTGGGGTCCTGGCCGCATGCTGGAGCCAGCCTGGGAGCAGGAAGTGAGTCACCAGAGGTGCCTGGGGCAGTGGGCAGGCCGCACCTCTGGAGGGAGAGCCCTGACTTTCACCGACCCGAGGCCTCCTTTGTAACTGTCTGCTGAGTGACAGGGTGGGTACATCCACCCAAAAGGGTAGGCAAGCCCAGGTCTGTCTATCTGCCAGGAGCCAAGGTGCCTGCAGCTCAGCCACTGGCTTTTCTGTGGCTTTTGTGAGATTAGGCTGAACTACCTCACCTGTGTCTTAAGGGGCCTGAGGATTATCTGGGTCATTTTACCAAAGCTCTTTATAGGCCTCTACAGGATGGGCCAGAGATTGCTGATAATGACACTGAACTTTGAGTTTACGTGGCTATTTTCTCTTGAAAACCTTGGGTGGCCTTATTGATGATGGAGTGGATTTTCCTCCAGTGTACTTTAACTGTATTTCTTCTCTTTCAGAGACGTGTAAGGTGAACCGTGCACTCGGGGTCTTAATCAAATCACTTATTCACTTACTGGGTCATTAGCCTTTTCATTACTGAGTTGCAGGAGCTCTTGTTATCTTCTAAATACAAATTCTGTGCCAGATATATTTATATATATTGCAAAATTTTCCCCAGTCTATAGCTTACCTATTAATTTTTTCAGTAGTGCTTTTTGATGAGCAGAACATTTTAATTTTATAAAGTCCAGTTCATCCAGTTTACACCAATTTTCAAATGCTGGTTAGTGTTCTCTGTATCTTATCTAAGTAATTTTTGCCTGTTCTAAGCTTGCAAAGATATTCTCCTAGACATACTTCTAAAAACTTCATAGTTTTGGCTTTTCCATTTAGGTGTGTAATCCACAATTAATTTGGAGGTCAAAATGTATTTTGTCTATGTGGACATCTAGTTGTTCAGTACCATTTGTTGAAAAGACTTTCCTTTCACCACTGAATTGCTTTGGCAGCTATAGTGAATACAAATTGACCATGTAATTTTGGATCTGTTTCTGGACTATAGTTCATTCCATTGATATATAAAAATATCCTTTTTTCAATACCATGCTTTCTTAATTAACGTGCCTCTATAGTAATTCTTGAAATCTTGTTCAAAATTGTTGTTACTTTATAGTATATAGCTAATTTGCAGTAACTTTTGAATCTTGTTCAAAATTGTTTGTCTATTCTAAGTCCTTTGCACTTCTTTATAAATTTTAAAGTGAACTTGCAAATTTCTACTAAAAGTCTTCTTGGAATTGAATGGGATTGCACTGAATCTGAAGATCAATATGGGCAGAAATGACATCATAAAAATATTGACTTCCAGTCTATGGATATGGCATATATTTCTATTTATTTGGATCATTTTAAATTTCTCTCAGTATGTATTTTTCAATGTAGAGGTTTGAACATATTCATTAAATTTATCTCTAAATATTTTATGTTTTGATGCAATTGTAGTGTAACTTTATTACCTTTCATTTTCCAACTGTTTTTTGTTATATATAAAATATACCTAATTTTTGTATATTACCTTTGTATCTTGCAGTCTTATTAAATTTGCTTATTATTTCTGGCAACTTTTTTTTTGGTAGATTCCTTGGGATTTTCTGTGTATGCAATTATACCAACTGTGAATAGAGAGATGTTTACTTCTTTCTTTACACTCTTTATGTTTTCCCTTATTGTACTGTCTAGGCCCTGCAGTACAATGTTGAAAAGAGGGGGTTGACCCCTGTTTTAGGAGGAACACTCAATTTTGCATCATTACTATGATGTTAGCTTAAGTTTTTCACAGATGTCTTTTATTAGCTTGTCATGGGCTGAACAGGGCTCCCCCAGCTCAATTACTGTGTTGAAGTCCTAACCCCCAAATGTGTGATTGCATTTGGAGACTGAGTCTTTAAAGAGGTGATTATGCTAAACTGAGGTTGTTGGAGTGGGCCTGAATTCAATACGACTGGTGTTCTTACAAGAAGAGGAAGTAAGGACACAGAGGCACAGAGAGCAAGCCATGTGAAGACACAGAGAGAAGACAGCCATCCAAGAGCTAAAGAGAGAGGTCTTGGAAGAAACCAACCCTGCTGAACCTTGATCTTGGACTTCTCACCTCCAGAACTATGAGAAAATAACTTCTGTTGTCTAGGCCCCCAGACATGGTCCTTTGCTACGAGCAAACTAATACACAGACTGAGGAAGTGCCTCTTACTCCCAGTTTGCTGAGAGTTAGTGTTTTGTAAATTATGAACAGGTGTTGAGTTTTGTCAGTGCTTTTTTTTTGGGGGGGGGGCGGATTCTACTATGAAATGATAGTTTGCTAATGAGGTGAATTAAATTAATTAGTTATTAAAATGATAACCCAACCTTACACTGCTAGGATAAACCCCAACTTGTTGTGATCTGTTGTCCTGATATATATTGCTGAGTTTGATTTGCTACTGTTTTGTCAATGATTTTTGTGTTTCTGTTTATGAGGAATATTGGTGTGTAATTTTACTTATTTGTTTGTTTATTTTTGGTAATATTGCTATCTGGTTTTGATATCGGGTTGGATCAGAACCAGGAGATATATCAAAAGATTTGGCATCAGGAATATGTACTTGTGGGGGCAGATGAGTGTGAGAGTGTGAGACCCAAAAGGCTATCGGGCAGGGTGGCTGGGACTCGGCTAGGAGCTGAGGCTACGTCCCGAGAGGGGATTTCTTCCTCTGGAAGCAAAAACTCTGCTCTTAAGGCCTTTCAACTGATTGAGTCAGGGTCACCCAGAGTAGCTCGCATAATGGCCCTTACTTAAAGTCAACCAACTATGGACTTAATCGTGGCCACAAAATGCCTGCACAGCAAACTTAGGGTTTGAATACCTATGGATGGAAGCCTAGCCAAGTCAACATGTCAAAAGACCATCACAGCATCATGTGGGCCTCATTAAGTGAATAGAAAAGCATTTCTTATTTCTATATCTTTAAAAAAAAATAAAACTCATACACCACAGAATTCACCATTTTAAACTGTACAATTCTGTGGTTTATTAGACATTTACACAAGATTATACAACCATCACCATTACAGAAATTTTCATTACCCTAAAAGAAAGTGTATGTCCTCCACACTTCCCACCCCCCTGAGGTAGAGTTTGCTGGATTTAGGGGGAGATGAAAAAGTTCTGGGGATGGTAGTGGTGATGGCTCTGCACCAATGTGAACGGTTTTAACGCCACTGAACTGGACATTTAAAAATAATCAGCATGGTCAAAAGTTTTAGGTTATGTACATTTACCATAATAAAAAAAATAATAATAAGTGCCAACAAAGGCACTTTATTCCTCATTTTATTGATGAAGGAAACAAAGCACAGACAGTGAGGAACTTGCTCCCAGTTGCTGTAGGGAGAGGCAGAACCAGAATTTGCATACACAGAGTGAGTTCCAAGCAGTAGTCTCGGCCATTCGCTGTCTCTTTCCAAGATATTAACTATGGTAATAGTTATAATAGCAGAAATACGAAAACAAATGCCTAAAACAATGGCTCAGTTATGAATCACCCATTTCATATGATGTTATGAAGCCATTCAACTTACGTTTTTCAAGAATTTTCTAAGGATGTGGGTAAATTATCTACAGTTTATTTATATATTAAGTGGGAAATTGTCAGATACAAAAATGAACTTACATTATGACCTCAGCTTTATGTTGTAAAACTACACACATGTTTAGTTTAAGTATGCTTAAGTGTAAAAATTAGGGATTATATCCAAGTTATAATGAAGTTATGTTAGACTTACAAGATTTGAAGTGATTTTTTTCATACTTTTCTCACTGTTTCTGTATTAGTTATCTAATTGCTATGTAACAAATTGTCCCCAAGCTTAGTAACTTAAGTGCACAATAAATATTTATTTTTCTCTCACAGTTATGTAACTTAGCATAATGCCCTCAAGGTCCATCCATGTTGTTGCAAATAGCAGGATTTCATTCTTTTTTATGGTGGAGTAATATTCCATTGTATATATGTACCACATCTTCTTTATCTATTCATCTATTGATGGATACCTAGATTGCTTTCATATCTTAGCTATTATTAGTACTGCTGTAATGAACATAGGGGTGCAAATATCTTTTTGAATTAGTGTTTTGCATTAAAACATTTTAAGTAGGATTTAAACTATGTGATCAGATTCCTATTTTCAAGGGTTATCTCTAGAAGCCACTGAGGGAAGGTGGGAGGGAGAAGGAGCTGGGATGAGAGTGGCCAGTTAGAACTTGGTGTGATGGTTCTGGCAAGAGACATGGACAACAGTAACGGTGAGTGAGCGATAAAGGCACTTAGGTGAGCCAGGCTCTGTGCGAAGCACCTTCCGTTTCTTAAATCATTTCATCTTCACAAGCCTACGAGGTTGGTACATATCCCCGTTACAGAAATAAAGTGAGGCCCAGATAAGTTTGCCAGATAAAATACTAGATGCCCAATTACATTTGAATTTCAGATAAACAAGGACTATTTTTCAGTGTAAATATGTCCTATATTTTGCATGTATAACTGTGCAGTACTTAGTGGAATCTGGCACCCCTAGGTCCAACAAGTTGAAATAAATTGCTCAAGGTGTCGTAGCTGCCAAGTGGCAGAGCCAGGATTGGAATGGGGCAGGCAGGTGAGAGCTGAGCTGGACCCCACCTCCCTCGCTAAGCTAGAGCAGGGCGGGGTCACGCCCACCCACAGGACCCACAGAGGGAGGGCAGGAACCTTGCCCAGACCCTTGGAGTTAATCACCAGGCAGCCCTTCCTTTGCCCTTTTAATCTTCCTGCTCTGTGAGGGCTTATTTCTTAGAACAGATCGCAAACCTCCCTGAAGCCATTTCTTAATGCTTAGAGCAAGATGCATGCCAGGTGACTAAGTAACCACATCTCACCATCTCCCAAGCGCTCTCCGCCCCTGAGGGTTCTGAACGTGTTTCAAGGCTTCCATTCCCCTCTCCAAATGAGCACTGTAATTAGGGGCTTACTCAGGTCTGATCGTCACACAATGTGCATTTACTGCTCTCCCTACCTGTTGCCACTGGCCTGGGATAAAAACACAACTTAAACAGAAGTGTTTGAACAGATTTAATAAGGTTTCACCTGAGGTGCAAAAGACAATCATACTTTTAACATTGGAATGTTTCAAAGATTCAGCAAATGGATCCTGGGTGTGGGCAGTACAGTGAAGTCAGGGTGGTGTTACCACACTGAAGAATTTTGCAAAGGAGACAGACATGGAAAACAGCCCCAGAACAATGACTACTGTCGAGAGGGATGTGCGAGGCTGTGGGGTGCAAAGCAGGGAGCTCCTAACTTTGTCCAGGAGGAAGGAGGGTCATGAAAGCCTGGCTCCTCACAGTGTGGCATAATAACAGTGTCCCACCTGGGAGCCTGTTAACAATGCAGAATGCCCCCAATCAACCTGCATTCTAACATAGTTTCATATGAAGTACTGTGTGATAGGGAGGAACCTAGCATGGCCCATGCCTTTTCACTTAAAGGAAGCACTTTAGGCTTCTTTGTGGCACATCTGAATTGCCAGCATCACGACTCTTGTGACTTGAGCCCATTATTAAGTAAAATAAGGGTGACCTGAATACAAGCACTGTAATATCACTCTAAGATGGAGCTGAATGGCACAAGAATTCATCACTCTAACTCAGAATAGAGCACAACTTAAAACTTATGAATTGTTTATTTCTAGAATTTTCCATTTAATATATTCAGACTATGGTTGACCGCAGGTAACTGAAACCACAAAAAGTGAAACCACGGATAAGGGGAGATTACTGTAATCAGGAAATAGCATAAAACTTTGGTATATCTAAGAGCCAAACAGTACATGGGGATTGATGGGTGAGGAGAATTGAAAATTTGGCAAACACAGCCTTAGAGGGGCAAGGTGGTCTGTGAGCGGAGCAGTTTGCCACCTCAAAACATAATTTTTTGGGATATTGGTTATTTTAAGACAGAGAAGACTAAGGAGGAATCTTTGACCTTCCCCCTAACTGCCTAACAGAAGTCAGATAAAGAGAGGACCTGCTCCAGAAAGGAGCCATCATCACAGATACTACAGTTGAACAGAACTAGTGTGTGATGGACAGGGAGGAACCTAGCAAGGCCCCTTTGATCAAAGTTCTTCTCTGTGTCCCATTGTTAAAGCTGGCCCAGCAACACTAGTTTATTTACCTCACAGTCCTATTGACACAGCCTAAAGATAAGGGATGACATCTGGGAGGGAGAGACTTCCAAGAGCCCCAGTGGTTCTTGATCCTGTGCTCTTGCACACCTGTATTTCAGTTATCCTGTTAAGTGACACAAACGTGTGTGGGGGCACAAAGGCAGGCATGTGAGTGCACACAGCATCACTAATGCAATGATTTTCATTGCACTGAACTGATAGAATAATTTGGGAGAGATCTGGCATCTTTAAGCCACACACACTTTTCATTTATTAAGTCCTATTATGTCTTTCTATAAAATTTTATGATTTTCTATGTGCATTTTTAGATTTTTTTCTTAGATACCTCATGTTTTCCATTGCTATTGTCAATGATTGATTTTAAATCACGCTTTCTAGTTTTTGTTAGATTTGTTTTTCAGATGGTTTGTGCTTTCAGAACAAGTAACTTATAAATATGAGTTGACATCATCTTATACATATGAGCTGACCATCGCTTTGTAAATGTGAGTTGACCATTACCAGGTCTTGTTGCTCATTCGCTGTGCTGTGCTCAACAACTGATCCCACACCCTTGTACTAACTTATTTGCTCATCTGCCCATTTTACAAATCACTTATCTCCTAGTTCCATTGTGGCTGATGACCCCTTCTATCCTGGAGCAATTTTTTCTTCATTTCTAGAGAAATCAACATTGTATGCTCTGCTTTGTGAGTTCTAGCTACACCCAAGAGTCATCTGTGAAAGCTATGCTGGTTCAGTTAACTGGCTCAAGCAGCAAGGCCTAAGAAAAGAAACTGTCCAGCTGGCTCCTTCCATCTTCTGGCTCTCAGGTGTACAGCACATTCCAGTTCACTGCCCAAGTCCATTCTGTCCCGTCACCAAAACAAAGAGTTTTAAAACACACCTTTATCTCCATCTGAGTCTTTGGTATTCATTTTTACTTTCCTGGGAATAAAAACACTAGAGGAAGGAAAAGTGGGGTTTGTCTTGGGGCTATGGCCCTCCACCCTCGGATGTGACCTGGATGTACAGCTCTCAGAAGGAAAGGTCCTACGAGACTATCAAGTCCCCTCTTGTCTATCCCTCCCCTCACTGACACTGCCTTCATTCTGACTCTCTTCATTTCCCTTCTGTATTAGTTTCTCACTGTTGCTGTGATCGCCACACACTCTACAGCTTAAGACAACACACATTTATTGTGTTACCCTTCTGGAGGTCAGAAGTCCTATGAATCTATGGGGTGAAGTCAAGGTGTCAACAGGACTGCATTCTTTTGGAGTGTCCAGAGAAGAATCTGCTTCCTTACTTTTTCCACCTCCTAGAGAATGTGTTCTTTGGCCTGCGGCCCCTTCCTCCATCTGTAAAGCCAGCAATGGCCAGCAGCACCAGCCTGCCTCTGCCTCCTTCATCACTTCTCTGTCTCCTTCCTCTTTCCCTTGTAAGGACCATTGTGATTACCTTGGGCCCACCTGGATAATCCAGGATAACCTCCCCTCTCAAGGTCCTTACCATAATCAAATCTGCTAAACTCCTTTTGCCATGTGAGGTCACATATTCCCAGGTTCCTGGGACCAGGGCATGGACATCTTTGGGGGGGGGGGCATTATTCTGCCCACCACACTCTTAGACCAATGTTTTTTAAACAGAAAGTTGTGATTCATTAGTGACTCATAGAATCAACTCAGTGGGCTGGAATCAGTGTTTTCTAATGAAATCATAATACTTGGCTTCTATTAGGTTGGTGCAAAAGTAATTGCAGTTTAAAAGGTTAAAAACAATTGCAAAAACCACAATTACTTTTGCACCAACCTAATAGTAAGGTTAAACATTGTTTCACTGAGTAAGGTTTTGTGTTGTTTCATGGACTTTGGTTTTGTATTTGTGTGTATGTGTGTGTGTGTATGTTACTGGTTAACAATATAAATATAAAATATATTTCTTACTGTGAGTTTTGATATTTAAAAAATAAGAAAGCAACTATGGAACTATCATAAAAGCCTCCTAATTGGTCTTTCTGCCTCTAGGCTCTCCAATCCCATCCTCCACACTGTTGACAAAAAGTTCTTCCTAAAAATAAATTGGACATGTCACTCTGCTTCAAATGCTCTAGTGGCTCTCCATGGCCAAGCTGGACATTCTCTGCTTGTTCCCCCAGACCCACTGTGCGCTTCCCCAACCAGGCTGACCACCATGGACCCCATCAACCAGACTCTTTGGCCTTGACTTCCACGTGGCTGTGGGCATTGGGAGGTATTGACAAGGGCCAGAGGCTGGAACAGAGAGAAGCTAGGCGAGCTTCTCCTGCAGCCTCCTCTGCAAGACCAGCGTCATGGGCCTGTGCCCTGCATAGCCAGCCCCACAGCCCCATGGTCAGAAAGGCTCTGTGCTCCTTTCCCTGCTCTGCTGTCACCAGCTAGGAACTCTTACCCATTTGTGCAC
Source organism: Rhinolophus hipposideros (assembly GCF_964194185.1). Classification (NCBI taxonomy): domain Eukaryota; kingdom Metazoa; phylum Chordata; class Mammalia; order Chiroptera; family Rhinolophidae; genus Rhinolophus; species Rhinolophus hipposideros. Next base: position 5,428,405 of record NC_138050.1, read on the forward strand.
AGGGCCTTCATTTTCATTTGGCACTGGGCCCCGCAAATTATGTCACTAGTTCTGCTTTCAGGCCACACGTGGCAGTGGCTGTGTCCTCTCCCAAAGGCACAGCTCTTGTCTGAGACCCATTTCCTACACATACAACTTGTCCACGTGTCTCTCCAGTTCTCGCTGTGATGGCAGCTTCCTGCTGTCGCTGGCTGGCGGGCACTTCACCACCCTTGTTAGTTTTCTTTCACCTTCCCCACCTTTTAAATAGTGCCTTTGTTAACCTCGGTTCACCTTTTCTTAGAGTTCCATCTGTTTCCTCTCAGGATAAAACAGTCTACTGGATAGTATCCAAAGTCTTGACGTTACTGTCTAAGACTTCACAATTCAGCCCTCCTCGTCTTTGTAGCTGACCTGCCATGCTACCACCTTCATGCTCGGGTCCAGCTCCATCAGTCTTCTTGGTGTCCCCACAGATAGGCTATGTCTTTTCAGCTCTACAACTGCCCAAGATTCCTCAGTGTATGTTCTCCCTTCTTCCATAGTAATAACATTTCAGCTGGGCACGTCGCTATCCACGTGAAGAGAACATGTCTCGCTTCCCTTGACGTTCTGGCTAATGTGAGATAAGTACAAGTGCATGTGTGTGGCAGACTCCAGGAGCCTTCCCTAACGACTCCTGGACCATTATCTCTGTTGGTTCTTCTCTGTCCCTTCTTCCATCTTGTGGCCTGAAATGTTGGCCATCTGGGACGATGAGGACGAGGAAGCTTCCTCAGGCATGGTGGCATAATGATTGAAAGGAACCTGTGTCCCTGAAGATTTTATGGAACAAAGCCTTCTTACCAGCCCAGATTAAATGCCTAAGAGCTTAAGTCTTTGACATGAGGGAGAAATAAACTCTTCTGAAGTCACTGGTATTTGGGTTTTCTATTTCTTACTGTTGAACCTGGTCCTAACTAATGCTATGCCCATTATCATTCACTAAGTAAATACTTATTACGAACCTCCTTACCCAAGTGTGGGGCAAACAAGAGTAGGAAAGTCCAAGAGGGTGGGTCTTCTGCCTGCTTCGGGTCCTGGGAGGTGACAATGGCCCCACCCATGACACAGCAGAGGTGCCCCTAACTGGAGCCTTAATGTCCACCAAGTCATCAGAGGAAAATATCCATCACACTACCATAAATATACAACTTTTCTCAGCCTTCTGCATTCAAATTATCATGCACAATTCAGATAAATCAAGCAGAGGAAGACATAGAATAAATGCTTATATGTTTAGAAGCTTGCTTCAGTATCATGGGGAAAAAAACAGATAACCAAGGCACGTAATCGGAAAAGAGGTAAAATTCATAGTCTAGGCCACAAAATTTAACTCGTTCTGATATGAAGAAGAGAACAACTCTGTGCCTGAAGACTTCTAGCTTCATCTTGAGTGGTTCACGGTCTGCCTCATTGCGGTGCGTTGCTGGTGACATCATGATGGATTCTAAGGGGCAAGGTACTGCCGTGGAAGATCAGAAGGAATAAAATTCACATCAAAGATTCCATTAGGAGGCTGCCAGCCTCTACGGAGCCTTGTGTGCAGCCATGAAGGAGACATGTGGGCAGCGGGGAGGGAGAGCAGCTTAGAAAGAAGACTCACAGCGCTGAGCCTGAACACATGGAGTCTAAAAATAGGTGCTAAGAGACCCCTCTGTCAGAAAATAATACACCACGAAATTAAGCTTTCCCTTATGATACTGGGAAAGACGTTTCTTTTGCTCTGCTGTCATCTATCTTAAGGGGAAAAAACACCCTTCAGAATTTGGAAATGCGAGGACTCAGAATCTAGACACAGGGCTTCTGTTCCTTCTCCATCTAGGTCACTTTTTTTTTTTCCTAAATGAATTGAACTAGCAAGAGTATGCGATCCTTCAGCTCTGCGTAGAGTCTCTGTTATATTTTAGGACCAGGGTTCCGGTTCTGGATTCTCAGGGAGTGTGCCTTCAGCAAAATTCCCACTCCCCATCCTCACCCCCACCTTCAATCAGCAAGTTCCTCAAATAAGTACTGTAAAACCGTTCTTTGGAGTTAAAGGTTGTCCAAACATACAGTACTGCTGACGCTGAGGGGGAAGAGAAGGAGACTAGGTGAAAGGATAGGGTGAGGATGTCAGGCACTGAGTCGAGTCCCCCAAGTTCCTGTGCTGAGGCTCTACCCCAATGTGAGTGTGTTTGGAGATGGGCCTTCAAAGAGCTAATGAAGGCTGAGGTCATCAGGGTGAGGTCCCAACCCGACATGACTGATGCCCTTACAAAGAGAAGAGGAGACACAGACACTCGCACACAGAAGAGGCTGTGTGAAGACACAGCAGGAAGACGGCCGTCCGCAAGCCAAGGAGAGAGCTCTCAGGACAGCCAAACCTGCCGGCGCCTTGATCTTGCACTTCCAGCCTCCAGAGCTGTGAGAAAATAAATATCTGCTGTTTAAGCCCCCCAGTCTGTGGTATTTTGCCATGGCAGCGGGAGCCAACTACTACAGGAAGTACCATTTATTAATCATCCACTAGGTTATCCTCACAACAGCCCTGGAAAGTGCAGGAAAGTAGAGAAAACCAAGGTTCAGGCAGCAGCTGGTCAGGGGCACAGAATGGGGAACTCTAAATCTAACTCGTGTCTATTGAATTTCAAAACTCAAACTGTGTTCTCTATATTAGGGCATCTCAAGGACCGGTGTGCTTCACAGTTTTCTAGGGAGCTGGCTAAACTGTTCGAGGCCTCTAAGCCACCCACCATCCGCTGAATGAACTTGCGGCATGGAACAGGGCCCCTGTATTTTTCACAAGCTCCCAGGGGCTGCCGACTCTCCCCACTGCCCCAGCCCCTGAGGCTCGAGGAAAGGCTTGTCTGGTGGTTTTTCAATATTGTGTGGTAGAGAAGCAGCTAAGACCAGTAAAGCTAACTGAGAATCTTTCCTAGCCTCTCAACTTTACTGGAACTCCAGGAGCTGTCATTTTCATTAGCCTTTTATAGGGGAACTTTCCAACAGCATCAACTTAAATCCAAACATCAACTCTGATTTGGCACATGGTTCGGGGTAATCACATAACCCTGATAGCCCTTGGTTTCGGAGGGCCGTCTTGCTCTGTATTCTGAGATATTCATATGAGTCTCAGAATTTCTACCATGGAAGTCTCTCATCTGTGACCCATTTGTTGCCAGCCACTTCCAATACAACAAATCTCAGCAGGATAAAAATGCCAAATTGTTCTGGAAAGCTAATAACTGTTGCTTAATTCTTAATGTTTTGTGAATCTGGCATTCCATTTATTGTATTCTCATAAAATTATGTGCACCCTGAGTTATTTCTGGCCTTGGATTATCATTTTATTCAGGGAAACCAACGAATACCAGATACTCCGTCCCTGACTAGGTTTCCTGGGCTAATTACCTTCAGAAGAAAGGTACTTGTATTTATTTTCTTAACACCGGTGAATATCCTTTCTCAGGAAGTCATACACGAAAGTATGGAACTGCCAGGCTGCTCCATTATCACACAGGAGCAGAATCTGCTTCTACATTACAAGTTTGAGGCCCAATTCTTGATTTCTTCTCCTCTATTTGAGGAATGCCATCAATTCAGAAGCTTGGTTTAGCTTCAAGGATTGTTAGCTATTTGCTAGCTGTTCCCCTAGGGAACAGGAGGGAGTAAGAGGGACAAACATCAGAGGGGTTGGCAGGAGCTCACGCTCTCCATGGGACACCAGGAGCCTGAGCAAGTGCAGTACCACCAGTGAGGGCCCGTGGGCAGTGGGAGTACCTGTGGACCACAGGACCACAGGCAGTGACAGCTGCCAGCTCGGACAGAGGCAGCCACAGGGCACAGCGTGCCTCCTGCTGCCAGCAGCCATCTTTGTCAGAGGGCAGTAAATACAGGAAGAACGCTGCTCCTTAAAAGAGCATCTGCAGAGAAGAGCCCACAACACTGGCTCTGCTGGAGGGGCGGGCAGCCTCTCCCTGACACAAGGAGACAGAGAAAGGAGCAAGGGAAGAGTGAAGAAACACACATGCTCAAGAGGAAACTGGAAGCACCAAGAGACAGAAGACAGCCGAGGTCTGAAGACTGGGCGCCTGGCTCTACATTCACTGTTTGCATATAGTTTGTGTTTGCAGATCCCCTGTCACGAGTCACAAGTCTCATCAGATGTTGGGAGATTTCCACTCCCAAAGGTAGAAGGAAGAAGAGTCTTGGTCCCCAAAGCAGCCACAAAATGGCAGGCTCCTCAACATGTGACACCAGCATCTTCCACTACTGCCCATGGGATGAAGGAGACGCCTCTTTCGGGTGGACCACAGAGCAATTTTAAGAAACCATACTTCTCTTCCAACATTTCCCACTAAGCTCATAGCTGTCCCTGTAATTGTTCAGGGTTTCCTTTCAGACACTCCTGGCCCTTTGAACCCAGAACTTCAGCTCTTCCTTCTTGCCGACCTTAAAGGATCAATGCTCAGGGAGATGCCTGGGTGAAAACTGACACTGCGTTTAGAAGTGCTGCGTGTGAGTGTACGTCCATATCGACGCAGAAAACGATCTGGGAGGACACAGAGTGAACCAGAGAAGCAGAGGGAGGGACTGGAGGAAAGTTTCTGGCTGCTGCGTTACCATTTTGTGTTAAATGGGTGATGCTTTCTTCCTCTGGCAAGAAGGTGTTAGGTGAGAGGGTGTCTAATAACAAAGCAGCAGCCCCTCTGCGGCTGTGCAGCGACTGGCCCCACGTCCTATGAGCACGTCCCCATGACCTTCGCGTCGGCTGTGCCCGTGGCAATGAAGACTTGGCTGTCATCCACTCATTTGTGTGTGTGTCAGGGCAGACCATCTAATGAGCATCTCATCGGGAGGCAGCTCTGTGACCTTGTGACAATCGTGCTTTCTGCAAACTATACATCAAAGGAAATAGAGAGTGCTGGTGAATAAAATCTTTCGTGTTCTGTTTTACGAACACTTGAAATTGGGTTTCTTCTAATACATTTTTATGTTCTGCAAGCTCAGGTGCGATGGGTGTGTCTTTGGGAATTAGTGACATCAGTGAAGAATCTGTTCCCTCCGGATCCCTTGCTGGTGGTTACAGGTGTGCTTCACCCCCTTTTTCTCAGCAGAGTTGATGGAGCCCAAGGTGATTTTATGTAAATAAACTAAAGAAAGCTCTCAAAGATTGCATATAAATAAGAACCACAAACTGAACTTTTTTCCCAATGGGAATGATTCTGTTTTTGATTACTCTAACACCCTTTTTCTTGGAGGGGAGTGGGCAATTATTGTTTCAGCTTTTTTGTTATTGTTTGTTTTCCTGAAAGAAATGCAGTTTAAATAATGGTAACTATATTTATTTACCTGTATGGTAGTGCCTGGGGATAAGGCTTGCTATTCTTCTCAATTTTATAATTGTATCTAGGATATGACACATAAATTATCTAAAAAAGTACCCGGTGTTCTGCCAATTGGCATGATCAGCTTTACATGTCAATTTAGGTAGATGTTGGCAGAAAGGATGGCAAAGCCACACCAGAATCATCCTTCTTATGTCCTCATAATTCGAGAGAGGTGCTCACTGGGTCTGCCTCATCCAGCCGTCTTGGAGCCAGGTGGGTAGGGAACGGAAATGGTTCTGATCAAAGTATCAGAATTAGATCTATCTGGTTCAGATCTCTCTCCTTATCATCATCCAGAGAGTTCCTCTAATTTGGAAAATTAAAAAGACGAAAAAAAAATCAAGAACTGAAATATCGTGACATGTATCTATTTAAAATCATAATATATGATATGTAACCATATATACCGCATTATTTTACGTCATTTACTAAAAGTTAACTGCAATATAATCAAAGATGCCATGATTTCCAATAACAGCTATGTTTTCAAAATGGCTCAGCCGCCAACCTCTGCTCCTTGACCCCACACACCAGCGGGGCCCTCAGCCAGGGGTAGAGTGTTTCTGCCCTGGCTCCAGCCATCCTCTTCTTTCACCATCCTGATTAAGTGTTGGAGCCACTTCTCAGCCTCAATCTCATCCACATTTTATGCCTATGTGGTCATGCAATTTGTCCTAACAAATCACAAAATATAGATGAGCCATAATTATTTTACCCTCATTTTATAGACGGAAAAAAATGAGGCCAGAGATGCTCTGACTTGCCCAAGATCCTGTTAGTCAGTGGTGGAATCACAGCTACAATTCTGAATTCCCAGCCCCCAGTGTACCATCCTTCACCCCAGAAAGCTCTTAGAAGGACAACGGAAAGATGCTAATTAAGAAAATGCTAGTTAGCCAGTGTACTTTGGGGAACTCCCAGCGTGGCGTACATGAATGTCAAGAGAAAACATACATTTGCATAGAGCTCTTCTTTAATATCGTGTATCTTCTTAGAGACAGTAAAACCATATTTGGGGGATGTTTTTACTGAGATTTGAGGATTGACACTTGCTTAAAACGACTGTTTCAAGGCACCCCAGGAACCCTGAAATCCTGTGTGTTTGTACTGTGTTTGGATTTGCCATCAATTTCTCAGCAATTGTGTTAGCATTTCAAGCCAGCGGGAGATAAGCCAGGAAATGAGAAAATTAGCTAGAAGAATTCAATGCCCTTGATTTAATAGCTGCTTTCATGGAATTAACATCAGGCTCCTTTTTGGCCAGCAGCGATTAATTCTTGTAATGATTCACTTTTCTTTTGCCACAGCTTGTCTGATATACTTTCCTGGCACAATCTCCTGTCAAAACTTTCTGGTTTAAAAAAAAATGCTAAGACAACTAAAAAATATAAAGGAAAAATGTTCGCCATTTCCATGGAATAATGTTACACTCAGGGCCTGGTTGCACCTTCACCTTGAACTGGACTAGTGTAATGAGGCACAACTGTGCAAAGCAGAGAAGTGTTGTTCTATCAGGATGAAGCTCATTGTCCTTCGCCAGCTGAGAGAGGGCACTCTGGAGGCAGCTGTGAAACGCTGTCCTCGCCACAGCTGCAAAGGTAAGGGGTTGATGGATCCCCATCACCTGTAAGTTCACAGCTCCCACTCTGCTCAATTCCCTTACAGCTGCACTTTGGAAGGTAAGTCGTGACGTGGAGACATGACTTTTCTGCCTGGGGCTAAGGTGTTTGGTGGGAGAAAGTAGGTGCACCCTCTGTGGTTTATTCCTCCTGTATCTAAAACTAGTCCCTGAGCTGCCCATCCTGGGCTGCAAGGCCTTGGCCCTGATGTACAATGTGGTGTATGGTGTTGGCATTTCCCCTGGCCCGGAAGCCATGGTACACATATTCAGAAGCGGACTGAGGGCGTCAAAGTTTGGCCACAGCTCTGAGGCGCTTTGGGACCACGGTCACTGTTGCATGCTCTGCTAGGGACACTGCTGGTCATCGCAGCAGGGGGGAGAGAGGACAGAAAACCTCGCAGTGGTTCTTAAAACAGGAATTCGCTCTCTGCCATTTGCTCATGTTTCATTGGCCAAAGCAGGTCAGATGGCCCCGGCCTGTTACCTGTTGGGTGGGGAAGTATAAGCCTCCGCCAAGCAAGGCTAGTGGATGTTTGTGAACAGTAAAACCATCAGTAATGCTAATTAAATGTTAGACACACAGTTTTCAACACTTTCAGTTCACAGGCATTTTGGCAGGTCAGAGGCCACCAAGCCTGCCCCTTCTGAGCTGTCACCAAAAGCACGATTTACTTGGTGCTCGGTGTCCCTTGAACTACATCGATCTCGACTAATTTTTTTACTTTCCCCTTAATTACATAAATAATACATAAATATATTCTTGTTGTGAAATATGCAGACAATAAAAATAAAGGGAGAACAGTGCAGCAGTTACTAAGAAAATTAGCAATTTAACAACCACATGATTCAGCCATCCCACTCCTGGGTATACGTCCAACAGAAAGTGAAGCGGGGTCTCGAAGTGATACCTGCACACCCATCTTTACAGTGTTATTCTCAATAGCCAGAAGGTGGAAGCACCCCAAATGCCTATCTATGGATAAATGGGTAAATAAAATGTGGTGTTCCCATACAATAGACTATTACCCAGCCTTAACAGGGAATGAAATTTTAATACATGTTACAACATCGATGAACGTTGAAGATGTCATGCTAAGTGAAATAAGCCAACACAAAAAGACAAATATTTTATGGTTCTTCTTGTATAAACTAACAAAAATAGTTAAATTCATAGAAACAGAAAGCAGAATGGTTTACCAGGGGATGGGGGAGAGGAAAATGCAGTTGTTTAACTTTTGGTGTAGAGCTTCAGTTTTGTAAGATGAAAATATTCTGGAGATTGGTTCCACAACAATGTGAAAACACTCAACACCACTGAATCATACACGAGAATGGAATGGTTAAGATGATTAATTTTATGTTATGTTTTTTTACTACAACTAAAATTTTAAAAATTAAAGAAAATGAAAGCAAGAGTCTTCGATGACCACTTTCCAATCTCGTTCATCTCCGTAGTGTTAATATCTGCTTATTAACATGACATGTAGTCTTACAGACATTTTTCTGTGTGCTTATGCATATACCTATATAGATAGAAATAGAAACAGTTTGTGTGGGCTTTTTATTTTACATATATTACATAGCATTGCATGCATTTTCAACAATATGCATTTTTCATTTGACAATATACGTTAGAGATATTTTAATGCTTGCATATCTTGATCTAGCTTTTCTTTTAATTGCTACAGTGGTCGATAGCATAAAAGTATAACAGAATATTTAACCATTCTGCTTTTAACGGATATTGAAGTTGGTTTACAATTTTTTCACTGTTACAATCAATATCTCTTAGAGCTTATGTGAAAGTATTTCCATATATTAGATAACTAGAAATGCATTATTGGATCACCAGATATGTGTATTAGATATTTTAATTTATACTGTCATGTTGCTCTCCAAAAGAGCTGAACCACCTATAATGCGGGCAAATTTTCCACGCTTTCTCAACACCAGCTATCATCACTCTCGTCCATTTTGCTGAACTAATGGTTGGAAATGATATTTCCTTCCCATTTAACTTGCATTTCCTTGATTGCTATTGAAACTGAGGTTCTTTTCATTTTATTGCTGGTCATGTATGCTTTCCTCTTGTCTTTTCACATTCTTTGCCCAGAGCCTACCTTTCTTTTACGCTTCCTCTTACTGATTTATAAGAATGACATTCTGTCTTTTCATCCCTTGTTTTTTATCACTCATGTGGCAAATACCTTTTTGGACCATTTATTTTCCCACAGCTCTTACTGAATATTTTACTTACTGATCCAAAGTACAACCTTTGCCATTTATTAAATTTATTAAATTGCTATGTATACACAAGTCTGTTTCTGGACTCTACGTTGTGTTCCATTGATCTCTTTAATCGTTCCTGCTATGCCAGCCTTTTCAAATTACTATAACTTATTGCGCCCTTTGATAACTTCATTAGTATTCCAGTTTCAAGTTGACCTTGCTGGCCCAGCACAGATTCTCCCAAATGAATTTCTGGAAACATTTGACATGGGTTGTCAGATTTGGGTTGGGGAAGCAAGTTTTGACTTGTATTGCAAAGAATATATAGACTAACTTAAGGACAACTGATATTTTAAAAATACTGAGTCATCCAAACTAGGAACATGGTTTAACTCTCCATTTATTCAGATGCTCTTTTTGTCCTTTAATAAATTTTATTATTTGTTCTCACGAGTGTCACATTTTGCCTGTTGGGTTTATTCCTACAAATTTTAGAGGTTTTAGTGGTGTTGTGAGAGAATGGATTTTTTTTTCAATTACATTTTCTAATTGCTCTTAGTTAGTATATAGGGAAGCTATTACTTTTTGTATGTTGATTGCATACCCATCCACTCTGATGCACTCTTACTGGTCAAGTAGTTTTAATTAATTCTTTTGGATTTTATAGGTGGATAAAATCGTGTCATCCTAAATCAAAGACATTTTTGTCTTTCCTTCCCAATAGTCATATCTTACTTCTTTTTCTTATCACATTATCTAAACATTTCCAGCACAACGAATGGTATCGCAGCCTTTCCTTGTTCCTTTACTAACAATGCTTCTGATTTTCATCATTCAATACGAGATTTGCAGTAGATTTCTGGCATATACACCTATAAAATCAGACTCCCAATATGAAATCGGCAGCGTTGTGAAATAGCATAATAATTTGGCTTAATAATAATTATTTCTTAATTTAAAGTAGGATTTGTAAAGAGTCCGCAGTCAATTCTCATTGTCCATGATTCTGTATTTGCAAATTCGCCTACTTGCTAAAATTTATTTGTACTCTTAAAGTCAGTACTGTCATGTTTTCAGTTATTCACAGACTTGTGCAAAAAGTTGTCACTGACGTGCATCTTCCAGAGTGAACGAGATGACACTCTGCCCTCTTGCTTCAGCCCTCATACTGTAAACAAGTGTCCTTTTCACAGTCTACTTAGTGACACGTTTTTCATATTTGTATGCTTTTGTTGGAGATTTTTCTGTTTAAAATGGCCTCCAAGTGTAGTGCTGTCTCGTGTCCCCAAGTGCAAGAAGGCTGCCATGTGCCTCAGAGAGAAAATACGTGTGTGACATGAGCTTCCTTCAGGTGTGAGTTACAGCACCGTTGGTGGTGCGTTCGATGTTCAGGAATCTCCAGTATGTATCACGTAAGGTGCCTCTAAACAGGAACGCATGTAAAGCAAGGTTCTTCGTTCATGGCTGACAAAACTGTGGTGAGCAGAGGCTGGCAGGAACTGAACCCCATATTTCCCCTGGGAGCAATGATCCGTTCATATGCCCTAATTCAGGTTCTGACGACTTTACAAAACATGACAACTGTAAATAACAGCGATCTGTACTGACAAAGACAAGTGTGGGGTAACTCGAAGGGAGGGCACCCCAACCCAGGGCTTGCTATCCTTTCACTGTCTCTAAGTCAAAGGGATACCAAAGGGAGCAATGAGCAGAACACAGAGGCGGAGAGTCGGTGGAGTCAGCTGCCATAACAGGTACAGTGACAACTCGGGTCTCCTTGCAGGGAGGGACACAGAGGAACAAACCCTGACTTCACTCTCCGCTGCCCTCACACTTCCTGCCCAGATTAGTCAGTCCCGCAGGAGATGAGAGCCCTTACATGTCTCTGCGATGAGGGGACACTGGAATTTAGGAGTGCAGGGAACACGGTGGCAGGGCGTATCAATTGAAGGAAGGCTCCTCGCCGTCCCAATTTACTAAAGAGCTTTTTAAAAACAAATCGGGAATTATTGTTGAATTATCTCAAACTACTTTTCAGCATGTGTAGTTTTCTCCTTTAATCTGTGAAGGTTGTGAATTCCATGAATAGAGTCTCTACCATTAAGCTACCTTGTAATTACTGGAATAATTCAACGCGATCACCTTGCCTTATCCTTTTAACATACTGATTCCTTTGCTAGAGTTCAATTTTGGATTTTTGCATTAATGATTGGCCAAGTGTTTTTGTTTGTTTGTTTGTTTCTATTTCTGGTTTCTTGGTAAATCTAGCCTCCAAAGATTAAATTGGAGGGTTTCCATTTTTCCTGTTTTATGATAGTTTTTATAACATGGGAATTATGTTTTCCTTGAAGATTTTTTAGAATGCGTAGCACTTTCTGGACAATTTCTCCTTAGAGTTTTATCAGTTTGTTCTTCATATTTCTTTTTTCTTCCTTTATTTTTCTTTATTATTTTGGTGTCCTGCTTCTTCACTATAAGGGAGAGAAGAGTCATCCACCACCACAGATATTGGCAACCTGCTTCCCGAAACGTCGTAGCAGTTCACACATCCGCCAGACACACCGGAGGTGGCTTTTTTCTCTGACTCTGCCAGGACCACTAGTTCTAATTAATGCAACTCTGCTGAATACAATTCGGTTGTGTTGATTTGCTACCCTGGGTGCACAGACAAGATGAAGTGCATTCTGGAAGGACAGCGTTTAGAAGCTGGACTGGACGAAGTTACTGACACTTACAGACCAAGGGCATCTCAAGGCCTCAAAGTGAATCACTATTACCTTTTGGGAGAACAGGCGTCAGAGCCATACCGTTCGTTAGACACAAATTTCTGCGTGGAGCTCACTTTTTAAAAGGAAGGGTAATCAGCTGTGTCCCTCAAGTTCCTGGCAGTATCATGTCATTGTCACCGAGATCACCCAGTGTATTTACTGGTCCTCACAGGACGCATCCAAGTATTGGGTGTTTAATGGACTCCTACAGATTTCTTCTCACTTGCATATTTGGTTCTTAGCTTTCCCTACTTATTTTAAAACCTCAAACTGTCCGCTTTTCTTTGAAAATCAAGTTAGGCCTGTTTGTGGTTGGACAGATGACAAGTGTGAGAACATCATGACTCCCAAGGTACACAGCTTTGGATAAAAGCCAGCTACGTAAGGTGCTGCCATAACGTATGTAGTTTTTTTAAAATGTATCTAGCTCACTGGGTTTTGCAACCTCGTGTTGCACAATTTCCACCTGTGCCTAGAAGCTGTGGGAGAAGAAGATTTGGCCCCCAACGCCTTTCTCTTTTGGCGGATCAGAATATTCCGGCCAATCGCACCAGAAAAACAACCACCAGACAAAGTCTTTGAAGAACAAAAAGTATAATAATTTTATTCTTACTCAATGGGAATAAGAGGCCAAATGCCACAAGAGCACCACGTGCCTCCTTCAGCAAGAGGCTGGCTGTTCTGATGTCCCTTGTATATGATGTTTCTCTCCCCCACACACAAGTTCACCCCAGTTTAGCTGGTTTGAAGTCAGCACACTCTTAGGATTCCTTTGGGCATCACGTGCGCGAAGCCTGTACAGATTCGGCATGGGTTTTAAAGATGTTTTACGCAAATAACATGCTTACTGTGCAGCTTTCTTGGCTCTGTCTTCTTTAAAGTAAAGTCGTATTAATATCACACTTGAATTTGTCACAATCGTTTTCTCTTCTCTAATATTATTCACTCCTTCTATAGCAAAAGTTAAACCCCGAGTCCTGCTGCAGAAACGTAAAATAATAAAGAGATCCAATTGCTCTGAAGGGTCATTGGTTATGAATCACTTTAGTTGAGGCACAAGTGGTCTGTGGCCGTGGTTTAAAGAATGTGTTTCTCACTGAAGAAAACGATTTTAGTTTCACAGAAATGTAATCACTGATGCAGTTTAGGAGAACACATCTAAAGATGAGAACACCTTTCATCCCCTCTGGTGTTTATTCCGTGTCTCCTTCATGCTCTTCCGGCTGGAGCCCAACTTTTGTCTTCCTTCCCACAGATAGCCAACGACACCTTCTCTATTTCTTCCCACTCTCTCTTCCCTACGTCTCCCCTGAGCACTGTCCATGGGAGCATGTCCCCTCCCAGCACTTCCGGGCCACAGCAGCACCCGTCACCCACACCCTCTGGCACCTTTGCAGCCACTCCTGGATACTCACGCTTCCTCAGTCTTGAAAACACCTTCTTTCTGTGCTTGATAGAGACTTCCCTTGATTGGCATACGTTTATTCATTTACTCATGTTTTAAAATTTCAAGCTTGTAGACACTTAAAACAGAACTAAAGCATATACATCGAAACCCATCCATTCCATCTCCCAATGCCCCCCCATCATCCCCAGGTGGCAGCCACCATTAACAGTCAAGTGTCTATTTTATTAGACACTTATAATATATAAACAAACGTATATCTATTTTTTTGAGTTCTTTTACTTTAATGGGAACATATTACACAGCTATGTAGCTTGCTTTTTTCTTTTTTGTTATTCTTAAAATCATTTGATACATGTAAACAATATAGAAGTATAGATTATAAAACATAAAAGTCCGTTTTGGGGCGTATTTTCCCATGACGTCGAACTGTCCTGTTATCACTCTGAGTCCCCAAAAAGAAAAAAGTAGAAGAAAAAAAGTTTATTATCTAAAATAATTGCAAGCAATTTGAATCTTTATTGCAGTCTCTTTCTCTCTGTAACTCCTTTTCTCTTTTTACATGCGTGCATGTACACATGCACACACACACACGTACACATATTCATACACATGCACTCATATGCACACACAAACACACGCAGTCACATACATGCACACACAAACACACATGCATGTGCACACACACACACATCCGATACTGATGGACATTCACTCCTAGCCCCTGACTGTCACAAGCAGTATTGCCATAAACTGCCTCCTGCTTATATACTTTGCACACATGTGACTATTCTGCAGCACAGATTCCTAGATGTTCAAATGCTTTATTAGAATGACATACATTTAAACTTTGTTAGCTCCTGCCAATTTGCTTCCCAAAACAGCTTTCCCAACTTGCACACTCACTAATAGTGAGGGAGAAATATGAGTGTGTCATCCCATCCGTAGTCACATGGTAGACTATCAACCTCTTACAAGTTTATTTTTCTTTTGCCAATCTAATGGCTTAATAGGATCCCATCGTTTAATTTAAATTTCCTTTTGCTGTTGCATATTTTATAAGAATTGTCAATCAGCCCATTGTCTGCCTTTAATTTTATTTGCGATGACCTTCACCATGAGGAATTGTTTAACTTCTATGTAGACAAATTTGTCAAGATTTACCTTTACGTTTTCTTGTTTTCATGTGGCTACCCTATTGTCCCAGACCATTTGTGAAAGAGCCCCTCCTTTCCAATTCCACTGCCATATCATTTGTGTTGTTATCAAGTGTCCATGTGTACCTAGGACTGTGGCTGGATGTTCTGTCCTTTTCCATTGTTCCGTTTTTGTCTATTCTTGTGCCAATACCACTGTCTGGAGTATGATATCTCCTAACAAGTCTTGATGTCTGGTAGAGCACGTACCTTTGCATTTCCCTTCTTGGAGAATGTCTTGGTTATTCTTGGTGTCTGACATTCCATAGATATTATAAAGTCAGCCCAGCAGGTCACATAAGATCCTGTTGCTATTTTTTATATAGTGAATAGATTTTAATTATTTTTTCATTTTATTGGGGAATATTGGGGAACAGTGTGTTTCTCCAGGGCCCATCAGCTCTAAGTCGTTGTCCTTCAGTCTAGTTGTGGAGGGCGCAGCTCAGCTCCAAGTCCAGTCGCCATTTTCAATCTTAGTTGCAGGGGGCACAGCCCACCATCCCATGGGGGAATTGAACTGGCAACCGTGTTGTTGAGAGGTCACGCTCTAACCAACTGAACCATCCGGCTGCCCCTCCTGTTGTTATTTTTGATTGGAACCACGAAACTACAGATTGCTTTGGGGAGAACTGATGTCTTTACAATGTGAAGCACCATGAAGGGCCTGAGAGTATCTTGTTTGAAATCTAACAAGTTAGCCTGTTACAGTTTTATGCATGCTGGCAGAAAACACAAAACCTGTGGATCAGAAACAAAGGATTTTTCTACTCACTGGACAGTGTAATAGCACAAGCTAGTTGCCACTTCCGAGTCCCAGTTCTCACTGAGCGATGTGAATGAGGTCAGGAGACACCTAGAGTGGGACATGTTACAGGAGACACCTAGAGTGGGACATGTTGCAGGAGAGAAACTCTGAGTTTAGCGAACCGAAATATCCTATAATGGTAAGGAAGCAAGCCTGCCTAACACGCATGCTGAGAAGGGAAGTCTGTGGCTCTTTCTGATAAGTGCAAAAATATGAGGGACCCACGTAGAATGGTCTCCCAACATGCGATATTAAATTTTTTATCGTACATCCCTTTACTATTTCTTTTTTTACTATTTACTAGGTCTTCTTTATCTTTTTATTACTCTTCTTCTTTATCTCAATAATGCTTTTTATAGTTTTCTATACACATTTCACTAGAATTATTCCTAGGTGTTTTATATTTTTTTAAAAAGTGACAATTTTTTAAATTTCATTTAAAAAATCTCATTTCATCAGAAATGCAACTGATTTTTATTGATTGATGCTGTATCTAACAACTCTGCTACATTTGCCAATTCTAGTAGTTACTTATGGATAACTTTAAATTTTCTATGGGTACAATTGTGTCATTTGTAAATAATGGCAGTTGTATTTTTTCTTCATATATATACATAAACAAGTTATTTACATAAAACTTGTTTCTTTTCACCGACTTGCTGTACTGGCTAGCATATCCAGTATATTTAATAGAAGTGGTGACAATGAGCATCTTGTCTGATTCCTGATCTCAGAAGAAAAACTTTTAACATGTCACCAATATGTAATGATGTAGGTTGTAGGTTTTTTATAGATGCACTATATCAATTCTTTTCTATTCCCAGTTTTCCAAGGGTTTTTTTCCTTCCCTTTATTACGAATAAATGTTGAATTTTATAAAATGTTTTTTCTAAATCTATTGAGTTAATTGCGTGATTTTCCTCCTTTATTCTTTTCCTCCTTTAATTTGGTGAATTACATAGATTTTACAACCTTTAAACTAATCTTCTGGAGTGAACTTAACTTGGTCATGCTGTATTATCCTTTCTTATAATATCCTTATCAGGATTTGGTACCAATTTTATGCTAGACCACTATGAAACTGCTAATAGTCAATTATTTTCCCTACATAAACAGCCTTTCACAAGGTTTAACCTAATCATGTAGAGTAGTCTTACTTTATTTTTTTTCTGTAAGAGTTTGTGATAAATTCGCATTATTGCTTCCCTAAATGTCTAAAAGAATACATTGGCAAAGCTATTTAGGTTTTTAATTATAAATCAAATTCTTTAATATTCCCATGACATTCAGATTTTCTATTCTTTCTAAATATTAGTAAGTTGTACTTTTATTTAACAAATTGAACATTTCCTCTAAATTTTAAAAACATTGTAATAAAATTGTTTGTTATGTCCACTTTTTTGTTCCTTCCTTGGTTATTTGTATTTTTCCTTTTTTTTTCTTAACATCGCCATGAGTTTATCAATTTATTACTCTTCAAAGAATCAACTTTTGAGTTACTCCTCTTTATTTTATCATTTTGTTTTTTATATTATTAAATTCCATGTTTATATTTACTATTTCTTCCTTCTACTTACTTGGGTTTAATTTATTATTTTTCTTTTTTCTTGTGATAGTCACTTAGATAATTTAATTCCTATCTTTCTTCTTTCCTAAATATCCATGCAAGCTTACAAATTACCCTCTAAGTACATTTTAATTGCATCTTACAAGTATTGACATGTAATATTTTAATTAATTTTTAGTTAAAACCATTTTTAAATTCCCATTATGATGTCTTCTTTGACTAATGGGTAATTTAGAAGTTTATTTCTTAATTTCCAAATATGTAGAGATTTTCTAATCACCATTTTGTTATTTATTTCTTGTTTTAATGAGATTAACAGAGGACAATTTTCTGTATGATTTCACTTCTTTAACATCTCTGTAGCAATTTTTATAAATGTTCCTGTGCATTTGAAAGTAACGGATAGTCTGTTGTTGGACTCAAGAGATTTAGAAAAGACATTGAGCATTACTATTCTATATTTGAAAATTAAATCAGCTTGGTTAATTATGTTTTCAGATTTTCGTATCCTAACTAAATGTTTGTTTGCTTGTTGCACGTTTACACCTAGGAGAGGTGTGCAAATTATCCTACTATACTTGTGAATTTCCCCTCTTAGGACCTGTAAGTTTTTGCTTTATGTATTTTTAAGTTGTGTTATTAGCATATACAGATTTAGAATTATTATATCTCCTTGGTCTAAATTATTAGACCCTTTATCATTATGAATTTCTCTTTTTACCCACAGTAGTGCTTCTTGTGTCAAAATATGTTTTTATAGTAATGTAGCTTGTAGTTTTTTCATGGGTGGTATTGTTTTTCTTCCTTTTACTTTTAGTCTTACGTTTTCTATATCTCTATTATGTAGCAATAAATGAGAGTTGTTTTTATTTTACTGCAGTTTGGCAATCTTGTCTTTTAGTTAGAGAACTTAATCTTTTATATTTATTACAATTGCTAATATATTTATGTATATGTCATCTGATTATTTGATACATTTTTTACCCGCTTCCAGAAGGATTTTAATATATTTTTAACTTCATTTACCCCACTCTGACTTCTATGCCATTGTCTCTGTATTTTATTGTTTTATGTATTTATGTATTTTTATGTATTTATGTATTATGTATGTTTTATGTTTTTGTATTTTATTGTTTTATGTATTTATGTTCATTGTTTTATGTATTTTATGTGTATTGTGTATATTTGAAAATCAAAAGACATTATTTTTATCCAATTAATAGTCACCTCAATATTCACAAAAACCTCCCTTTTTTCATTGCTCTTTATTCCTTCCTGCATCTCTTACTTTCCATCTGGGATAACTTTCCTTTTGCCGGAAAGATACCTTTTAGCATTTTCTTTAGCTCAGATCTTCTTGTGATGAATTATCTCACTTTCTATTTGTATGTTTAGTTTTCATTTCACATTCACTCCTGAAGGATATTTTCTCTAGAATTCACAAAATTCTAAGATACAAGTTATTTTCTTTCATCAGTTTAATGATATTTCATTGTCATTGGTCATTCCATTCTACTAAAAAATAAGGTGTCAGTCTAATTATTGCTCCTTTGAAGTACATTGTTTTCTACGGCTATTTTTAAGATTTTGTTTTTCTTTTATTTGTAAAAGTTTTACTATGCATTGCTGAAGTGTACTTGGTTTTGTTTTTTGTTTTTTTAAAATATACCTTGTTTTGAGTGTGTATAGATTTTTCAATCTGTGATTGATATCTTTCATTAGTTTTGGAAAATTCTTGGCTATTATCATTTCAAATATTATTTTGACTTTATTATCGATCTCCTTTCCCTCTGGGACTTCAATTAAATATTCTTGCTGTATTGTCCTTTTCTCTCATTCCTTTTTCTGGATTTTCCACCATTTCTGCTCTATATGTATCATTCTAGAGATTTTCTTCTGACTTATCTTCCATCCACAAATTCTCTCTTTAGCTCTCTGTCTAAATTCCTTTTAAATCTTCCTGTTGAGTTCTGAAATATAGTCACTGAATTTTTCAGTTCTAGAACTTCCATTTGATTCTTTATAATAGTTTCTAACCGTTTGTCAAAAATCTCCATCTTGTTCTTGATTCCTTGAATATAGTACATTTGGTTATTTTAAAGTTGGTATTTGATATCACCAATATTTGGTTTTGGTAGGCTGTTGTTTCTGCTGGTCTGTTATTTCTGCTGATTTTCCATCATGCTGTCTTGGCTCTTTCTATTCTAAAAATTTTTACTGAGTTCTGGGAATTGTATTAGTAAACTATTTTGTAGAATAATTTGAGGTTTGCTTCTGCCAGATGCCTGGGAGCAGTAACTATCAGGAAACATTTCAATGTAGTTTCAGGAGTTGCCTTGATTCAAAGGTGAGCTGTAGTACTTGAAAGACACTCTTTCCTTGTATCTCACCCTTAATGCTAGGATTCAGCCCTCAAAGTTGCCGCTCAAAGCAAGAGAGGGTCACTGAAGCCCACTTAGACCTTGGTAGCACCTTCACCCCAATCCTTGTTTCATCAGCCTCTGATGCTGTGAAAAAACCTTCGCAACCTCTCAGTCAAGCTCCTCTTAAATTGGAAAATACCTCCAGAACAAAGCAGTCTCAAATTCAAAGGAAAAACAGGCTCACCAGTCTGAGCTTTGCTTTTCCCCCTAAGTCATGATTTAATACTTTTCACTATCTCTTGCTTGTGTTCAAGAAGATATTTTTTATTTTGTCTACTTTATTGTGGACAGAATAAAAGATCTGAATAATCTAGTCTACCATTATCAGAAACTTCAATTAAGGTTTTTAAAAAGAAATTAATTTATTTTTAAATTGTGGTAAAGTACATGTAACATTAAATTGACAATTTTAACCATTTTTAAGTGTATAGTTCAGAGGCATAAGTATATTCACATTGATATACAACCATCACCACCATCCATCTCTAGAACTCTTTTCGTCTTTTCAAACTGAAACTACATACACATTGAACAACAAAATCCCATTGCCACCTCCTCCCAGCCCCTGGCAACCACCATTCTACTTCCTGTCTCTATGAACTTGACTACTCTGAATATCTCATATGATTGGAATCATATAGTATTTGTCTTTTTGTGACTGGCTTATTTCACTTAATATAATGTCTTCAAGTTTCATCCATGTTGTAGCATTTGTCAGACTTTCCTTCTTTTTTAAGGCTGAATAATATCCCATTGCGCAGGTGTTCTGTACCATATTTTATTTATCCATTCATTCTTGGTGGACACTTGGGTTGCTTCCAATCTTTGGCTATTGTGAATAAAGAGATTATGTACATGAACTCACTTGTTTGAGTCTCTGTTTTCCATTCTTTGGGGTATGTATTGGGACTTGGAATTTCTGGATCATATGGTAATTCTGTTTCATATTTTGAGGAATTGTCATTTTATTTTTTATAGCAGCTGCACAATTTGACATTTCCATAAATAGTGCACAAGGATTTCAATTTCTCTGCATCCTTGCCTACACTTGTTATTTGCTGGGTTTTTTTTTTTCTTTTCTTTTAATAATAGCCATACTAATGGGTACAATCAATTGAGTTTTTAGTTTCAGTGATTATATGTTTCCTTTTTAGAGTTCTATTTCATTTTTTCAAACTTTTATTTGATTTTATTGAATACTGTTAAATATGGTTATTCGTTATGCTGGATGTGGTGTTTATCTGAAGTTTTTGCATATCTGTTTCAGTTGTCTCTTTTACAACTTATTTCACTAATGCATTATTCTTCTGCATTTAGTTGTTTATGATGCTGATGCTGATGAATTGTTCATTTTCCTTAAACTTTTTTCTGTGGGAATTTGACATTTCAGTTGAAGGTAAGTTCCTCCAGGCAGGACTTGTTTGCATTGGCCAGCGCTGGAGGGCACTACTAATGTGGGCCTGCTTTAGATTTAGTTCTGGCTGGAGGTCATTCAGACTCACAAGTAGTATAGACTTGTACTAACATTCCCCGGGAGCCAGGATGAGATTATGAGTTCTTAGAAAGGCTTTTACCCTCCGGAGAACAGCAGTTCAAGACAGGCAGGTTTCCCATGGTTTCCTTTGCATTTGGATTCTTATTTCTTTTTCACTCTAACACAGATTGTTGCTCTTTGGGTCCTAGCAGAATGCAGGAGGGAGTGTCTCCTATTAGATTTACTAATGCTAGAAGGCTCTCAGCTTTATTTCCTTGCCTGAACCTTAATTAAGATGAGAGTTATTTTACATTCTTAGTGGTAAAATGGACTGCAGCAAAGGTATAATTCCCCTCAAATTAATGTGTAGTTAAAAAAAATTCTATTCAGCATTCCAGAGTTATGTGTGTGGCAAGAAAGACACGTGGTAAATGATTCTAAGAAAATTGGTGTGAAGAGTAAGACTTTGAGAGAAATGGGAAGAAGGAAGAATATACCTGCTTTATATTCGAAGTAAAATGGTATAATACATAATTAATAATATATCAACAGGAGAGCCTAAATAGCTCAGAGGCAGACCCTGTACATGTAAGCTTAATACATAATAAGTCAACAGAAAAGGCGTGAATTATTTAACTAGTGATGTTGATAAACTGACTATGTGGTTGGGAGATCTATAGTCTCACTTAATTGCATACATCAGAATTAATTTGGAATAAAATTAAACAATTGAATTTAAAAGAAGCTCTAAAATCATGTTATATTAGTGACTTACTAACCTCTGGTTAGGAAAAGCTTTCCAAGGACAAAAGGAACTAGAGAAATAAAATGAGGAAAAATAACTAGATAAAAATAGAAAGTTTGTATAACAAAAGTCATAAAATTAAAAAACTAACAATCATCTAGGAAAAAATCTTAAACAGTATAAAAAAGAAAAACACAATTTCTCTGTCCTTATGACATATGACATCGCTTGTTTACTTTAAGATATTTTAGTTTCTGCCTTTCCCCCTAACTGTCTTATTCACCACTGAAAGTGCTGTCTGTTGACCCAAAATTACTTCCTGTAGGTCCAAGTTTCAACTGTCACAATTTCCCTTCAACCTGAAGACCAACCATTTGTAGCCTTAAGGAAGGCAGTGTGGAGGTTCCTCAAAAAAATTAAGACTAGAATTAACATGTGACCCAGCAATCCCTCTCCTGGGTGCCTACCTAAAAAATCTGAAAACATTTATCCATAAAGATATATGTACTCTGATGTTCATTGCAGCTTTGTTTACGGTGGCCAAGACATGGAAACAACCAAAATGTCCTTCGATAGATGAATGGATAAAGAAGTTGTGGTATATATACACAATGGAATACTATTCGGCGGTAAGAATAGATGATATAGGAACATTTGTGACAACATGATGGATCTTGAGAGTATAATGCTAAGCCAAATAAGTCAGACGGAAAATGTAGAGAATCATATGATTTCACTGATATGTGGTATATAAAACAAAAACAACAAAAGAACAAGACAAACAAATGAGAAACAAAAACTCATAGACACAGACAATAATTTAGTGGTTACCAGAGGGTAAGGGGGGTGGGGGGGAGGGAGATGAGGGTAAGGGGGATCAAATATATGGTGATGGAAGGAGAACTGACTCTGGGTGGTGAACACACAATGGGATTTATAGACGATGTAATACAGAATTGTACACCTGAAACCTAGGTAATTTTACTAACCAATGTCACCCCAATAAATTTAATTAAAAATAAAATAAAATAAAATAAAATAAAAAAGCAAGTGTAAGTCTGCGGGCAACAAATTCTCTCATTTATTTGAAAATGTCTTTATTTCACCCAAAGGATATTTTTGCTAAATACAGAGATCTGGCTTGACCATTTGATTTCTTTGGTGTTTGTTTGTTTTTTAAAATGTCATCCATTGTGTTGTGGCCTTCATTGTGTCTGATGAGCTTTTCTGGGTTGCGAAGTGTCTTTTTTCCCTCTGGCTGCTTTGAAGAATTTCTCGGTATGGTACTTTTCTTTGTATTTGTCCTGCTTCTGGTTTGCTGAGCTTCTTGGAGGTGTAAGTAGATATTTTTTTTATCAAATTTGGAATTTTTTTTGCCATGATTTCCTCAAATATCTTTCTTTGCTAAGTGTGTGATTTTCAGGCGAAAAGCATTTATCTTCGCGCCACATAACATAGACCTATGTTTAACAATGTGAGGCCTTTACGGCAATTCATTTAAACCTTCAGAATTTTAGTTTCCTCTTCTACAGGAGGGAAAATTGTGATCCTCACCTCGTGAAATTTCTTTGAGAGTTAAATGGAATGGTGCTTATAAATGACTTAGGAGGTATAAGTAAATGATGAACCTTATTTGATTTAAAGCATTTCTCCACGAGGCCCCAGTTAAAGTGCAGATATATTCAATGATACTTCATTAACATTCTAAGAAATTCATTTGTTGAATTACCTGGTGAAGAGCAGGGAATATATACAATCTTTGATCATGTTTGGAGGGAGGAAACACAGGGAAAGTTCCCAGAATGGGCACCAGGCTTCCCATAGAGTTGGCAAAAGTGGAGGGACTCCCATCTTCCAGCCAGTGTTAATCAGCATGCTGCCTTTCCCCAGCTATGGAGCTGTGGGCAGAACTGGTTCACTCATCCTGATTGTCAAATGTGTGCCATACACGAGAGAATGCACTGAATTGGTGATCTCTGCTACAGCAAAAGAAAACAGTAAAACAGATGTACTGTTAGGATTAATTTCTTCCATTCCTCTCAGTTTGATCTGACCAGTGTCTACTTTCTATCTTGGTGCTTTGTCTGGGTGTTATTTTCAGCACCAGAAAAACAACAGTGTCATAACTGCGAGAATAAACAAGATTTCTAAGTTACCTGTTTCATTTCTTTATGTTGCTGAGAGTGCGGATGTCAGTCTGGAAATGTTGGCTTGTGAATGTGCATATGTGTTGGAGGAGAGGGCTCCCGAGTGATTATCTGTGATGGGCAGATGGAAATCACTACTGGGAATGAGCGGGACTGAACGAGGTAAGCTTGGGGGAAAGTTGCGCAGAATAGGGGTAGTGATGACACATGTTAGAAGGCAGAAGAAGAGGGTGTCTGTGAGGGGAGCAATGGGAACCTGGCCACAACACGAGCCTGCATTGTCACTTGCTCATTAAGGTCAAATGAATGTAAGAATGTGTTGAAATACTGCCAGTGGTATCTGCCAACATCTATTTGCGCATAATTGTTCCTTTTGATTACAATATGTCCCGTGAATGGGAAGGAATATTGGGCACAAATGGAAGGTCAGGCACCACTGCAATATACTTAGGTCACTATGAACTCAATCAAGGTATTTCTCCTTCTCTTAAACAAATTCTACCCATAGTTAATTAGGAAGTCAACAGTTACATTGACTGTTGCACCAGTGTTTTATGTGTGGGGCTTGAAAAACTTAAGTGTTCTACATGAAAACACAATAGTGTAATTGAAGCACCTCTGTCCCCCCACCCCGCCCCAAAGAAAGAATATTCTGAGAGGAGAAATTTGTATTTGTTTGTCCTTGTGACAATCAGTTAGAATACCGCCCAGCTGACCTGGCAGATGGTCAATGGTGGGGTAACAGCTCTTCAGGACAGCTAACGAATAAGATGGTCCGATGACACTTAAGTAGGAAATCTAGTAGGAACAAAATATTCCTAAAATAAGCACAGCAGTAATCCCAGCTGTATACTATGCTGTTGTCTAGCTTGATCTAATGGGAGAATGTGGGGTTGCTTTGTCTGAAGTTCATTGAGAGAGACTGAGGAAGCTTCTGGGAACAAACTCAACCTAAGGGGAGAAAGTCCATGTCCACAAATTTGGTTCAAGGTCAGTATCGGCAGAAGGCATTTCTCATTAAAGCTGGGTTGCTCCTAGTGCATCCTTCAGCCCAGTAGTTCCCAGGATTTCATGGGGGAGGTAAGACACGACAAGTCCCTCCAGGCGGCAGAGCACAGGGCAGCACATTGTGTGGTGTACTGTGGCTGTGTGACAGATCTGGACTTCAAGTTTATTGTTCCTACCTGGGATAAGATTAGAGCACAGGACAGATGTAGCTGGAGAGATCACCAGAGCCAGGAGGAGGATGTGTTCACAAACAGCACGAGGAGGAGATGCCTGTGGACACTCTGGGAATGGGCTGGGACACATTTGAGCAAGAAGGTGAGTGGGAATAGATAGTGGACACTGGTTTCTTTTTTCTCTGGTCAGATTTCTTCCCTTTGGGAACTAACTCTTCCTTTATGTCCATGATGCCCGTGGAACTGCCCAGCAACCTCCTCTCTGCATTGCCCCCATGACCCAAGCTAGCCCACAAGAGAATAACATTCTGCCGGAAGCCATGAGAGGTGCATGAGCTTGGGCGTATGGCCCAAGCAGAGCCTATCAGAGTCCTCTTACAGGGCTGAAATGGATGCCACGCTCCAAAGACCATGATTCCTACCACTGGAGAGACTCGACAGACAACATAGCCATCAGGAAAACCGTGAGATGGAGAGAAGGAGACCCATTTTGAGGAACTGACTCCAGCTATGTGTACATCTGGCAAATCCTAAACTCTTCAGTGACGTTAACAATGAAATTTCAAACTTTTCCTACAGTGGTTTAAATCAGGTGGGAATGACTTGCCATTGAGTGATTCTTGACTAACACAGAGAAGTGTTTCTTTGTTTCTGTTTTTGACTATTTACATTCATGGTCACCTGTGACCTGTGGAAACAGGAGTGTCAAAGACGCCAGGAACAGCTTGTCCTTTCCTCAGTCTGTTACCCGATGTCTCCTACTGTTGTAGAGAAACTGCTGATAGGAACACCAATAGTTATCTTCGGGAATTTTAAGAAAGTTGATGGTTTGAGGAGATGATGGCAATTCATAAATATGATGTGCCCATGAGTACTTCCTCTGGAATATTCACATCTCCCCACTGCTGAACACAGCCTCCTATTATGGGGTACAGGCCCTGATTTCCAACAGATTGCAATGACCTGATAGCATCTGTTTCCATGAGAAATGAGGGGAATGGGAGATAATGAAATGGGGAGCTGTCTTCTGGGAGTAATAAGATTTCCAATCTGTATTCAGTTGGGGAAAAGTTGAGAAAAGATAGGGAGGGGGCTTTCTACTTCCCATCCTGGCTTCATGTAGAACTTTGATTTTCATCTGGAATCCCCTTAGGTTATTCAGCATCCATCACTTAACAAATGTTTGGACTCCTTTGGGCAGGCCCTCTGCTCAACAGCACACAATGGTGGCAGGTAGGACGGCCTTGCTTTCATGGAATGTCAGCCTAGATGGGGAAGATACACAACTCAACAATTGACTTGGATGTAGTGCGAGAAGTGTGGTGTGTTAATCAGGCCCTGTAATAACAAGCGAGAGGAACAAATTCAAGCCAGTTTAAGTAAAACGAGGCTATTGATTGGTAGCATAGCCCGGGTACACCTGTTTTCAGGTATTCCGGCAACGTGATTCAGTCTCGCTGTCCCCATCATCCTCACTTCTGACCTCTATTTCTCTCTGACCTTTGCGTTCTTCTGCATCACCTTCATTCTCAGGCAGGCTTTCTTGCTGCAAAAATGGCCAGCTCCCTGTTAACTCCAGAAAAGCAACACCCTTGTACATGAGATCTCATGAGAAAAGAGCTCCCCTTTTTCCCAGGCTCCATAGCAATCTCCCAGTTATTCAAACAGCTCTTCTTGGCCTCTGCCCGCCCATGTATCACTAACTGTGCCCAGAGATTTGGGGTTTTCTTATTGCTGGTCTTGTTTGTGAGTGTGTCTTCAGGCTGTGCTAAGAATCTGGGAGGTATATTCCTGAAGACTTTTGGGGCAGTCCCTAAAGATAACATGCGTGCCCATAACGAGAAAATGCCCTGGTTAAGGGCATCAAGAGAGGTTTATTGGAGGAAACATGTAAAGGATGAGTAAGAATTCCTCTAACAATAGCAAACATTTATTGAACACTTCTAAGTGCAGGCACTGGGCTAAGCACTTTATATGTGTTATCTCATTTAATGTCCGTCATAACTTCTGAAATGAGAATGACGATTTTGTCCATTTCAGAGAAAATGAAATCAAGGCACAGAGAAGTTAAGCAACATCCTCACAGCCATGCAGGTAGTAAATGAGTAGGGCGTTAGATAAGTGAAGTCGGAGGGGAGAATTTTCCAAGTCGGGAACAGCATGTGGGCAGACCCTGAGGCGCCTGTGGGGGGTGGCCATAAGCTGGACTCAGGAAGGTCAGGGAGCTCCAGGCGCATGGGCTTGGTGGCAAACATCAGCACCCCTGCTTCCCCGCCGCCTTTCAAGTACTCTCAGTGCTTTATCTTGAGAGACTGATAAGCCCATTTGGTTTGACCAAGAATTGGGATGATAAACCACGTTGAATTCCTGACACTCTTCAGAAACGAGGCCCAGTGCTCGGACCAGAAAACATGCCTCTGTCAACACTGGTCTTCTTGAGAAGGTTCACTGTGAGTGGCCCCTATGCCAATGGTTTTAACAGTATTGCACCAATTGTGTTGTTGCCTATGGTGGCTCTGTGACTCCACTTGGCAAATGAACTGACCTTTGGGAGCAACCCAACCTAATTTGTCTCTCATCTTCCCCTAGGTCCAAGCTCACTTGTACTCCAGTTACTTGGTTCTGCCCCTCCCCCTTTCCCCACATTGGAGTCCTCTCCTGGACACAAATCAAATGCCCTTGACAACACTTCTGGACGTCTTTTGTTTTAATAACAGGTCACTGTCCCCATGGCAAGCACTCTGGGACCCTAAGTCTGAAACTATCCTGTAGAGAAACGTGAAGTGCATGCGTCACCTGGAGACTCAGGATGCATTCTCTGAAGTGGTGTGTTTCTATTTACAGAGACGTTTGGAGGAGAACCATCTGTTAAAAACTGCTCTGCAAAAGTCCAGAACCAGATAAGTAGCTTGCGCTCATCATTAAGGTCAAGCACACAGAAAAACAACTTTGTAGTATCATTGGGAACGATGGACGAGAAGATATTGGTGGGTGGAATGACCGCGTTGGTGTGTTGTTGGAAGTCTTGGAGGTAGAATAACTGCCATCTGACTACTTTTAACCATCGAGATGCTTTCTGAATAAATTTTGTTTCCCCTCATGAATAGCTGAGATCTGCTTTAATCTTTACTTCTTTAAAGAAATCTCAACTTGGGTTGGCCTGATGGCTCAGTTGGTTAGAGCGCGAGCTCTGAACAACAGGGTTGCCAGTTTGATTCCCCCATGGGATGATGGGCTGTGCCCCCTGCAACTAAAGATTGAAAACAGCGACTGGACTTGGAGCTGAGCTGCGTCTTCCACAACTAGGTTGAAGGTCAATGACATGGAGCTGATGGGTCCTGGAGAAACACACTGTCCCCCAATATTCCCCAATAAAATGTATTTAAAAAAAGAAATCTCAAAGCTCACCACATGCAGGAATTATAGTAAGCAAATTTAAGAACCAATACAGCGCAGGCACCAACCAGTCAGAACAGGGGCTAGACTATAAACACTGATTTGGTTGAACCATGCTAACCAGCTGGATCTCAGCCCTCCCTGTTGGGATCATGGAACCTCTTTTCACCCAAGAGACAGTATGCAGCACACCGTGCAAGACAATTAGACGTCCCTCTGGACAAGTGGCTCTTGAAGGACGGCAATTTTGCCTTCTAGGGGCCATTTGACAATGTCTGGGGACATTTTTGTGGGAGGGCATAACTGGTGGGGAGAGGCCAGGGACCCTGCTAACCTTGCAATGCACAAGGCATCCCCCACAACAAAGAATTATCTGGCCCCAAATGTTGATAGTGGAGACAGTGAGAAACCCTGCTCTGGATAATATCCTGTCTGAGCCCGTGCTCTGAATTACAACAAACATTTTGCAGATGGTCTTGTTGGCACGTTCTTACCATTGATGTAGGAAACGTCCAAACCTGTAGAGAATTTTTGTAAGAGTTTATTTGAGCCAAACTGATGACATACGTCGGGGAGCAAGAGATCAAATGCTCCTGAGTACGACAGTTTTGAAGCTCCTTTTATGCAACTGAGATTCAGGAGGGGGCGTAAGGAAGATTGCTTGAAGGTGGGAGAAAGCAAGGAGGGTGGTCAAGCCTTTGAGGGGCTTTACTTCTGGCATTTCAAGTATGTGTTCACCTAGATCGACAAGAACAGGCACAGGGCTGGCTTTAGTGAAAAACCTCTCACTGAAGAAGTTGCAGGCCTGGGGCGTGACTACCCGCCATGACCCGGCTAGTTAGGAATTCATCACTTACCACAGCACCCCTTTCTCATCACCCTACCAGCTTGTCACCCTCGGGTAGGGAGAGCCATTAGCTCACAATGAAATGCCATTTATAAAAGCCGCTGCCCCTGTGCCTTTTTTCCACAAGAAGCCTGCGAATAGTCAAGGAATAAAATACCTAGGCATTGATGAAGGTATTCCGCAGGTTTTTCCTTTTATCAGCAAAGCATGCGTTAGGTGAAAATTACTGATGATGATGATAAAGTGATAGACAGCTGTATGGAGTCATTATTGTTATTATGTGCCAGGCACTAAGAGAGGTCTTTCAGGTTTTATTTCAACACTTACAGCGGCTCGTCAGATTTCCTGTTTTTCAGATGAGGAAACCGAGGCCTAGAGAGGTCTGTTACCTACTGAACGTCCCACACATGGTCTGTCTCTAGTCTGTGTTCTAAGCTGCCGCCCTGGGCTTGTTGTGGTGATGGCCCACTCTCACAGGAGGGGAGCTCAGTCTAAGATGCAAAAGCAAACAGAGGCCTCACTCTAGGACTGTGAGGTCAGAGTCGCTCACAGTAAGAATGGGATGGGAAAGGAAGGCATATGAGCAAACTGTTTAGAAGCCCCAAATGTCTTTGTACACGGGTTATACTCCTGCATAAGCAGAAACTTCTAGGGTGTTTGGGTGAACTGAGATCTCATACCTTTCTTTTTTTCTTCTTCTTCTTTTTTTTTTTTTTTTTTATCTTACTGCAGCAAGAAAGGCTTATCTGTAATGAACAGAGTACAGGAACCACTCTCTAGGATTGGCTGAAGCTGTCATATCACCCAAGTGGTACATCTTTTTAGAAATCCAAAGAAAAGGATGACTTCTGCCAAATCGAATTTCCCTGCAGAAATGACTAAGTCCCACAAAAGATAGTGGTCTGCAGAGCTGTCTCCAGGTACTACACGGAACACTAAGATCCCCAGGCAGAGCTTCTGGTTCAGGGCAGTGGAAGAGTCAGAAACCTGGGTGCTTGGGCCCGTTCCCCTTTTTCTGATTTCATTTCTTCCCACCAGAAGGTGAGGGGAAGGAATAGTAGGAGGATAGAGAAAAGAAGGCAGGGTAGGAGGGAGCTACTGCTTGTTGAACCCCTCCTTCCACATAGTATCTCATTTAAACCTCACAAAAAGCAGTCAAGGGTAGATTTTGTTGCCCTTGTTTCAAGAGACGCTAAGAGGTTAAATAACCTGAACAAGGTCACACAGTTTATTAGTGACGGAGTTCAGGTTCACACCCACATGGACCTTTCTGATAACACAAGTCCATTTTTTCCAGTCCCCCACTCTGCTCACAGTGGGAAGTGGCAGCCTTCTGACACTGACAGCATTGTGCTCATAGCACTTCAGAGCAGGCTTGTGTCGGCAGCAGAGCTACTATAGAGGCAAGGACGACCTGGGGCATCTCCATCTCCATCTCCAAGGCTTTCCCATCTTCCACCTTGAGCACGTGAGCCAAGAGGGAGGAGAGCCATTGTGGGATACACCTTAATAGCAACAAATTGATAAACAAGCAAATAGGGCATCAGCCTTACGTGGTGGAGAGTCCGGCCCTGGCAGTCCCAGGCCCGGGTCTGCCTCTGACTGGTCCTGTGGCCTTGAGGACAGCATGGCAACTCCCTGCTTCTGTGAAACCAGAGCTTTGCTCTGCTGGTGCTTCGCTCATATCTTTTACACCTCTGACATTCCATCTTCTTTTTAAATATGTCTACCATATATTAGTTTGCTCGGGCTGCCATAACAAAATACCACTCACTGGGGGGCTTAAACAGCACCGATTTTTCTCACAGCTCTGGAGGTGGGAAGCCCAAGGTCAAGGTGTTGGCAGCAGTAGTACTTGAGGCCTCTCCTCTCGACTTGCAGAGACCACCTTTTCGCCATGTCCTCACATGGTCTCTCTTCTGTGCTCACACACCCCAGTGTCTTTCTGTGCCCTAATCTCCTTTTCTCATCAAGATACTAGTCATATCGCATTAGGGCCTCATTTAATTTAACGTCCTGTTTAAATACAATCACCTTCTGAGGTCCTGGGGGTTAGGACTTCAACATAGGGATTGGGGGGCACATAATTCGGTGGTACATACATATATAACGTACTATATATTCCAAAATTTTTTCATGTGTTTCCTACATTTAAATGTCAATGGATATAGCACTCGTGTGTTAAAGAACATATATAGCAAAGGTATGGAAAATCAGTTTTAAGCTTTTTTATGGAGCATAAAATACTTCCAAACACTATGGAAACCCAGTAAGAAATGTATACCATTGACCTTCCAATTTGAAGCAAATTTAAACTGGGGAAGTGAGTGAAGAAGAATTGTTTCTCAGTTGTGACGTTGGCCAGGGCTCAGATTAGAGCTGATCTTCAATGTTGGGTATCATCCTGGCAGGCCAAGTCCGTGCCCAGGGCTCCAGCTCACTAGGGGCCCCAAAAGATTTTCATTTCAAAGAATGTGATATTAAAGAAAAGAGCATTGAAGGGAGCCAAGGTAGCATGGAAAAACAAACAGAAATTGTTGGGGTTCCTCAGACTGATTTTAGTATTTTTATTTTGAATACTTATGGGGAAGACAGGACATCATCATCTTTTCAGACCTCTTGCCCTGGTTACCTGGTTACTTGGTTACCTGGTCTTAGTGGTCTGAAACACCGTCAATAGTTGTTGGGTGCCAGGCCTGAGCTTCTTTCTTGATAAACCTAAAGGGAGAGTGGGAATTGAGGGTGAAGGCATGGGTGTTCTTTGGTTATACCCAAAGATTTTGGGGGGAGGATAGGGCTGGAGATAAAATTTTATGTTATTTGGGAGGTATAATTCTGATTTTTAAATAATATCTTGTAAGTTTATAGTAAATTTTCAGTGTAGAAAATTGAGGTAAATATACAAAAAACATATAACTCCTAGGGAGAACATTTTTGTGTTTTCATCCTGATTGTATATAATATACAATGTATACATGTTTGTCTATAATGTATGCTTATATATGTAGATGAACAGTATGTGTATATATAAAAATTGGAAGTATATTGCAGAAAAAATGCTATACCCCATTCTCATAATATAATCTGAGTACTTTCTACAATATTACATATTATTTGAAAACATATTGAATAGCCGCTGAACATTCTTTTCCATTTTATGAATGGATATGAGTATTTTTAACCATTTCTTCATCCCTCTGTACCTGCAGCGGGTTGGTCCCAGGAACCCTGTGGATAACAAAAGCCACGATGCTCAAGTCTCATGTAAAACAGTGTAGTATTTACATATGACCTACACACATTCTCTCTATACTTTGAATCACCTCTAGATTACTTATAATACCTAATACAGTGTAAATACTACGGAAATAATTGTTACACTGTATTGTTTATGGAATAATGACCAGAACAAAGCCTGTACATGTTCAGTACAGACACCTGTACATGTTCAGTACAGACACAACCATCATAGGCCTGACTACATAGTACACGTCACACCAACGTAGCTTTTGTTTTCAAATATTTTCCATCCGCAGTTGGTTGAGTCCTTGGATGCAGAACCCTTGACTACAGAGGGCCAACTGTATGTACCTCTTCTTTATCCATTTATCCATTTATCGATGGACATCCAGGTTGCTTCCATATCTTGGCTATTGTAAGTAACACTGCAATGAACATAGATGTGCAGGTATCTTTTCACGTCAGAGTTTTTGTTTTCCTCAGATAAATACCCATAAGTGGGATTGATGGATCACATGATAGTTCTGTTTTCAATTTTTTGAGGAAGCTCCATACTGTTTTCCATAGTGGCTGCACCAATTTATATTACCTCCAACAGCGCACAAGGGTACCCTTTTCTCCACATCCTCGCCAGCACTTGGTATCTCTTGTCTTTTTGATGATAGCCATTCTGACAAGTGTGAGGTGATATCGCATTGTGGTTTTTGATTTGCATTTCCCTGATGATTAGTGATGTTGAGCATCTTTTCATGCACTTGTTGGTCACTTGATTGTCTTCTTTGGAAAAATGTCTGTTTAGTTCTGCCCATTTTTTAATCAGATTTTTTGAGTTTGTTTGTTTGTTATTGAGAACTTTAACCTTTGATGGAACTCTCTGGGGCCTAAATTCTAGCATCTCCTTTCCTTAACAGTCTTTGGAATCTTGGCTCTGTGCTCTTTGACTCTAATCAAGGGTGCCTGTTACTCATGACCCCCTGGAACTGCGATGTGACTCCTGACCCGGCTAACCTTTGCTTTATTTAAAACCAGGGATTCTTTCCCCCTAACTTTTTGCCGAGTCCTTGAGTATAATTATTTTTTCCCTGGTTCACAGTAAATCCTTTTTGCTGAAAAGTTGCTTCCTTACGGGCCTTATCATTAAGAGTCTCCCGTTGTCTTTCTGAAGACAAAGTCTGCTGGATGGAATTGCTAAACTGAGCACTGGGCTGAACAGCTCCTTGGTTAAGTTCTACCCACACTCCCATCAGGGCCTGGAACACTTGCTCTCAGAATTTACAAGTATTAATTCTGTGTTCCCTCTCTGTGTTGTCCAAACAAAGCAACTCTACAATCTACTAAATTCTACTTTATTGCCAAGAGTCTTTGTTTTTCAAATCCCACAATCATGTTTCAAACACTAAAGAATAGTCTTCTGATAAGAATGCAAGGTTTATAAACTGGAAACAGCTGAAATAGCCTGCAGAAGACTACACAGTGAATGAAGTGGCAGAATTCAGAATCAAATTCAGATCTGGTGCAAAGCAGATGGTCCTTGAGTGATGGGGGGCTTCCCTCCTTGGGAAGGGGGACTTCCTTTGATGGCAGTGCCAGCAGGTGAAGGAGGCTGTGTGGGATTCAGCAACAAGCCCAGCACAGGAGACCTTTTCAATGTAACTTGAGAACATCTGTACACTTGAAACTGAAACACATTGTTTTAAAACAAGGCATAGTTGTTTCTTATGAGGCCAAGCACTGTTCAAAGTGCTGTACAAACATTAGCCCCTTTCTATGGGTTCATTAAAACCTTTCCCCAAGCCAGCACCGTACAATTATATGCTTTATAAATTGATAGTATAATTGCAAGAGAATATGATGTCCAGGTGCTGATAATGAGCCCCCATTACTGACCAAGGACATTGGGCAGATAGGAAGTGTGGAAAGCATTCAAGGGCCATGGACACTGACCTGTCGCTTTCCTGTTTTTGTACAAAGTTAGGAGACAGGATTAATCCATGATACGCTCATCTCCTCTCCATGTCAGAGATTACTGGATCTCTGTAGATTGTGGTTCTTGCTTGTCTGAAGCAAACAGCGACAACCCAAAGGGGGCTAGGGAGGTGACTAGTGTGGGATTTGGTATTCAAGTTTCTGCCACCTCTGGGATGGTGACTCTGGAAGTAAGCCCCCTGACTAGCCCGGCCGGCCAGGTATGCTGGTCCTACTGGCCGGGGCACCTACTGGCAGATGCAGGCTGCGGGGCCCTTCCCCACAATGGGCAACGATACATTATTTATTAAAAGCAAAGGAATAGCAATAAAACAATCCGATGACAAAAAGTGATGTGTTATAATTTTTTTAAAGCCCCTTCAGTGCCCCTCAAATCTTTGACTTTGGGAAAAGGACCACTGGTGTCGGCTCCCGGGGCCCGGCGGTCGGTGATGGGCACGGTCCCGCCCGCAGCCCTCGTCCCGGCGCGTGGCGGGGGCCGAGGCGGCCGCAGGACGGGTGGCGCTGCAAGCGCAGCCTGGCACAGAGATTGCACCACGCGGGTGGGGCGGCCGCCGCAGCTCCGGAGGCGCCTCCCGCGAGGGACTCCCACGGCCAAGCCCGGGGCGCGCGCCGCGCGGTCGCCCCGCCCCGCCCCGCGCCCCGCCCCGCGCCCCGCCCCGCGCCCCGCCCCGCCCCGCCCCGCCCCGCCCCGCCCCGCGCCCCGCGCCCGCTCCCCGCGCGGCCTCAGCCGGGGCCGCGCCGTCGCGCGCGCTCCCATTGGCCGCCCGCGTGTGACGCAGCCGCCGGGCCCCAGGGGCGGGCGCGGGCTCGCGGCTGATGAAACCCCGCGCCGGATCCCAGCCGCCCGCCAAGCTCCATTCCGTCGGCGCGGGCAGGTGTGGGCGGGTGTTCAGCGGCGGGCGGGCGCGCAGCCACGCAGCTCCCAGCGCGGACCGCTCCACTCCGGCTCCGCGCGCCTCCCTCCGTGCGCCCGTGGTCCTGCCTGCGTCCCGCCGCCCGCCGGCCGGTGAGTGCCCGGCCCCGCCGGTCTAGGGCAGCCGCCCGGGTCCGCGTCACCTTGAGGGACCCCGGGGCTGCGTGGGAGGGCGGCGCGGGCCCCGCGGGGTGGCGAGCGCGGGGCGGCCCGGCGGGGCGCGGCCGGTCCCCATGCGGCCGTCCCCGTCACCGGAGTCCATTTTGGTTCCCTGCGGCGCGGCGTGGTGAATGATGCAACACCGCGTGCGTGAGCGTGGGCCACCTGGCGCGGGGGCCGGCCCGCCGCCCAGCCCGGGAGCGTGCGCCGGGAGCTCCGGGGGTCCGTGGGCAGGGGGCGGGGTCCGCAGGAACCTCCGGCGACCTGAGTGTGCGCGGCGCGGGCACGGCACCCCACCCGCCACGGGTCCCGCGATGTGTCGGCCGGGGGCGGTGGGTGGCTGGCTGCGGACAGCGCCGCGCTCCCTGCCTGCCGGCCGCCGCGCCCGCCGCCCTGGCCCCGGGGCCCCGGGACCCACCGCCGCGACCCACCTGCGCCCCTTAGCTAGGGCCCCTTGGCTTTTTCGGGCAGCTCCCCCTGGGTGGGCGTCCTTGTGCCCCGAAGGGGGCTGACGGGGCTGAGCTCTGCAAGCCCTCCTGAGGGTTTGAAGCGGGAGGAAGTGCTCCCAGCTTTCCGAAGCCGCGTGTTCTCAGCGTGTCCCCGTCTGCGCGGTAGAAACTTCCCGGGCCGGCAGGTCGCCTGCCCTCCGGAACCGCGTACACAGAGTGGCACTGCCCTGCCGAGGACTCTTCCAGCTCCTTCCCCTTTTCAGCGGTGTGGGAACCAGCCAGGAGTTGTGTTTGACTTGTGGAAGCCTGGGGCAGCCCGCCTGTGCCTTCTGGAAGAAAACTACACTCGCCCATAGCCAGGGGCAGGCTGGTCAGGTCCTCATGTAGAAGTGACCTGGCGTTGGGTTTATTCCACACGTGGTTAGGAGATGGATGGCAGTTCCAGGTGTGTTTCCCTAAAAACTCGCTCTTTAAAATTTTACCTGAACTGTGTATGTTGGCCCCTGGCTGAATTTCCTAATTGTGTTCAATTTGAATTATTATTTATTTAGGATGTATCTTAACATTTCTTGCCTTTTCTGTTTGATTCAGATAACAGGAAACCATGATACAGTTATTCCCCTGATATTTTTAGTTGGTCTGGGTGGAAATTATCCATTTAATCGCTGGAAATTGTCATTTTTATATGAACACACCCTTCTGTCATTAAAACAAAAGGTCTTAAGTCATGCATTCAGAATAGACATTTAGGAGATAAAATCAACGATGGATTAAAATAGCTTTTAAAGGTTTAGTATATTAAAATCATGTTTAATCATGATACACAAAATTTAAAGGTGTCAGATGAGTTGTGACTAAACAAACAGGACAAGACTTAATAGATCAGAATGTATTCTGTTTGAATTTGGGTTTGAGCAACATGGGTGCTCTTATGTATTATAAGTAGTTGCCTCAGAAGGGAAAAAAAGGCTTAAAGGACAAAGATTGCTGACCTTGGGCAGCTTGACTTCTGAGACACGTGTTAATTATATTTAGCAGAAGTTTCCATTCCTTGATGGGATTAAGGACATGTTTTATTGATTGTTCTAGTCTATAGTTTCATTCTACTAAGGCCAATAGAAATATGTAATTACGTTGCAGGGCCCAGCATTATGTGTAGTTGAATTAATCCCTTTTCGTTATTAATTATGTATGTGGAAGTATTACTTTATTAATCCCAGGGAGAAATTTGAAACAGACATAAGTGTGTCCTTGTTGTGGAGACAAACATTTTCCTCTAACCCTGGAGTCCTCGGGCAGAGGCACCTCCTGAACTGTCCATGGTTCCACTGGCTCTTGGTCCTCAGCCGGGCAGGGGTGGGGCCCGGGTGCTTTCTGTGTGATTAGCCCCTTGATCCCTGGGGGCCTCTTCGCACCCTCGCTTCCAGTCAGGCCACATCCCACAGGCCACAAGGACTTCGCTTTCACTTTGCATGCTGTCTCGGAGCTTTAAGGATAACTTTTAAGGCTGCGCACAGAAGAGATGGAGGAGGGGCAGGCATACGAGGTGTGATCAAAAAATATGGTGAATGCTTAAATTTAAAAAATTACAGTAAAAGATACATTGCCATTAATCCTCTTCAAAGTACTCCCTTTTGCTTTGAACATTCTTATCCCATCTTCTTGCCACTTTCTGTAGCAGTTCTGGAAGTCCTCTTTCGTGAGTGTCTTTTGTTGTGCTGTCGTGGCTGCCTCGATGTCTTGAATTGATTGAAAATGTTTACCTTTCATGGTCATTTTGACTTTAGGGAAGAGACAGAAGTCATACGGTGCCAGATCTGGGGAATAAGGTGGATGAGGACACACCATAATGTTTTTATTTGACAGAAATTGCCGTACCAGAAGCCATGTGTGACACGGAACGTTGTCATGATGGAGGATGAAACAGTTTGCCCATTTCATGTAAATGCGTTGGTTGTTCATGATCCATGATTTATGACACACTCTAAAACACACCTTCTATCAACTACAGCCCACATCCGACTGCACCGAACAAGTCAAAACTTGTCACACACTGTTGCTAAGGTTCGATCTGCTTCTTCCCTTAATGAAGATCCGTGTCTTTCCATTGGATGGCACTCGGCAGCAGCAGTCACCGTATTTTCTGATCATGCCTTGTAGAAACGAAGACTAGTTCAGAGACTAATTCTGGAATAAAACCCAACTCCAGGTTATTTCTACACCGAGGAGCGTGACCATATGTAATTTGGGTGAGAGATGAGGGCAGCGTGCACTGGGGTGGACATGGTCGACACGTGAGATGGTTGAATTCTGCTCCACCTGTAGATTTTAAAAGTAGACTCAACCGGATTGGCCAGTGGAGTCCATGTGAGGTGTGAGCAAGGTCCACTATGATTCCAGGTGGGGTGGACTTACCACATTAGTGAGATGGGGGATGCTGAGGGAAGAACGTGGGGGAAGTCACAACTGCCAGTTTCATCCTCAAGGGACAGGGCTGACCGAGTGTTACCCTTGTGGGGGCCTTCCCAGGTGTGTGACTGCCCTGGATTGGTGTCATCCTTCTCACCTCGCCTTCTTGCCTCCTCACACCTGACTGACGATCTCCTGGTACCCTCTCTGTGCTCCCCTGCCACCTTCAGTGGCAGCTTGGCCATGGCTTGGTCCCACTGTCAGGATGGAGACCTGATGCCACTTGGGGTTCTAAAGCCATGGCGTGTGTCTGCTTTTTTATTCCTGGGCTTTCAGGACACCTGACTTCCAGGGGCTTCTTGGTATTGGATCCCAGGCCATGGTCCCATCCACCCCAAGGGTTTAGGTCCTTACAGTCAAGGAATGCAGTTGTACTGTCTTCAGTGGCAGACTGTCAGCCTTGTGGCAATCTTAAGGGATTGCTCTTTCTCCATAGCCTTCCACCCTCAACTCCAGAGCAGCTTTGAAAATAACTACCGGTGCAGTTCAAAGGGAGGTGTAATTTATCATGGGAGGATTAGTGCACCTGCCACGTGGGAATCTGCTAGGACAGCCAGCAGACTGGTCAAACAATTTGGTGGACAACTAAATATGGTCATTTCACTTTGGAGGCAGTGCTTCAGACACCCGGCAGTGGCCGAGGGGTGGGCATGCTCCCGTTTGGCTGTCCCCTGGTTATTAGCCGCAAGTGTGCACTGGCTGCACGAGCTGTGTGAACTTGAGTTGGAGCTGTGTGGTGAGAGACCTTTGCAGCCCCAGGACGCCTGCGAGGCTGCACGAGGGTGCTGCTTCTAGGAGCCGACGGCAGGTGGTACCGGTGCTGGGTGCAGTGCCACCTTCGGCTTCTGGAGTCCTGGCTTTGCTGCCATCTCTGTGCACAGCCTCCAGAAAGTCCTTGAGACCTTCTGAACCTTGTAGACCCACTGCTTCTGTAGACTGGGGAAGCCGTCTCTCCCTCAGCCTCATAGTGGTGAAGCTGATGAACATGAAGTCCATAGGATTCTTTGAAAGAATAAAGGTACTAAATCAATTTAGATTTCTTTCACAAAATAAGTTCTTTCTGTTGTCAGCTTCCTGTTGTGATGATGGCAACCAGAAGTCAGGCTCAGGGAAACTTTTGCAGGTGAGGTGCTTTTCCCTGGAGAAGGTCGGAAGAGCATGCCTTCCCTGAGTAGGACCGAGTCCGTGTCTGCACCACTCTTCCCTTCCTTTTGTGTAGGCACAGACGGCACGGGCCGTTTTTTTTCCTTAACATTCCCTGCTCCTGCTCTAGTGCTTGCTTCACAAGCTTCATTCACATGAGGTTCTTGACTGAGAGAACAACATGTCCCGTCTGTTCAGGAGCCGGTCCTCCACTCCCCCTACGTGCCGCAGGCACAGCGAGCTCTGCGTCCTAGAGACCATCCGCA
This sequence comes from Rhinolophus hipposideros, assembly GCF_964194185.1. Taxonomy (NCBI): domain Eukaryota; kingdom Metazoa; phylum Chordata; class Mammalia; order Chiroptera; family Rhinolophidae; genus Rhinolophus; species Rhinolophus hipposideros. The sequence goes on from NC_138050.1 coordinate 5,468,227, forward strand.
GTGCTGGCCGGGCTGCCCGGAGTAGCCCTGCTCCGTGTGGCCAGCCTGAGCGCCCCCGGGCCGGGCATGTGGGGCCAGAGGAGATGCCACAGGCCCCTCTTGCAGAAAGCTGGGCTCCCGGAGTGGCCCCGCTTACAGGGTGAGTGCCTGTTCTAAGGTATTTCTGAGCCACATTTAAGTTCTTTTCCATATTGCTTGCATAATAATTGGCTTCTAGTGCTTTCTTTATAGGAGAGGATTTAAATGAGGCAATCCAAGTTATGCACTTAACACAACTTCTGGCACATTCTAAGTGCTAAATATAAATGTTAGCTATCACACAGGAAAGAAAGCTCTTTGATTAAGGTGTGGAGAAGAATAATTTTTATAACAATTTTGTCTGGCTACCCCATTCTGCCAAGGCGTTAAAATGTAGGCCCCTTTCCTTGAAGTTGGGTTTGCGTTGCAGGACGTGATGTAGTGCTGAGGTGCTGGGGGGACCCTGAGCCTCTGAGGCGTCTGCTGAGCCCTGTCCAGCAGCTGTGGGTGTGGCCCCAGTTCCTGTATCGTTTTACCCTTTCGATCTGGAGGCCTCTCTTTACCACGGACCTTTCACAGCTGACGTCGTGGAGGGCGCTCTGTGGCTCTTTTGCTGTGATGGGGATGGAGACACGGGAGGATCCCCAGTCTGGGGCTGTGTTGGCTCTGACTGTGGGATGACCATGAAGCCACTCTCTCTGGGGGCCAGGTGTCTCCCTGGGTGTGGGGGTCAGGTTCCCTTAGGTCTCAAACCTACACACTTTGGGGGTGGGTCTCCAGAACCCCCATCTTAGCTCTTGCCTATGTATGACTGCATGTGCACGTGTGTGCATGTGAGTAAGTGTGTGTGAGTTTGTGTTCTTTGGTGGGGTGTCTGCCCTCATCACAGTTATCCTGATACCCCCAAATTTTTCCAAATTACCCCGAGGGCTTTGGGTTTAAAAACCAAAGCCCAAAACCTAGAGCCATCTCTGTTTCCCACCTGTTTTCCTCCCTTCCTGGAGGCGGAAATGTCACTCCCCTTGCGCCTTGGGGTGCAGGTGGGGGTACATCCCTTGGGGGCAGTGGTGAGAAGGGAGGGGAGCAAAGCCCCATCTGACAGGTATATCTGCACACATTTGTAACTGTTACCTTCCTTCCTACGATGAAGATGCTGGCCTGATCTTGTGAGGCTGGCACGCAGGTGTTCTGATTCTCGAATCTTCTGATCTGCCTACCAGGTACCATCGAGCAGAATCTACTGCCCAAATGGGAAGGAGGGAGCGCCCTGGGGCCGGCTAGGACCAAGAATCACAAGCACTTACTTAGGACTCACTTTATGTTTCCATTTAACTCTCACTACTTCCCCACTGCTGTTTTGGTGGGTGGGAAAACAGGCACCTACGTGATGGAAGCTGCCCGCAGGCACACAGGTGGGCAGGAGTGGCAGAGCAAGGCTTTGAACCGGGGGCCTGGCTCCAGAGTCCTACCCAGCAGTGCTGCAGGGCTGTGGGCGTCAGCCTCACCTGGGGCTCCAGCCGCCTTGGGGACGTGTGCTGTATGCCGTGTGCATGGGCCGGGGCCAGGTGCCCAGGTTTCAGCACGAGCACCTGGAGATGCTGGTCCCCATGCCCCCTTCATTTCTGAGTGTGTCTGGGAGGTGCAGGAGCCGCTGCTCCCCCGCTGGACAGCGCCCTGCTTTTTTCTCGGTTTTCCCTGATTTGTCTCTGTAGCCTTTGAACGCAGGTCTTTCCTGCCTCAGCCCCAGGAGCAGAGCGTTAGGCTCCTGGCACAGGTGGAGGTCAGTGTCCCTGGGACAGCGGTGCTGGGCAGTGGCTCGAGCTGGAGTGTGTGACGGGCTGGGCTGCATTCTTTCTGGATCAATAGTTTGACATTCACGTCCCCAGGGTGGGCTGGATGGGGGCCTTCCTGCCTAGGCCGCAAGGGTGCCCTGTTCCATTTGTCCCCACCTAGTCATCTGTGCTTGGGGGCAGCCCTGTGTTAGTAGCGGTCGTGCCCCCAGACCTTCCCCTTGTGATTTCTGCAGGGTGGTGAGGGGGAAATGTCTCCATAGACACTTGAGTGTCTGGCTCATCTATCCTGGGGCGACTCCCCGACAGGTGCAGCCATAGGTGCTGACAGGTAAGTGGGAAAATCTTCCCCACCCCTTCCTGCCTTGCTCCATTTTTCCCTTTCTTTTTCAACTTTCTTTTGGGTGACATTTCAAACTGAAGGAAAAATTGTAGGAGTAGTACAAGGAATTCCTGTGGACCCCTCTTCTCAAATTCACCCGTTTTTCACATTTTGTTCCTTCATTCCATTGATCGATTGTTTGATCTGTCTACACACACATATATGCACTTTTCCTGAACCATTAGAGGGTGTGTTGGAGACCTCAGGTCTTTTCATTTACCCGACGCACTGTGGTGTGATCTCCAAAGCGTAAGGATTCTCTTACTTCCCCACAGTGTGATGGCAAAATGAGGACAGTTACATTGGGTCCCCATTGTGATCCAGTCCACAGTCTGTACTCAACTTTTAGTTGTCCCAACGTCCTCTATCAGCCATACGTGTGTTTACCGGGGCGCCAAAACAGGGTGTACAAGTGGACACTCTGGTCAGCGTTGCTCAAGCCGTAGTTCGCCGTCATCAGAAGAGTCTGGACGCTGATGGGAACCACACTGAGCACCTCTTGTAACTGCAGAAGTCACATGTGACTTGTAGTCGTCTTTTGTTATCGGTATGTGTTGAGTATTACAATCAATACAGTTTTTTCCTTTCTTAAAATGTGTATACATTTTTTTTGGCACCGTGTATATGTGTGTGTGTGTGTATATATATATATATAATTTTTTTCTTTTCAGGAATAGATCTTTGTAAGGAATGTACTATGGTCTAATTTTCTATCTCATAAGCCTTTTTAAGAAAAAAATTTTTCTAAAACTTAGAATGCTTATGAGGTGTGATCAAAAAATACGGTGAATGCTGCTGCCAAGTGCCATCCAGCGGAAAGGCAGGGATCGTCAGTACTGGCAGCGGTGTGTGGAACCTTAGGAACAGTGTGTGACAAGTTTCGCCTTGTTCAGTGCAGTCAGTCAGGTGAGAGCTACGGTTGAGAGAAGGTGTGTTTTAAAGTGTGCCCTAAATCATCCTCCATCGTGACAACTGTGACTCTGTGTCATACATCACTTCTTGTATGGCAGTTTCTGTCAAGTAAATACATTATGGTGTGTCCTCCTCCACCTTATTCCCCGGATCTGGCACCGTGTGACTACTGGCTCTTCTCCAAAGTCAAAGTGACCACGAAAGGTAAACATTTTGCACTGATTCAGGACATCGAGGCAGCCACAACAGCACAACTGAGAACACTCAGGACAGAGGAGTTCCAGAACTGCTTTAGAAAGTGGCAAGAACGATGGGATAAGTGTGTTCGAAGCGAGGGGGAGTATTCTGAGGGGGATTAATGGCCATGTGTCTTTTACTGTAATGATTTTTTTTTAAAATTTAGACATTCACCGTATTGTTTGATCACACCTCGTATTGTAATAAATTTGGAAAGTACAGAAAAGTAAGAGAAGGAGAAAAGAAAGACCATCCACAATTTCAGGTCAAAGGCTTCGAACGTGGCCAGGTGGAGAGCTTGCGAAAGGTGATTGGGAGAGTCGGGCTCAGCGTGGCCTTGGCACGGTGACTTGCAGCCACCCCCCGGGCAGCAGCCTGGGGCGAGTCCCGGCTGCAGGGCCGGAGCCCGCGCGTTCCGCGTACCTGCCCACCACTCGGGCGGCTGCTCGCCCCCTGAGCATGAGCACGGAACCGCCTCGGTGGGGAAGGGTGGGGACCGCGATTGAATAGCCAGGACTTGTTCAAGGCCTGGGAAGCAGGGTGCAGGTCCTCACATGTCTGGTCTGCACCCCTGGCTTCCTCGACTTAGCAGAGGGCAAGGACGGGCCCGGGGCCCTGGGCGGGGTCGCAGCGCGGGCTCCTGGCAGGGACGCGGTGGTGATTTACCACCACTGTTGTTGACCCTCTTGGCCCCCTACCAGCGGGCCAGTGAGGAAAGAAGAGGCGACATTCTAAATGGTGAATTTTGCTTTTTGTCAGTGACTATCCTGCTCAAGAAAAGTTCCTAGGAGAAGGTTTCAGAACTGTACGAAGTGTGGTTCTCCTTCTGCCTGTCATGTATCAGGCGTCCCCTTCTTCGTCACCTGCAGTAACTGGGGGGGTGGGGGGGATTCCTCTTTTACCTGGCCTGGAAGGGGTCTTCGCTGAGTGAGTCTGGTTTCTGGAACAGTTTTGTTCTTAGAAGCTGCTAGTGCATTGTTCACAGCTCCCTGTTGTCTGTACCTCAGTTTCCCTGAGCTGTGAATCTCCATTGTGTGTAAAAACGGGCCTGTGAAGGTGATGATCAAAAGCCTCAAGTATTTTTCCCTGTGTTTGTTTTTTCTTCTCCTGCACCGGACCTTCCCCCTGCAGGAGCTGGCCTTGAGAGGGACTGCGGTGGCAGCCGCCCAGACTGTGCACACCCCACTGGGGCCACGGAACCCTAACCTGGATTCACCGGGGGGCAGGGCTGCTCTTCAAAGAGACCCTTTGAAGTGCAAGCATTTCCTTTCCTGAAAAGAGGGGAAATTGAAATTGTTCTGTGCAGACAATGTTCTCTCAGATCAAAGAAGGATTGGGGCTTATAAAGGGAGAGTCACGAATTAGAACTCACCTTGGCACACGCTGGAGGTGTGACTGCTCAAGCCCGCTGCCCGGAGTCTGTGAGTGGGTGAGATTCTAGTGCCCTTTCCTTTTCCCCTCAAGGTCCTCAATCTAGGTCTAACGTGTTATATTTAACTCTGTCTCTCTTTTGTGGTTTTTTTCGTTGTCTTTTTGATAAATTATTACACCATCCATGATGGAATATTAGGTAGCTTATAAAAATGATGTTTTCAAAGAACATTTGATCTTATGGAAAAAGCTTTACTGTTAAAAGTGAAAACAAATCAGGATGTAATTTTCCATATCAAGCGTTATCTCAATGAGATATATGTATTGGCACAGAAAGGAAACACTCCTAAGTTGGACTTTGTTTCCTTCACTGCTGTGTAAGTAGCTCCTAAAATAGTGCTCAACAATTATTTGTTGAATAAATATTTTCACAAATAGTAAAACAACAGTACATTTCAAAAGAGGAAGGTCTTTGAGCTGACGAGTAGTATTATGGTAGTTGGAAAGTACCAGAAATTATTATTTTTTTTCGTTTTTCTCTTTTTTTTTTTTAATTTATTGGGGCAGAAATTATTTTAAGTTCCTGTTGTAATTCTTCCCTGGTATCTGAATTGGGGTTTATTTTGTTTCTCGGTACAGATGCGTTTCACCTTTTGTGCTTTGGTCCATATCACACTGACCGAGTGACTGTGATGTTGCTATTTTTGGAATAATCCAATCCCGTTAAAATCAGTGTCAGAATGTTAAGTTTTTCCTGGGTTGACTATTAGGCGCTTTCACAGATGGGGGACAATTCGAACTTCTCACGTACTCTGCAGCTCATGTCCCGTTGGACCAGCTTGTCCTGTTCTCTTGTGGAGAGGTTTTGCGTGATTTGCCCGGGTTTCTCATCTTTGGGCATCAGTCCTACGAAGATACTGGCTGTGCCTTGTCCCAATTCCTCATGTATATGAAGTTCTTTCCCAACCTGCGCTGTGGCTTAGCTTTGAAAACGGCACTGTCTCTGATTTTGTGCTGGGAGGATGACTGTCGCAGCCGCCCATCCTTCTCCCTAGGGAGGTCACTTTGTTGCTCCTTCAGAAGGACACAGGTGCTCAGATCTCAGAGCAGTATCTCCACGGTGCCCCCAGCACGGGCCTCTGGAAGCCCAGCCTTGGGGAAGCCCTGTCTCGGGCTGGTTCTCCTGAGGGGGCGGCTTTCAAACTTCTTTGGCTGCAATCTACAATAAAAAATAAATTTATACTGTGAGGAAGCACACACTCAGGGACATCATATTTTTATGGAGATTAAAATGAAAGTTTTCGTGAAACAGGACTCATTCTTGTCCTCTGATAATTTTGATTCTTTTCTGTTGAGTGACAAAAAGTCCTGGTGGCCATTTGCAGCTCAGGCATGGTGGCTACCCACCTGCCCCCACTGTGTGTCCTGAAGGTCATGTTTGCTGGGAGAGTGGATGGAGGGGACAAAGACAGTTGGGGAGAGGGGAGAGGTTTCTTTTTGTGATGATTTGAGGGTTTCTGACCAAGGTGGCCATTATTCTTCATCATGGTTCCCAAGAAGGCGAGCAGGGGTGCAGGTGACACCTGTGGGAGCGCCTGGTGTGGTTTGCGCTGAAGCAGCCCGGGCAGCTCTGTCCTCAGCGGCTTCCCACGCTGGTGTTGTGAAGGCGGCCTCGTCAGGCTGCACGTGATTTTTCAGAGTGGGCCAAATGTTTGTAAGTTTCAGCACTCTGACTCGTTTTGAGTTTCTTGTATTTAGTGTGATTTGAGAGGTGAGCCTTCTCTTTCAGAGTTAAGGATTTATGGGAAGAAGAGGGAGAAAAGGTACTCTTACAGAAATATTAATTTGGGGACTCTCGCGTTTGACAGTGTTGAAAACTTAATATTAGCAATAGCAATCATAGCATTAAATAGTTCTCCTTGGAAGGTTGAATGGATTTTATATGCATTTAAATCTTGCTTGAGAAGTGTTTAGATGGCTTTTTTTTTGCTTGGAAAATAAATATTCTTTAACGAATCCGTGTGCATAATTCTTAGAACAATTCTAAATAAAGGGAATCGATTCTACAGAACGAGAGTCCAGGGACATAACAAAAGTAGGACAAGATAAACTGCCTTTTTTATTGAAACAATGTACAAATCTCTGTCCTTGTTTCTTGTGAATATCTTTTATTTACTGTACTTCTTGATAAAAATAAATTTATTATAAGAATTCAGAGTACTTAATTTATACTCTTAAACATTTGTCCTTAGGGTACAAATGTCACCACCACCATTGTTATTTGTGAAGAGAACCCTCGTGGACTGCACTTGATGCTGTTCTCCACCTTAGTATTCTGGGAAATGGGGGGATAATCTGTCATTGCGATTTCTTAACACGTCCCCCATAAACCTATAACCTCAAATTTCTAGCAGCTAGTTTGTTTTGTGTTGTTTTTTAAACTTGTTGGAAGACATGCCTTTCTCCCAGAGGGCAATCTTGGGAGACATGAGGCAAGACCATTCCTTATTCTGTGAGTAATGTGGACGGCAATGGGAAGAATGGCTCGCTAGTCTCAGAGTTTGATAGTATCAGAATTTGGGGAAATTATCGCATGTAATTTGTGCTCAGATTCTGTCCTAATTAAGGAAAGAGCCTGTCAGGTGTGTGGTCTGGTGAGTCCAGGCAAGGGCATTGCCAGCCTAGATTCCTTGGGCGGGTTCACGTGGGGGCCGTGCCTGGAGCTCCGTCCACATGCAGCCGGCACTTTCCTGTTGCTCTGGCTGCAGGTTAACTGTCCTGCCTTGAGGGTTCTTGCTGAGCACCTGGGAGAGGGAGCCTTTGAGTTGGTGGGAGGTGTGGAGCTTCCTAGTTTTGCTGGCTCTGACACCCGTGTCCCCTACAGGCCCCAGCAGGGGTCTCTTTCCAGCTAAATGTGTGGCTATGTGGGACGAAATACCACTCGCCCTGGAGGTGCACTAGGAGCCAGCAGGGAAAGAACTTTCCCTCCACACTCAAGCAGCCCTGCCCTGCATTCAAATGAGTGGCTGACTCAGAAATTGTAGTTCTTGTCCCCTGTCCTGGAATCGCCCTGCTGCTAGGCTGCCTCGAGCGAACAGGACCTTGTTACAGGTCCGGGCATGGGAAAGGCTCCTTGAAAATTCCTGCTAGGTCTACACCTCACCAAAGGCCTGCACCTACACATGCAGACTGTGCACCAATAAAAGTAAGAATGTAAGCCCAGGGACAAGACGAACCATGTAGTGTTTAGTTTCTGGAAATGCTGCTTCCCCCAACGAGACATTTCAGTTGTGTTGTGCGTACTGGGCGACTTCGTGCTTGGACTCTTGGTTACCACTGTCTCCTTTATCAGTGAGCATGTAGGTAGGTATATACATGTGATTGGACAGATGGCGATAGGCACAGGCATTAAGGATAGAGGAAAGGAATACATTTCAGTGGTTTGTAAGTTCAATAATTTGCATAATGTAACAGAACCTTTCAAATCCTCAAGTCAAATGTCAAGTGTCTTTAAACTACCTCGGCCATCATATCCTCCCCTGCGGGTCCCCGGAACTGCAGAGCTGACCAGTGGGTGTGGGTGAGGCATTTCTAACCAGCTCCCTGGATCTCTTGAGATAGCAGGCATCTATAAAACTGCTGAATCGAGGGAGCCCTGGGCCACACGTGGGATGGCACATTCTCTGCGGACGGCCTGGGCGCATTTGTGTGGCTTCTGTACCCGGAGCAGTGCGTGGTCTAGAGTAGATGCTAAGAGGTGTCTTTTCAGCAGAACTGAAGCCATTGCTGCCCCAGATCCCATTTCCCTTAGCACTTTGGGATGGGAGGGGCGTGGGGCCCACTCGGGTGTTCATTTCTGACCAGCCTGTTATCTGCTTGCAGCTGGCTGCTGATAGGAAGTAGTAAGTTCTACTGCAGGGTTGGGGTTCCTGAGGCTGGGGAGAAGTGATAGCCCCGGCCTGGGAACAACACAAAAGGTGCAAGGACTCACTAAGCTGTCTCAGGAGATGCGTGACCCTCTGCTGCCTGCATCACAGGAGGTGTTCAGTAAATGCCTGCTGTAATTGGGATTGGTGTGGGAAGGGGTACACCAGTCTTCAGGGAGGTTTCTGCCAAGGGCACGTGCCATGCCTGAGGTTGGCATGTGTGTGAGTGTGTTTGCGTGTGTGTGTCCGCGTTTCCTTGGCTGGTAGAGAACAGGTATAAGTGAACATGTAGTGATTCTTCTAGAAGGCTGAGGAGAGGTTCTACTTGCCCTGTCTTAGGAAATTTTAATGGAAGAGGCAGATAGCAGGAGCTTTCTAATTAAGTGGGGACAGAGCATGGCAATGCCAGAGGTGGGGCAGGGGGCGAGGTTCCGGGGTCCCCAGCTCTGAGTACCTTCAACCAGGGTGCTACGTAGCAAGGGAGGGCGTGCGTTTGGGGGGCGCTTAGGAGTCTAAGTGTGCTTGTAGTTTACTCATGTTTGTTTCTGAAGACATTTTAGGGACAGGTGGCTAAAATGCAAAAGGGATGCTCGGCCACTGGGTTCCCACCCCCTGCAGCACCCAGAGGCGCTGGCCTCGGCCGCTGATGGGACAGACGTGCCCTTGAATAGTCGGGGAAGAGCTTGGCTGCGTTAGACGGTCCTTCTGTTAAAAGCTTTGTGCCTGGTACGCACATTTGTGCTGGGAAATTTAAGGTTAGCAAGAAGGGGCAAAGATCAGTTTCTCAGAAAGCTTTCACGTGGTCCTGCTTCCCTAAGTGCTTTACTGCCAACGCCCTGAAAACGTCCAGAAGTCCCCTGAAATTCCTTGATCTAAATGGTGTCCTTGTACCGTCTCACAGGGGACGGGGTGGGGGAGGAGCCACGAAGACGGACTGGTACTACATTCACTTGTGTATGATTTTTAGTTTTGCTGGGTTATGGTTCAGTCACTCATATGCTCATCAGCAGGCTTTCCGTTAAGTGGTGCAGAAATGTCGTTTGTATAGTTCTTCACAGTTTGGACTTTCCGAGGGGAGCTGTGCACGGTGGGTCAGGACACGGTCTGCGTGGAGCGGACTGGCCCTCCCCTTCAGTCTGGCCTGTGTGCCTGTGGCACTTTGCACCCTGCGTGTGGGACTTATGAAACCCCACCATAGCACTGTTTCCTTGGAAAAATTAGATTGAATTTCCGGCACCTCTTGCAGGAATGTAGAGGGTAGCTTATAATCACCTTGTTTACACTTGTCAGTCTCTAGAAACTTGCACAGTAAGTATTTGTCTCAGCAGGCATTGAGATGAGCAGCGTTTGCATGCGTGAAACTTTGCAGTTGGGTCTATGAATCACCACGCTGCTTATAACACTCATCACCTTAGCAGAGAGGGAAAATCTATCAGCTAAGGGAACATGGCCTGATTGCTCAGCAAAGCAGCCAGGTGAGGAAATCAAGAGGCATTAAGGTGAAAAATGCACAAGGAACGTCCCCCATGCATGCTTGTGGGTGATCTGAGCAGGGCGAGTGGTAGTAGTGTACGGCTGGTTTCTGAATGTGCTGGGAAGTCAGAAGTGGTGAACATGGCTTGATGAGGAGTGCTTAGAGCCTGGCGTCCTCTGTCTCCTGCTGCCCAGCCCTGAGGTCCTCCTGGAACCCATCACACCCACCTCTCTAGTGTCCCCAGGTTTACCTCCCGCTCAGCTGGACGTGACCTGGACGTCCGGAGACCGCTCCCCCCCACCCCACACCACCCCCCCGGCCGTGGGCTCCTGGTCCTGGGCCAGACCGAGTATTCAGGGTCTCTGTTTCTGCTTTTGGACTCGGAAGACATTGTGTTAGGATACTTGCTTTGGGTTTCGTTCCCAAAGCTGGAAATTGGTGACGTTCCATGATTTTGGATCCACTTAGGAGCTCTGTGTAGTTTGGTGTCCAGACTATGAAAATGGACGTTGAGTGGGGACAATTGTAATCTGATGTAGTAGAAACAGAGGGCCTGGTGTTAGGACCATGACAAAGATTTTCACTTGCGTGTTAGCCCGGAAACGTGGAGCAGGCGACTGGAGCGACCGGAAGGAACAGAGTGGTCCTTGGAACCTGCAAAAGGAAGAGCCCCTGGGCCCAGCCTCCGTGCGGTCTGCCACATTCTCAGCCCTCCTTGGAATGTTCCAGAATGGCTGTGCTGGTCAGAGCCGTGCATGTCATCAGTGCGTCCCTGCACAGTGAGCAGCCTGGACCAGGCCTTTCCCGGTCTGCGGCAGCAGCCTCACGGTGCTTACCCACAGACAGATGAGAACCTAGCAGGGCCAGCCTGTGGCTGGGGACAGGCCGTTGGCAGCGGGGTCCTGTGTGGGGTGTCTCCTGCGGAGGTTTGTAAAGTTGGGATAGGCACTGAGAAGTTTCAGTCCAAACTCTCACCGGGAGGAAGCTTGCGAGAGGTTAGCTTTCAAAAGGACTGGCCAGCCATACACATCAAAATACACACAGGGCCCGCCAAAGGGAAGAGCAAGCCTGCGTTAGCCCCCCAGCTTGAATTTAGGATGAAGGTCTCGTACGGCAGTGCTTCTGGAAGGCGCTGTCTTCTGCCAGAAACATTTCTTTTGGAAAATCCTTCAGAGTGGTCCTGCCCTGCTTCTCCCTGTCTCCTCTGAGAGTCGCACTTCCACATAGCGGGATACAGACAAAGGTGGTGTCATAGGTGTCAGCGAGCAGAAGGTCCTCACCTGCTACCAGGTGTGCATGCAGAGAAAAGGGCAAACGTGTCCCGATGTAAAATTTACTGCTTGACAGGCTGAGTCGGGAACCCGCCCCAGGGGATGTTGAAGGCTCAGTGCTTCTGTGCGTTCTGGGGACTTGGTGGGCCAAAGAGCACCTTTCAGGGCCTCCGTTTCAGGGGCCGGACTCCCTTGAGGGTCATCTGCCCAAGCCCACTCGAATTGCCTTCATGACACGACCCCACCATGGCAGGGCTTTCTTACTTAGATGTGCAGATCGTGTATGTAAAAATTACGCCCTCGCATTGAGCACTGCACGGTCAGCTGTGCCACCGAGTTCACTGAGGGTTCAAAGGAGGACAAACGATGGCAAATAGTCAAATTTGCAAAAAAGACTTCAATTGTGCAGCCGAAGTTCAGATGTCTTAAATATCTGCTCTGTGGACAGAAACCCGACTGGGGTCATATTACAGAAGAGGGGAACTTTCTATTCTGCCAGTCCCAAGGAAAGCTTCGCTTTTGAGGGTTGGCTGGAAGATTGGGGACTGCCTGGTCTGGCAAGACCAAGAGAAAGAGAGGTGACCCCAGTTTAAAGCTCCCATAGGCCATGGCGGGAGGACCACAGATTTATCAACCAACCCTGGAAGTCAGAACTTGTCCCTTGTCAGGACTTTGAAATGTTTTAGAATAAATGAAAAGCTAGTAGTGCTTTCTGCAGCTGGTAACAGACTGACAACCAGAGGGAGCGGAAGCGGGAAAGGGATGTGGGCTCAAGGGGAATGTCACTACCGATAGTTGCTGGCACACGCGTGGGAACCGAGCTGGGTATTTGGGTTCCTTTTCTGAAAATGCTGTGTGGGGCACGCCTGCTCACAGAGGTCGCCTGTGACCTTCTCCAGACACAGTTCTCCGGGCTCGAGCTCTACCAAGATGTTATTTCTTACGTTCTCGGCTCTTCTGAGAGGAGCAGGATGAACGTGATGCCCAGGGTGCCATCCGAGTCGTACTGAGGTCATTGGAAAGGGAGCTGCGGCCCCAGATGGACACAGCTCCCCTGGAGCGGAATTTCTGGAGCCTCTTGTGCTCTGTCCGGGCTGTCCTCCACCTCATCTCCCCCTTCCTTAGGACCTCAGAGGGCCACCCCCCAGCTCCTTCCAAGCCGGACGTCCTGCAGTTCCACGAAGTCTAGGTTTGATCTGAAATGGGTATTGTTGGTGTCATCCTTTGGAAAGTGGAGAGAATGGGGAACCCCAAGAAACAGTGACATAATGCAACTGACTGACCCCAGTTTGCAGGCCATGTTAACTGCATTAACTGATTCCTTGCTGCTGGAGAATTGGTCCGTCTTATCTGAGATAGTAGTGTGGTTCTTTCTAACTGCACAAAGTGTTCCGTTTCTTGACTGCCGGTTCATGAATTTGTGCTCTTAACGGGCATCAGGCAACATTAAATTAAGCATGAATGACGTTTGGGGAAAATTAATAGGAGGTATATCTTCAGCTCCGAGTAGGGAGCTGTAGGCCGATGGGTCTTTCCTTGGAAGCTGCAAGGCAGTGGCAGATGACCAGAGCTGGCACCAGTGTCCCCAGTGTGAGGACAGAGATACATTACATTCCTCTGGGCCGAGTATGAAAAACTCTTAGTACTTCGTACTAAGAATGTAGCCTTCATTTGGAATGTAAACTTCTTGGGCATTGGCAAGGAAAACCTTTGGTTTAATTTGTACATCAACTCGTTTTTAGCTTTTTACTTTAAACTCGCTTTTTTCTTTTAACTCCGTCATAAAATACCTAAAAGTTTAGCAGCAGAGGCAGCTATGTTTGTTTTATGCCGAGTAATACTTGTGGCATATCCAAAAGTTCAATACAGCTTTTACTTTGGCCAGCTTGATCTGTTTGTAAATTCTAAATTTGGGTCCTTTTAGCGGAATGGAATGTTCACAGTGGCAAAACAAATAGCTTCTTTATAAAAATTCAAAATATAGTGGGGATTTATCCTAAGTTAGAGGCAGGATACAGTACTATCCTTTTTAAAATGTAGGTTTTTGTCTTTTTTTGAAGTTCGTTGTTTTGATAAGGTGTCCCTGGGATTTCTTCCAGCACAGATCAAGGAAAATTGGTGCAGGGCTGAATAATATTTTTATGTATAAGAAAATCCTGGTGTTCTTAGATGTTTGTTTGCGTAAGCGCTCCGGTAGCTAAAGAATAGTTACAACTGTTACACAAAAGGGCACAGAAAACAAATGCCTGCGCTGCGTTGCTTCAGCTGGGGAGGTGGCAGCCTTTCTTCTCTGCTTTCTTTCTGTGAATGGAGCACATGCTTGGGAGGAATGGCAGGTGTTTTTGTTCACGGGCTTGGTGTGGTCCCAGCCAGTACAGACCCTGGCCATCAGCTGACAAAGTGGTTAAATTGCGAACAGCTTTCGAGATTGGTGAGACTTACCCAAAACTGTCATTTTCAAAAATTATGTAAGATTTAAATCTTACATAGCTCTTACAAGCTCTCAGAGAAGGGTAGCATTCATTCTTTCATTCCGCAGATTTTGGTTGGGTGCCCACAGGTGCTAGCGCCGTTACCCAAGTGCTTGCTTTTGTGGGGTGCTCTGCAGGTGCGGTGGAGAGGCCAGCAGTTGGCTGAGAACCCCATTCCTTCTGATGACGCTAACTTGAGAGAATGCCAGTCTCCCCACCCACTTTCATCCCCCTGAAAACCCAGCTAGGCGTTGGCTGTCAGTGCGCATCCTGTCGTTTCTGGAATAGTTCATCTCGTTGGCCAGACTCTCTCCTTTTTCACCAGCTTCCCAGTGGTCCATCTTTCTGAAATCCTCTGTTTTGGTCTATGTTTTTGTTTGTTTGTGTCCTTTCTCCCCTGTGTTTGTATCTGCCCTTTTTTGGGGTGTATGTCCTTTCTCCCTGCTAAGCCACAGGCCCCTGTAGGGCAGGGACCACATAGATTTTTCTGTCACCCACGGTTCCTGACAGCGTGTGTGCAGTGGCCACGCAGCACGTGTGGCTGAAGGGCCCTGGCTCTGCCCCTGAGGGCGGGGGGGCCCGCTGGTAGATTGGGCTTCTCTGGGCAGGGGTGTGATCAGGTGGCCCCCGTGGCGCCCTCCCCACCGCCCTCTGGTGCCTGTGCCACACACCCCGCAGGTGCCCTCAGCTCTGCGAGCGGGTACCCTCCTGGCCGCTGGCGCTCTGGCATGTTTCCCCGTGATGTTTCACTTTGACCTTTCCTTTGAAGAAGGGTTTGAAGCAGGATTGCACACGTAAAGGTCAACAAAGAAGAGTGAATGATGCTCCAACAGAAATGTAAGTTAAAAGGCAGGAAGTGGGGCTGCTGAGCGTAGCTGGGTTAGAGGGGATGAGCGGAAAAAAATGCCCTGGAAATGCTTCTTTAATCATTTGTCTTTAGAGACGGAAAGTGGGACATGGAAAACAAACATTTTTATTCAATGTATACACAGATTGGCAAAACAAATAACTGGGCTTTGTGAGTGTCCAGACGACTGGGTAGTCTTTTCCGTTTGGGCTCCGAGTGGAAGTGGGAGGGGCCGCCCCTGTGGTGGACCAGGTGAAACAAAGCATCTCGCCCCGTAGCGCTTTGTTTCATTTGTTTCATGGTTCATCTCGTTGGCCAGACTCTCTACTACCAGCTGCCCAATGGTCCATCTTTCTGAAATCCTCTGTTTTTGTCTACGTTTTTGTTTGTTTATGTCCTTTCTCCCCCATTTTTGTATGTGTCCTTTTTTGGTAACGAAAAGGTAAAGTTCCAAATGTGGGACCAAGAGACGCAAAGGCCTCTGGGTGAAGTGATGGTGTCCAGGAGAGAGGACCACAGCCCCATGTGTGACCTGCTTTTCAAAGGAGGCACCTCTCTGAACAGTTCCTAGCACCGAAAGGACAAGCTCGGTTCCAGGGCCACTGCCGGTCCCCACCCCACAACCCACCTCAGGACGTTGGTGGTTAGCGTTACATAAACCTGCATATTAAAATATTCACAAATAAAAATCTGGTTATAAACAGTCACTATTAATTCTATTGTTTATATTCTTATGTATTTAATATTTTTTGATAGTTTTAAGTCCATTTAAGCATTTCTTGGCAATTACCCTCCAATCTTCTACCATCTGAGTTAGCACCGGTGGAAATAAATCAAACCATAAGCTTATTTTTATTTTTAAGCTGTATATTTGTATCGTCCTTTGTCAATTACAGAATACCACCCATAATAAACACAGCTATCATTTAGAGTACAACACTTGCGAGTTGGTTATTAATAAGATTTCACATAGGTTCAGAGTCGACTACCACTAACAGCAAACATGCGAGCACGTAGGGCACTCACGGTCGCCAGGCGCCCCCAGGGCATTGCACACGTCAGTTCATTGTGCCCCAAAACTCTGTAAGCTATCACTGTTGTCTTCCTCTGGCAGGGGGAAAACAGGAAGCTCAGAGAAGTTAAGTAGGTTGTCCTCCATATTTTGAATCCAGTTTTATCTGAGACGTTTTCACCTCCGTCTTGCCTCTGCGTTCCTTCATCTTCACAGGGGGAATGGGCAGGGGTGGGGTGGAGAGGTGTAGGTGAGGTGAGTGTCCTTACCCCGTTTTCAGACGATTGGACTGAGACAGAGAAGCAGATGACTTACCCGAGCTAGCTCAGGGCTCGGGAGTCCTCATTACATCAGTGAGCAGATATAAAATGAGACACAGGGACATTTGTTTTTCCATCCAGTGTACTTAGGTCAACAAAATCAATAACAGCTTGATCTGAGGGGCCAGAAGCCTGGCCTTTTCTTCCGTGCTGAGTTCAGGGCAGGGGAAGGTCAGAAGAGGGAGCTTCCCTGTTGTGTCAGAAAACTGCTGCCTCCACCCCCCGCCCGACCTTTCTTTTGTTTTAACTGAATTTGTGTAATGTGAGTGGGCCGGCGGCTGTGGAGATGGGCTGGAGGCCGTGCTGTGTTCAAGGTCGGGCTTGGTCAGCCACAGAGATGGATCCTAGCGGGGGACTGGCCCTGTGGAAGGGCTTTGGGATGAGGCCCCACCAGCAGGTGGAGCCCTGAGAAGCACCGTTGACATCGAGGGGCTCGTCTTCTCATTTATAAAATGGGGATCGATTGCTGATTTTCTGCGCACGTGAAAGACCTAGCCACGTCTGCGACATACCAGCTGCTGAGCTTGTGCTGTGTTAAATGGAGGATTTGAAAGTATGTGTGTTTATAATGTGGTGTAGTGTCTACTAAGCACTAAAATCTCCTGGGGCATTTTTGTTAGGGGAGGTCTCCAGCTCACTAGATGGAGGCGGGCGAGGCACTGGACGGCTCAGGCCCTGTCCAGCTGGCGGGGCATAATAGAGGCATTGTCCTTGGCCTGGCCGGACTGCCACATTCCTCAGGTGACATCAGCAGCTGCGGACATCCCGGCGAGCTAGCGCACTGCCTGCTACTTACAGCCATCAGGGCCCCTGCAGGGAACAGATGGCACTTTCAAATTAAGTAGTCTGAGGTGAGTTAAAGCTCCTGTTCCCAAAGTGTTAGTACCTGTGGTCCTGAGGGGCCACCCTGACCAGCCCCAGCTCCCAAGGGCGGAGCGCGGAGGGGAGGGTTTGTGGGCACAGCGGGCCGTGTCGGGGTGCTCTTCCCTCAGAGGGGCCTCCCTCGCTGAGCGGGGTGCTTCCCGACAGCTGGGCATGCTCCCGGGCTCAGCACAGCATGTGGAGAGAGAAGGCCAGAGCGTGGCCCGGGGCGCACAGGACGTGAGTTCAGACACCTGAGAGCAGAGGCGAGCTGGATGAGTTGTGCAGCCCCACATTTTGGTTTTGCTTTAGATAAGTCTCAATTCTTAATGTGTAGCTGAAATGATTGGACAGAGTCCCGTTTTGAAAGCATTTAAGCTGATGGCATCTGTGATAAAACTGCTTCAGTTACTTGGAGCCAAATATGTGTAAGTCATTCAGTGCATTTGAATGTCAGTGGCCTCATTGGTAAAATCAGGGTGTAGATGAGATCAGGGTTAGCAAACTTGTCTGAAAAGGGCCAGATAGCACATAGTTTAGGCTTTTTGAGTCACATGTAGTCTCTGCCGTATAACCGTTGTCTTGCTTCTATTTCTCCTTTTTCGTTCTTAAACAAACTGAATAAAAACCATTCTTAACTCGTGGTCAGTACCAAAATGGGCCGAGTGCCATAGTGTGCCAACGTGTGGACTAGGTCTCTGTTTTCCTAAGTGAACTGTGTGCAGAATGATTTTAGGGAGTGCAGAAAGCACACACTTTTATGTTAATAGTATGTTAAGTGCGAATGTATGTTAGAAACAACAGGACCCTGAGGTGTCCACCACTCACTGCCCATGTGGCTGTGGCCATCGGTAGGAAGCAGGTGGCACTCTGGTCGGGGCATGGAGCTGTTTCATATCTGATTCCAGATCATTTTGGTGGTGCTCCAGGTATAAGACTAATACCCTTTTTTCAAAAAAAAAATTGAGTTATGCAAAGGGGGATTCCTTTGAGGAAGTGCTATGAATACGAATAACTGAGCTGCCCCGGTGCAGCAGACGCTTGGCGGCCGTTTGCTAATAGGCTGGATCGGCGTGAGTTGGATCGCCTGGTCACGCCTTCCCAGCTTCGGCGCTCCTTGGTTATTTCCTGTTTTGTGTGTAGCCCATTGGGATCGTTTCACACAGATGACACTGTTCTCAAGAAGAACTCTTAAGGTGAGTTTAGAGGAGAAAACTTGAGGACAGAGCAGTTTTTAAATTGAGTCCCGACTGCTAAGTGGCAAGTGTGTGTGGTTCTCCACCTGCCTTTTCTTCCTTCCCTGGGGAAATGGGCCCCTGGGTGGGAGCCCTTTGGCATCGTAAGTCACTCGCTGCACATACGGTTCCTTGAGATTGTTCCTGTGTAGCACTGCAGTGACACGGCCAGCAGTTTAGCCCCAGGAGAACAAATGAAGTCTGTCAGAGCACACACTTGGAGGCTAAGGCTTGCAGATGCTTGCTGAATCCCTGTGGTAACCCCTGGGCTGGCACAGGCAGGCTGCTGGGTCCGGAACCTGGGCTGCTCTTGGCAGGTGCCAGCCACATCCACGGTTCATTTGTCTGCACATGCCACTGCAGAGCTGCTGCCCCCTGGGGACACGTCCCCCGTGGGAGTGGGAGTGGCCAGCTGACACTTGCCTGCCGTGAGATGTGTGGAGCTTGTCAGTGCCCAGGAGAGCAGCTGAACTCCCCCGTCAGGTGCCGCTGGGCATGCGGGGCTGACCAGGCCTCCTGAGCTTTCGGAGCACTGCGGGCCCCGCTCTGCCGGGAGCAGCCCTGCCCGGGCCTGCGACCTCCCAAGCTGGACGGTACTGGGTCTGCCCGGCACCATGGAGAGAAAAATCACCCTGCAGTCCCTCCCAGACTGGACGCTTCTTAGCTTCTTTTTTTGTTTTTTTAAACAGTTTTATTGATTATAATTTATGTACCATAAAGTTCATCTATTTCAAGTATTAATTCAGTGGTTTTTATCAGGGGTTGAAACCAAAGT
Organism: Rhinolophus hipposideros; assembly: GCF_964194185.1. Taxonomy (NCBI): domain Eukaryota; kingdom Metazoa; phylum Chordata; class Mammalia; order Chiroptera; family Rhinolophidae; genus Rhinolophus; species Rhinolophus hipposideros. The sequence goes on from NC_138050.1 coordinate 5,487,129, forward strand.
CGTGTTCAGAACCTATTTGCTAAGTGGGAGGAGGGTCCCTGTTGTCTAATTGAAGTCTCACAGTGGTGACATTGTGGCCCACCACCCTAGGGGATCTGTAATAGGTGTCCTGTGGACTCTCAGTCGTGTCCAAAACCCTGGAGTGTAAGGGTGGGTTTGGAGTAAGGTGTGCTGGGCCGGCACAACAAAAGTGTCCCTTAGACAGCTGGTCTCCCTGTGTGAGCTGGGGGCGCGGCGGAAGCAAGACGCAGGCGCGCAGCCTGAGTCCTGAGGACAGCACTCTCAGTGCCTACGAGAGGGCACTGGTACGTAGTAGGCGCTCAGACAAATGCTGGCTGTTATCATTGTTGTTAATTGGGGCGTGTTTATTACGGCTGGACCAGTCAGAATTCGGAGGGTAGTTGGTGAGAGCATTTAAGTGGGGTGAGTGGGGAGGTGGTATGTTCTGTCATACCCCGACCCCGGCACCCACCCCCACTTCCTCTTTCTCCCCACTATTTCCTGCCCTAATTATTTTTGCCTTTTACAGTCTGAGAGGATTTCTGCATTAGATGACTTGTTGGTCCCTTCCAACTCTGACTTAGAACTTACAATTTCATTTTTCAAATTCTCAGGTGTGAAAAATAAAGAGGCTCAGGGCATGTCGGCAGGCAGAGGCTTTCTGAGAGGGAGGCTGCCCCCGTGGCCCCTGGACGCTGCCTCACCTTGTGCTTCTTCAGAACCACAGATGAGAGCCGTCCTTCCCACTTAAACACCGAAACGGTGTTTTCATACCGAAAGGACTTTTTATTAGGTGGCAGTGCAGCCTTAATGTCAAAGTGACTTAGTCACCTGCTCTGACCTTTCACACCTCATCTGTGAAATGTGGATGAGGAGTCCTCCCTGGGGGCTGCTCAACACAGGTTGGTCCCCACCTAGCCGTCCTGTCTCTTCAGACTTTTCATCGTCTCCGTGTCACACGCAGACTGAATGAACCTCAAGCATGTCCTGGGTGGCAGACTCCCGGAGGAGGAAGGGAAGCTGGTCTCACTGCACACTGCGCGTTTTCCTCGTTTGCTTTTTCATCACCTGCTGGCCTCTTGTTAGTCTCCGTCCTGGTCTGGGGACGACGGCAGGGCCTCTCCAAGGACGTGTTGATGCGGATTTTGTGATGAATCCATGCTCATTTGCACACATTGTAGTGTTATTTGTGTGTGTGTGTGTGTGTGTGTGTGTGTTTTCTAAAAAACAACATTATTGAACAATAATTTTTAAACCAGTTCACTTCAAAATAAATCTGTAGAGCACTTTGCAGCCCACCGTCATGCCCAGAAAGGTGGGTTTTCCCGGTCTGAGTGCTGTTCCATAATTCTTTGCTGTGGGGCAGAGCTGAGCACTGCAGGGTGGTCAGCAGCGTCCCCGGCCTCCACACACAGTACAAACACCACCGGCCCTTCATTGTGACAACCACAAGTGTCCCTTGGGGCCCACATCCCTCTGTAGAACCACTGCCCTATAGCCTCTGACGTGGCCCTTGCCAGCCTCTCTCCTGCCTCCTCCCGCAGCTGGCTACCCCCAGACCTGTGACGACGGGGAGAATGGCCTTTGCTGGCCTGTCCCAGGGCACAGCAAAGGATTCCGTGGCCTTTGGAGGAGTAGTTTGCATCTCAGAGGAAGGATGAATCATCAAATTGTGAGTTCAGTGGGGTTTTTCTTGGTGTAGAATGTGCCATAGTAATTTTAGTTTTTGAAGGGCTGGTTTTCGGAGAAATATCTGGCTGTTATTTCCTTGACCACATTTCCTGTAGAGTTTGGTATTTTTTTCCCTAATAAGCATAGTACAACCACAAATGTCTTATCCAGATTGTGCGGTCTTTCCAACAGCTTTCATGTTTAATGTTGTTTTTGCCTTGGGGGGAGCAGAAACTGGTGCATCCACAGTATAGGTGGAGTCAGGGTGGACATTGGAAGTTGGGAGAAGAGGTGAGATACGCACGCTCTCAGGTGGACACTGGTGTCCATCTCTTGAGTTTTCCTGATGACCATTAGTAGCAGCTGTAAAACCCAGTCATCAGTCCGAAGGTAGCATGGTTATCACTGAGAAACTGGTGAGGGGCAGTGTGTCAGGAGGGCACAGAGTTGTCTGTGGGAGTCAGAAGTGTGGGTGGGACGGAGTGTAGGGGACCGTGACATGCAAAAGCATGTTGGTTTCTGTTACCAGGAGTCCCGTGATTTGGGGGTAAATCCACAATACAGAGTTTCAGGACAAGCGATTGCTCCCAAGTTGCTGTCATCCAGAAAACCGTTTCGGAATCGTGAGCTCTTAGCGTTGGTGGGTGCAGCCGTGATGGTCAGCTTGGCGCAGCCCCTACCGTGCCCACACCGCAGGACTGCAGGCTCCACGGCGGGGGGAGGAAGGAGTGAGTGTCTGAGCACAGTTCTGGGTCCTTCGGTGATGCCTGGAGACCAGCCCTCATGGTTCTGGGGACACTGCGGGCCTCAGGTCTGGACTCCATCATCTGTTTCTGTCCTGGAACAGTAAAGCTCATTCATTTAACTCCTTTGCAGGGCTTTCGGCTTAGCCTGCGTTGCCTTTTAAGAAGCAAAAATCTCATGCTGAAATTTCAAAACTATTCAAGCCAAAGGAAACATCTAATTATGGCTTGCTTTCTCACACTGCAGATGCCCCCTTCTAGAATTGGGACTCCCTATTTGTCCCTTTGGCTGTTCTGTAGGAACTGGGCCATCCCCAAGGAGCTCCGTCCTTGCCGCGGTTCTTGACTGGAGTCAGTAGACTTAACAGAACCCCTGATGGCCTTGAATTGTGCTTTTTACTTGCAGCTTCATTCTTGAAAATAACCCTGATACCTGACCTTCTCATGGGACGCAGCACTTGCTAAAGCCGGGGCTCATCTTATTCCAAATTTCTAATTATCTCATGGAATTGCTTTGGGGGCTTAGAAGTGTGCTAACTCCACTTAGTATTTCATCACTTCTTTCTTTTCAGAGAGGTGTTCCCATTGATAGAACATGAACTCCACAAAGACAGCCATTTTGGTCGGGTTAGCCGCCTGCTGCATCCCTGGCTTCTAGAACTCAGAACCTTTGTAGGACAAAGGACAGTGCAAAAACTCATTCACCGGCAAAGCGCCTATTTCAGTTGTCAAAACGTTTATGTTTAATAAAATAAATCAAAAACCATTTTTGCTTAATGGAATGTACTGAATGGAAAGATCTGATTCCTTTTGGTTTATAAATTGTTCAGTACAAATATACTTGCGGATATTTTCAGGTTATTTTAGGTATATATTTCCCATCAGGGTGACGGTGTCACATGATGTCACGGTCATACCTTCGTCTTTTCATGCTTCTGGAAACCTGTCACAGGGGGTGTTGGGACGCTGCTTATTGCCTTTATGAAATAAATGACATCGACATCTTTAGGCATGACGTGTATGTTGCATTCTCATTACTCTTTTTTAGTAAGTGAATCTTCAGATCTGAAAAAATGGACTGAGTTGGTTGGAAGGTTCATGGCTTAAAAACAAGCAGTACTAATGAATTTACATGTCGTGCGTTCCCATCCGACGCATTGATCTTGATGATTCAGCCTGGCTTGCTGTATGGTGCCCTGTCCTCTTCAGGACAGTTAAGCTGAGTGTGAGCTGCTGGTAGGGCAGGACAGTAAGTGAGCGGCGTTCCAGACCTGAGCCCGTGTCGGGCAGGGCTGTGCCCCGTCCCTGGGCACCCCGTAAGGCAGCGGCTCTCAAACTCTTTGCTCTGAGGACCCCCACGCTCTTAGACTATTGAGGGCTCCCAGAGCTCTGTGTATCAATATTTATCCCGTTACAAATATTCATGTATCAGTCCAATGAAAATAACATCAATAAACCATTCTATGTGAACATAAGTAACATGTTTTCAAAAATAACTTTTCCAAAACAAAAAAAAGTATAATCGGGGTGTCATCTTACACATTTCCAAATCTACTTAATGTTTAGTTTCATAGAAGGCAACTGGGTTATGTCCGCTTGTGCGTCGTTCGGGTTGGATGTGTGGTTTTAGTTGAAATATATAAAGAAACGGCTGCCTCAGGGATGTCCTCGTGTACTACAGAGCAGTGTGTCCTGCCCTTTGCGTCAGCCTGTTACCTGTGGGTGTCTGTCCCACTTCATTACCACCTGGATGGATTTTACACATCTGCGAAATTGACACCATTCATTTCATCGTGTTCTGTTTTTGTAAAAATCAACATTTGTTACTATCACTGCCAATGTCAAGAGAAATCTCTTTAAGTTTGGGGAAGCTGTTGAGATCTCGGTGATGAATGCAAGTTTTCCAAAATCCTATTTTTATTTTTTTGCTAGAAAGCTCAAATTTTATCATTGGCAACAGAGATTGCCAGTTGTTTGCCTTCTAGATTCTGCTCCTTTATTCCAGAGTTTTCTTCTCAAGGTACTGATCCAGTCAAGGCTCTCAGTGTTCCTCCCTGCCTCCTTCCTCCCCTTCCTCCCTCCCTTCCTCCTTTTTTCCCTCCCTCCCTCCCTCCTTTTCTCCCTCCCTCCCACAAGAATAAAGCATGGTTTTCTTGGCTTGGCCTTAAGGACTTTGATGACTTCACCCCCAGACCCAGGACCCTGACTGTTTCCAGCCTAGTTTCTATATTTTTGGGGTGGGGGGCGGGTGACTTAAAACAACACAGGTTTGTCACCTGACGGTTCTGGAGGTCCCGTCTGAAATAGGTCTCACTGGTGTTGCCAGGGCTGTGTTTCTTTAAGGCTCTTGAGAGAGAATCCGGTTCCTCATCTCCCAGCTTCTAGAGAGGCCGGCCTGCCTCGGCTCGTGCCCCCCTGACGTAGAGCCAGCAACAGCTGGTGGAGCCTGTATCCCACTGCGTCCCCTGACACTCTCTCTCCCACTCCCTGTTCCGTCTTTTAAGGACCCTGGTGATTACCCTGGGCCCACCCCAGGAAAATCTCCCCGTCTCAAAGTCAGCTGATAAAACTCTTTGTTCCTTCTGCAACCTTAATGCACCCTGGGCAAGGAAACTAGTCTATTCACATGTTCCTGGAATTAGGATTTGACCACAGGTGGTGATGGGGGGCATTTTTCTGGCTGTCACTCTCAAGACAGGCACTCATACGAATTGGCTCCTGGGAGCCCATCTCACAGTAGGGTGTCTGTATGTCTGTCTCCTGCCTCCGCCTGTGAGCCTGAGCCTTACTCATCCTTGTTTCTCTCAGTGCTCTGTGGTACCTGGCACGTGATATAGGGCATCACAAAACAGCAAAATGTTGACAGTTTTGGACACTTGATGATGCGCTGTGTTTGTGTGAATGTTCAGCTTCTGCCTTGTGATGATGGCATCACTGTCAGGCGGGGGTGTCACTCTTAGGACTTACCGGTCGCTGTTGTGGCTCGCTCGCATCGGGTTCATTAGAAGAGTGTCTATTTCTATAAAAATAAAGCAAATATGGCACAATGTTAAGTGTTGGCAAATGCAGATGAAAAGTATGTCAATGTTCATTTAGTTCTTCTGTAAGTTTGGGTGTTTTCAAAATAGAAAGTGGAAAAGAATGAAATATTGATGTGGAAGGAATGTCCGAACAGTATCAGTTAGGATGGAGTAGGATTCCCATTGTTGGAAAGCTCGTTTGCTGCTGCTGAAGTTAGAAAGCTCTGGCTATTGGTCACATCTTTGTGGCATTTTTGGCATAATAATCTTCTCTGGGTTCACGTTAGGTGCAAATCACATTCAGGAAGCTTAATGAAACCTCCAGCTACTGGGTGAGTGTGTGAGAATGTGCAAAGGAGACAAGACTGAGAAAAAGGACTTCCTAAGCTTTACTGAGAAGGTCCTTAGCGTGCCCTCTGGGCAGAGTGACGCATTCAGGCCGGGGGGACTCCCGTCACTCCTTCTGGGACTGCAGGCCACGCCACCAGGCACGACAGTGGTGCACATCCTACTTGTAGAACAATCTGTGGCCCGTCGGAAGTGATCAGAGCAGGTGTATGTTTGGTGCCGTGTGCCAGCTGGTAGGAGGGCTCCATCGTGAAGTGGCGGACTGTACAGCTTGGAGTCCACTGTTTCCTGAAGGAACCAGCTAAAGGTTTTTGTCCCCACTGACCTCAGTTCTCAATGCCAGTGTCAGGAGAGGGTTCACTCCGCTTCGTGGCCTCAGAGCTCTCACTTACCCACCTCCACACCCTAGATTTGTGGAAATTGCCTGTGTGGGAGATGCTTCGACAGCCTTGTTATTTGAATTCTGATCCGTTTGTTGAGGTGATGTGGTAGAATCTCTGAGTTGGAGGTCATCTCGTCCGGTCTCCTGTCTCCTGAAGTCCCTCAGTGACATCCCTGCCCCATGATGCTCAGGTCTCGTGACATGCCCCTCACCTCCCCAGCCCTTCATTCTGCCTTCAGTTGGTGGGACAGCTGGGGTGTCCTTGCACATGCTGAGCAGAACTTCCAGAAGCAATTCTCCTGGACCAGCCTCAGGCCCAGAGGTTCTGACGTCTGACGTCTCTTCTTTGCCCCTTAGGAGCCTGAAGCCCTCATCTCATCCCTCCTGAGACATCTTTGCTCCAAGACCCAGGCGATCGTCGCATCGTACTCCAGGTACAGTCAGCTCTTCAGCACCCCAGCGGGATGATGGTCACTTTTGTGCTGGAATATGTTGTTCACTTAGACCTTTAGATGACCGTTGATATTTTAAGTGAACTGACAACAAAAACCCTCAGTTGTCGCCCTTTTAAAATTTATAACTGCTGTGCTTTTTTCAGACTCATCTAGCACTTGGTTTTATCAGAAAACAGGTTTGCCTTTTCACCATGCTGGGTTTCTTAAATTCCTCCATTTCCTTCCACTGGAACTCTTAGCATCCTGCAGAGGGTGAGGCCGTCTGCACGGACGCCTGGCTGCAGGGCGTGCAGTGGAGAGGACGGGCCCACGGCAGTGCGCCCCTGGTGCCTCCAGCCTTGTTTCTGCCTTTGGCTCTGGGAGGCTTTGCATTTCTCAAGGTCAAAGGCTGGCTCCAATTTCTCCCTTGCTCCCAAACTGTTTGGTGTGCTCCTGTTCCTTTCCCTCTTCTATCGTTCACTCTTTTACTTAAGAATTCTCCTGTAGCTTGTTCTTGGGTTTAGGTGCTATAGATATAGTGTGTTTCAGGCAGGTCCTTGGGCTCCCAGAGTCCTGAGGGGGCACAGGAGCCAGGTGGGGACAGTGGGGTGAGGTGCAGGGTAACCGGGGGGCCTTGGCACCCCCATCCCTCTTCACATAAAGAGCAGCTCCAGTTTCATCGTATTCTCATTGGGTTTGACATAGGATGTAGTTTGGGAGGAAAGGGTTTTGCTGTTAAAATACTTGAAGGCTTTTGTTCCAGTTATTTTTCAATTAAAAAAAAGTTGACCATGTAGAGAGAGATTTCATCGTCACTGTTTTATTTATCACACACACAAAATGGAGGTTGTTTTTCAGGGTGTGAGTGTGTTTGTCTAAAGAACCCCACCGGACAGCCTTCCCGCTCCCCTTCTTACGGTGCCCAGGGGCCGCCCATGCTCCTAGTGCCGAGCCTACAGCCCTATTAGGGGTGCACACACAGTGGGGACCAGTGGCCCATGCGGGGTCTTTCCTCAGCAGGACTTTGTGGGGGATGGAGCCAGTGGCCTTTACCAGCGGCTCTGGGTTGCTATTCTGAACTAGAAGGAAGGAGGAGGGGCTCCCGGAGCTCCTAGTTTGGGGACGGATGGGGGAGTGGTTAGGGCTCTAAGTAATGTTGGAGGCCGCTGCAACCTTGTAAATGTCAGGAGCAAAGGTGGAGAGTTACCAGGTGTACTTTCCCAAAGATAGTCAGGAAGATTAGGTCCTTGCCAGAAGGGAAGTGGGTGGGGGCCCCCTGGAGTGCCAGGAGCCACTGTAAGCCTCCGATATTCTTTTCTTTCCTTCTCCTTCTGGCAATTATTTAGTAAAAGGGCTTAGAGTGAGTGCATCTGCATTCTTCCTCCTCCTGCTGCAACAGTCAGATGCCCCTCGGCGGTGGTAGCAGACATCTTGGAACCTCTTCCTCTGTTACCTAACCCCGGGCCTGGCGGGGGGTGAGTGTTCCTCTGAGTGAAAAGCCGACACCAGACTGTTCCGTCTTGCGGTAGACAGTGCTAGGACCACATGCGTGGGGAAGCCCGCGATGGCGCGTAGGTCCTTGGGCACAGATCCTGCACTGTGTGTGTCTAAATCGGGACTCCACAGCCTATTGGACACCACTGGGGTGTCGCCCTTGGGTTAAGAGATACAAGCCAGATGACAGAAGTGGTTGGTGCGTCTCCTGAGGCCTCTCGGTCCCTCGCCAAGCCTGTGTGTGCTCTGTGGGCCATCAGTCTCCTCCAGCCAGGGGGTGGGGGCCCCGTTCGCTCCCTCATTCCCTGAGCACCCAGGAGGGGGCGGCACGCAGGGGCTGGGAGATACGTGTTTGTTGACCGGATTGCGGGTTGCTTGTGTCTTCCTGTCCAGCCTGTGACCACCCTGAGAGCAGAGACTAGAAGAGCGGCACAGTGTACATACACAGTTTTTAAAAACTGAAAATAGCCATTTGGTGTGTGCCATTCTTCCAGAAGGAGGAAACTGCTTCCCAGTCAGCAGTAATGAAGAGAAAATAAGTTTCGGGTGAAGTAAAGGTTAAGTCAACCATTGAAGCCGAGCAGATGAAAGAAATGCTGAGGCCCTGATGTTTGGCTCGGAGAAGGAATGCAAACTCGTTACCTCCTGACTGCTGGGACCACGGCTTAGTCATAACAGATCGCCCCACACGTAACAGCACCAACACACAGCTGTTTTCTCCAAGTTTCTCTGCTCAGGAGTCGTAGTGCGGCGTAGCTGGTGCTGTGCTGAGTCCCCCAAAGCTGCCCTCAGGTGCTGATTGGGGCCGGGTTCTCATCTGGAGGCTCGGCTGGGGTGGAATCTATTCCCGTGCTCCCCTGGGTCCTTGGCCAAATCCAGTTCCTGTGGTGGTCGCACTTAGGGCCCCAGCCTCTTGCTGGCCGACCTGGAGGCCACCTGTAGTTCGTCAGGTTTTCCCAGCTGGGTTTTCCCAGCATGGCCACTGAGCTCATCAAGCCAGCAAGGCCAGCCGGCCAGCAGGGTGGGGCCTATGTGACCTAAGGTGGTCACGGGAGAGACTCATCCCTTCTGTCCCAGCAAGTCCCAGCCACACTCACACCAGGAGGCCACCTTAGAGTGACCACCACAGGACACCGCTCCTGAAGGCTCCTCGACAGGAGGAATGGAGCAATGGTTCCCATCTGCTGTCCATTTTCTGAAAAATTGTTCTGCTCCTTTCCTTTTCCCAAAGTGACTTACGATTTTAAATCTTTTGAGGCATCATAACTCTGCAGGGTTCTTCAATCCTTCCCACCAACGTGGACATGCTTGTGCCCAGCTCCACAACATTGCGGGTTAACCTGCTTTTCGTGAGCTGCCTTAGAGCCCAAATGTGGCTTTGCAGTGTTTGTTTTGGAAAATGTGGCCCGAGTCTCAAGTCACTGCCTCGTCGGTGAACTTCTAGGAGGAGAGATGGGCTTCTCTGTGGCAGTGGGGCATCTAGAGGGCATGGGGCGGGGGGGGACTTGCAAAGTCTGTTCTCAGCCTATTGCTCCTTAAAAACAGCAGAAGTCTGTGCTGTCTCCCTTCATTCTCTGAAGGTAGAGCCTTAACTGGAAGTAACCGGAAGGGAGGAAATGTCAGATAACTGCAGTCTGGGTGACTGAATGTTGGCGTATTGAGAGCTCTGGGTTCAAGTTTAGGGAGCATTCTGGAGTGACAGTCTGTGGTGAGGTATTGCCCTGGAGCCTTTTGTTAAAGCAGAGCAGGTGGCACTGCCTGTGACGTACGGGGCCCACATGGCCCATGTGACATGCTGCCTTACTGCCACCGCCCAGCTCTCGCCTGTGGCAGGAACTGCATTTGTCCACCACTGGGCTGCTTCACGTCCCTGGTTTCAGCCCCGCCGTCCGGTCAGTCCTCTCCTGGATTTGATTATCCCGGTGCTCACAGGCCCTTGTTAGCCATTTGCTTCTGATGTCTCCGAGTGACTTCAGACAGCTCGAGTCCCATTCTAACAGAGAGCGTTCCGTGACCGCCGAGTAGGACGTTTCCTCCAAGTTCATTACATAAAAAGAAAGTGTCCCGGTGGAAAAACACGGCGGGCAGTTGCTGCACTGAAGACAGGCAAGGCGGCGAACCACGCCAGGAGGCTGTGACGTTGCTTTCACATTTCAGATGCTTTTCTTTGGGGGTGAGTGTCTGGAATTTTGGCCACCCGTGAAGTACGGTTGCAAATGGGACAGCAAGACCTATCATAAAATGTGGCATTTCCTGCTTAGTGGTTGTCTGTGCATGACACGCGCCATGGAGATAATCCCCATGGTAACCACGGGTGTGTTCTCAGGGCTCTTTGAGGAAAAAACAGGGACTGGGAGCAAATGGCAGGTAAGTACGAAAGGGTAGCATTTGCTTGTGCAAAATGGTGCTTTGTAGTTGGATTGAAAGACCGTGTTCAAAGGCCAGCGTATTGATTTGCTGCCCCCAAAAAGAAGGCTGAGCCACGAGCACCTGGCAGGCCCAGGCCGTTCCCTCCTCCAGTCTGTCCTTCACAGCGCGACCAGAGCAGTCCTCTCGGGACTGTTTTGTTGATGCCCTTGCTTTGCATAAAGTTTTTACATCTGAGTAAAGTCCCTCAGCCAGCCATGTGAGACCCTTCTGCCCGCTCCACACACCTGCAGTGGGCTTCACCTGTCACTGTCTGATGGGTGTCACCTGCAGCTCAGGGGGCCTGTGCTTTGTGTATGCCCCCCACCTCCTTAGGGTAAAACGTGCTGAAAGGTGAGAGGTCGGTGCCGCTCACATGATCTTTTCTGATTTCAGGCTCGTTCCCCAAATGATACAGATTTAGGCTCAGAGAAGTATCTAGGGACATGGCCTGTGAGAGGTGACACAACTGCCCACTACAGATCCTTTGCTTTGGGCTGTTTTTCTAGGTAAAAATGACTGGATATCTACAATTTCATATGGTTCCACCTAATCCTGCATAAAAGACTTTACTCTGCAGCCAGGGCTGGTCGAGTTTCCTCATTGTTTTCTGGGTCAGCCCTCCATGAATTCCTTTCTTTTCACACTTAAACATTTGGAAATTTCCCAGCATGTACAAAGGTAGAGAGAAAGCGACGTGAAGCCATGTACCCAGTTACCCATGCCGCCAGGGTAGACGCTTGACACGGGTTAACTTGTCTGTGGGCTGACCCTCTTCCCTTCTTGTTTTCATTGTTTGTTTGTTTCATTAAAAGAGATTTCCTTCTCTTTAATTTAGAGCAGTACACACTCAGAGAAAAGTTGTCAAAATGCTGAAAATAAAAAATGCCCATGATCTCCCACTCAGAGACAATACCCTCAATTTTCCTTCCAGATCATTCTTCACATACACTTATATTCATATGTTATTATTTTTTTCTCAACTAGGCATTTATCAGAAATTTAATGAAGTTCATATGTTATTATTTTTAAGGGACACTGTACCTGCTGCTTTGATGCTTCCCCCGTTTGTATCGGAGGCATAGCTCCAGCGTAAGATTTACCTCATCTGCTCTGGCCAGCTCCCTCCTCCACGTACCGTTTCTAAGTCTCTCCTCTCTGTGTGCTTTCTAGACTTCTCTGCTGAAGCCCTGGTCGGCCCTGCCACCCAAATTATAGTCGACCCTCCATATCCACAGGTTCGTCCTGCAGACTCAACCAACTGCGGATGGAAAATATTTGAAAACAAGAGTTACGTTGGCGCTGATGTGTACTATGTAGTTAGTCTCCTGATGGTTGTGTCTGTCCTGAGCGTGTGCAGGCTTTTTTCTTTGCCATCAGTCTAAACAATAGAGTGTAACAAGTATTTCTACAGCATCTGTGTTGTATTAGGTGTTGTAAGTCATGTAGGGGTGCCTCGGAGGACAGGCAGGATGTAGGGGTCGCATGCAGATGCTGCACTATTTTATATGAGAGACTTGAGCAGCCGCGGGTTTTGTTATCCCAGGGGAGCCTGGAACCAACCTCCTTGGATACCGAGGGGTGACTGGACCTAGTTCTCCTCAGTCCCAAGTAAAGGTCCTATGGCGTCGAAGCCGGTGCGTCTTAGCCAGCGCTGGAGGGATGTGAGTGCCGTATGCTGGTTAAGTGCACCTTGTGAATAATACTTGACTTAATGGTTTACAGGGGTGTCGGCATTCAGGAAAAGGTTGTCAGTAACCCACGTCAACCTTTTTATTTGTAGGATTACAGATAGGGTGACAAACCAAGTAAGAGGCTGCAGGGAGTATAAGTTGGTCGAAGTTGAGTCAGTTCGGCACCTGGAGTGCAATAGTGCTTCTGGAATCAGATGACCCAGCTTCAAATCCTGGCTCCGCTACTTACAAGCTAGGTGACCGCGGGCAATGTTAGCTGAACACTTACTGGTCTGTGAAGCTGAATACAAATGATGGGCGCTGTGAGGTTCCCCCACTGCGTTGGAACATGTGCCAGGGAAAAGCCACGGTACCTGGAGGCTGTGGATTTAGAAAAGCTGAAGTGTCTTTATAACTGAGGGTTCTGGCTAAGACGTGCCTGGTGGATTTCCGGGCTTTCTGCCTGTGTCCTCACTTGATGAGATGAACCTTTTCTCCCCGTGAAAGTAGAAGTCTCTGAGACGGACAGTTACGCCTTCTCCTGGTCTCACACTTGCCCCGTGGAGCTCTGTCACCCTGTTGGCCTCCCCACCCTGACACTGCTTCCTGGGGGTCAGACTGTGGGCTGAGGCATTTCCTGAAACCCTGGCTGTGTCGAGTGCAGGTGTGAGATGAATGAATTTTGGTGGAATTTAGTTATATCCTTAGCATGTCCTTTGCTGCTTGGGGTCAGACAAATAAGACTCTGGGGGGCTTTAAAAGAGTCCCGGTTCCCAAGTCAGCATTTCAGTGGAGGCAGACGGACTCCTGCTTGCTGCCCAGTGGGGGGACGTTTGGGTGTGAGCTCCCCTAACCCTTGTGTTGTATTTTTGACCCCTCCTCTCACTCCTATACTTGTGGTTCAGCTGTCACCTTCTTATCTCCTTTCACAATTAAATTCCATGGCTACTTCTTGGGGCCCCATCTTTAGTGCCTACCAGGCCTCTCTGCACTCTGGTTTTTCGGGTTACTTTAAGTTTTTGCACCTGGGCCTCCTAACATCTGGGGGGAAGAGGAGATCTGTCTTTGAGAACAGTTCCTTCAGGAAAGGTGTTGTTCCTCGTCCCAAGTGTCCTTCTCCCCTCAATGGCCGGTGTCCTGGAAGCTCTTTCTTTGGACCCCTTCTACCACCTGGTTGCCGCTCACTCAGCCACGAGCATTCTGCTTCCTCCTTGTTAAATTCGCATGTGCTCTAGAGCCGTCCAGGTGCCAGGGACAGCCACCCCCACGCCTCTTGTGTGCGTGGCCAGCTGCTCGTGACTGCTGGCTGTCAGGGGGGTCACATAAGGCTAGCACCCCAGCGAAGACCTGCTTTCTTCAGTCCGGGGAGATGCACAGCACAGGGTACACCCTGTTGCGATGACAGATTTTACTTTGATGGCTCCCACCAGGGACCTGGGCCATTCTAAAGACTGTCACTCAACGTAAAGGAAAAGCTGAAGTTTCCACTTAGTAAAGTGTCAATATTAAGGTTTTGTTGGTATGGATGGTATGGTATTTGTTGGTAAAGGATGGTATTTGTGAACCTAGTATATGTAACAGCCTATGCCAGACCCCTTCCCCTCCCTCCCTGAAGCCATTAAGCTGGACTTTTTCAGAGATAGAGCTAGCATTAAATTGGAGGGTGAAAAAAATTGTGTCATTTCCCCCCCCCCCCCCGCCACTGCCAACCTTCATCAGACACCTTCAAGCAGAGCATAGAAAAGCCTTTCTTTATCTCTGAAATCATTTTACCCCTATTGTTCTATAGGGATCTAGGAAAAAACTTGGGCTTAGAACTGCTATGGGAAAGGGACAGATTTTCTTAGTTTTTCTAGGAGACCATCTGACGTAAGTGCTGTAATAATAAATGTGTAGGGAGTAAGATGGATCGTTGTTGCGAGATTTCTGTCAAAACCTCTGAGAAGTAGGTGCTGACCCCTGCATAAGTTCCTCCCTGTCACAAATGGTAACCTAACTCCCAGCTGATGCTTTCAGAGCCTTCTGGCAACTGGCTGCGTGCCCCCATTCCAAGGAAGGCGGATGGCTGGCCCTAGCCGTCTGGGCCTTTGGCTCACCCGCTCTGAGGCCTGGCAAGGAAATCCCATCGAACTGTCTTTGCCTTGCGCTTGTCTTTTATTGTTTTGGGGAGAGAATCCCTTATTAACCGAAAACTACACCGCAGAGAGGGTGGGAGCAGGCAGGCAGTCGCTGGATGTTAGTCACGCCTGCCGAGCAAGGTGAAAACAATACAGGTAATGGGGAGCTTTCACCCTCACCTCCCTGCCAAACCCCAGCAGTCCCCAGCCATAGCCTTCTCTGCCAAGAGTTGCGCTGAAATGTCACATCTTCCCTTTGAACTTGCTACCCAAGCAATTGTTTGCTGATAAATTTGTTGTGATTTACAACTTGCCTGGAGAAAATCCAGTTGAGTCCAGAAGGAAGAAAAGGAAAGCCAGTTCCAGGAGGAGTGACTGGCTGGGCAGCTGGGCTCACGGGGACAGCCCTGCGGCCTCCCCAGGCCCTGTGGTCCAGGCAGGTCCTCACCCCTGCCCCCCTCAAGCCACTCGGAACCCTCGCTTGCCTGGGACACTCACTTCCCCCAGAATGTGCTCCTGACCTGAGAGCTCCCAGGTCAGGCCGGGTGTGTGGTGCTGATGGCCACTGGGAAGCCACTGCCCGCTGCTGGTGCTTCCCCTGTTCTGCCACCTGCCTTCTTCCGCTAGTGTCAGAGCTGGCGTCTGATTTCCCTGCTACACAAAAGAATGGTCTTTCCTCATTTCCTCTCTCCTTCCGCCCCCCCCATGACATCATGAGGTCATTTCCTTCCCACCTGTAAAGCCAGAGCCTCAGGGCTCCGTGACCTTGTCTGACACGCGGCTCTTGGAGTTCTTTTTCCTCCTCTTTGTGCAAAGGGGACCACATGGGATGATTCTCCTCTTTTGGCCTGTCAGGTAAAGTGCAGAAAGGACCGACCCCTGCCTCGGTGAGCTGGAGCTGGCCAGTGACATGACCCATGCAGAGGGACCCTGCCCGGGGGCCAGGAGGGGGCCGGCCTGCCCTGCGCCCCGGCGGCCATGGCTGCCAGGACATGGCAGCAGCCGAGTGTTGTAGGTGGTTAGGGACGGGCTGTGCTAGCTCTGCGAGCGCTGTGCAGACTTGCGTTCTCCAGGGACTTCATTGTCGCCACATGTGTCCTTCCTCTGTGATTCGTCGGCCGTTTTCCTCCTGACTAGGCTGGGGCTGCAGGTTTGGGGAGTTGGCCTGCAGGTGGGCTGCCCCTCGTCCCATCATGCAGCCAGTGTGACCTCACCGTGAGGTTGGCCGTTGGTTTCTCCCTGTGCAGTGACTCTTTTCTCCTTGGGAGGAAGTCACTGTGGGCAGCCCACACTTCAGGGTGGCAGCTTAGTCCCACGTCGTTGAGGGTGGGCGCCGGCACATGCTGGCCATGGGCTCCCGGCAGTCTCCCTCGGAAGGAGCCTCGCAGGAAGGTTGGCCTGTGTGCCACAGGAGGGCCCCTTCAACGCTGGCCTGCGCTGCTGTTTGTGACGGGTGGCTTCCTGGGCCCATGCCTCGTGAAGGGTGGATGACGTGAGCCGTACGTGACCGTGTACTCAGGAGTGAGTCGTACACACGTCGGGCCAGCATTTTGGTCCGGGAGGAGTAATAGTTACAAAAGGCCCCAACTTGTAATAATTCAACATTTTTCTGCTCTGGAACTAATTCTGTGTTAACTTAAAAGTGGAAACAGCTCGGTCTTTGCTCCCAGGGATCCCAGAAGGTTCTAAAAAGCATTGTCATTGCTGTTCGAAGCCTCTGGGTTTTAATAATTAAATTCCAGTGTGGTTTGGTTTGCTGCCCCTAACAGTACACTTGGAACAACATCTCGTTTTCCTGATAAATTGCATCATTATTGAGGGCGGGAACAGTGCCATTAATACGTGTTTCCTGTACTACGTAGTTTCTGTGTCGTGCAAGGTTTCAGGTAAGCACTGACAGAAACGCGGGTGCTGAGACGCAAGGGGAAGGCAGCTGCTGCCCCAGCCCGCCTGTGCGTGGGGGCTTAGCCTCGGGCGGGAGGGCCTGGGTGGCAGCGCTGCTGGTGGAATTCTGAGATTTCAACCATTTTGGTGGTAAGGGACGATAAGGGACCTCGTCCTGTCTGCGTGGCGATGAGAGGGGTTCGAGGGTGAAGGCACTGCTGGTGGTGTGACGCCTTGTTCCTTTTGTCCGGCAGACCCGACTGGCACAATGGGCTGCCAGGCGCTGCTCCATGTCGGCCAGCAGATGCTCCGGCGGAAGGTGGTGGACTGCAGCCGGGAGGACAGCCGGCTGGCCCGCTGCCTGAACACCTTCGACCTCGTGGCGCTGGGCGTGGGCAGCACACTGGGTGCCGGCGTGTACGTGCTGGCCGGAGCTGTGGCCCGTGAGAACGCGGGTCCGGCCATCGTCATCTCCTTCCTGATCGCCGCGCTGGCCTCAGTGCTGGCCGGCCTTTGCTATGGTGAGTTCGGTGCTCGCGTCCCCAAGACCGGCTCGGCCTACCTGTACAGCTACGTGACCGTGGGCGAGCTCTGGGCCTTCATCACTGGCTGGAACCTCATCCTGTCCTACATCATCGGTGAGTCCCCCTCTTCTGTGATTCCCGCCTCCCAAGCGTGGCGGGGGCGCCACTTTGCTCCCCAATAGATCGAGTCCAGCTCCTCCCCAGGGGCTCCCTTCTCGCCTCGGTGCTGTCCGTCTTCCCGTGTCCCTTTACGACAGGCAGAGGCAGCCTTGCGGGCACCACTGCCCCCTCTGGCCTGGGCCCTGGACTAATGGTCAAGGATGTCAGGCCTCAATGGGGACAAGCCGAGCCACAAGGTCATTCCTGTTAACGCAAGAGATGTAGAATCCATGGGACATTTCTAGTTAGTTTCAAAGGATTGTCCTTTAATTAGTATTCACTTTTGACTACTAGAGTAAATTCATCACAGACACAGAGAAATGGGGGAAATACAGATGAGTATAAAGAAGAAAGTAGAAATTACCCAATCTGAGAACCTGGAGAAATTAATTCTCTCATTCATTCATTCATTCTCTCAACAAATATTTGTTGTGCAATTGCTGTGTGCCAGGCGTTTTGCTACATACTAGGGACATTGTGACGGAACAGGCAGTGTGAGTTGGGAAGAGCTGATTCTCCAGGAATTTCATAGTTGTTCACTTTGTTGTGCACTGAAATGCATACTTCTGACACAGTGTGCTCTTTATTCTTAAAACAACGTGTAGTAAACAGTTGTCACATTTTCACTATTTTTCCGTAGTATTTATGTTCCTAATGGTTGCATCCATACTATAGAAACAAACACCTGAGTAAAAGAATAACCAAAGGATTTGAATGGCCAGTTCACAGAAGTAGAAAGACAAATGGCCATTAAACATTCTGTTTGTATTTTATCAGCTTTTTGTCATGTTATCAAAAGACAGTGGGATGTGGTTGAGTTGAGCCGTGGGTCCCGGGAACGTCGTGTGTGGTGCTGCCTGCTGGGACGGTGGCCCTGGGCCCCCGTGTGGGGCGCCCACCAGCACACAGCCAGGCCGGCACCTTCCCTTTCCTTTCAGCCCTGCGGTGTCTGTTCGAAAATAAAATTCATAACAATGAATTTTCTGGGGTGTTTTGGTAGCACACAGCCACACGCTCACACAGCCCAGGTCTCTCGGTAGGAAAGCAGCTGTGTTAAATGCACTGTTATGCTTCCAGAGGGTTTTCGTGGAGAGTTGCTTACCTGTGGGGTCACGGTGTGTCACTGCATGCACTACTCAGCCTTCGCTACTGGGGAGGGCGGTGCTTCCAGCCAGGGGTTGTAAAACCCTGACTCAGCCAGCCGGGGGGCATTGGGGGCCCATCAGCACTGACCGGCCTCTGGGGGAGATGGGGACACCATGTTTCTTCACTGGGTGAAGGCCTTGATGGACAGAATTGCTAATTGGTGGGCTGCTCAGGGTGAAGAAACGCGGTTAGATTTTTGAGTGGTTGGGAAAGTACTTATAATGAGACCAAATAGCAAGATGGAGGCTCTGCAGCTCACTCTGGCCGGTTCCCGGGGGCAATCCAGACCACAGTCACTGGCAAGGCCCCCTGTGAAAGGAAAAGAAAATGCTGTATGTGAATCCTGGAATTTTAGCGGCATTTCCTAAAAAATAGCACTGCAAAAGCAGTGACTATTCAGAGAGAGAGAGAGAGAGAGAACTGTTGCCTGCATTTGCATTCCTCATGGTGGAGTGTGGGTAAGCGGAGAATGAAGAGAGCCAGGCTTTGTCTGTGGTCAGGTGCTTGGGGACCTGTGAGTGTGAGTCCAGGGTCAGGCACAAGGTGACAGAGGTGGCTGGCCTGCTCGGCGTATGCAGGTGACTGTTGCTGAGATGATGGTCAGCCACTGTGGGTGTCCCTGGTCCCCTCTTGCAGGAGGCAGGTCCTGTCAGCTGCGATGCTAGAAGGGTCTTGGAAAAGAAGCTTCTGAGCAAGGTGTCCCACTGCTCACTGCAACCCATAAGTGCATCGAGAAAGCCATTTCACGGCTTGCCCCCGGTATTTCTTTTGTAAGGAAATAAAATAGGTAGAATTGAATCAAAACCATGCGAGTGCTTCTCAGGTGGTAGCATTGTTTTGTAAAGCATTTATTCCTCAGTTACATATTTGAAACAGAAGTCTACACGTAGGTATGGGTAGTGGTGGAAAACACAGCTCTGTCCACGCCCTGGCAGCCTTCTGGTACTTTTCACCGCACCGCGAACACTAACTGACCCTGTACTGAGTTTGCACTTCCTGGGGTCTGGCTGCTGCGGCAGAACCCACTGTACCCTCTGTGATCCTGCACGGGTGTCCGTCGTTTCCCTTCACCTTCCTCTGCTGTGTATGTTGGTGACAGGTACCTCAAGTGTGGCAAGAGCATGGAGTGCAACGTTTGACGAGCTGATTGGCAAACCCATTGGGGAGTTCTCGCGGACACACATGGCTCTGAACGCCCCCGGAGTGCTGGCTGAAAACCCAGACATCTTTGCTGTGGTTATAATTCTCATCCTAACAGGTAATGCCACACAGTGAGAGGTAGCAGGCTGGAGGTGGGGTCTGAGGTACAGGACAGGCTCCCATTAAGCGGGTTTCTTCCTTTTCCTTCCCCCACCAACTTTCTTTTTCCTTTTTGTAATTAATACAGACACCT
This sequence comes from Rhinolophus hipposideros, assembly GCF_964194185.1. Lineage (NCBI taxonomy): Eukaryota > Metazoa > Chordata > Mammalia > Chiroptera > Rhinolophidae > Rhinolophus > Rhinolophus hipposideros. The sequence continues at coordinate 5,506,523 of NC_138050.1, forward strand.
TTTTTTGTCTTAATGGCTTCTGATAGATTCACATAGGGTTGGGTTATTTAATAGCTGCTTGAGTTGTGTGTCATTTAATTAAAAGAGACCCTCAGGGTTTTATGTGACTGTGGAGTAAGATCTTAGTACTGCAGGCTTTTTTACAAGTGACCCAGGCATACAAACTCTTTTGACCCCAAATGGTGGATGACCATTTGGAAAGGAAAGTTGGCGTTGATCAGCCAGGCGATGGAGGAAGGAGCCCTGTCTGGGACTGACGGGCGCCTCGGGCAGCAGCGACCTCGGGGTGCTCTCACCTAACCGCCCTCCACACACCCTTGAAGGTGCAGAATATAAAAATTCCAGACATGGCTTGCACGCAGCTGATGGCAGCTTCTTCTTACTGACACTTACCCAAGTCTCAGCCACTAGGGTGGGAGTTTTGTTAACATAAACGTTAAGCTGAGCAGACAAATTCTCCTTTGAGGTTAGAAAATCTTGCTTAGGTTTTAAAGACAGCGTATCTTGTTTTGCCCACTGAGTAATTGAAATCATTTTGCACAGGCCAGTCTCAGCAGTATTTCTGGTCCAGTTGGCAGGAACATGTATCAGAAATTAAGTTTGCACTCCTCAGATTTTCCTAAACACGAGTGTCAGGTCGTGTTCCCTGTGATGAGCTGCCCAGTTGTCTTCTCAGAATTCAGTCTGTTATGTGGAGCAGTCTTTATTGTGAAGTGTATAAAAGACCTGCATAGCAAAGCAGTGATCTCAAGGCATAAATGGTGGTCGTGCGTCCCCCCGGCCTTTTTTCCTGCCTCGTTGCCCAGCCGACAGTTAACCATAGAAGTGCCCAGATGCATGTTCACCCCACGGTGGTCCTGTGTTGTCATGTGACTCCTGTGTGTTTTTATCACGTGGTGTTTTTTAAATGTGAGTTTCCGAGCTAGAACGAGTCCAGCGTAGCGTTTCTTGTGCACTGAGCCCAAGGCGGGGACTGTGTGTGGTGGGTTCCACAACCACAGACACTTGTCACGGCTGACAGTGCTACACCCCAAGTCAATCCGGATAATCTCATCCGAAAAACTCTACCCAGAAACCGTGCAAAGTTATCTCCTCCTTGAAGAAAATAAAATCCTGCACCCCAGGGTGGCTCTCAGTCACCTACTTTAGTGAGGGGGCAGGGGAGGGTTCAGGCGCTCACTTCACCCCCTCTCCAGGGGGCGCTGGGCTATGGGGTTATCGTCCGCGTCACCTGCTGTCCCCACTGGTGTCCTCAGTAGTATTCAGCACCTCAGGACGTCGCTAGTTTTGATCCTTGCCTCTAGAAAGTCATGAATTCAGCCTGTCCCCAGAGGATCACAGAAGCCTCAGAGGTTTGATGCCACCTGAATTCTTCTGAAGTCACCGTCTCGTCTTGTGTCGTCCCAGGAAGGACTTGCCTGGTCTGAGGTTAACACCCAGTGTCCCGTTTATGCACGTTCTCAGGACTTTTAACTCTCGGTGTGAAAGAGTCAGCCATGGTCAACAAGGTCTTCACTTGTGTCAACGTGCTGGTCCTGGGCTTCATCATGGTGTCCGGGTTCGTGAAAGGGTCCCTTAAAAACTGGCAGCTCACCGAGGAGGACATCCGGAACACGTCCGGGAGCCTCTGCCTGAACAAGTGAGTCTCCCATCTGTCCCACGTGTGACCGTTCGTGCATTTGGGGGATGCAGTTGGCTGGAACCATGAGAGCTTTTTATAAAATGTGATTTGAATATTTTGTTCATATTTTTTTATGGAAGGGAAGTAGCCAAGGGTGTTTCATTAGTTTGGAATTTTTGTTAAGTATTATTTCCCTGCACTGAGAACATCGTATAACAAAGGAAGCTATTGGGGAAAACGGAATCTTCATTCTAATATCGAAATCATATAATCATAATTCCGAAAGGAGGACCATTGTCACACTCACTAAGTAATCCCTTTTTTTCTCATACTGTTTCATGACTATCCTATGAGTTTTGTGTTCAGAAAAGATTTTCTCTGCAATACCCTGGCGATAGCATTTTATTTTGAAATGCCTTCCTATTTAATAACTCAGAAGAGAGAAGAAATCTGTGGAACTTTTATCAAAGGTTTTCAGAATTACTAAAGTATCGAAATGTCGTTATAATAATCTCTTTCTCCCACACTTGACTTGGGTTGCGTCAACCCTGAAAGACAGTGGCCCCAGCCCCCTGATGTGTCTAGCTCAGGTCACCAGAGTTAGAGGCAGGTGACAGGCCAGCGCTCCACGCTCTGCCTCAGGCCTCTCAGTGAACCCTCACTGACAAACTCGTATTATCTAGGACACAAAAACCAACAATTATAATGTATCCTTTTGATCTTTTTTGTCAGATTTTCAGGTGGATCTTAGGGTTCTGGGATGGAGAAAGGGGAACTTAGTTTTGCCTATGATTGTATTTTAATTACAGCTAAAAGCTAAACTGCTCGGATAAAGAGACTCTTTTCAAACGCGGCTTTAAAATGCTGTCTCAGGTCCCGCAATGAGCAGTCTGGTTGGCTGGCCAGCACGGCTGTACACGGGCTCGTCCACCGGGTGTTCCTCATCCACAATATGTTGTCCTCATCTACCTGGTCAGACCTGGGCTGTGGGCACAGGCAGATCCAGCTGCCCCAGAAAGGGAGTGAGAGTGCGGAACAGTGCCCAGTGCTTTAGAGGACAGATCTGGAAGACACGCATCCCTTCTGCTCCATTTCCCTCGCCAGAATCTTGTAGACAGCCATGTCTAGCTGCAAGGGGAGCTGGGAAATGAGGGCTCACACTGGGGAGCTGAGTGCTCACACACCAATGTGGTTGCTGGTTAAGGGCCAAGTGCCCAGGGGTCTGATCAGTGGGAAGACGTTGATGTGTGACTAGTTCACAACCAGAAGGCAAACAGGAAACTTGAATTAAATGCATGAAACTTGACTAACTCTATTATTACATGGCTAATAGTTAAAATAAAAAGAGGCTTCTTTTTGGGGACTAAACTGTGTTCCCAGAGAAATGAGTACCTTAAACATATCCTTCCCAAGCATTCCTGAGTCATGTTTATGCCAAGTTTACTGGTGCCCATTCATTCAGGGTGGCTTAAAACCAACTCAAAATATGCTTCGAAGAAGCAGTAGACTTTGAAAACTTTGGGCGCCTGTTTTATTGGTTGCCATTTACAGGTCAGGAATGAAATATGCAGGACAGTTCTTGTTTCCTGGTTGTCAGTCAAGATTTAATTGTATAGTTGTAATGAAGAGATTGTCTGTCCCAGCCCATGGTATTAACTGTCATTGGTCATCTTCACACTGCGTGTCCTGGCCTCCCAAAGTGGCGTGTGTTTGCCCGGCCCCTTTGTCCTGGGTGGGGCCCCTTCCGTTACATCTGCCCCCAGCCCTGGGGACACAGCCAGTGAGGGCGGTGGGTCAGCCCCTTGAAGAGGTAGAGTGCACTGGGACAGGGGGTGGCTTGCTCTTTTCGTTTTATCAAAACCTGTAAGATTCCTCCTTTTTTTTTTGACCTGCTGTAGCTTTGTGTCCTGACAATGGCCACACACAGTCTTGCGTGGAATTGTCTCTCTGAGGTGGTAGAGTATTTCCCAATCAAACCACAGCACGGGGGCTTCAGGCTGTGTGGGTTGGGAGGCAGTTGTAATCGTACGGTGCTGGCTTCATGGCTGGCTGGCTGCAAAGGCCTCTGGGAGCTTGTGAGTCGGTCTGTCCCAGTCTGTGGTAGAAGTGTTATCCTGCAGTCTAGCTGGTTCCCGCTGTCTTCAACTTGTGGTCCCTCTGGCCTCCTTATCCAGTGTCCTGGGGACCTCAGGGACTTGGCACAGACGTTCTCGTTCTTCTAGTTGTGTCCAGGAGTCACAGGATCTGCCGGGAGGCAGCCCCCTTCCCCCCCCCACCCCCACCCCCGAAAACACCCTGACCTTGGGTCCTCCTCTCCTTTGGTCATCTCATCCCCCATCTTCTGAGCTTTTTGGCCATCAACTGTTTTGTTTTAAGCTTTGATTGCTTCCTCATAGATGTCAGCTCCCCGGGGGTGTTCCCTTCTCTTTATGAGCTACCAGCTGGGCAACCTGTAGCCCTGTGGCCAGCAACAGGTGTGGCCTGCAGGGGAGGGGCTAAAGCCGTCCTTCTTGACCTGGAAGGGGCTGGGCTGCTCTTCTGGTGGCCGCAAAGGGCCAGGCTGTGTAAGGCTGCCTTCCAATCACCTCATGAGGGGCAGGCCAGGGATGGGCTGACCCCAGAGACTGCCACCCCCTGGGGCCTGGGAGGGGCTGACGCGCCCCCTGCTGAGACCTAGACACTGTCTAGTCACAGGTTTCCATTCACTGGGACTCTTTTCTGGATCTTCAAGGACTTTGAGGTTCACAAAATGTGCTTGACTTTGCATTCTTTAGCAAACACTGAGCCCATGAGCCCACGTTGGTCCCAGCCACGCAAGCACCCCCCTATTTACCTGTGCACGTGGGTGCTTGGGAAGCACTTTTGTTGACTAAAACAGTTCATTTTTCCACACCTCAGTGCCTCTAGAAATGCTTGTTTTGAACCTGAATTACTAGTAAACACCATGTTTCCTCGAAAATAAGACCTAGCCGGACAGTCAGCTCTAATGCTTCTTTTGGAGCAAAAATTAATAGAAGACCCTGTCTTATTTTACTATAATATAGGATTGGGTCTTCTCTAACGTAATGCAATATAAGACCAGGTCTTGTATTAATTTTTGCTCAAAAAGACGCATTAGAGCTGATTGTCTGGGTAGGTCTTATTTTCAGGGAAGCACAGCATGGGAGACTTTTTGCATTTTATTCCTGAGGCTGGGCCCCTGCACTGGCTGGCATGATTTCCTTCTTGAAGGGTCCAGGGGGAGAGGCCACCGTTGTTGGTTTGTCCCTCTTTCCTGCTGGACACCGTGTCTCACAGTCCCTCCATTCCATGACCCTCCCCCCAAGTCAATATTTAGAAGATGCTTCTGGAAAGGGCTCAGTGTGCACATTGTGGCTCTGGGCCACGCAAAGCGAGAGGCCCATTGTCCGCAGAGTCGGAGCGCAGTGGCTGGTGACAGCTGTCAAGGAGGATTGCGTATGGAGGGTCTGGAGCCGACAGTGCTCATAAGTCAGGTGGTGACTGTTTGGAACCGCTTCTGTTCAGGACCATGAAGCTGGTGCTGTGATTTTACTCTGGCTCTTTTTCCTAGTGGCACAAACAAAGGGGATCCCGGTTTTGGTGGCTTCATGCCCTTCGGGTTCTCCGGTGTGCTGTCAGGAGCGGCCACCTGCTTCTATGCCTTCGTGGGCTTCGACTGCATTGCCACCACAGGTAAGCCCACCGTCGCCCGCTGTCCAGAGCCCGGGCCCGGATCCTCCTGCCCTCCCCTGCAGGCTGGGCTCATCTTACCCACGAGTCACTGTTTTCCTTCCTGTGGGCAGGTGCCAGTTGCCGGGCTTTCACACAAGTAACCTGTAGATTTGTAGCTTCCTGCTAATCCACTCCCTCCCCGCTTTTATCACTTCCCCACGTCGCAGTGCCTGGCAGGAAACTGCATTGTGAACATGACTAACTGGTCTGCTGCTAGAATGGAATAATGACAGCTGTGGCTGCAGCCTGATTCCTTATCTGTGTATCCGGGAGAAACGAGGCCATTAAAAATACTGTCATTCTGGCTGTATCAGGACCCCCCAAATTTCCCGGCCAAAGGAAACAAACCTTTTCCTTGATGCAAAGGCCTGTGGGTCTTCAGTCTGAACTATGATGCTGAACTATGATGCAAAGGCCTGTGGGTCTTCAGTCTGTGTTGCTAAGGGCCACCCCCCCACCATTTCCAGAGCCTGGGAGACCCTGCTTCTCACAGGGTCATTCATGGGTAGCATGGACTCCCTGGACACTGCAACGCCTTGGGTGCCTTGTGTGTTTGGGGGTGCCCCTCGCTGTGGCACCCTTCTGGGCTGACTCCCAGCTGCTTCTAGGTGAGGAAGTCAAGAACCCCCAGAAGGCGATCCCCGTGGGCATCGTCGCCTCCCTCCTGATTTGCTTCGTTGCCTACTTTGGGGTGTCCGCCGCCCTCACACTCATGATGCCGTACTTCTGCCTGGACAAGGACAGCCCCCTGCCGGACGCCTTCAAGCACGTGGGCTGGGAAGGAGCCAAGTACGCGGTGGCTGTGGGCTCCCTCTGTGCGCTTTCTACCAGGTGAGGATCCTGAGACTCGCGGGGTGACGTGGGCGCGGTGGGCCAGGGGCAGCCAGGCATGCCGGTGTGCTGTTAAAATTGCCCTTTTCCCTGGAAAGGGCGCCAGTGCCCCAACCCCGCTTCTGTCGTCTCTCCCTTTCCTGTGGCTGTAATCCCCGAGCATCGGCAGTGATTGGCCGTTCACGTTGAAGAGGCTGAGGCCCACGTTTTAATGTCACCTTCTCAGCAAGGGACGTGCTCCGTCCCTGGCTTCGGCCACTGGCCCAGGCCACCTCTCTGAACACCGCGTGTTGGCCTCTGTTTGGCTGTAAAGCCCCAGCGCTCTTGAAAAGGGGACTAAGTGCCTTTGAGCAAGAGGCGTTCTGCCCCTGGAATTTCCTACCAGCCGGTATAAATAAGAAATGTTTGGTAAATACTGGTTTCCACAGAGACATCCTCACGAATGCCATGATGCTTTTATTTTCTGTTTGATCAGCTGGAAATAATGGCAGAAATAAAGACTAGACCCCGTGCTAGCTATGTTAGGCCTGGCCATTCCTGCATGGAATGTGTCCTCAGAGTCGGTGCTTATTCCGGGGTAGGTGGAGGGGACTCCTTAGCCGTGGGCTTCCCACGGTTTGCGGGTGGCAGTTCTTGGTGAGGAGTCAGGGCTCCCGCTGCTCAGAGCTAAGTGCCTGCGTGTGTCGTGGCGCCCTCATTCCTCGTGAGCTCGTCTTGTGGGTGACGCATTGTGCCTTCTTCCCATCCAGCCTTCTGGGCTCCATGTTCCCCATGCCTCGCGTTATCTATGCCATGGCCGAAGACGGGCTGCTGTTTAAGTTTTTGGCCAGAATCAACAACAGGACAAAAACACCCATCATCGCCACACTAACCTCAGGTGCCATCGCTGGTAAGAATTGTAGCTAACTTCACAAGCCAATATTTTAACAGTCGGGTGATTATTATTGCCTGGGGAAATATCCTGAAGTGTGCTGTGGTCTGTGAAAACTTTTCACTGGTCTTTTGAACATTCGGTTTTTACCCTTGGAACCTGGTTTATGTGGCAGTGTGGCTGCCCTTTTGATAAAAGACAGAGGCCAGTGTTACAGAGGATGTGATGGAATTGTCCAAAAGTGTGTCTTCTTCTATTATTATTATCCTCTCATTGGCCAGAGTTTAAGACACACATGGTCCCTTCAAAGCCATTAGTCTCCCCCTTTCCTAAATGTCCCTGAGTAGACTTTGGTGAGATGACATCTTGCATTTTCAAGTCAAGTGAGACTTTGTATTAGCACTGGAAATTCAGTGTCCTTGTGTCTTAGCTCATGAATTCTCTGGAAAACAAGGGGTTCTTAGGATCGGCATGTATAAAATGTGCCACCTCTTCCCCAGGGGTTACTGAGGGTGTTGCTGGTGAAGCCGCTTGCCCTCAGTGTAGAAACCATGGCAGGCCCAGAGGAGGCTTATCGTACCACATAGGAGGGTCCTCCCCAAGAGGTCAGTTTTGACAGGTGGAATCAGTGGGCTGAAGAATGCTTTGAGCCTAGGGGGTGTTCCAGGGACCCCTGGTTAAGGAAAGGGAGGGTCCTGATACTTACGTGCTGTTGGGTGTGTTTTCCTCCTTTAATTATTGCATTTTGTAGCCCGAGAGGCAGTGGGATCCCATCGTACAGATGTGCAAGTGGGGGCACAGAGATGAAGACAGGATGTGGTTTGGTTTTATGTTAAAGAGGCCGGCTCCATCTGGAGTGTTAGTAGAAAAGCAGGGCTTTTGGTAAATTAGGACAAGTGACACCAGTCAGTTTGTACCACAGGGACTTATCAAATGGCCATGGTAAGACTGGACTAAATTTCTCTCTTGTGCTGATTAAGGGAGACGAAACTGTAATCCTTAACATGGCTATAAAGTACATGCATTCACCAAATCAAGGATTTACTCTTTCTTTTTGTTTGGTGGAAGTGCCAATAAGTATTAGGTTTTCTAAAATCACCTCACATGGAAGAGATTTGTCTCGAGTTTCTCGGTGACTAGGAAGTAGGCGTTTGTGGCATACAGAGTTGGACACTGTTCTAATTATCCAGGAGGCTGTCACTATTCTTTTATCTTATTATTTATTTGCAGTTTAAATTTGTTTTAGTTGCAGCGATCTCTGGGGGCTTGAGAAATATCTGTGGAAAAGTAATAGTTTTGTGTTTATGCTTTAACTTGTCTTGATTGTGTATGATTTGAAAATAGCCGAAAGTAGAGCCAGCCAGGTTATTGTTTAAATGGGAAACTTGACCTACGTATCCACACAAATACACACACACACTCACAAAGTACAAAGCTTTTCAAATAAGCATGCATGTGTTATTTTTTTCTAAAGTGTGGTCATGGTGAAAGGACTGAAATTGTTTGGGAGTGACCCTTCCTTCATCCACCTCCTCATCACTGTTACTGACCGATGTGTATAACTTGGATGATATGCTCAGGGAGGCCAGGGACTGTCTGCTTTACCTCCTCAGTGGTGTGTACCGTGCTCAGTGAGTGCCGGATGTGTGGATGGATGGATGAATGCTGGATGGATGATGGATGGATGGATGGATGGATGATGGATGGATGGATGGATGGATGGATGGGTGATGGATGGATGGATGGGTGATGGATGGATGGATGGATGGGGGATGGATGGATGATGGATGGATGGGTGATGGATGGATGGATGGATGGATGGATGGGTGATGGATGGATGATGGATGGATGAATGGATGGATGGATGGATGGATGATGGATGGATGGATGGATGATCAATCGATGGATGAATGGATGATGATGGATGGATGGATGGATGGATGGGTGATGGATGAATGGATGGATGTGGACAGATGGATGATGGATGGATGGATGGTGATGATGGATAGATAAGGGATGGATATATGGTGGATGGAGGATGGACAAATGGATGGATGGTGGATGGATGGATGGATGGATGGATGGATGATGAATGGACGGATGGAGGATGGATGGATGGATGGATGGATGGGTGGGTAGATGAATGTATGGGTGGATTGATAGAGCTACATGACTGTCTATGAGTCATCTTGGTATAGAGGAAGAAACACTGGACTCAGAGTTACAAGAACCTAGTTCAGATTCTGACTTTCCACGTACCAGCTGTGTGACCTTAGGTTTCTCTCCCAATATGTCTGAACTTCAGGTTTTCCATCTCTAGTGTAAGGATAGCTTTTAAAGTTGCAATGAAGATCAAAAAAGCATGTTGATGAAAGTACTCTGTATATAAATGTTCATTAGTGCCGTCTGTTGAGGATTATGCATGCTATTTAATCCCGAGCTTGTGTTCCTTTAAACAATGTCTTTCCATGGAAAGGGCTGGAGGCGAAGGGGGAAAGAGAAGCGGTACCCCTGTGTGCCCTGGATCCCAGGTGGGTGGTGGTTCTGGATGTCAGTATGGCAGAGGGCGTCCATGGATGCTGATGTTTGTCCCTCCCCAGCTGTGATGGCCTTCCTGTTTGACCTGAAGGACTTGGTGGACCTCATGTCCATCGGCACTCTCCTGGCTTACTCTTTGGTGGCTGCCTGTGTGTTGGTTTTACGGTATGTATGGCTTTTCTGGGGCCCATGACAGAAGTGCACATGTACCCTCCCACTAGCCTCTTTGCAGCTGAAACTTACGGTTTACACAGTGTAAATTTCAGGCCATTGGTAGGTCCTTTGGGTGCTGCCCAGGAGAGGGTGGGACCTGGTGGTTGAGATTCTAGTTACATTGAACACCCCTGAAAAGATGCAGGGTAGAGGCCCCGGTACCCTCTGTCATATGCCCTCATTTTTCTGGCTAGGTGTTGAAAGACTACCCTGACTGGTGGGCCTGGATTCTGGGGTCAGAAGTTTTGAAGGCTTAGGGCAGTGATTTCAGTGTGGTCCAGAGGGGATAGGGCACTGGCCCTGTAGGATTTGGGAAAATCCAGTGAAACTTGTGTCAGTGTGATGACATGTGACACTCAAGTCACTGGGACGCTTCATTGCACTGCTGCTGGAGGAAGGAGTCCCAGTATATGACATGGGGTGGCCAAGGCTGACATTTACGAAGACTTTTCCGGATCCTAGCTGTTCTAGCCTTGTGTATACCAGGCCAGCCCCCAGGGTGGCCTAAGCTTGGTGTCCCGGTGTTCTCAGCTCCCCTAGGATTCCCTCCCCCACAACGCATATCCCTGGGGCCAGTTTTCCTTTGCTCTGAAAGGACAGGTCTCTGCGTTTTCACTCCCAGGAATGGCCCGAGATGGCATTCATGATGAGAATAAGTACTCATGGAGACTCAGTGTTGGTCATTTGGCAAGAGCCTCCCTATTTCTTTTCAGGTATTTATACTTGTAAGGCCACGGGTTTCATTTCCAGTGTGCCCAGAAGTTAATGTATGTAAAACCTGGGTTGAGCCTTGGTGCGGCTTTGTAGAATCAACTAAAACTAGTTTGCTACCAAAACTGGTTTCCCCAAAGGCTCACTGCTAGAATTTTCTCCAGGGTCCCCCCACTTTCTTAATGACCGAATGGTGTTGCATAAGTGAATCAGTGAAAATACGGTGAATATGTTTCTGCTCCCTCTGAGAACATTCGCAAAATAATTAATAAGGCACTTTGTTTTTCAAAGCTGGTGAAAAAGATTTGAGCTCTGTTCATTTTGGGTGGGAAGATAAGAAGCCTCATTTAAAATGACTGCTGCACTTGCAGGTTGCTCGTGTCTTAGAAATCATACCACTGGCTGGGTCTCTGACCCAGCTCTGTAGATTTATTTATACCAAGGCACTTGGAGTTTTAAAATAAATTGATCCAATTAGGTCTTGCACACAGAATATCTCAAACGCATCAGCCTGCAGACACATTTCTCTGGCTCTCTGCACCAAATAGGATCCTAATGTTATTGCTTTCTATTTCTGGCTGTGCTTTTAGCTCCCTACAGCATAGTTTTGTTAGAAGTGGCCTAATGCCTTAAGCATCCCAGGGCCAATGCTACTTCTCAGAGCCAGAACCGTCTTAGGACTTTCCTCTGGGTTGGTTCATGATGTCTCAAAGCAAAGACGCTGCAGAGGGTGTTGTCAGAAGCAGGAGCAGAAAGTGAGGACCCAGCTCTCCTTCTGTTGCCATTTTCCCAGAGAAGGTGTTACTCTGATCATCTTCCCATTTTATGCCCTATGTCCTGGGCAACTTACCTTTGAAGGCTTACTAAGAACTTGAGATAGTGCGTGTCCTTCTTCTGATGAAAGCAAAGCATGTGGTCATGCAGTATGTTTTTCTGCACAGGTATCAGCCCGAGCAACCTAACATGGTGTACCAGATGGCCAGAACTGCCGACGAGCTGGACCAAGTAGACCAGAATGAATTGGTGAGCACCAGTGATTCCCACACAGGCTTTTTACCAGAAGCAGAGAAGTTTTCTTTGAAAACCCTACTGTCACCCAAAAACACGGAACCCTCCAAATTCTCTGGGCTAATTGTGAACATTTCAACCAGCCTCATAGGTAAGAGCCTGCACTTCCTGTGCACTATCTGGGGTCCCTGTTGGTTGCATGGTTGCTTGTCACTGGGGTGGGGGAGGTTCCAGAAGGGTAGCACTTGTTTTGCTGCTGAGCTGTACTGTCCATTGTTTTGTCCCCATTGTAGACGATGCCTACAGAAACGGAGCCTCCCTCTCCATCGGTTCTGAGGGGAACTGGGGATATTGGTGGAAGTTGAGAAATGACAGAGATGCGTCTCTCTCTCTCTCTTTCTCTCTCAGCACTTTTTATCCTCATCTTCTGCATTGTGGCTGTACATGGGAAGGAGGCGCTGATAAGAGAGGAGCTCTGGGTGGTCTTTGTTCTCATTGGCTCCTCCGTTCTCTGCTCCGTGGTCACGGTCGTCATCTGGAGACAGCCTGAGAGCAAGACCAAGCTGTCATTTAAGGTGAGCAGGTCCCCCACGGGCCTGCTGGGGACCTCGTGGTAGGACAGACCCTGGCACCTCTGCTGGGAGGCGGGCCTGGGTGTCTGCAAGGCAGTGCTTGCCGGCCAGCCTCGAGAATGTCAGGCAGGGGCCAAGGGCACGTGCAGTGCCTGCCGAGGATGTGACCCTGGACAAGGCAGGCCTCCCTGCCCCTGGCTCCGAGGTGGCCGGGCAAACCTCGTCCACAGGGGCTTCTCAGAAATGTCATCCAGGAGGATCGCATGTCGGTACCAAGTCTTGAAGGTGACCAAGGCTTCTGTAGTTTAGATTATACAAATGATAAAATAGTTTAACCTTAGAGATAAAGGGGAATCCTTCTGGCCCCACCTTTAGCAGGAAAATAACAAGAGGGGAAAATAAGTCTAGAGCTTCCTTTGGCAGTACCTTAGCACCAAACTCCTGCCTAATCAGGCTTTGCCCGTTTGTGGGTGTATTGTGTGTGTGTGGTAAGGGTTTGGGGTGCAGGGGGGGTGGGGGTGTGGGTTGGGGTGCAGGGGTGGGATTGGCGCTCACTTCCTCCCCAGGTAAATCTCAGGCCCACGCTGTGTCCCCTGTGGTTGTGGTACATGAGTCAGACGCCCGCCGAGCTGACGCCACGTCCTGTCTTTGCAGGTGCCCTTCCTGCCAGTCCTGCCCGTCCTCAGCATCTTTGTCAACGTCTATCTCATGATGCAGCTGGACCAAGGCACGTGGATCCGCTTTGCCGTGTGGATGCTCATAGGTACGTCAGTGGGGGTCCCACTCTGCTCGCGCGCCCGTACATAGCCCAGCATCTCCCGAGCCCTCGCCCGGAGCCGGGGCCCTGCTGCTCATGTGTCCCCTGCTACCGCGTTTCCCCCAAAATAAGGCCTAGCCGGACCATCAGCTCTAATGCGTCTTTCGGAGCAAAAATTAATGTAAGACCCGGTATTATATTATTATATTATATTTATATTATATTACATTACATTATATTGTATTATATTTATATTATATTACATTACTATATTACATTACATTACTATATTATATCTATATTATATTACATTACTATATTGTATTATATTACATTACTATATTATATTACATCTATATTATATTACATTACTATATTATATTATATTTATATTATATTATATTACATTACATTACTATGTTATATTATATTATGTTATGTTATATTATATTATATTATATTATTATTATATTATATAAGACCCGGTCTTATAGTACAGTAAAAGAAGACCGGGTCTTATATTAATGTTTGCTCCAAAAGACGCATTAGAGCTGATTTTCCTGCTAGGTCTTATTTTCGGGGAGTCACGGCACTTGGCTGGATGACTCTTGAGCTTCCCTTGGTTCAGGTGTTAAAACACAGTGGATCTTGAGAGTATGATGCTAAGTGAAATAAGTCAGACAGAAAAAGCAGAGAACCCTATAATTTCACTGATATGTGGTATATAAACCAAAAACAACAATGGAACAAGACAAACAAATGAGAAACAAAAACTCATAGACACAGACAGTAATTTAGTGGTTACCAGAGGGTAAGAGGGGTGGGGGGAGGGAGATGAGGGTAAGGGGGATCAAATATATGGTGATGGAAGGAGAACTGACTCTGGGTGGTGAACACACAATGGGATTTATAGATGATGTAATACAGAATTGTACACCTGAAATCTATGTAAATGTACTAACAATTGTCACCCCAATAAATTTGAAAAACAAACAACAAAAAAAAACCACAGTGGAAACACATGAAGCCCGCAGTTTTCTCTCAAACAATATGGAGCTCCTGGTAGGTTGTACCTGAAAGTCCCTTTCAGGCACTTTGTCTTTTGATAGCCTCTTGCCTGAACTAGTTATGTGACTGGGCAAGAGCTTGACGTCAGTGAGAACCTGGCTGTGAGTCTATACAACACGGGTTCATGTCACCCGCGCTGGGAACGTCTGCACTGCACTTGTGCGTGTGGGCCGCGGGCTCTGGCTGCACCTGGCGAGCTGTGCGAGGTGCCGTGTGCTACTGGCCTCTCTGCCGCTGGCCGCGGCCTGTCCCCCTCTGAGCCTCTGCCACCAGAGCTGCAGGACGTGGCCTCGGGGACCTTCCCCGGCATCTGAGGCCCAGTGCTGATGCAGGGGCCTGGTCTTGACCATCTTCCCTCAGCGTCTCTGAGAAAAGCAGTGAGCTCAGCACCAGGCTTCTGCCAAACTTCTCAGCCCCGGGGCAGGTGGCTGCTCCACTGCTGCGTGATCTCCAAGGGGTGCTTTGCTGCCCCTTGCTCTGTAGGCCCCTCACTCACCACGGAGCAGAGCCCAGGGCTGGCTGCACAGACGTTTCCCAGAGAGCCTCTCTGGAGTGAGCTGGCCAGTCTGTGCTCTCAGCCCTCACTCCCTGCCAGGGGTGGAGGACGCCCCCTTCTGAGCTTCCGGGCATTAACTATTTCCTGGACTATCGGTGGCTGAGTCCCTCCTTTAAGGCCTGTTCTCCATAAGTCAGCAGCACAAGGGTGGCCCCGTCCCGGGTGGGTAGTTAGAAACACAGATCTCTGGGCCCCACCACAGACCTTCAGAGTGCCAGCTGGACCGGACTGAATCTTGTGATACCTAATGCCTGCTGCAGTGTGACAGTCACTTGTGCAGAGAAAACGGGGGTGTTCGGGCCTGTGCAGACAGCTAGAATCCCCCCGTGCGGACAGCAGGGCCCCCGCAGGGTCCGTGCCATTGTCTCCCGCCAGCACCGCAGGGCTCCCGGCCAGACCTGGTGGTCAGTGGATGCAGCTGTGGGGCCGACTCTCCTCCCTGAGGTCCCAGCCAAGCTGCTCTGCTGCTCAGGAGCACCCTTTGAGGGTGAGGCTCTCCAGAAGGACCCCTGCGGAGGCGGGCAGGCCCCTCTGCTGACCCTGTTTGAAGCTGTGTTGTTTCTCCCCGTGTAGAAGGGCAGGCCGGACAGGCCGCGTGGGAGGCTGTCCTCGGCTTTTTCGAACTCCTCTCCCTCTGTTCACTGCTCTCTGCTCTCGGCCCACAGGTTTCGTCATCTACTTTGGCTACGGTCTGTGGCACAGTGAGGAGGCGTCCCTGGCTGCTGGCCAAGCGAGGACTCCTGATGGCAATTTGGACCACTGCAAGTGACGCACAGGTCTGTCCCCCGGAGGTGACAGCAGCCCTGAGGGACACCCACGGACAACCCAGAAGCACCTGGCTGTCCCCAGCAATGCCACCGGACCCACCTGCACCCACAAGGCTCCCTGTGGCAGAAGGCTCACTGCTCAAGCTGCGTCCTCAGCGGCTACGTGTGGGGCCTGCCCCATCCTGCTCTGTGGCGGGCTTGCCAGGCCCCGTCACCCCGATGGCTCCCTGGCTGCAGCTGACCACTGTCTCCTGAACTCCCTCTGAACGAAAGAAAGCAGCTCCTCTCCTTGCCTGCCGCTGCGGCCCCCAGCCGCATGGAGGTCACCTCCTCTGATTACGTGGGAAGCCAGGCCTCGTTCCCAGGCGCTGTCCTGGTATTGAAAATGCACAAACGCTATAAACTCTTAGTAGCCATCTCCCTGCTCAGCCCCAAACAGCCGGCCATAGATGCAAGATGAGTACCACAAAATAGGATGTCCCCACAGTTTCCCTGCAGAGCCAAAGGACAGCGGTCTATTCCAGAGGAAAGCAAGGCTGGTTTCCTTCTCCTGCCCCAGCCCTCTGAGTTACTTCCAGAAGGGGTCTTAGAACTGGGACCCCTTCTCCACTTGCTCCCCAGGCAGGCGCTCTGCTCTGCCGCGTGACAGACCCAGTGCACTCCACTGTGGGACTGAGGGCAGACGGGAGAGGGAGCGCCACTGTGGGAACGAGGGGGGCCCGGGAGGGCTGGCTCCACTCCAGACGTATGTGCACAGGGCACATCACCTCCTTCAGCCTCATTCCTTCTGAGCGTGGCCGGTTCCTGCTGCTTCTGGCCTGTCTCACCACTGGCTGTGTGTCCTGAGTAACTGGAACATGACACTGTATTTAAGAAGGGCCGGCCTCAGTTGAGCGGAGCTCAGAACACCGTTTTCATTGGCTGTCTGCCAGTCACCAAGTCCTGCCAGGCACTTTCTGGGGTCTTGTAAGGTTCCCGGGACAGGTGTGCACTCATTCTGAGGTGATGGCGACCGGTCCTCCTAGCCTTTGTGGCTTTTGACACAATCTCTCTTGCCCCTCTCTTAGGTGTAAGCAAATTGAGTCCTGTGAGTTGCTGTGATTCACTCCACCACATTAAGTTGGCACTTAGTTTTAACTTGGAAAATGGCCAGATAGTTACTGGGTGCCATCGGCCTGTTGTCCAGAGTGTGGTGTCCACACATGAGACGACTCGGGGTCGTCTTGCTGTCCCTCTGGTGTATGTGTTTGAATGCCGTGGGTTTGTAACCCTGCCCCAACCCCTGCCTCTAGGTCTGCACACACAGCCTGCTGCCTGTGGTGCTCACACGTCCAGGCAGGTGGGAGCGAGAAGAAACGGGAACGCTGGCCGAGCCTTCCTCCACTTACACTGTAATTCAGGAGGCAGAAGGGCCCCTGTTGACAGGAGCTGAGGGGACAGGCATTTTGGATCCCACAGAAAACGTACATTCTGCTCTCAAAGCTTAGTTTCCCATTCCTTTCCCCCTTCCCCCTGGCCTTTGGCACAAATCTGATAGAAAGAAGCCTGATAAATTGACAGCATTTGTCTCTTCTCCCTCTGCCCCAGAAGGTCTTTGG
Source organism: Rhinolophus hipposideros (assembly GCF_964194185.1). Lineage (NCBI taxonomy): Eukaryota > Metazoa > Chordata > Mammalia > Chiroptera > Rhinolophidae > Rhinolophus > Rhinolophus hipposideros. Next base: position 5,523,366 of record NC_138050.1, read on the forward strand.
AGAAAAATGCAAGAATTAGTGAAACAGCCAAATGTCTGGGTTGGCCAGTGGGTGGGCAGCCTGGGGCTGGGCCATCCTTCAGGCCCCAGATGGAGGCTCCTTAGAGCCCAACGCTTGGATTTCCAAAGAAAGGTATTTAAATTTACGTGGATTTGGTGCTGTAAAATATTTTGATAAATATTAACTTATTTTGTTTGGTGTTGGGTTTGGGTTGTCTGCTGTCTTCTAGGGGCCTGTTAGTTATTTGCTTGATCTATCTGATATTTGTCCACATAAGCAAAGAGAGTTTTGAGGAAGAGTGTGTCTAAGAAAGTTTAAGGGGAGAGAGAATTTTTTTTTTTAACTTTAATTTCTCTTTCTGGCTGAAATTCCTGTGCTAGACAGCACCCATCAGACTGGTTACAACTGACATTCCAGCTAGCAACATCCATCCTTCTACAAGCAGAAGCTGTGTCGCCTACACTGTCACGAATGAGCACCTCCCGACAGGCATCTCCTTCCTCAGCCCAGAACAGGAGGGGGCTCTGCTAAGGAAAAGCGGGGCACCCTCCCGTCACAGCAGGAGCCCCCCATGTGGGGAGGGCCCCTGAGGGTGACAGGGACAGTTCCCATGGCCCCTGTGATCCTTTTAAGAGCAGTTGGCTCTTTTCCGTATTGAGGGCAGTCACGTAAAGATGGTGTTGGGCTAAACCTCAATGTGAGTTGACTTTTCTTATCACACCCCCCATTCCTGCCCCAGAAACACACACACAGGCAAAAAGAAAACTCACCTAAGTGTCAGACAGTTTCACATCCCCCCCGCCCCCACCAACAATAATAGGATTCTGTTTCGTGGCTCAGCCGGTATTTTCCTACAAGTCAGAAATTCCAGGCCTCCAGAGACACACCCTTTGGAAATACTGTGTCTGCGCTTATCTGCTCACATTGGAAAGACCCATTTGTGACAAGGAGCGCCCCTTCCTGCCTCTGTTGTCCCGCCCCAGACAAAGCAGAGCCCTAGGACCTGTGCTGAAGGGGGTCTGCAGGGAAGCAGCCAGGCCTCTGGGGGCCTGCGAGACAAAAGGCGCTGCCAAGAAGGGGGCTCTCGGCCTCTGCACAGCTCCCACCCCACCTGCTCACACCCTGTCAGCCAGCTTTGGGCCGCGTTGGTTTTAACAAACCGAGTGAGCGTGACCGAGCCATCTTTCCCAGGCTTTGGGGAAGGACTGCTAAATGTCTGCTATCGTCAGGAGCCCGAATACTTCCCCACCTTTGGTTTGTGCCTCTGAGTGTATCTGGCGATCAGCCTCCGGTGCCATGCGCTGACGTGGTTCGGACGCCACAGGCCTCCCCCCTGCCATGTGCCGCCCGAGACCGTGACACTGCCTGGTGCACCTGTGGCACGGCTTGTGCTCGCCTGGAGGCGGTGCCGGGCCTGTGCTTCATGCGTGGGGGGGAGGGGGAGACGGGCAGGAACGCTGGTTCTACCAGGTCTCCCCTCCACCCCTGCCACTAAGTGGGCATTCTGAATTGACCGGGTTTTGCTGTCCTGAATAGGGTGGCCTGTAGTCTAACGTTGGAGGCAGAACTGAGGACAGGGTGGGAGGCTGGGTTCCTTGGGTGAGTGGACATGCCTCACCAGGGTCCCACCCAGGAGGTAGGTGAGCTCACAGGTATTTTGGGGGCCTAGCCTGGCTCTGCCAGGACCAGTCTTTCGATTTGAAAGTCCTACTGTTATGCATAGAACAAGAGCCATCTCCATGAAGACAGACCTCATGACCAGTGTGTTCCAGGATGGATGGAGAGGCGTGTTTGTGGACATGTTCACACTCTGGTGTGTGACGCGTGTGTGCGAATTGTTGCGTTCACTTCCAATGGAACTAAATACATGTCATGTATAGTTGTTATGTGTAATTTAAAATAGGTTTGCCATCATAATGAGTATTGTATGTAAGGCTCCTTGCGGGGCGTGTACATTTTGCCAGACTCTCATGGACTTTTTCGGTAATGAAATGCTTTATTGATTCAGTGGTGCAAGAAGCTACATTCTATTTCATCGTCATAGTTATGATGCCTGAAGGGTTTTTAAGGCAAGAAAAAAAAATGTCAAGTGACTTTCATCTTCATCACCATAATCCAGAGTCTTTTTGTGTCCGTTGCTTCATTGAGTGGCAGCTGTCTTTCATGGGGGATGTGGACTGGCCAAGGTTCTCAGGGCACAGTCGTCAAGGAGCCGTCCTGGATCGCCCTGGGAAGTGCAGCTGCTGGCAGGGAGACCCCATGCGACGGAAGACCTTGGCTGCGAGGTCCACATCGGTTTTCTCAGGGTGTGAGCGCGGCCAGCAGGGTCAGGAAGGAAGCAGGGCTGGGAAGATGCACTTGGACTTTGTTAATTTATTAACAATATGATTGTGTGTTTCTTGATGACAAACTTTTTAAATTTTGGCACTTATTTTCTCATTTGAGAAGTTATAATATATATTTAAAATAAGTTTCCTGCTTAAGTTGTGCCTTTCAGCATTGATGGGTGTAAGGAGCACAAAGGGTGATGACCCAGTAAGGGTCGGTTTATTATCCAACCTGCACAGCTGTGGTTTCTCCAGCAAACTTTGTTTTTCTACTGAACATGGAGCCATTATTAAATGGATTGTGTTTTTATTATGTAAATTGTAAAATATTTTTTGCTTGTTGGATGCTCTATTTTTCTAATAGTTTTCTTATAGTTGCTTATAATTGTGATACTGGATTTTAGATTTGACACTAACTGCAAATCACGTTGGTGTCTGCTGGACTCCTGGTTTTATTTTACATGAAGGCAAGCATATGTGTTATCCATCGCCTTTGAAAAGTGTGAAACTGCTCTGTTTCCTGTTTTTGCCGACAACTCTATGTCGAGTGTCCTACCATCCTTCATGTTGTAAAGTCAGACTGTTCTGTGGTACACTCTCTCATGCTTCTGCAAAGTCTATAATAAATTCTGTCTATGGCTTCTGTGGGCACGGTGTGATCTCCGTTCTTGCAGCTCTTGGCCGGGTCCCCAAGTGTGGCAGTGCCCCGCGGAGAGTTCCAGACCCTGCCCTTTGCTTCTTTAGTGCCTCCCTGCCTGCCCACACGCAGATGTGGTATGGCCTCTGTTCTCTTAAGCCGTTGGGTGGAAATCCTTATTCCAGCGATGAGCTGGAGCACTCACAACCAGGGAACCCCCTGTATAGGGTCCTCTGATCTGTCTCAACACCTCCCACTCTGTCCAGACTTGCTTGGGTTTGGGGCCCTGGAGGTCTTCCTGCCGTAAAGCTGCTCACTGGCCGAAGGACGTGTCTGTGGGTGGAGCAACACCCCTCACTCAGCTTCCCTCCACACCACCGTTCCTTAGGGAGGATGGGCGTGTGCAGGGCAGGGAGGTGGGCGCGGATTGTAGCTGGTCTGATGGCTCGCTCCCTAGCCCCCCTTGAGAAAGGAACACTTTCTTGCCAGAGGCAAATTTCATTCAAGTGGGCCTTAGCTCTCAGTCACTGACATGCAGTGATTCAGTGCCCACGTGGGAAGAGCTCTGGCCTGGAAGATAAAGCCTAATCTCTGCGTGCTCTTAGCTGATGACGGCGCCGGAGGTGACATCCAGCCCACAGAGAGCAGGGCAGGGAGCTGCTGCTGGGCCTGGCTCTGGCCCCTCGTCGGCATAGAACACAGTGCTCCAGGCACATCGCATGGCCGTCCATCACGTGGTGAACTAGAGCAGAGCCTGGACGGTGTGGAAGTGTCCCCACCCTGCTCCCAGGGTGTGCAGTGTCTAGGGAGTCGCGCAGGCAGGGGTCCCCGTAGTGCCCCCCAGCCGGCTCCCCAGGCTGACAACTGGCAGGCGCCAGCGAGCCCAGCCCCTGGCTCACAAGACAGGCCAGCTTCACAAAGCTTCCCAGAGAGCCCAGAACTGGGACAGGCCCACGGGGACACGGGGCCGGCTTGTCCTTGACGTGGTGCGCGAGTCCGCCAAGCACTCGCCCGGGTCCAGCGCTGGCGGGGCCGGTTCTCGCGGCGCCACACTGCCCCCTGGTGGCCGGCGCGGCACCCGCAGGCGGCCTGCGAATCCTTCCGCGGATTCCAGCCTTTTCTTAGGACCCGGAACCCCAGAAGCAATCCAGCCTGCAGGCCTGAGGGGTAGTCACCTGGAGCACCTTCTCCCTGCACGGTTTGGTCATGGAACCCTCTGGTGAGTCCAGAGTTGTGCCCTGGACCGCTTGTCATTTGCAGTAACGAGGAATTCCATGGGGGCTCCTCAGCAGGTGACATCCCGGGTCTGCAGCCACTTTCCACTCCTGCCATTCCAACCCAGCCTGGCCCCACCGCCTAGCAGAGCCGGGCAGGGCTGGAACGCCAACTGGGGGATGCTCTGCAAAAGCATAAGCTTCCTGCGAGCAACATCAAGCCGGTCCACCAACCCATCAATACAGGCATTTCAAAAATGCACCGTGAGAAAGGCTCAGAAATGGAAACAGGCGGTGGCTTTGCTAAGGAGGGGAGCCCTTTGGCCTGCTGTTCAGTGTGGTGAGCACCTCATCCCAGTGGAATCGGCTAAATCGTGGAAGGGAGAAGCTCTGCGACTTGCACTTCCCCGTGGATGTTTTACATGTTTACTCCCTAAAACAATGAAGTTCCTTCCTGAGCGTCTACTGAGATGCCAGCTCTGCAGATGCCGCAAAGGGAGAAGCAACACGTCCGCTGCTCCATCGCTCTGGGAGCAAGGAACACCGGAGACTGCGTGGCACAGAGCAGCAGCGGTGCCTGGTGGCCTGCTAGGTTGTCTGTGCCGTGGGTGCCCCAGCAGGCTGCACCCAGGCAGGCCCCTAGGTCGCGTGCGGGAGGGTGGCCTCAGCTGTGGACCGCCCGGCATCCCGCCCCTGTGCGCTGGTGCGGGGAAAGCATCGCAGACCCAGTGAGCTAGGCGAACTAGCCCCCATCTCCCGAGCAGGGCGCAGCTTCATGCTGAGGGGGGAAAGCAGAGCTGCGTGGGCAGAAACCCCAGGGGCCTGTTATTTTTGTTCTGCTTTGTTTTATTAAAAAGGTTTGAGAGAGACTGATTAAAGAGAAGACATTTAGCAAACGTAAAGTGAATTAATTCCCCTTGCCTTAACAGCCAGGATGGCTTACCAGCCTTCGGTGGTATTTTTTTGTTTGTTTGTTTAGCATTTGACCCCAGCTGTCCAGTGGGTAGGACCCTGATTCTGGACGACAGGATGCAGGCCCAGAGACCTTGCTCGATGCCCGTGTGCTGACCAGCACCAGCCGTGCCACAGCCTGGACCAAGACAGGGGCCTACATCCAGGCATACCTCGTTTTATTGTGCTTCGCTTTTATTGTGCCTCACGGATGTTGTGTTTTTTACAAATAGAAGGCAAGACCCTCCACCAGCAGAAAGATTACAACCGGCTTTCCTGCAGTAGTCACTTGTTTGCCGTCCTCTGGAACCAAACTGCAATACCTCTGAGGCCTGCCTGCACCCACGTCTAGGTTTCTGCCTGAGTGTCGCTCTTCCATCAGTCCTTCCCACTGCAATGACCCAAGTCCCCCAGGCAGGGAGAGCCACGCGTGCAAGGGTCCTTGGCCCGGAGGAGGTGACTGAGTGGTTGACTTCAGAGGTCTCCTGTGCTGGCTGCAAATTGGCCATGGGAGGGGGACACAGACCTCCGCAGACAGGAGGACACACCTTTAACCTTGTTTCCTATACGTGCCAGTGGGCAAGCCTGCTCGTTTATTCAGTGGAGGTGAGAGCTCACTTGTGGGGAGGACAATGGAAGGCGGTTATTATAAAAATGGATGGCACAGGACATCCCAGGAGACACTAACAGGCTGCGACGGGTTGACAAGTGAATCATTAATAAATAGGTAGTCCCCGTCAATAATCAGGAAGCATGGATGATCCAGAGGGGATCCTGTGATCCCCACAGATCCGGAGTGACTCCATGTGATTTATCATTGGCGAAAGTTCTATTGTTCAGGAGAGCAGACTTGCTGCAGTCTCCCTAACGTCGCTGCCACTCCCAGAACTGACCACCTAGGGATCCCCAAACAGGGGGCTACAGCCCAACCTGAGGCCAGTCGGGGAGGGACAAGTGCTTTTAGATTGAAACAAGTGTGCTGGCTGCATATGGGTGTTACGGGGAGAGCCATGGAGCTGTCCAGGGTCCCCCTGTTGGGGCGAGAAAGCTCATGATGAGGAACTGCTGTGACTGTGGCCACCCCACCAGGAGGGCTCGTCCCCTGCTGCTCGTGAGAGAGCGCTGTGGCCATCAGGTATGAACTGGCAGGATTTGGGACAGACCAAGCCCTCATTGGGGTAGAAACAGACACCCATCTAGGTCTGAATTTGAAATCGATGGTGAGGTGGTTGTCCTCACTCTTTTGTGTCCTTTTTCCCACCGACTCCAGCCCACCCAGCCTGCTGAAGACAGCCCAGCAGAGCAGAGCCACTGAGCTCCCCACCGAGCTCCCCACATCAGAGCCAGGCTGCTGAAGCTCCAGGCTGCAAAGGTGGGTGCGGGGAGTCAGAGCAAGGGGGTCTCCAGACTCAGTGACAATCAGCTGACCCCAGCACACACAGAAAAGGACCCCAGCCTGCCAACACCTGCCTGACCTCCCTGCTTCAGATCCCAGCCTGAATTTCCTGAAGCCTGAGAGGGCCAGGCCAAGAGTTACATTAAGCACAAGCCACAGAAGTTCCCTTGAGTTAATTTTAATATGCTTCAAACACAAATATGCAACACAGAAACTGCAGGGGCCAGGTGAGGAACGTGTAACCCCCATTCAATCACCCAGTGTGCCAGCCCACCCCCTCCTGCCCCGCCCTGACACCGGCCTGAACCCATCCCAGCGGGGGTGAGGCTGGGGTGGGGAAGGACACTGACATGGCTCCCAAATGCCAGGAAGAGGTTGGTGAGGTTTGGTGGGTCTGTCTGAGGCAGGCGGAGTGGCTACAGCATCTGTCTGTGGAAAGAGCTCCGGCCTGGGAGGTGGATGACCGCACTTCCATATTGGGAGAAGTCCATGCCCCAGTGGCGTGGGGGTGACGTGGCGAGGGGGGGGAACAGCTGCTGCCGCCCCTCGTATTCCAGGATAGGGGCTAGACGTGATGGGTGTCCATGACGAAGAAAGAAAGCCAGGGCGATGTGGGAATGAGCCCAGTGCCCAAGGTCAAGGCTGGCGGGGCCGAGCTCCAGTCACCTGGAGAGGGATTACTTGGTGCTGTCACTACACCTTTGACTGCAATAGGCTGACACACTAGCACACCCTAACAGAACACTGAAATCTGTATTGCTGTGTAACTGCATTTAGCACATGCCGTTGTGGACGCAGTTCTAATTCGGATTGCTGAGCTCCCGCCAAACTGCAGTTTGCAGGGGGGCCTGCTAAAAGAAGAGATGACTGTGTACTTCATCAACGTGGCATGATCTACCATAATGGAATGCCCAACTCAATATCACAGCGTCATGCAGAGCCACGAAAGGAAAAGAGAAATGTTTGTTCAGTGGGTATCTACTGTGTGTGTCCCCAGGATGGGCAAAGACCCTTGGAGGTTTGCTAGAAAGGAGATGGACCTGAGGCCAGGAAGCCCGACCTCGACTCATTCAGGGAACACAGACCAGGTCTGTCTTTGTGCCAGCCACACATGTGCCGAGCAGGCTGGGCCCCGGGCAAGCCGACCCCTTCCTTCCAGGGCCGTCTCTTCCCCACCACAGATGTCCCTGCATGGGTCTGCTTTCCTTGGTCATGCTCAAAAACAGCCCTGTGCTCCAGAGAATTTCAAGGGACCTTAGGGAGGAAAGTGCAGGATTTCTGTCATAAACAGGAGACAAAGGCATCGTTATCATCACCTATCAACTGTGAAAACTACTTCCTTTTTTTTGGGTGTCATGCTCCTAACCTTCCACAGCGCTAATAGGTATAACGTTCACATTCTACTTCTACCATTTCAGAGACAAGTGCCAGTCCAGCAGCCAGTGACCGCTGGCTGGCTGTTTCAACGGGCTCCTCTGTGTGGAAGAACCTCCTAAGCCTAAGATGGGACCACTGTCAGCTGTGGCATTGCTCGGCGGTCCTGCAGAAAATACACCTGGGTTCCCGGGAGGTCATGTGATGCTTTAAGCACAGCGTGGAACTGGTCCCCCAGGATGGAAGAATTGGTTTTCTGGAAGCCTCTGCTAGAAGCCCTGAGCCATCTCAATGTACAGTGATGGGGCTGAGTTATTGAACCAAACTGAAGGGTAGGTGGCTATGAAATGGGGGCCTGAGGGTCATATGGGGAAGGGGACCATAGCAGCATCAGATCAGAGCAAACCACACGGAATGCCAGAGCTTTCCTACTCTGTGCTTAGTCAACAGGCTCTATCGGCAGTTCCCCTTGAGGATGGAGGGCGAATGGTCTTGGTCAACTCCAAGGTCATCCTCATCCTCACTCCAGAAGGTCATGCTTTTCCGTATTTTCTTCAGGGGGCAACAGCTGAATGACGGGTTCCAAGATGCCATTTAGGAAAAAAGCAAAAATTGTGTTTACAAGACTATAGGTGACTCACTGTCATGAGTAACATCCATCAAGATGCTAAACTGTGCAGGGTTTCCCACTGCTCTCCCTTCTCCACTCACGACAGGAATATTAATTAAAACCTGCGAATGGAATAACAGTGACCTCACATCATGTTGACTAAGAAGCTGATCGTTCCAAAGGCAGTTACCGTTCACATTTCGCTGGTGTTTGTGTTAGATAGAGTACCACTTGGTGGCAGGTTGAAAGGCGCTTCTTCTCTGTATCTTTTTTTTTTTCCTTTTTCTATTTTGGGTAGAAATATTCCTGGGAAGCTAGATAGAAATGCATTTTCATTTCCCAATTATTCTTAGGCACAAGTTAGAAAACTGCTGACCTTCACCAAAATATGTCAGCACTTCGTGTTATAAAAAATGCAATTCGGAATAGCCCCGTGTGCATATACGTAAATCTAAATATACACACAGACCGGTGCAGTACAGAATGATTAATCAGTGTAAATTCAAAACTGAGCTCTTTGTCCTAACCTGAAATTCTGCAGTGAAAGTTCTTGGCTCAAGAACAACTGGAGTTTCTTTCTTTTGGCTCTAATTATGGGCAAACGTTTGCACATGAGACACTACCGTGAAGCCTTTCCTAAGTGCCGATAGCCGTGGCTCCGCGAGGCGCCCGGCCGGCCCCCCTCCCGGTGCCCCAGGCTCGCTCTGCCTGCCTGGGGGCGTCATCTGGGCGCCGAGCTGACTTTGGCCGGCGAGGAGGGCCCGGAGGAGGAGCCGCGGTAAACGGGGGACGTGGGGGAGAGTTTAATCGGGCTGGTTGGGTCCCCAGTTTGCAGCTTCCAAAGCAGCTCTTCGTTGGTCCTGCTCAGCCTCTTCTTCTCCTGGGTCTCCTTCTCCACGTATTCCTGCAGGTTGGCGTTTTCCTCCGACAGCTGTCTGCATGGGGAAAACACACCATCAGGCCAGTCATGCCAGAGGGCCTGGGCTTGAGCTTGCTGGGCCAAGGGCGGAGGGCCAAGGGCGGAGGCGGCTGACGCCCGAGGACAGCAGGGAGCAGCCGGGCCACCACCACACACAGCCGTGGTTGAACCATGACTGCCACTTGTCCCACCAACACGTCGGTTCCCAGAGCATTCCTGCCAACACCGAATCTGCTAGCTGTCCAGTGGACAGAGCAGACACCAGAGGCTGAAGAGGGAAGAAGGGGAGTAGGGAGCTGGTGCGAGAGGGCCCAGAGGCTCAGAGGTGGCTGCGGGTGACAGTCGCCATAGCACTCAGTGCTGCTGTCCTCCCTGCCCCTCGGTTGGGCCTCCACGACAGCAGTGCCTGCCCCAGCCGTAAATGCTGGCCGGTCCCTCCACCGCCTGCTGGACTGTGAGCCCTAACGCACACGGGCCACACATGGCTTCTTTGCCTCTCGGCATTCAGCCTGGTGCCTGCACAGGTTCCCATGGAGGTGGCTTCGCCCTCAAGGACGACATAACCTCCTCCGGCTGGTGACAGCAGAAGGGAGTGTCTCCACATCCTTCCATGGAAGTTTGGGGACCTCAGAACAGGGGACAGAGATGGAAATGGCATCACGCAGGAGCAGCTGCCGTTGGCCACACAGCTTCTCTCTGGCACATTCCACCCCTGCTGTCCTCTGGCCAAGGCCAGCTGATCCCTGCCATGGCCAAGCTGGCCCAGGACAACAGCTGAGGGTCCTACAGGGGAGCATAGCTCCCACTATGTTTCCCTTTTGCCTGGGAACACCCAGCTGACACCGCTGTCCAAAATTCCCTCCAGAAATAAAGCCCGTCAGCAACCAGCTGTGTCTGGGCCCCCTGCCACATGCTTTTGGACTGTGTATGAGAAGTCTCACGCTCAAGAGTGAATACATTGGACTTTGGAACAAAAGCAGAGCCCTCAAGCTCTGTTTGAGCAAAGCCCCTTTATGGGTGACACGTGCTTTGTAAGTTCAGAAATCCAGGCCCACCTACCTTGTGACAACCGTGTTCTGGTCAATCCTGGCTTTGAGGTCTTCGTTCCGCTGCTGGAGAACTTGGATCTTCTCCTCCAGGATAATGTTCTTTTCCACCTGTAAAGGGTACGGTGTTAAGAGGTCCTCAGCAAGGTCATTGGGTAGGCAGGAGACCAGTGCTCTCGGAGGGTCATCAAGAACAGTGTTTTGCAAACTGCCAGGTGCATTGGTGGGTTGTAAGATCAGGTTAGAGGGAGGTGACCAGCATTTCTTTTTTAAACAAAATGAAACGAGAAAATACCAGAATGTGCTGTGTGTCGTCAAAGTATTGCTATACATATAATTTTATTTTACCTATATTATGCATGTGTAAGTACGTTTATACTAGATTCCTGTGTAGAACATATTTCTTGTTACTTTTTTTTTAATTATTTTTTTTTCAGTTACAGTTGACATTCAATATATTTTATATTAATTTCAGGTGCATAGCATAGTGGTTAGACATTTATATAATTTAAGAAGTGGTCCCCTGACTAGTCTAGTGCCCACCCACCTGGCACTATATATAATTATTGCAACATTATTGACTGTATAGAATATGCCTCTTACAGTGAGTTGTCCCCAGGTCCTTGCCATTGTTAGAGATAAGCCATGATTAGCACCAGGACCCTTGGCTAACGGGTTCCTTGGCCCTTCCCAAAGGGACACCGTGCCACACCCTGTGACATTCTGAATTAATGGAGGGATGGAAATACAAAGAATGTGGACACATTTTTCCTTCTGAGGCTATGGGCAGCCAGGAGCACAAAGCCCAAGACCAGGTTGGCACATTATCAGAAAGTAACGTCACAACTGTTATTCCCCAGCAATTCAGGCCATTCTCTCTGTCAGTGTGTCCCCCAGGGCCTGAAACCCCGCTGAAGTACAGTCCCATTCCAAGATGAATTTAGAAGTAAATTAGTTTTTGGAAAGAATATGAAAAATTTACTGTCAGTGTAGTTAATCTTTAAAGAAAACTATCACCTCTCCGAGAATAAGGGTTAGGAATCAGAGCCAAAGGACTGGCCTCTGTCCCTTCTCTTCTGCAAGGCACTTCACCCCAGCCCTCATCGTAGCTCCCAGGAAGGGCGCAGTGATTACATCAGTCCCTTTGAGTTTTTTGCTGGGAAGGGTTTCTGGCATGAGAAGTCATGCATGTTTGCAGAACGCCTGGAGCATGGCTAAAAACAGTCACATCAGCCCCCAGGCTTGTGGTGACTGGACAACTGGACGTGGATGGCCCAGACTGGTCCCGAAGTTGGCCAGGCCACATGGCAGGGCCAAGAGGGCAGGGCTCTGTCCCTGAGCCTCCCACCGGCCTTAGCTCTGGCCTTGCTGGGAAGCTCTGGGCTGTTGGATGGTGCCCGCTGGCCAACGTTACTGAGAATGCTGGTGAGAGTCCGTCACATCCACGTGTGCCCCCAGCCTGACTGCTAAGCTCCAGGGCAGCAAGAGGCATCTGCAGAAAGGGACAGGGCATGACAATGAATGCAACAGGGGGTCCTCCATCAGCTCCTGGTTTGGATAAACCGGCTTCAAGGACATTTCAGAGACAAAAGGAGAACTGTCAAAGTTAGACAAGATCAATTACTGAAATGGTGAGCTAAGATTTGCCAAGTGAAAGAAAACAGGATATGAAATGCGCGTACATGTGTGGGGGTGTCTGGGGTGTGTATATGTGTAGAGAGAAAAAGCTCTGGAAAGTGTCAACAGTGGTAAAAATAGGATATTTTCATTTTCTTATTTTTATTTATAATATCATTTGCTATAATGCACAAGTGTGTTTTCCTCTTATAGTATCAAAAGTTTATTTTAAATTTAACAATAAAAAAAGGAAAAAGCACAAGAATCTATCTGAGACCCTAGGGCCAACTTCTACCTCACATTCTAGCCTTTGCACGGTCCTCGTGGGAAGGAGCGTGAACTCTGGGGGGCTCTGTTCCCCCAAAGGGATACCCTTTGCTGATTCTGTGGGAGCCAGGCTGAAAGGTGAGGCAGAGAGTGTGGGGCGGGCGCTGGGCTGCGGCCCCCACCCAGTGAGATGAACGCCATCCCCAGACCGTCATCTGTACCCCTGTGAAAGGGGGCTCCTGGCAACACCTAGTCCCTGGCGTTGTGTTAGAGCTTTGTGTGGTGCCTGGTGCTGGCTGGCCACACGCCCCCAGGGAGGAGGGCGGGATAGCTCTCAGAGCATTGGGTGGGATGGAGGCAGACAATCAGGAGGGCTCCAGAGGTGCACAAAATGAGGCCACCTCTGGTTCCTCATCAGAACTCCTGACTCAGTGACGGAATTCTTGGCTCAGGTGCAAGCAGCGGGCTCACATCTTGCAGGCTGTGACGATGACATCTATGGGGACAGGACAGTTACTGGGCTCTACCCAGGAAACAGACTGACTCACCAGCTTTTCCAGCTCAAGAATCTTCTTTTCCTGCTGGTGTATTTGCTGATTCTTCATCTCCAATACCTGCTTCAGACTCTCCATGTCTTCTTCCAAGTGCTGATAGGGAGCCCGTGCGACCTACAGGGACAGAGAGCACCGAGCTACTCACGGGGCCACCAAGGGCCAAGTGTCACCAAGGTCCTGAATTCCGCTAACTGTAACTTTCTCTAAGAAGCTGTCCAGTAGGAGAGAGAAAGTTGGGGGGCGGGAGAGAGAGAGATACAGAGTGAGAGAGAGAGAGACAGAGCTTGCTCATAGCCTTTCTGGTATGGTAAAGATATCCACTCGTTTCCCACTGGGAATGCTACTAAAAGTCCAGCACCTTGGGGAATAGACAGATAAAGCCTGGAGAGCCTGGAAGCTGGAATAGCTGAAGACTACCAGCCCATCCCCGAAAGGGAATTCATGGGGGTAAAAAGAATAAACCCAACAGTGGCTTTGACAGTCACCCAACCACTTGCTTCAGCAGCCAGGTGGGGACTTCCAGGTCCCACCTGTGCCCATGGAGCATCGCACCTCAGCACAGAACATGAGCAAAGTGGTTTAAAAAGCAGAGAAGGCGTGTCAGAAAAAGAAATGCCAGAGTGAGGTTGCCAGATGTAACAACAACAATTTTACACACACACGCACACACACACACACACACACACACACACGGTGCCAAACAAATGTATACACATTTGAAGAAAGGAAAAAATGGCATTAATTGTAATACTCGATATATACCGATAACAAAAGATGAATACCAGTCACATTTGACTTCTGCAATGACAAGAGGTGCTCAAAGTGGTTACCGTCAGTATAATTTTAATACAGCCTTTTCCTTTCCTAAAATGTGTATACATATGTTTGGTACCCACCATGTGTATATTTTATATATATATGGTATAAAATCGTGTTAAGTTTGAATTTCAGATAAACAATGTTTTTTTAGTATAAGTATCAAAAGGGACATACTTACACTAACAAATTCATTTCTCTGTAATTCACATTTAACTGGGTGTAATGTGTTTCATCTGGCAATCCTACAGCAGAGGGGAGGAATCTTGCCCACTTTTCTGGAAAAACACTCCCTTCGACCTACTGATGCAGGCTTCAGGCGTCCCCCGCCCCTTGCCAGCTTAACTAACTGAAGCTGGAGAGGAGGGACGGAGGGGCGGAGAGTTCCCAGGCCATGCTTCTTACTGGGGCTCAGGGACAGTGGCGGGGGATGGTGTGTCGTGTGGCAAGAATCACACTTAGAGCGAGAAGCCCACAGCTGCCCTGCCTCAGAAGTGACGTGCTGACAGGAATATGTTTAAAAGCCCAGGGAGGTCCTGACCGGCTGTCACTTCAGTAGCAGGTCCACACAGGGGCCCTGTCTTTGCTGGGACACTGCTGAGGAAGCCACAGCCACGGGGCTTCCTGGGGTGACGTTTGACAGAGCGGCCTGGTGAGGGCCCCCACGTGCGGGAAAGCCTGGAAGGCTTCACTACCTCCAGCTGCTCTTCAGTACTTTTCCTCAAGGCCTCCTCAAAGCGTCTGGCTCGGTCCCGCAGAGACTGGCTCTGGAAGGTCAGCGTGTCCACCTGGTCCTGCAAGTAATAATGACAAGAGAAGTCCAGCTCGGTCCACGACGGACACTGCAGCCTGGGGAGCTGTGATGAGACAGCCCGTGTGTGAAACCCCTGGGGCACTGAGACGATGGCACACTCTGCCACCGTGTGACCATCTCCGCATCAGCGCTTCTTGTCTCCCAGCCTCAGTTCTCACTGCCCCACCCCCATCTCACATTCCAGGTTCCTGTCATTCCCAGCTCCTTCTGACCTCCACTCGCCTGAGGTGAGCTGCCATGTGAGCTGAGCCCCCCCACACCCCATTTAGACCCTTCCCCCAAGGGACAGCTGCTCCTGGCCCTGTGTGCAAGCTGAACAAATGAAGGCATGTTTGGGGGGGCATGCACCCCTTCCCAGGCTGCCAGGGCAGATGCAACTCCACTGACCCCTCCCTGGCAACCCCAGCAATGACTGACCCCCAACTTCTCTGTCCCACGACACCATTTCTGTAACATTAAAACCTAGGGACTAGGGGTTTCCCATGAACTCTTCTGGCAAGAGTAATGGCCTCATCCTACCAATTACTAGGAGCTGGTATTGTAGACATGTAATTCTATCTACATAATAACTGTAATGTATGAAGTGCTGGCTCGACCGCTTTCTTCATCGTGGCAGCGGAGCCTGTTTTGCGAACCATCCTTGGCAGGTTTCTTTTCCTTTTTTATTTTTTTATTTTTCAGTAACTTCAATTTCATTTTTAAGAAATAAATGCCTCTCCAGTGCCATAAATGCAAAGGTTGGTGCATTCGGGCAACGTAGTTGTCAGTGGGAGTTTGCGCACACAGGACCTGTCCAACATAAGTCCCCCGTGGCACTGGGGCCGCGGACTTCTGGGACGTAGCTATCACAACGCCTGTGTCACCCACCGCATGGCCCTGCACCGACCTCGTCAGCACTACAGATGAAGCATTTCTTTCAAGCCTCTCTTCCTCCATTAAAAAACAAAACAGTGAAAAACGCACCAGGAACATACTACCTAGGATGGAACCAAATATCAAACTGAGGTGTTTTTGGCCCTGTTCACCATGACTCAAAACTGCCCCACAGGCACACACTGTACAGAAATCAGACAGGACAGACTGTTATCCAGCTTGGGTGGCTCCTTAATGCCAAGATAAGAGTCACAAAGTCCTACTAGTTGGTGACCTGGCCCAGCACGGGCAACTCAGGAGTTTACCATGGCATGACAATAATAGAAATGATATTGATGATTATAATAATAAATGTAACAATGCTTGAAACGATGAGACTAGCAATAGCTGCTACTTATTAGCATTTACCAGGAGCCAACCTAGTGCTACACACTTTACACACATTATTTCTTTTAACCTGCTCATACCTCGAGGAAGTTACCGTCATCACCCCCATTTCACAGATGAGTAAACTAAGGTTTCCAGAGCTCCTGTATTATCCAAGATTTCAAAGCTAGTTAGGGGGGTGCAGCGGGAACTCTAATGAACGCGTTTGTAACCATCAAACCTGTTTCTCTAGCTGCCAGTCTCCCAAGGGAGTCAGCTGAAGCAACTCCACGTTCCTTGCACCAAACAACCTCCAGCCCAGAGGATTCGCTCCTGGAGCGTTATAACGACCACATGTGTGATGCATGACTGTGAGATGTCATGGGTAGGAAGAAGACTGACTCATGATGAAACAAAACTCTCACTGCTTTGTGGTTTGGGACGGGATGGGGTTTCTGTTACATCACGGTCTGGCTGTCACTTTTCTGATCTGCATTCCCTAAGGTAGCCCATCTGATGGGATGGAAGGCAGGCACACGAGGAAGGAGTTTGGGGTTAATTTGCTGAAGACAAGTCCATGAGGACGGCATACTGCAGCCTCATCCATGGATAGGAGGCTGGTTGCAGGCTGTCTCCCACTAACAATGTTTGACTAGTCCACTCAGCAGCTGTGACACCTGCTGTTGGCACAATCCAGGATTATTTTCTAGCCTGGGCTGGCTCTGCACGATGAACATGCCAAGGGAAAGCGAACTAAAATGCCTGCCTTTGTATTACAGTCATGGTAATTGATGGACAATCGTTGTTATCACACGTCCAGATGGGAGGGTCCCTAATATTTAGAAAAGAATCTTGCTATCTTGGGGTGTCCACAGCTGGGAGCAGAAGCAGGGCTACCAACCTCAGCCTGCCTCCCAGGCAGCCCCTCCCTAGGGCTGGCGCTGGGCATCCTCTACCCACAGCAGCAGCTGGTCTGGGTCTCCAGAGGTAGGAGGGAGACACTGGCAATATGGGAGAACCCTCACTCTCCGCGTAGAGGTCAGAAGGAAGCCAGGCAGCCCCTGGCGTCTGAGACCCACACTTTCTGTAGGTTAGCAGTCGGAGGCCGAGGAGGGTCTGTTCATCCCACCCACCTCTAGGTGATTCAATTCCCTTTTAGATTCCCCAGACATGTCCTATGACTTCTGCCCTCCAGAGCTCTCCTTCCACCATTCCCCCTGCCTGGAATGGTCTCCTCCCAAGCCCTCCCTCCCCTCAAACACAGCTCCATTCCTCCTCAACCACAGCAAGTGTGGAGCCATCTCTTGGAACTCCTGTGACGTTCGCTAATGGTATTACTCATTTGGTGCAAGTCTGTATTACCTTTTGTGGCTGGCTGTCACTGTTTTTGTGTCACAGCTCTCTGACAGGAGGCAGTGGATTCTTTAAAGTTAGGGGGAATGTCTCGTCTCCCTCTACACTCCACTGCTTAGCACAGGATCTGGGACATAGCAAGTGCCGGATGAATGTGTGTGGACAGGACCAATGATTCTGCCATTCTCTTGACATCAGAGCTAAGGAGATATTAACCTGTAACGACAGCCGCAGCTTTTCAAAATTTTCTTCCAATTCTTTCTTTTCAAGCTCGTGGGTAGACATCAATTCTGGAGAGAAGACATCAAATTGTTAAGTTGGTCTTTCTTCTGAGAAGGATCAAAGAAGACTCTTTTGTCAGCCTAAGACAAGGGACTTCAGTGGATAAGGGACACTGGTATACACCTGACTTAAGCCTAAAGAGATATCTCCATTACTTTGAAAGTGTTACTTACACTTGTTACTTACACAATGTTACAAGAGAAAGAAAGAATGAGGAAGGGGACAGGAGAAAGGGAGAGGAAAAGAGGGAAAGAGGAAAGAAAGGCAGAGAAGCAAGTGGAGCACAAGCATTCTGTCTGCCTCTCTCTCATTTCTATACCCTGCTCTACCACCGTCTTGGCAAAGTCAGATTCTCCACCCACAGTCCTCATAGATTCTCCAAGTGTTCCTAGTTGTAAAACACCTGGGTGACCCATGCTAATTCTCCATTCTCTTCCCCTCCCAGGATCACTCTTCCTCTCAACACGAAACAGCCATGGGGGGCTGCAGGAGGGAGGCTTCAGGGAGAGTGGGGCTGCGAGCCCCTCTTGCTGCCTGGGGTCACTGGACAAGACGGTGAACAGGGTAGTGCTGTGTCTGCGAGGCCTCTGGGCCACACGCTGAAAACCACAGGTCTCCAGGATTTGCTTGAGCAAAGAGTCGAGGTTAAGACAGCCAGACAAAAGAAAGGACTAATTGGACTGTTTCCTCGGAGAGTTTGAAACCATTCTATTCTACGAAAAGTGTCATTCCAGTAATAATTTTCAAGTGAGGCAGAAAGAGATGTCACATAAGACTTATTAAGCAAATGGATTCTGTTTTCCTCCAGATGGGAACAGTCTTATTAGCTGGGTAAAGCCCATCTCATTTTGGCTACACAGCAATTTGTTTGCATGTTGTAACTGGAGGGAGGAAAGGTCTCATTAATCAGTGGGGATCACATGCTTACAACAGGAGAGTACTGGAGACCAATAATTATTATTCTAGCTGGCAAGAGCTGCAATTAGGAAAAACTTTGTGGTTTCCATTGACCCAAGTCTTTTAACTAACGATGGGGAAGTTCTCTAAGAAACCCAGTTGTCATAGCTGAAATTTACATTTTAAAAAAAAGGTTTGTGCTGAGTTCACTGCCATAAAACCATGTGGCCTCCTTTCTACCTGCCTTTGTCTAAATGGTTCCTTTTAATAGCCACTGACAGCAGCATCCTGACTATAATAATGAATTTTTTAGCTACTATTACATACACTTAAATTGTCTTGCCATTGGATATGAATTGAAGGCCGTGGCTCTGGCGTCTAAGCGAGACTTCGTCAGTCAGAAAAAAACCACCAGGTCTATTCATATGAGAATCCAGAAACCAAAGGCAACAGTGGCTCATTGCCTCATTTCCATTCTTCTTCCCTTTCAGAGACCACTTTGCTACAGTGCAGTCATGGGCTTTAGGGCACTTTCAGATGACTCTGATACCCCGATAAAAGGAAGTCAGTGTCTATCCTGGAGATGGTCTAAAGCATGGCTGATATCTACATACCCATATGTATTTAATTATTTTAAGGTCATGACACTCTGTCCCATAGTCAATACAGTGCTCTAAGACAATGGTTCTCAAATTGTGCTGCTCACTAGAATCACCTGGGAGCTTTAGAACATCCAGAGCGATTAAACTGGAATTTCTGGGATTCACACATCAGTATTTAAAAAAAAAACCCCAAAAGCTCCCCAGGTGGTTCTAACGTACATCCAAGGATGGGAGCTGGCACATGCGCTGTTCTTGCTGTAGACATCTTTGCTGTGAACATTTCTGCTGAATAACTAATCAGCTGTAAGGCAATTTTCCCGTAAACACGATAAAATAACTGGTAAAACAACTGGCTAACAGTTTGGCTTTGTTTTTGGTGGTTGTTTAGTTTCATTTCTCCATTGATGATTATCGTGGTTACTCTCATTTTTAGATCATACATAAATGTTAGCCAGCTCTCACAAAGGTCTATAGAGCGACAAGTAGATGAGGTAGTGGTGGTGGTTTTAAAATATAATTTCTTCCAAACGACGACGATTTGCCACAAGAGTTGTTTGTTTCCTCATACATTGGGAGGAGAAAAGGAAGCTGAGGACTCTCTTTGAGGGTGCAAAGTTGAACCCACATCTCCCATAGAAGGAAGACAAATGCTTAGGTACAATCCATAAAATAAAATCAATTACTTAAGCAGCATTGCTATGATTCTATACACCTTTTAAATAAAAGTCTTCTTAATTTTGTTATTCAGATTTTTTATATTTCATTATGTCTTTAAATTGCTGTGATTTTATTTTTATTTTTTTACGGCAAAACTGCCTTCCAGTCACTTAGTTTTGTGGTGAAAATGTGTGTTGCAAGAATGCTTGTGGCAAAGATGTCTATGGAAAAGATCCTATGCGAAAATACCTAGAGTGATACCTGGTGTTCTCCATACGAGACAGAGTCGGGACATATGTGGTACATTTAAGTAGTTCTCAGGGAACGACCCTCGCTGTGCCCAGGGTGGGCTTTCCCATGTACTAACAGTTCCCAGAGTGGCAGGGCTGGTGTTGAGGGAGGCACTGACATGAGTTTGGGTTACTGCACAGCAGGCTTTGTTGTTTTCACAAAGAACTTTTAAAAAATAATGAAAAACTGATGTTAATCTCAAATTTTTTAAGTGTATCAATGTCTTGTTAAATTTCATTGTTTGTAACATACTTTAACAGCCATTTGACTGGGGGAACAGGAGGGGAAACTCAAAAATAAGTTGCACGGAGAAGTGTAAATGCACATCAAAAGTGTAAAAAGCTACTTTCACAAAGTGAAAATCTTAGTAGTACTTAGTAAATGCTATTGCTGTTGTGATGAAGTGGGTCATAACAACAGCAACCCTAAATATCCACAGATAGTTCAAAATTACAAAAAAGATGTAAACAGAAGGAAGGGTCCAGAGACTCCACTTAAGCCCCTGGTGAATGTGGTCTCTAAGTGCAAGATCTGACCCCATGCAGCTGTGACCCTGAGAACACACCAAGTGTGGGATACATGCAGCCCCTCTGGGACTGCCATTTATTTAACTTTATATGGCCACAAAACAAGATGCAGCCCAGCATTTCCATGCTTAGTTTAGAATAGTGGTTCTCAGGTGTGGTGACCATCAGACTCACCTCAGGAGCTTTAAAAAATCTGGATGCCCAAGCTGCACCCCATACCAGCTCCATGGGAGTGCTGAGGTGGAACCTAGGCTGACATCAGCCTCCTATTATAATTTGCCAGGGATTCCAACATCCAGGCAAGGCTGAGTGTAACTGCCTCAGAGCAAAGAAGTGGTACCTGGGCCCTGACCTCCCATCTCTTTCTTCCACAGGAAGCAACACAAAGGACACACCAGGAAGGAAAGGAAGGAAGAAGGAAAGGGGACCAAGAGGGGAGGGGGCTCCTTGTGTCTGCATCAGGAAGGTCGCCCCCCCCCACCAGCCCCACACATCACTCCCAGTAGCTACCTTGGACTTTGAGGTCGTGGTCATCCTGCAGGATCGCGATGGCCACTGTGTGGTTACTTTCCATCTCTAGGAGAGCAGCCTCATGGCTGGCGGTGATGTCCTCTACCTGCGCGAGAGTCACGGCTATGGTTACACAAAGAGCTGGGGGATGGGTGGCCATGATGTACTCACTGCTTCAACAGAGGTGGAATTCAATGAGTAAAAAGGTCAGGGGTCCAAAATGTCAAGGACAAGTCATTCAGCTGAGATGACAGCTACCCTCAACATTGTGCCAAGGCAGGAGAGCCAGGCTCTGGTGGTGATATGGCCCCCTGGGGTCAGGGGACAGTTATTGCCATAACCCAAATGTCCACAGGAGGTCGGCAGCTCCCAGTGGGGGGTGGCTGCCTATGCCCCTCTTTATTGTCTTGGGCCTGGCTTTGGACCATCCCCTTCCCACTCCCATTGCTTTACCTCACACCAATCGCCCCAGGAGGTAATGATGAATAAGGAGGAGAAGAGGGTCCCCCACTTCTAGATGGTCTGTTCTCTGTTTCCCAGTGGTAGGTGGGAGCTGCAGTGCTCAAGATAAGTGGAGAGAACTAACATTTACTGAGCAACCTGCTATCTGCTGCTCCACTTAACCCTCTCAGCAATACTATAAAGTAAATATGTATGCCCATTTTACAGATAAAGAAACTGAGGCTCAGAAAGGTGTGAAATGTTTTGCCCAAGGGCTATGAAGTGGCAGGGCCAGCAGTAGGTCCAGGTCTGTTTGACTCCAAAGGTGAAGCTCCCTCAAGCTCACCCCTCCTGCCTCCCCAGTGAGACCAGCAACTGCTGCCGTACGGGCTTCTCGCCAATGCCAAGGCTGCCTGCAGAGCCATATGTATCCCTGCACCCTAGCCATCAGCGGGGATTTCAGATGACAATCTGGGCCTCCCACCTAGGAATGTGGGGCTGCTCCTGGGAGGGGCTGCTGTTTCTTTGGCTGAAGCTACATTTCCAGGAGTTTAACCACAAGCAGGACACAACCAGTTCATAGGCTTTTATTTTCACTTTTCCCGATCTCCCCCCTCACACCCACCATGTGTACTATTTTTGTTATCTTGTTGTTTTTGTTATTGGACTATTATTTTAACTTCAAACATCTGATTTTCAGAAGTTAAATGCATCCAACGACCTCTCCCTACACGAGCACTCCAAAACAATGTTTTTCAAAATTCTTTGTCAGTGACCCTGGTGAAAAATGCTGTTGTATATTGTAACACAGCACACACACACACACAAGCCCAAGTTTCACACGGCAATACTTTCCCTCCCTACTTGCAATAATCTGGTTTAAAAAATGTTTCCTCCATTTTACTATGTTTATTTCAAAATGCTTGTGGACCTACTAATGTGTCATTTGGAAAAGCACTGTGCCCAGGTCTCGAAGGTCTTTTTTTCTTTTTTTCAGTTTCAGGTGAACAAAACAATGAAGGTCTTTGGTGGGCCAGTTAAACATATTGCTCCTAGCTGGTAACATTCAGCCACAGCTCAGGGCCCCTCATTTCTCGGGGGATTCACAGGCCAGCCTTCGATCAGAAAGGAGGAAGTGTTCTCTATAAGAAAGGAAGCCCACTCGTGAAGTGGGTGCATGGAAGTATTTTTATTTTAAAATGGAGTAGTAGGTTTTCATTCTGGATACTATAATTGCATGGGAAAATGTGCCTGCCTTCTTCTCTCACAAGGTAAACGAGACCTTCATCCATGAAAACAGAAATAACACTGGCAAAACCAACAAGGAACTCCACAGTGTTAAAAAAAGCTGCACCACAATTTGAAAATGGACAATATATGTGATGATTCACTTTTATTTACTGGCCATTCTTGATTAAACAATACGTTACTTAAGGTGCAGAGCTATGAACCTACTCGGAAGAAAGGCTGATTTAGCACAGTATTGTCTAATTCCTGTTTATATGAGGTTTTCACAGAATCTTTGTTCGAAGCCTTTCAGTCTCTTGGAAAAATAAATCACTGGTTAAAAAAAAAGGGAAATCAATGTCCTTTCTGCTTCATTACTGACACCAGTTGAGCTGACAGCATTCCGTCTGTAGACAGATACCCACACGTTATTTGCAGGTTTGTTACCCAGTTCAGAGAAAAATCTCCATCAGTTCTCGGTGTGATTGTAATTTATTGGGCTCTTGCACAAACCACCATGTTCCAGAAGAGTCCGTGTGTCCCTGCTGGTGAAGAGCCCTGATTGGCCATACTACATTATGCCCGTGGCTGAATGTACTCCCTTCTGGCTGGTTGGAAGGCAGGTCTTTGATTTAGTGGGGACTCATACCATGCCCAATATATTAAGCATGATCTAAACGTACGATCTGTTACAGCTCTGGGGGTGTTTTTATGAATGAAATACCAATCCCCTGACTCTGAAGGGCCATATGCAATGAGGGGAAACCAACACAAGCAGATGAGCCAAGATTGGGCACGAGGATCCTTATTCTTCAGTAACTGAGGTTTCTGCACATCTGTATAGTCTGTAAGGAATGTCCCTTCTGTGGGGAAGGTGCTGCGCATGACTGGCCTTCCTCTTTCTTGTCACAGTAGTCGTCCCCATGGCTGCCCCTCCCATGGCTCCCTGGCTTCTTGCCAGACCACGGCTCCCACTCCCAAGCAGCCAGCGATGACTCTCAGCCTAAGGACACCCCAAAAACTTCTGCAGGCATGTGAGGGGATGCAGACAAGTGGACCCAAAGGAAATAGCAGCCCGTTTGACATACTGCCGATTGCCAAATCGGAGGCAAGAGGCGCTAACCCATTATCAGACCACAGCAAACTTAGGCTGGATGCAGCATCTTTAAACCACTGCTGGACCACCCTCCTCGCTCTCCAGGAAGACACAGTTCTGAGGAGTCTGTCATGGTGCCGTCCAACAGTCCTGGTTGTGGGGGGTGGAGCTGTTCTAGCGGTGGCGTGCGGTTCAGCTGGGCTGACCTACAGGAGAGCAAAGGGCTGGAAAACCACCCTCTCAGATGAGTAAGATCCTGCTGTGCGCTGACTTCATTAGGCTTTTGGCAATTCACATAGAGAAGACTTACGTTGAGAATGAATACGCACGTGCTTTAATGAGTGTCTCGGCTTTACTCATTAAACCCAAATCAGATGAAAGTCCCATTTACCCCCACCCCAGATACGTATTCCCATCTGATGGGACAGAGGGAGCTCTCTGTGCTCTCTCCACGGCACTCTAACTGACTTCCCTTCTGTCACTGCTTACGATGTCCTGGGCATATACTCAGAAGGGGCAGCCAGCCATCCCACAATGCCGAGCCCCACTTCATCCCATTCCAGGGTGTGCCTTCTGTCCCCTCTTTGGCCCACCATGGGGACAGGTGTTCACAGACCCCCCCCCCCCCACACACACACACCACCTCCTCCCAGCACACGGAGGCTCTGGGCTGTGCTGGGTGGGGACTCTGGTGCTGGAAGACTGAGGGGCCCCCCGGGCCCTCTCTCGTCATTCCATTTGATGAGAGAGACTGTGGTTTTTGCTGGTAGTAGCTGTGTGCTTCTGGAAGGAAGACGAAAGAGACGTAAAGCAAGATGATGGGCAAAATGGCCTCTGTACGTTAGTCTGAAAGGGTGATTTCCTTTGGAAAGGGCAGAAAGGATGGCCTGGGTATGAGACAAAGCAAACACAAATGGCCAATGAGAAGAAGGGGATGGTACCTCTGCTCCAACTTTATTGAGCAGAACCCATAATGCACCCAAGGAACAGTGGTCCCCGAAGCAAGTGACTTCAGGGCAGGTCAGGGAGGAAGACAATCTACCAAGGGGTCTTGGAGGAATGGGGTCAAAGTCACAGGTCGGATCACTGGATACAAACGCAGACCAAAAGGGAGGAACTGTGTTTGGGGCACAAAGCGAATAGCCTGTGTGTTGACCGTGAAAATCCCTTCTGTGTGCTTTGAGATGCGGCATCTCCAGCAATTTGGCTTTTACTATGTTAATGGGTAGCCAGCTAAGGCATCAGCACTGGTTTTCATTAAAGACTTTGTAGTCATACTTTTGAACTAGAAGTCAGACCCTATCTTTAAAGGCACCAAGGGAGCCAGGAGGCCAGGCCACACACCCCTCAGGCCCCCCCAGAGCCCCAGGCCTGAAGGGCAGGGCCCTGTGTCTGGTGACCCTGCAGTTCTGGGCTCTGGGGAGTGTTGACAAATGACCCAATGCCTGGTCCCATCAGAGATTCTGATTCAATGAGTGTGGGGTGAGGATAAGGAGGGGCGTTTTTCCTCAAATGTCCCAAGTGATGCCCATGTGTGGGCAGAGAGACACAGCCTTTGCCCCTCCAGATGCGCGGATGGCTCGATTTGTCATGAGGGTACCCTGCAGCAAAGTCAGAGGGCAGCATGTGAGTTCCCAGTTTGAGTGAAGCCACAGAAAACCCTGCGTGTCAGAGCTAAAGCAGCCCCCTTGCTGTGGCGTGGGGCCTGGCGATGAGGTCAGGTTGGTTACCTTGATTTTTAAGGCTGCAGGAGGACAGATGTCACTAGCCATGGAGTCAGCATTGCCAAGTGTCACTGTGCCTGATAAGGAAAGCCGAGTGTGGAGTCGGGCCTGGAAAGCTGACACCACAGACCATGCAACTACCACTGCACTGCAGCCATGCACTGGGTCTCCTCCTGCACTAAACAAAGGAGCATTTATTCTCCCTGGAAAGTAGAACACGGGGCTGCTGTGTCCTGCCTCTTTTCCCTCACTGCTGACAGTGGGGTAACAGCCAACTTTCAGCAGCAGGGGCAGAACCATGGGCCTGAGTAATTCCTAGATTTAAGTCATCCACACCCAAACCAAAGGGTTTCTTTTTATAGGCAAGGTTTACTCACAGGTACCCACCATAAAGCGTTACTTTCTCCTCGCAGCTGAAAGCAAACTGTCAATTTCTAAACACAGCATCTGTGCTTCTCACCCAGGATTACAGTTTCTTGGGCACTTCCTCAGAACGTCCCCTCGTTATCACCTGAGACCACGGGGCAACCAAGCCCAGGGTTTATGAATCTCAGTATCTCCGGCAGTACGCTGACATGATGCCATGTGTGCAGTGGGCATTCACTAAATATTCTTGGCATGGATAAATGAATAAATAAATGCATCATGTTAACTGCCATAAAGGATCAAGGAGAGCAGAACTGAGAGGCCTCATAAGTCACAGCCCTTTTTAAATATGCGTCGGTAATTTAGGTAACTCATTCTCAACCTCAGGCCATGCTTTCCTCCCAGTCCGCCCAGCATGAAATCTCTGAAAGGCCGGGTGGGAGTTCACCTCCCAGCACCCATGAACCTGAAGGGGGCGTTTTGCCCTGGAGCATGCTCCACCTGTGGGTGGGCTCCACCCAGCAGGGGCCTCAGCTCCATGGTTTCCAACCCGGCACCCCATGTGGGTCTTTGCTCAGACGGTTGGTCCTGCTGCCTGGCCCCACCTGCTGTCCTCCCTCTCCACCTCTTGGCACCTTCTCAACCAACCCAGAACTTCCGACCAGAAGTCTTTTAGTGACTATGGGTACAAACATGTTCTCTGTGTAAAACTGGGAATGAACGGCCCAGAGAGACAGAGGCACAGAACAGGTCGATATCTGCACCAGGTTTGAGATGCATCAAGGGGCCACCAGGTAGGTAGGTAAGACTGCAGACCACAGCAGGTGTGAACCTCTACTTACAGGAGTTAGGCTCCGCCGGCTTACGGGGCAAGACACTGGAGGTTCGGTTTCTAATATAAGCACCGCAGGTAACTTCAGCTGTAACATATTCTGTTTCCTGGTCGCAAAGTCTGAACCACCTACACCAGGCAGGTATGTCTGGGTTCTACTGGCCTCTAGAAAAGGAGAACAACTAACCCAAGATGCTGAATAGAATGAAGTGGATTGAATAGGTGATTTTTTTCTTTTAAATTTTCATTTATTTAAGTGTGTTTTGCCAGGCCCCATCGGCTCCAAGTGAAGTAGTTGTTTCAATCTACTTGTGGAGGGCGCAGCTCACAGCGGCCCATGTGGGGATGGAACCGGCGACCTTGTTGTTAAGAGCACCGCACTCTAACCAACTGAGCTAACCGGCCGCCCCCTCAAATAGGTGGTTTTGAACTACAGCAACAGTACTTACTATTACTCTGCAGCTGCTCTTGTGCCCATGAGTCGCAAGCCTCTGGGGACTGTCCCTGTCCCGGGTATGTACGAGGAAGCGGCCCAAACGTTCGTGATAGTGAAAGGCCACCAGCTCTAGCCTGACAGTTAATGCTCTTTGCCAATACCAGTTTACCTTAGGCATGCCATAAGCACACCACAAGACGCAACACACCAACAGCAGAGGTCAGTAAGGCATCAGGGCCTCGGGGACCCAGGAAGAAGAGAAAAGAAAGGAGCAGAACTAGTTCTCATGGAGGCAGAGCTGGCTCACTGTCTCCTGTCAGCGTCCAAGCTAGCGATGGACAAGGCAGCCTGGGCTCCTGCCTGCTGTCACCCTGACAGGCTCCTGGGAACTATTGTCTAGTCATTCCAGATGCATTGCCCTCTCTGGGAGGGCCCCTGGGCTGGGGTTAACGAGCGGCATTCACATTTTCATTCCACAAATACCGAGGGCCTACATGCAGGCACGTTTTGGTATACCAAAATTCTAGCAGTGACCTTGGCAGACAATTCTAACTTTGCGCTTGAGAGCATGGCCTCGGCAGCCAGACTGCATTGAACCCGGGCTTTTCCATGAACAGCTCTGTGAATTCTGGCAAGTTATTTTATGTCTGGGTCTCAGTTTTGTCACCTATAAACTGGGGATGATAATGATACCCACCCTGTAGGGTTAGCGTGAGGATTAAATGAGTCAGTATGTGTAAAGGGGCGAGTGTTAGATATACGTTTGCTTCTTATCATCGCTCCCCTCACGGAATACACAGATGGTAAACAGGCTACCAAAGTTAAATGTACAATATATTAGACAGTGGTTAAGTGCTAAGCAGAAACTGAAGCGGAGTGGGGGACAGGAAGAGTATGCGTGTGGTGAGCGGTGGACTGTAATTGGAGATAAGGAAAGGCCTGGCTGGGAATGGGACTTTTGAGAAAAGTCTGGAAGGAAGGGGGAGAGGGAGGCATGGAGTGTCTAGAGGGAGAGCATTCCAGGCGAGAAGTGGGGGTGTGCTTGGGAGGACAAGGGCGGGAGGCCGGAGGGGCAGGAGAGGGGGAAGGGAGGCGGCAGGAGGAAGAAACGAGGTGGGAGAGTGAACTTTTCAAGAAGCTGGCCTGAGGAGCAGGGCCTCCGGCTAAAGCAGCACTGGCTCCCGCCCCTTCCTTCCTTCCACGCGCGTCTCCCCAGAGCCGACACCGAGCCCAGCGCGCTGACCCACCTGCTCCTGGTGCTGCCGGCGGGTGCGCAGCAGCTGGGCGCCGTGCTCTTCCCGCAGCCGCGTCACCTCCGCCTGGAACTGCAGCTGCAGCCGCTCCTGCAGGTCCCGGAGCTCCGCCTGCTGCTGCCAGCCCAGCTTCCTCACCTCGTCCTCAAAGCGCCTCTCCAGCTCCTCTTTCTCCTTCTGCAGTTTCTCACACCTTGCTGTGTGAAAGGCTGGTGGCGAGAACAGCATCTCTGTAAAAACTGGTGAGGAAGCACTGAGAGGACTCACCCTGAGTGTCACTGACACCCACGCGTGGAGCGTCAAGGTGAACGTCACAAGCGGGGCTTTGCCTTCCGCCTCACAAGCGGCCCTGGACGTGGATGGGAAGCCCAAGGCCACCAGGTGCGCCAAGAGCTGCCCAGGCAAATCGGGCTTTCTGACCCAGATTTGGCACAGCCTGGTGGCGCAGACGTGTCACGAGGTCCGCCCTGACCTCTCCGCCCATGAAGGCCTGAGTCGCGGCTCCTGGGACCTGAGACAGGACAGGGCAGGCGCCTGACTGAAGGCGAAAGGCGGTGGGGACGCTCCGGGCTGCGTGACAGCCACGCGTGCCCGTGCGCGGAGGCATGCCACCTTTCCCAGTCCTGCTCTGCTTCCCAGGCCCCGCGCCGGGGGTGAGCCCGTGACAACAGCTGCTCCACCACCGTGTTCGTGTCTCTCCGGGGCTGCCGACAAGACTGGACTGCCTTCCTTTGAAAGGTCTCTTTCTCAACTGCAAAGTGCTCCCAGGGAGGAGGAAAGCATTTTGACAATGTTTATGCCAAATGGCTGATGAGACACGCGCATGGCACAGGCGTCCAGGTGCAGACACACATTTACGTTCCGCGAGGACGGGCGCTGCCAGCTCCCTGCGCGGTGCACACGCGGGGGACGCGGCACGTCCTTCAAAATTGAGCGAGCAGGTATATGGGCAGCTTCGCGATCATCTCCACCCTAGGGGTGCTTGATGATACTCAGACATATATCCAAGGTGGGGAGCTAGAAAAGGGTGATGGGGGTCAAATATCTGTGGACAGAACTGATCTGGGTGGTGAACATCCAATGCAATATACAGACGATGTATTCTAGATGAGTGTACGCTTGACACCTATGTAATTTTATTAACCAATGTCACCCCAATAAATTTAATGAAAAATAATAAAAATACTGAAAAACCCTATACCACAATTTAAAAATATATATACATGCACGGTGGTTAGACAGCATTTGAAAGGCCCTGATCTGAAGTCTCGCCCTAGAGGCAGCTAATTCAAGGGCTTCTTGGCCACATTCGGCTCTAAAAGGGTTTGCTAATTAGCACGACGGACATTTCAAAGCATTTTTTCCCCTGGTGAAATGAGCGGTGGGTTGGCTGGGTATTGTACAGGTGCACCTCGTCCTGTGTGAGCCGTGCAGAAAGATCTGGCCAGCCGAGCAGCCGGTTACTGTCCCCAAAAGCCTTCTTGGTCTAGGCCTTCAATTGTCCCAGTGTCCCATGTCCCACCCTTTCACAGGGGACTCTGATGCACAGTCTGACGAAGTTGTAGCACGATCTGCCAATGTAATCGGGGTGGCGAGGGCGGCGTGGTGGGCACTGTGCCCCCAGGTGTAGGCAGTAAGAGGACACTGTCTGCAAAGAATTGCAAAGCCATCACCACACTGACTCCGAGAGCCTCTGCTTTTTACTGCCACCTTGTGGCAGCAATTCAAGAATGTCTCAAACAGTTCCTTTGGTCTAAGTTCTAAACAATTGCTACTTACTGTTGAGGTTATTGAAAACAATTTTTGCATTAAAAAATCACCAACCAGGAAAGTTGGAAGTACAGTACAAAGGCATTGTTGTAGAAATGACTTTTTCCTCCTTGAGCCATTGCAGAATGAGATGCTGACCTGCTCTCCTATCAACCCCAAGTTCCTTAGTATACGAGGTCTGACAATTAAGTTCGTGAACTCATCCTAGAAAAAGTGCTACATACCTCATTGCTGAATAGCACTACAGTCACCTTCGAAGTACTCCTCTTGGGAAGCTATGCACTGATGCCAGTGCCTAGTCCACTCTTCAAAGCAATTTTGGAACTCTTTTTCTGGAATGGCCATCACAGCTGTCATCATATTACCCTTGATGTCCTGAATGTCATCAACATGTCTTTCTTTCAATATTTCCTTTATCTTTGGGTAAAGAAAGAAGTCATTGGGGGCCAGACCAGGTGAGTAGGGAGGGTGTTCCAATACAGTTATTTGTTTACTGGCTAAAAACTCCCTCACAGACAGTGCTGCGTGAGCTGGTGCATTGTATTGATGCAAGAGCCATGAATTGTTGGTGAAAAGTTCAGGTCATCTAACTTTTTTAGGCAGCATTTTCAGCACTTCCAAATAGTAAACTTTGTTAACTGTGTGTCCAGTTGTTATAAATTCATAATGAATAATCCCTCTGATATCAAAGATTAGCAACACCATTGCAACACGTCGGCGAACTTAACTGTCAGACCTCATCTGTTGCCTACCCACGAGGCCCCTCTCCTGCACTACCCAGTATAACCCAGTCATCAAAGCCAGGGAGCCAGCACAACCCAATAGTGCCCTCCAGTGCTCAGACCCTTTTAAGTCCCACTGGTGGTCCCAAAATATTTTTTTGAGAAAAAGGACCCAGTTCTGAATCACGAGCAGTATTTAGCTGTCCTGTCTCCTTCACTCTCCTTTTGTCAAGGACATTTCCTCAGCCTTTCCTTGACCTTCGGCTCCTAGACACTCTGAAAGCTGACAGGCCACTTCTGTTACAGAATGTCTCTCACCTCAGTGTGTCTGATGTTTCCTCATTATTAGATTCAGGTCGTGCATGTTTGGCAGAAAAATCACAGAAGCAACACTGTCTTCTCACTAGAGTATTCATAAACTTGAATCATCTTTAACATGGAGATTTTTTTTCTTTTTAACTGTTTATGTAGGGAGTCAAGAAAGTCAGGATTATTACTGATTATTGCAAGATCATGCTGAGAATTGTTTTGCGGTAAAGAGGAGGGAATGCTACAAACGGTCCGGCTTGGGTGTCAACTGTGTTAGGTATGCCCCTGAACGTAGGGATTATTGTCACATCTGCTGCAAGCCAACCTTTTAGGCAAAGTACACCTACGGGGCAGATTACTGGGGCTGCGCTGGGCTTCCCACGACAGGGAGCAGGACAGCATTTTACTGGCTTGCTAGTAAATACGAGTGGGCTAGCAGATGCGGTCTGAGGCTTTCTGACATCTGATCGTGAGGTCGTGGGAGAGGAGGTAGAGTCTCCTCTCCTACCTCTGGTCACTGGCACTACAATCCCTGCGAAAGAACCTGACAGTAACTAATGGCCAAAGTGGCTCAGGCCTGGTGGCAGTGGTGTGGGATGCCTGTTCCCAGGAGTTCTGACCCACGGGCTTTAACAAGCTTCCCAAAGACCCTCCACCTAGGGAGAGTCACTAAAGATTTCACCAGAGATGTCAGTGAAAAAGGCTGCCAGGATCCACCGACTAGGGAAGAGGTGTTTATGTGAAGACAGGTCCTGGGACAATTGGATTTTATAGGATAGAACAAGGACCATGGAATGTCCTTTAAAAAATAGTGGTTGATGGACTGAGACAAAGTCAAACTAAGGCAAATAGACGAGCAGTAATTTCACGCAAGTGGAGAAAAGCAGAGGGTTGCCCTCTAGACAAGAACAGAGCATGGGGGCCACAAGGTAATGACTGGGGAACCCCAGGTAATGCACCCCAGGGCAGATTTCTGGGCGCAGGGCCTCTTTGGAGTGTGCTCTTGTTTCCACAATCTGGGTGAACTAATTTCATAGTGATCTTCATGCACCCATGGCTGGGATCAAAATAAAGCAATGACAACAATATGTCTGCTTGCATTTAAAACAGGTCTGCAAAGCAGTGCCCAGAGAGGAGACACAAATGGCCAAGAAACACAAGAACAGATGGCCAGTGCCATTCATGATAAAATACACGCAAACTGAAGAAAGTCATAATGTTTCATCTATAAGATGGATAAAAATGAAATATTCTGATAATACAGGAAGGGTAGGAGGCACTGGCACTCAGTGGGCCATTGGTGGGAGCAAACCGATACGCTGCTTTGGCGGGCACAAATATCTTTCAAAATGATAGGGATGGTAGGTTTAGGGGGTGATAGCTAAAGAGTTTGGGGTTCTTTTGGGGGGTGATGAAAATGTTCTAAAATAGTTTGTACTGACATTGCACAACTTTGTGAACATACTAAGTCCACTGAATTGTACCCTTTAAATGGGTGAATTGTACAGCATGTGAATAATGTCTTACAGTTTTTACAAAAAAAAAAAAAAAAGAAATAAAACAAAAAATGTCCTGAGAGGAAAAATGTCTCGGAGGGTAAATTTAGACATTTTTATAAAAGGAAAGCTCATATTATGATTTTAAAACCCTGTATAACAATGGCAAAGATATATGGAGGCAGACATATGAAACATAAAAAGCCCCACCACTATGGGGTTTTACACACACACACACACACACACACACACACACACACACACACACAGAACCTAATGGAACTTAAGAACTATTCTTCCTGTTTCTTAATGAGAGATATATTGAGCACATAAAACTCAGATGAAAATAATTTTAAAAAATGCTAGTCATTTATTTTGTCTCTGAAAAGTACTATTTTGTATGGGGAAAATGTTTATTTATCATATGCTAATATTAGTATCTGTAACTCCAGAAAATCAAGGCAATAAGTTGACTATACAGATTATGTAGATGGAATAAAACAGATGAAAAAGTAAAGAGATGAATAAAAACAAATCAGTTACATTGAAGGAAACATTTAAACAACACATAGCTTTTAACCCAACAATTTCACAAGTGCACAAAAAACTGTGGTCAAAGATGATTACTCCTGTGTGATTTGCCCCAGGGAAATACTGGGGGGCTAGTTAAATAAGTGATAATCCAATACATATATAGGACAAATCTTAAATACAATGGGATATAGGCAACCAGTAAAAAAAATAAGGTAAATCTTTCTGTGCTATCATGGAATGATATCTGTAATACATTTTTAAAGAAAAAAGGCAAGATGCAGAAATAGTACACTCGCATAATTCTCTTTGTGATGGAAATGTATCCATATTTCTGTCTCTCTTCTCTTAGGAGTTTGTGTGCTGAAGTTACAGGACTCACTGTCCAACTAACACTGGCAACAATATGTATTTAATAAAATCCTATTGTTTGTATGCTTTATGAGTAAAAACATTTTTTAAATTACTACCATGATTAAGGAGAAAACTGGGTTTGAAACAATTATGGGAGCCGGTGATCAGAAAGCTACAACTCTTCTATTTTACCTTTGGCTTTATTTATGCTTGTGCAGGATAATTCATGGGACTGGCACTCTATCTGGGGCCTCAGAGACGGTTGGTTTTTATCCTCAAGCTGTCCCTTGAATGCACTGTTGCCTTAAACAAATCAGGAGTTGTGTAGGCCTCAGTTTTGCTGCCTACGAAGTGGCAAAGTACTCTCTTTTTTCACATACAGTTCCAATCCCCAAATTCCCAATTGCCATTATGTACGAGAGCGTGATGCTTATATATTCGTCCAGTGACCCTGTGTTGTAAGCCTCAGGCCTGCAGAAGATATTGGATAAGAAGAGCAGCTGGAGCGCCAAGGGAAAGAGCTCCAGTAACAGAGTCCCTAAGGAAATAAATATCCTCTTGCCTCTGGTAAATCTTCAAAAATGTGTCTATTCAGCCATTTTGCAGACACAGATTAATGGAGGCTGATTTAATAACATTAGACAACATCGGGAGTCTTACTTTCATCATTTCTTTATTTCTGTTCATGTGAAAACACTTGGGACTTTAGTGAGAGGCCAACAACACAATAATAAATCCCTAGAACCTAAGATGCTGAGAAGGGAATTTCTAAAGTGACAGGATTGCGATAGGCTCAGAGTATAACATTTCTAATGTATGAATGTGAGTTTGGAAAGCGAAAACAAGGTTAGAATCTGCTGTACAGTTTAAATAATTGAGCAACTATATGTAAGTGTATATGACTATAGTGTGTGTGCATGATTTCAAAATACCTAAGATACTATTACAGCTTTACGTAGGACACCCTCAGGCATGTATAATACAGAGGTACCAATCTACCAACCTGCGAGTGGAAAACATGAGAATGCACTGTGAACCTTGGGACAACAGTGAAGAAAAATCACTGTGGAACTGTTTGTAAAACAAGCTTAATTTCAACCATGGCTCATGAATCCAGTGAGAGGGGAAAAAAACTCAGTAAGTAAGATCAATTTTCTTTAAATAGTTGCCCCAAATGTCTTGTAAATAATTATAACTTTTTATTGGCTTACCAGTGAGGTAGCAAAGATTGGTGGTTATAGCACTAGACTTAAACTGGAGAGAAGGATCTGGCCCTCTAGCTCATGAGAAAAGCATAAGGAATGATACTGTGTTGTCCTGGAGTGTGCTTCAGATAGATATAACGATTATAAAACAAGTCATCTAAAAATGATGAAATTGTGCTGTGTGTCACCCAGAGGTACTATTATAATACTCACTGTTATGAGCTAAATGGTGTCCCCTCTCGACTGGAATTCCTAGGTTGAACCCCCAGGACCTCAGAATGTGACAGCTTTTGGAGACTGGATTTTTGTAGAGGTAATTAAGTTAAAATGAGGTCATTAGGGTAGATCCTAATCCAATATGAGCAGCACACTAATAGAGATTAGGGCACAGACAGCTAGAGGGGGAAGACCATGTGAGAACACAGGGAGAAGGTGGCCATCTATCAGCCAAGGAGGGAGGCCTCCGAAGAACCCAACACTGCTGACACCTTGATATCAGACTTCTGGCCTCGAGGATTGTGAGAAAATATGTGTCTGTTGTTTAAGCCCCCAGCCTGCGGTCCTTTGTTATGGCAGCTCTGGTAAACTAAGCCAGTCACTGTTGCACATAATGATGGCAGGTGAGCCCACAGTTAGATAAAAGAGTAAGCTGTTTCTTTGAGAGATGAGAACAAATGAAAGGACAAAGTAACTTTCAAGGAAAAAGTATACTTAAAAATTACCCATAATCTTGCTGAAGAAAGAAAATGGGATTTTCAATTGTATAATATAATCCCTTCATAGCTGTTGCGCTGCTGTGAATTCTTAATACTCTGCTAGGAACTTCTCATGTCTTCCTACCTAACACTTTGGTGGCTGCCTTGTACTCTTTGTAATTTATATGCCCTTACTGTTGGACATTTAGATTATGAGCATTTTATGCTATGAAGTGTTTTTTCTTTTTGATGGCCCATCCTATAACGAATGAGTGCCCACCAGGGGGAGCGATAACGCCTGGAAAACGCCCTCTGGTGGCAAATGCCTTTGTCCAAACTTGTCAGATCACAGGGACATGCAGGAGGCAAGCAGTGAGTCTCAGTAGACATGCCACCTAGGATCCTGACTGCACTGCCCTCTACAGCCTACTCTCTCTTTCTTTAAGACCTTGTTTTGGATGAAAATGTCAACAAGGAGGGGCTGAAAGTGGAGTATGAAAGGATCATAGACAGGAGAGTGACAGAGCTAGAGACAGAGTCCTGGGTGTCCTGTCATCCTTGCCGGTCCATGCAGCACCTGCAGGGCCCAGTGACTAAGTGGGAGCTCGCACCATAAAAACTACAGCACTTATAGTGCTTCCTGGGTGCCAAGTGCCCGGCACACCGTGCCCCACCTGGACAGGTACTGTTACTCGCTGTCGCCCTACTACGTACCCAGTGGGTAGCCTGATATTCATTGGCAAAGAGCAGGCAGGGGCTGAGAAAGGGTAACTAACTGATCCAAGGCCACCGAAGAGTGTGCCAGGCCCTCCCGAGGACCTCTCCCCGGTCCCCCCCCCAAGTGAGACCCCTCACAACGTACAGGGTTTACCTATGTCAGAGGCAAGCCGTTGGCGCAGCCTCCTTCAGGCACTCCCTGTTTTGAACTGCATCTCTTTACCTTTGTTTTCCCCTTACCAGTGGGCAGGGACAGCATCACACTCATGTTTGTACTTGTGGTCAGACAGGCAGGCTGACAGTCAATCGACAGCAACGGAAATATTCCTGAGCACCCGCTACGTGCCACGCCCAGCCCTGAGCACAGTGGTGAACAGGCCACACTGTCATGCAGGGCAAACAGAAGCGCAAGCTATTTAAACAGCAAAATTGTAGCTAGCAACGTCTTGAGTTAACTGCAGTGAAGAAAGTCACATGAGGGCAAAGCTGGGGAAGGCCCGGGCAAAGGGGCGATTACTTTAGCTGGGATGAAGAGGAAGGCGGCTCTGAGACCACCCATCGCACAGACCTGAATGACAGAAAGTGGCGTGTGAAGATGAGGGCGGGACTTCGGGTGGAAGGCACCGCCAGCGCCAAGCCCTGAGATGGGAACAATTTGGGCGTACTAAGGAACAGGAAGACAAGCACCGGAGTGTCCATGATGGAGAGAGTGGAGGGAGGGGAAGTTCAAGGGACAGGCAGGGTCAGATGATGTAGGGCCTGTGGTCCCTGGAAAGGGGTTAGGGTTATACTCTGGTGGCCGTGGAAAGCCCCTGGGCAGTTTTCAACGGGCTAACAAGAGCTAAGTGGGCTTTCACAGGATCCCTCTGCCGGCTGCATGGGAGGTACGGAAGGAGACAAGGCCAGCAGCGCTGAGGGTGTTTCTGGAATCCAGGCAGGTGTAAGAATGGCTGGGATGACTACTGCAGCCTGGTGAGGGGCGACTGATGTGTGATGTATCTGAGAGGCAAAGCCACCTTGACTCACTCCTGGATCGGATGAGGGAGGTGAGGGAAAAACAGGAGTCAAGGATGACTCGGGTTACTGGTCTGAGCAACTGGGAACGGTGATGCCATCTCAGGAGGTGAACATTGACAAAAGAGTCCAACTAGGGAGAAATCCACACATTAGGCAGCGAATGAATCTCTACTGAATTAATAGAGGAATTCATGTACATCTAAGGGTCCATAACTCACAAATATGACGGTGGAATTCTCCCCTGGTGCATGGTACCCAGGGAAGGCTTTTCTGGACATTGTCAATTAGTATGAAAAATAGGAAATTCATGACTGCTGGATTTTGACAAGCCGTGTGACACTTTAATGATGAATGACAATATCCCATTTCCCCTGGTTCATATGCTGTGGTCTATTTAATAAAAGTGTGGAAGTCTTAAAAGCATGAGACCTCAGGACAGACTCTAGTTATTAAATCTCCCTGGTGAAGCAGGGGAAGATTGACAGATGTGTTTTTCTCCCTGCCAGTGTATAAACTGTGGAGATTACATGAGATTTGGCTGCAGTAAGATACACAGCCTTTTCTAGCTGCTAGGAATTTCGAATGCTATGTAACGAAACAAAGGTTTCTTACCACGGTAGGGTTTAAAAGGCACTAACATTAACTTATCTATAACATTAACCAACCTAATTTATCTATTGCACAAACTTCGGGAACACAGCCTCTGAACTGTATGACTACATGTAAGAGGTCACGGAGTCCCCCAACTACATGTCGTGTGTAGCACTGAAGGCCCGAGCCCTGACACTGAACCTTTCTCATAAGGGTGATATGAAATAACTTTCTGTACCCTGAATCCTGGATAGCAGAGTTTCTGGATAACAGAGATTAGAAGGGGTGAAGGGGGAGGAGGAGTGAAAGCCCAGGAAAGGATGTGGCCAGGTGACAGACACCTGGAAAACAGGGGAGACAAAGCAGAGCCAGTAAGAAGGAGGCAGGAGGAGCAGGGGTCTGCATGCCCCACCTCTGTTCCAGGCTCATTCACAAGCTGTGGGTGTTTTCTCACCTATGAGAGGAGAGGTTGGGCAGTGCTGTGGGCTGAAATGTGTTCCCTCTAAATTCGTATGTTCTATGCCTACACCCCAGCACCTCAGAATGTACATGGGGTTTTTGAGAAGTGATTAAGTTAAAATGAGGCCATTAGGGTAAGGCCCTAATCCAATCTGACTGGAGTCCTTATAAGACGAAGAAGACACAGGTACATGCGTGCTCAGGGGCCACCTGAGGACACAGGGAGAAGATCTGGAAGCCAAAGAGGCCTCAGCAGAAAGCAGCCCGCTGGCACCCTGATCTGGACTTCTGGCCTTTGCGACTGTTGAGGAAGACGTTTCTGTTGTTTAAGCCTCTACCCCTGGCGACCAACACAGGCACCCTGTGTGCAAGCCGCCTCCCTGTGCTACATTCTAGAATTCTACGCCTGTTGTTGTGGTGACCCAGGTCATCAGAAGAGCTTCTGCTATGCCCACTGTCTTCTCTTGAAGACCATTTTTTAAATCACGATTTCCTCCCAAAATGGACCCCTAAAGAGAGAAGCTTCACCTACAGAGAAAATGCGCTTTTACAGTGTCACTCCCCAGTGACATGAGAAAAGAATAACTAATATCAGTGCTGGGCATTTGTATATGTGTGTTCACAAAGTTCTTTAACACACAATATTACCTTGTGTAATCTTCACAGCAAATTTCAAAGCTGAGTAAAGGGGGCATTTCTGCTCTGATTTTATAGAAGAGGGAATAGGAGCTCAGAGGGGTTAAGTAACTTGTCTGAGGTGACACAGCTAGAAAGCCAGAGCCAGGACTCAATCCAGGTGTTCTGAATCTCCGTAGAGCTCTTAAATAATATGACTGCTTCTCTTTTCTACCTTATGTTTTGGAAGGAGGAAAACAAAGAAATATAAGGAAAAACAAATACAAAAATCCCAATTAGTTTATGGTTCCTTTTCCATGATAAACACTTTGTGCCATTTTTAGTGTTCTTTAGGACAAAACATGGGCATTTCAACAAATGGATAATGACTGATCCCATATGTGCAGATAATTGCAATGCTTCTAAGTAACTCACATCTTGGTCTGAGAGGAGACAAATATATGGGTGATTTATGGGGACAAAGGAGGAAAGAGGAAATGGATTTATAAGAGGGTGGTTATAATTATAAGTTTTGAAAAGAAAAGAGATGTTGTCTACGAGAGCGCTAATAACTGCCCATAAATAGGAAATGGCTGTATGGGAAAATGGTCTGGCATGAGCTTCTTTCTTCCTTTCCTCCAGGTTAATTTCGGCTTACAGAGTTTTAAAAGCATCTCCATGGCACAGGCTCACCTAACACACTACCAGGGGACACCCTGAAGGCCTGGGCTTTTGTCTTTAATTTTTTTTTCTCCTGTGAAAAATTGACATAAAAAAGATGACCCTTTAATTTTGTCTGAAATTAGTATTTGTTACATGACACACAGGTAACATCATCCCACACTGAACGTCCCTTCTAGAAGAAGCTCTGAATAACCGTGAAACATGTTTACACAGAAGCGTAAGCATTAGTGGAGACCTCTTTCCTGCGTAGAATTGACACTAGAGAATTCTACAAACTGAACTCCCAAGGCCCTGTCATTTAACAAGCTTCCCAGCTGGGTGGCCTCATTCCACAGCATGCTGCTAACTGCTAACCCTCCCTTCCACAGTTTGCTCTTTGGATATGGAGACCAAGGGGCTGCTGCCTGGTCAATTTTAAGGCACTTGAGGGACGCAGGCTTAAATGTTGTCATTCCTTCTTTCAAGATGTCCAGGGCGTGGCCTGGTTGTTCTATGCTCTCCACCTGTGGGCGATACCTCTCTGAGGTCTTCCCAGGCCTCTGATTGTCTTTGATTTTTTTGTCCAAGAGCTTACTGCTTTCAGATTTGCACAGAAATGAGGGAGTAATGTGTTCAGTCTATAAAAACCCTTTAAAAAAAAAAAAAGGCGTGCATTTCCCCATGAACTCATTCCAGCCTCTTTCCATAACTTCCAAGGACATCAAATTAATTCCAAGGAGAGAAATGGACCACCCTGAACGGTCTGTATCCATTAATTTTTAGGCACAGATACAGAAGCAGCAAAATTTACATGCAGTAGCCCGAGTGTGTGTTATCAGCAGAAATATTTGTCTCGTACCCTGGCTGGCCTCCTGCTGCCTTCACCTGTGGAATCCTATCACTTAGCATGAGGCCAGGTAAGTTTCCATAAAGACACACTGGCTGGGACAAAGCCAGGTCATCATTGGCTACAGAGCCAGGGTCCTCAGTCTGTGAGGAGACCGGCAGGGGACACTGAGCCAGCAGCACGGGGAGTGCGTCCTCTGCAGGGGACCTGTGGCATCTCACCTGCAGACACTTGGCTTGCTCCTCCTGATGGGTCGGTCCCCACTGTGGGGCAAAGCCCATTTAATTGAAAGCTGTCTCCTCCTGGGATGTCTCATACAGAAAAGCCACCTCACCGCGTCCACGGAATCATTTCATCTGCAGTGGGAGTTTCTGTGTGGAGCCCCAGCTTTCTGCCAGCAAGCTGACTGTTCCAATTTATAGTCACTAAAGCCGAGCGAACAGTTAGAGATGTGACCTTCGACTGAGAAATGAAGACAACTCTACGTCAGAGAGCTCCAGGACTGAGCATGCTGAGGCCTCTGGCTGGCTCCAAGGTGACTGTCACCGGGCTGTGTGCTGACACCTTCCTACCCCAAGTGTGGCTCACAGAGCAGCAGCACCAGCCATACCTGGGAGCTTGTGAGAAATGCAGGATCTGAGGCCCACCGTGGGCCCCCTGCGTCAGAACCTGCATATTAAAAGACCCCGTCGGAGGTCGTAGGAGAAGCACTGTTCTGAGGAACACAGAGCACACTAATGGCACAGGTAGGTCAGGCTCCCTCCCATACTGTCACTTCTCTCTCTCCGCGGCACCTCTAGGTGAGTGAGGCACTGGCTTCAAGATTATTAATAAAGTAGAAATTCACGGTCCTGACAACCTATGAGGATGTCCTTCGTCCCCACTGAGCAGTCAGTGAAGATGTGTGCTGCGCACCAACCCACCGGCACCCCGCTAGAAGGCTGAGGAGGCTCAGGGGCAGCATGGAGGGGTGGGGTGGTCCTGGCTTTACGAGAAAGGAGGGGTGGCTGATGAGTTTGAGAATGTGTGGACAGAAACAACGGCAAGCTAGAGAAAATGTACTCCAGCTGAGGAATCCTGCTGACTCCTTTTCATTCCGGGCAGGAAATAGGAGCTGGCCATGCAATCCCACACACAGCCAATAGTGTAAAAAGATGATAATTTTAAGGGTGGGCTCCCCGATTACCAGGTGTGAAGCATGCAGACAGCGACACTTCCACCTGCAGCATTTCTTCGTATCGTGCAGAAAATACCAAGACAATCATGCTGCTGGACAGTGTGATGTGAAGGGATAGACTCGTTTTGGCTCCTTGCCCTGCCTCCCCCTGCCGCTCAGAGATTGTGAAGAACCCACGTACCCTTTAGGGGCACAGTCCCTTCGGTAAGACAAAGAAGGCTCCCTGGTGACAGGGACAGCCCTCAGTTGGAGGCATATGCTAGATGGCAGTGATTTTTAAAAGGACTCTGAGCAAACTCAAACCCAGAGAGTGCTGCTCAGTCTGTAGGGAAAAGGGAGTCCACGTGCACACTGGTGTAGGGGTGTCAGCGTAGGACTTAGAGCGGGCTCAGCAGGGCCCCCGCTATGCTGGAGGGGCGGTCCACACTGGCCCATGGATGTCTGCAGTAGGGGACATCTGGAAAATCATATCAGAGTTCTACTTGTAGCTCTTAAGACAAGTGACAGCATATCATGCAGTTACGGACACTCCTCAGTTATTTGGGAAAAGAGGTTCAGTTTCTCCTGTTGTCTTTACATGGTGCTGAAATAGACCTCCAAGTGCTGAGGCAAGAGCACGGGCTATAGTGTCCAAAAGACGTGGGCTTGAGCGTATTAGCTGACACTCCTGTTCAGGGAGCCACAGTTCCCTCATCTGTAAAATGGGAGTTGCACCTGGACTTACCTCCTAGGGCTAGTGTGAGGTTGCAATGGGATAATTCAGAGTAAGTGCTTAGCATCATGCCTGGCCTCGATGAATCATTCAGAAAATATTAGCTGTGGATTGTTTGGGGGCAGGAGGACACAGAACCACTGTGACATAAAAACTAGGACTATTTTCTACCTTTCCTGAATGCTAGAGTGGGACACAGCATAAAAATCTCACACTCATATCGAGATGTAATGGGCCGGATTTGACTACTGAAGTTCAGGGTCGGGTACTGAGTACGCGCTGCCCTCGCTAAACATTGTCATGTAGTTCATTACGCTTCATCTGCTACACATCTGAGCATGTGTCGTTTGAGGAAACAGTTATCGGACAAGGACCCTTGGCCATTGTCCTTGGTCTCCTCTGAGGCTGGGGGATGGCTGCTTGTGTCAAATCCAAAGCCTGAGGTAACCGTGTCCACCTAACATAATAGACACAAGGGTGGCCTCAGGCGCTCCGTGCTGGCAAAGGCCAGCGTGACAATGGTCTTCGTCAGAATCCCTAAGAAGACAAGTTCACAGTCCATTTTGTTTACTGGCTGGTTAAAGCATGCCTGTTTTTAAAAATAAAATCACAGAGAAGCAAGAGGGGCCTTCGCATCACGCTAGGTACCAGAAGATGCGACACTTCTCTCTCTTCCACAGTTTTCTAGAAAAAGGTCTCAGGCACAGAGGAAGAGCAGCGGCTA
The DNA here is from genome assembly GCF_964194185.1 of Rhinolophus hipposideros. Taxonomy (NCBI): domain Eukaryota; kingdom Metazoa; phylum Chordata; class Mammalia; order Chiroptera; family Rhinolophidae; genus Rhinolophus; species Rhinolophus hipposideros. The sequence goes on from NC_138050.1 coordinate 5,566,245, forward strand.
CACCGCTTGGAGGGTCTGAGCCATCCCCTGCTGATGGCATGCCCTGAGGCTACAGTACTGGGCGCCCTGAGCAGAGAGCGTTATTGAATGTCACAAAAACCCTGAGAAGTGGGCGCAATCCCTACTTATCAGTAATGTTCCCATTTTGTCAAAAAGGAGCCTGAGCAGCAGAACCAAGTCATTCCAGGTCTGTGGCTTTCTCAAGGTCGTGCTCCTGACTGTCACGTGGTCCTGTCCCAAACCAGTGGTCCTCAGACAGAAGCGGGCGTCAGAATCACGTGTGCGGCTGCTAACAGGCAGCGTGCTGGGTCCACCCCAGACTGTCTGATTCGTGGGTCTGGGGCGGAGCCTGAGAATCTGTATTTCTAACAAGTTCCCAGGTGACACTGCTGCTGCTGGTCCAGGGGACATACACTGAGAATCACTCCTGTAGGCAAAGCCGGTGCTTCCTAAACTTTAATACAAACTACCTGACGATCCTGTTAAAATGCAGACAGTGATGCAGAGGTTAGGGAACAGCCTGAGAGCGTGCATTTCAAACAAGCCCCCCGCTGGTCCAGGGACCACCGTTTGAGTAACAAGGTCCTGTGCTCAGTGCTTAGGCCCCAGAGCCCACCTCCCCTGGTGTGCTGAGGACAAGCTCGAAGACAGAGCAGAGGGCAGACAGTGTCTCTCAGCGAGTACAGGACCCACCCGTGGCTGCCACTCCGAGCCCTCTGCTGGCCTCGCTGTTCTCCCTCAGCTGGCTTGAGCGCCCATTGTTATCCCTGAGCCTGTATGTGCAGACTTAGCTCTGAGGCTGTGCCCTCTTGGCGAGTTGGAGATTCAGGACCCTGAATTCTCTTCAAGGTTCCTGCATACGCAGGAACTTCCCATCCCCCTCGCCTTTTAGCTGGAGTCATATATACATAGTGACACCCTGTCGTCCCCCCACCGCCATCATGCACCCCAGGCAGTGAGGAGACTGGCATCTGCTCACAGCCATCCTCTCCTGCCTCATATCGTTGTGACAGATGAAGCTCGTCATGAACTGCGTCCCCACCCGGTGGGAATAACGGAAGAAGAAGAAACACGGTTTGGGAATAGAGAAGGGAGACAAAGTGGATGGCTGAGCAGAAACAAATGCGTTTGTACTGAGTTTTGATGGAAGAATAAACTGAAGGAAAGTACACGCGGACCTACATGCTGAAGGCTGAGGAGCTGAGTGGCTAGAACCAGGGGCCTTAGGGCAGTCCTGGAAGGGGCGACCAACAGGTCCAGTGATAACCTCGGGAGCCATTACCGGCAGAGGGAGAGGCAGGCATTAAAACAGAACAAAACAAAAAGACTGTCTCGAAGTAGGCATGAGAGGCAGAGCGCATATGGGAAAAACAGGCAGGGTCCTGGAGCCTGACTGCTCAGTGCAAACCCCTGCTGGACAGCCTATAACACTGGGCTAGTCAATATCTGTTTCTCTGAGCCTCCATGTTCCCTCCTGTAAAATGGGCACAATATGGCCCAACTTATAGGGTTACTGTGAGAATTAGAAACCTTGTGTTCACACTCCCGGACATCTCAGAGGCACTTGATAGATGGCAGATTTGATTATGAATGACATGGGTAGTCCTCAAGTACCTGGTGAAAATCCCAGGGAAGAAGAGCCTGGAGTGCCTCTGGTGAGTAGGGGACAGAAATGAATTTAAATGTGCATCAACATTGTTTTTATTTAGTCTGCTGTATTATTTTATTTTAGTGAGTATTAATGTACTTTTAAGAGCTGTCTTTGTAAGCTGTCTCCCCAAATAATTTCCCGCCTGTGGCCTTAAGTTCCTGGAATGCAATGTCTTGCACGAGGTATTCAGGAAATTAACCCTGATTACTAAGCACAGCCCCAGCCTTGAGGGGCCCTGGTCTAGTGGCAGGAAGACAGAATCAGATAGAGAAATGAACAATGACAGCAGTGTGACAAGTGCCATACCTTGTGCCACGGAGGCAGAGAAGCGGAGAAGTGCTCTGGAGCAGACATTCTACTAAGGAGGAATGGCCCAGCTAGGGAGACATGGAGGTGATGGCAGACTAGTTTTCCAGGAAGCTTGGGAGGTTGGTGGGGTGAGGAGAGGGAGAGGCCAATTCAAGAAGAAGCAATGAAGTTGGCAGGACTTCTGTGGAGGGTGTGATGAGGGGAGCAGCAGGGGTACATCTGGGAGGGCACACGGCAGCCCTGCTATGCTGCGCTCAAGAGTTTGAACTCTACTTAATCCACGAATGATATAAAGCCCCTGAAGAGTCTTTTTCTTTATCACAGTGTTTTGATTTTTACTGTTGTGCATGTGAAAAAAAAAATCAGGCAAATGGAAAGGAAGGTGGTGAACTCATTCCCTCCGACCCTAGACCCTCTAGCTTGGGGCAACCACTGTTCTTGTCACAGGCAAACATGTTTCTGGTTACTGATAGATTTTAATCACGGAAGTGGGTAGACCTACAGGCAAGCAGGGTGGTAAGGGGACCAGTGAGGAGGTTTTTGCAAAAGGAGAAACTAAGTCATTACAGGAGGAGGACAGAAAAGAATTAGGACAGTCTTCCAAATTCTAATGAACAGGACCTGGTGACTCACTGGACATCGAGCATGAAGGAGAGTGACAGATGGGGCCAATGATGACCCCAGCTTTCTGGGTCAGTTTACTCTGTGATTTGTGGAGTCAATAACTGAACTAAAAATTGTGACCGAGCCTGTTAACTGCCTCCCATCCCATTTTCTTTCTTTTATTGATGGGAATTTCCAAGTTTTAACTCCAATGGCTGCCCTGCTGGAGACTCCATCTTCCAGCGTCCCTAGAAGCTCTCTGTGGCCACGTGATTCTGGTTGGGCCAAAGGGATGTGAAGAAGTGGTATGGCAACATCTAGCTCATATCCTATGAGGAAGCTGCTTGCCCTCTACTTTCTCTCCGTCCCTTTCCTGGAAGCTGAAATGTGCTCCTGCATACATTCGCCTCAACCACACAGGCAGGGACAAGGGCTTTGGGACAGTGGGGTAGAGACAGAAACATGGCTGTTCCTGGGCCTCACATGAGAGAAACATCCCTCTCTTTTATTTATCCCATTATATGTGGGGGCCTCTTTGTTAGAGCAGCTTAGCTTGTACTTGAACTAATTTAGGATAGAGGAGGAGAAGGAGAGATTTTCTTTTGCCTGAGGTGGGGAGTGTGGGGCAGTGGAGATAAAACTGTTTGGCCATGAAGAGTTGTACTGCTCTGGCTCACCAAGAGGGGAAATCAAGAGACACTAGGGCTGAGGACATGGATTTGGGAGCAAGTGGCTCAGGTGAGAGTTAAAGCCAGTCAGTAGATGAGCTCAGCAGAGAGATCATGGAAAATGAGATGAAAGGAGGGCCTGGAAGAGCATCTAGGACAGACATTTGAAGGAGAGAGCCAGTTACTTCATTTTTATGTTACAATCATTTGCTAACATGCCTGTTTTCCCAACTGATTATAAACTCTTTGGGTTATGGATTATAGCTTTCTTATATCTGAATAAAACACCTAGAATACTTTATTTATGAAGAACAGGCATTCAAAATCATCTTACGAACAGCACTCTTGAAATGCTTTATATCTTAGCAGTTAGTTGTGCTTTCAATTTTCCTATTCCTGACTGTAGACTTAGGCCATCCCAAGTCAGTCTTTAAATGCTGGGATTTAGAAGAATGATCACACACACAGATGAGTAACCAGTCACGTGGGCCTGTGGCAACCTTGAGAGAGTCCATGTGCCCAGGTGAAGGGGACAGCTGCCATTCAGTCAAAAGAAAAACAGCTCAATTAAAAATGAGCTAAGGACACTTTGCAAAAGAAGATATCCAAATAGCCAGTTAGCACATAAAAACTGCTCAAGTTCACCAGTGATCAGGGAAATGCAAATTAAAACCATATTGAGATACTTTCACACCCACAAGAATGGCTAAAGCAACACCACCAAAATTACTGATGATACTGAATGTTGGCAAGGCTGTGGAGGAACTGGAACTCTCAAACATAGTTGCAGATGGTGCAAGATGGTACCACCATTTGGAGAACTGTTTGGCAGCGTCTCAAGTTAAACTGACATCTGTCACACAACCTAGTAATTTCCTGTGTAGGAATTTCCCTGAGAGAAATGAAATCAACTCTGTCCACAAAAAGACTTGCAAGCATATTCATAACAGCTTCATTTATAACAGCAAAAAAGTGGAACAGCCCAAATGTCTATCAGTGGAAAAACGGATAAATTAATTTTGGTCTATTCATGCAAGAAGACTACTCAAAAGTTAAAAAAAAAAAAAAAAAAGGAACAGACTATTGATATATTCAGCAACATGGATGAATCTCTCACATGGGGCAAAAGCACCCAAATGCAAAAGACTATATATTGTCTAATCCCATTTATGTGAGATCCAAGAACAGCCGAAACAAAAGTATGGGTGCTAGAAAGAAGAAAGTGTTTGCTTTAGAAGTAGGGAGGAGGTGGGATTGACTGGAAAGAAGCATGAGGGAAATTTCGGGAGTGACGTACATGCCCAACGTCTTGTCTGGGTGGTGATTACATGGATATACTCGCACTCACAAATCATCGAACTGAACATTTAAAAATAAACTTTTTTAAAAAACAACAAAATGAATACTTTTTTTGTATGTATCCATATATTTGGCATTTTGATAATCTTAATCCTTTCTTGTAGATCTAAGTTTCTCTCATTTTTAAAGGATATTTTCTCTGAAAATAGGACTCTGGGTTAAGAGTCTGCTCATCCCCCCTTTTTTTAGCCCTTTAAAAATGTCATTCCACTGCCTCCGGTCTCCGTTTCAGATGGGGTTAACTGTCATTCACATCCCTGCTTCCTTGGATGTAATGCGTGTCTTTATCTAGTTCCTTTTACTGTTTCATGTTTATCTTTGCTTTTTAGCTGCTTGACTATGACGTGCTTAGGTGCAATTTGGCTGTTTGTATTTATCCTGTTTGGGGCTCACTGAGTTTCTTGGGTCTTCAGGTTGCTCTTTTAAAACCAGATTTGGGATGTTTTGCCCATCATTTTCTTAAATATATTATTTTTCTCCTCAATCTCTCTGTCTTCTCTGACAGTCCGGTTATGCATTTGTTAGAATGCTTGATATAGTCCTACAGGTTACTGATACTTCATTTTTTTTAGAAGTCTTCTCCCCTCCCGCCCTGTTCTTTTGATTAGATATCTATTGTCTTTAACTCACAACACTTTTTTTCTGTAGTCTCCTATTTGCTGTAAAGCTCACCCAGTGATTTTTCATTTTAGAGATTCTACTTTTGGGTGCTAACATTTCCATTTGGTTCTTTTTTATAGTTTTAATTTCTCTCTTGCGGTTCCCTACCTATTTACTCATTATGTTTCTCTTTTTCTCCAAGTGCTTGAACATGTTTATAATAGTCTTTAAAATTTCTCATCTGCTAGTTCCAGCATATGGTTATTGCCATATCCGTTTCTATCGACTGCTTTCCCCCTTAATTATGGGTCCTGCTTCTCTGTATGTCTAATTGTAAAAAGAGTATATGTTCATCATTGTGGATGATATATTGTAGGGAGCTTGTATTACATCGTCTTTCTTGAACAGGTGCTGAGTTTGTTGGCAGGCTAAATTACTAGATTCCTCTGATTCTGTCAGGCTTGGTCTTACTCTTTGTTAGGGTGGCACAAGCTGAGTTCGTCTTTCTTCCTGGAGAGACCCTTACTCTAGGACATTGTGGGGACAGAGCCCCAGAGAGCAGGTTCCAGGCTCTTGGCCTCACGTGGAAAGGTGCTGGCTCAGGTGGTATATGGCCATCAACTGTGATTGGATGGCCATCAGCTGTGGCTGGTTGGCTGTCATCTGTAACCAGTGAGCCATTGTCCACTAATATAACTGCCGTGGCGACGCTAGCAGAAAATGAAGGCTAGCAAGAAGATGATGGCTGGCAAGTGCGGACTGCTGTTAGGATGGCGGGTTGCAGATTATGTAGATCCTGCTTCCTGTGTCTCCAGCTCAGCCGCCAGTGAGAATATATTGGTTTGACTCCCCTATCTATGGCTCCACGGGTGTTCCTTTTTGGCCTCACCGTGTCCTGCGTTCTTGGGTGGGGAGTGGGAGCTGAGACCCTGCCTGTCACCCTGCAGGACAGTCATGGTCTTTACTCCTAACTCCTGGCCTTTCTCAGGTCTTGACTCAAGGTACTCGGGGAGATCTCCCCATCCCAGCTGGGCTGGAGTGCGGATGTCTCCGAGCACCGCACACCCTCTGTACTCTATTTAGCTCTCAGTCCTGCAGCAGCGCCCTCTCCCGGGAACCCCTGTGCACAGCCCAGCCTTCATCTGAGAACACATGGGAACACTCTGCCCCCACCACCTCACCCGGCTAACCCCACCCCACCCCCCGGCCCTGCTCTGCTCAGCTTACTCCTCTGCAGTGCTCGGGCCCACAATTTCTAGCTCCTCCAATCACCTTGAACTGTGTTATCTACTTCTTTAGTTCAGCCAAATGGTGGTCACCATCTGGAGTACCTCTCTGTGCTATGGTCTGGTAAATGGCCCCAGGCAGAAAGCTGGGGCTAACATGGATCGCAGTGTGTTTCCCTCTTTTCAAGAATGGCTGGCCTATGGTGTTCATTGCCCAAAGCTTGCAAAAGCTGCCTCATACATTTGGTCTATTTTATAGCTGTATATAATGGGATGTCAAGTCCAATATTAGTTACTCTATTATGGCTGGAAGCAGAAGTCTGGGCATGGGTAGTTGGTAAAAAGCTCGCAGGTGATTCTAATAGGTTTCCATCTCCTCCCCTGGGGAACCTGGTAAGAATTAAGGTCCTAGAAAAGAAAGAGTCATGCAAATAGCTGCCCAAGGCTATCTCAGTGAGACACCATTATTATTTATAGCACAGGATTGATTTTGGGCCACTAAGCAGTCTTCTGATGACAATATTAGCTTTTAGATAGATCTGCCTTTAAGGAGATATATTTCTCATTATAAATTAATAGGTTGGTAATTTCATTTTCTACATCAGGCTCTCGTAAACTTAGTTAAAGGTATTTCCTTGACAGTCAGAGCCATTCTTGGTGTACTAACAAAGAAAACAAAAAAAGCTGATTCTAGTGTAATCCACCAAGGTAAGTGCGCATACTTCACTGCCAGCCTGGTCTCTCCACCTGGACCCATTCTTCTGATTAGCCAAACTCTGACCACATCCTTCATTACCAACTGTTTGGTTTCTTTTTTTAGAAAACTGTTGTGCTAAGGAGCCCTGAGATCCTGATCAGATTCTTTGTTACTGAAGCATGGTGAGTCTTTACATGGTTACTTGCAATGAAGAATTGGTTGAGTTATCTTCTTCACCAGAATGAACTCCCCAAAGACCTGACATTTGGCTGAAAACAGCAATTTTGGTCAAAAAGAGTGACCTGAATATTGCATAAGCATGTACTGTAATCTATATATTATTTTGTTCAAATAAACTGCCAAATTAAGCAAATAGATTGGTGGTACTCATGAGTACCTAAATATGGCTCTTGTAAGTATCTGTGGTTATTCAAATGAATGAGAATAATTCATCATGGCATTAGACAAGAAAAATCAAATGTTAAAAAGTCTACAGAGAGAGAATCATTTGAGTCTTATATCCCATACATTGCCCCTGCTTTTTATGCAAGTAATTTAAAGAGTTTTAAAAACACAAACTCATTTGCCTTCTTCCTCTTGTTAAGGGATAGCCACATGGAAAACCCAATTTTGTTCACTATTTTTCCCATTTCCCAGTGGAGAGATTAAGTCAATGATGTCATTAGTGTTGTTTCTGTAATTGATCAAGTGTATGGAAGAATCACTTCTTCATTGACTCCAGCTGAGCTGTTTTACCCCTAAAAGACTTTCCTGCACCACTGACTGGGTTACAAACACCCCTCTGGGCTCCCAGACCTCTAGCACCTTAGTAGACTGGATCTAAATCATCTGCTTAGGTGTCTGTCTCTCCAACACAGGTGCTTCCTGAGATCAGAGACTGTAACACGTCCCTCTTTTACTCCTGGCACACTAACAGGTATTAATATATCTTCATCAATCAAGTTCATAAAATGAAGCAGTGAATGCTCCACATTCAATATGCTCAGCCCTGACCCGGGGCTCAAAATACAAAGAAAAATAAGAGGGTGATCCTAGGGCTGGTGCCCCCAGTGGTCAGCTTCAAAACCAGCTGGAGCATCACCCAGCCGCCTCCAAGTATGATACATGCAAGGGGTGGATTGGGCAGCCCCTGCACAACAACTCTTCCGCTGTAGTCAGGCCAGTCCTCACAACCAGTGAGCCCAGGGGTCAGTCCCTCCCCTGATGTGCAATTATCAACCAAGACTCAACTACAGGAGGAGGGCACACACAACCCACACAAGGGACACACCTTGTGGGGACAGAGTCAGGAGTGCAGTTTCCAGGCTCTGGGCCTCACGTGGAAAGGTGCTGGCTCAGGTAGTAAATGGCCATCAACTGTGATTGGATGGCCATCAGCTGTGGCTAGTTGGCCGTCAGCTGTAACCAGTGAGCCACTGGCCATAATATAACTGCCGTGGCTACGCTAGCAAGGTGTGGTGTGGTGTGGCATGGTGTGGCAGAGTGTGGATTGCGGATTGCAGAGAGGCAGATTGCAGCTAGCAAGTGAGGTTGCTTGGCAGAGACAAGTAGATGGCAGGTTGCGGATTGTGTGGCTCCTGCTTCCTGTGTCTCCAAGCCAGCCGCCAGTGAGAATATAGTGGTATGACTCCCCTACCTATGGCTCCGTGGGTGTTCCTTTTTGGCCTCACCATGTTCTGTGTTCTTATGTGGGGAGCAGGACCAGAGACCCCGCATGACACCCAACATGACACACCTGGAGTGCATGGCTCAGGTGACAAGGAAGACTGCACAACTGAGCCCCACAGGACACCTACTACATAAGTCCACTCTACTAAGACCGGAAGACATAGTGGCCCTACCTAACACATAGAAACAAACACAGGGAGGCAGCCAAAATGGGGAGACAAAGAAATATTTCCCAGATAAAAGAACAGAACAAAGCTCCAGAAAAAGAACTAAGCAAAATGGAGAAAACATTAGTTATAAGAATGCTCAATGATCTCAGGGAGAACTTCAGAAGAGAGATAGGAAGCATAAAAATGGAGATGGAAGCCATAAAAAAGAACCAGTCAGAAATAAAGGATACAATAATGGAAAGAAAGAATATATTACAGGGAATCAACAGTAGATTAGATGAAGCAGAGGATCCAACCAGTGATGTAGAAGATAAGGTAGCAGAAAACACCCAACCAGAACAGCAAAAAGAACAAAAGAATCCAACAAATTGAGGAGAGTTTAAGGGGCCTCAGGGACAATATTAAGCATATTAACATTCACATTATAGGGGTACCAGAAGGAGAAGAGAGAGAGCAAGGAATTGAAAACCTATTTGAAGAAATAATGATAGAAAACTTCCCTAACCTGGTGAAGAAAATGGATATACAAGCCCAGGAGGCACAGAGAGTCCCAAACAAGATAAAACCCAAAGAAGCACACACCAAGACAACATCATAATTAGAATGCCAAAGGTTAAATATAAAGAGAGAATCTTAAAAGCAGCAAGAGAAAAGCAGTTAGTTACCTACAAGGGAGCTCCCATAAGACTGTCAGTTCATTTCTTGACAGAAACTTTGCAGGCCAGAAGGGAGTGGCAGGAAATATTCCAAATGATGAAAAGCAATGACATACAACTAAGATTGCTCTACCCAGCAACGCTGTCATTTGGAATTGAAGGAAAGATAAGGAGCTTCCCAGAGAAGAAAAAGCGGAAGGAGTTCATCACGACCAAACCAGTATTACAAGGAATCTTAGGGGGACTTCTTTAAGATGGGAGGGGATTAAGGATGGGTGAAAGAGTAAGGGATTAAGAAGCATACATAGGTTGTTACACAGTAGTCATGGGGATATAGGGTATAGCACAAGGAATATAGTCAATTATATTGTAATAACTAGATGGTGCCAGATAAGTACTTGGTCTATCAAGGTGATAGATGGGAATAGGGTTGGGGTCAGGGTGAAAAGGGTGAAGGCATTAAGAAATACAAATTGATAGTTAATACAGTACAAGGAATATAATTAACAATGTTGTAAAGATCATGTAAGGTGTCGATGGGCACTGGACTTATCAAGGGGATCACGTCATAGACTCTGTAGATGTCTGACCAATGCTCTATACACCTAAAGCTGAATTAAAATAATATTGAATGTCAACTATAACTAAATATGTAGGTATATATAGTCACAGGATGTGGAATACAACATAAGGAAGATAGTCGATGGTATTGTAACAGCTATGTAAGATATCAGAGGGGTAGTAGCTTGGGGGTGGGTTATCACTTTATGAGGGGTTTAACTGTCTAACTATTACGTTGCTTTGTAGACCTGAAACTTTATATATATATATATATATATATATACATATATATATATATACATATATATATATATATATATATATATATATATATACATATATATATATAATTAAAACAAAAATAAATCATTACTATCATCAAAATAAGAAAAAGAAAAATAAGAGGGAATCTGTGTACCTCAGAAACTCCCAAGAGGAGGTGACTATATTTGCATACTTTGGATATTATTGTTTGTCAATTAAAATACATATTTTGCAAGATGCTTTTCAGCAATTTTCAGGTTAGATATACATAGCATATCATGTCTTCCTCTTGCTTTTTACTATCTTCCCCAGACACCAATTGAGATCTTACAACATGAAGGCAGCACTCCAGGGTCATGGTGGAACAAGATAAGGACCCAGCTCTGTTATTCCTCACAATTATATGATGTGGGGTTTGCGTTTATTCTCTATAGCCATGATTTATTCATTGTTAAAATGATAGTGGTGGTATTATCTACCTTACCTTTCTCTCAGGGTTGTTATCAGGATCAGATGAAATAGTGTGTGGAAGGGCTTTGTAAACTGTTCACCACTATAAATACTGGATTTATGAAGTCACTGTTTTACAGAGGCAGCTGACTCCAAGTTTCAAGAAGCTGCTTGTCCACAGGGTAGGTTAAGGGCAGCCCTTGATATCCTGAGTTATTCTAGTCAGTCAATTCTGGTTACTGAAGGATTAAACCCACAGATTTAAAAATACTAACATTAACATATATCAGAAAGCAGAATTATCTTGATTCATAAAGAAGTAAATATTTTAGAGGATCACAAAACATAAAATAACTAAAATGTGCTATATGCAGAGATGTCAAAGAATTTTATAAATATCAAAAAATGTGCTGCTGTCACTTTGAATAAATCATGGTCTCAATGAAAGCAGCAGTTTTGTGGGATTGTAGCTGATAATATATTTTCCATGGCAACCAGACCATTGAAGGGGGTTTGCAGTTTTGATATGACTGCATGGGTAAGCACCTGTCTGGGATAGAAACTGACTTCAGAAAATTACATTGACTGGAATAAAATGTAATCATGGCCGTTGACTTCACTGGTTTGAATTTTTCCCAGCTCAGAATGAATATTGTTTTCCTATGGGAGAGCGGGTAATTCCCAGACCTAGTCATGCTGAGTGGTCCGTCTTGCAAAGAAAGCAGTATGTTTGAATTTATATTGTCATGCTCAAATTTCTGACAGAGGGCTAAATCTACTAGACCAAACCTTCTTTAAAATAACACTCTCCACCTCCCTGCCACAGAGCGCTGGATTGTTAGAATACATATTGAATCTCCCTCAATATTGCTGACCAAATTGAATGAGAAGATTCAAATCTACCCATCAGAGAGAATTTTGCATTCCCCATATTTTGAAATGCTGTGTTTTTATTTTCACTCAAGTCAACATATTTCCTAATTTGCCTTGGGGTTTCCTCTTTGACCCATGTGTTTTTAAGAAGTATATTGTTTAATTTCCAAATGTTTGGAGTTTTTCAGGTATTTTCATGTTGTTGATTAATAGTCTAATTCTGTTATAGTCCAAAACATTTTGTATGATTTCAACTCTTTTATATTATCTGAGGTTTGTTTTATGGCTCAAAATATAGTCTATGTTGCTCAATGTTCCATGTGCATTTGAAAAGGACGTGTATTCTGCTGTTGTTGGACAGAGTGCTTTTAATGTCAGTTGGGTCAAGTTGGTTGAGACTATTGTTCAGATTTTCTATCCCTACAGACTTTCTGCCTACTTGTTCTATCAATACTGAGAGAGGAGTGCTGACTCCAACCATAATTGTGGGCTTGTCTGTTTCTCTTTTTAGGTCTATCAGTTGTTGCTTCACGCGATTTGAAGCTCTATTGTTAGGTATATTTAGCATTGTCATGTCTTTTTGTGAATGACTCTCCTTTATCATTATGTAATGGCCATCTTCATTCCTGGTATTATCATTGATCTGAAGATTACTTTGTGTCATATTCACGTGTGATTTGATTGGAGTTAGCATAGTACATCTTCCTTCTAGCCTTTTACTTTTACATTATCTACCTTGATTTTTTTTTTTTTTTTTTTTTTTTGTTGAGAGCCTACTGGCCCATGTGGGAATCGAACCGGCAGCCTTCGGAGTTAGGAGTATGGAGTTCTAACCGCCTGCGCCACCCGGCCGGCCCCTCTACCTTGATTTTTGAAGTGGGTTTTTTTCAGATAGCACATAACCACAGCTTGCTTCTTTATCCAGTCTGACAAACAGTCTTTTAATGGGTGTGCTTAGAAGAGGTTTTGTGGGGACAGAGCCAGCAGTGCAGTTTCCAGGCTCTCGGCCTCACATAGGAAGGTGCTGGCTCAGGTAGTAAATGGCCATCAACTGTGATTGGATGGCTGTCAACTGTGGCTAGTTGGCTGTCAGCTGTAACCAGTGAGCCATTGGCCACTAATATAACTGAGGTGGCTATGCTAGCAGAAAATGGGGGCTAGCAAGAAGATGGTGGCTGAGCCAGCAAGCGGCAGAGTGAGGGTTGCGGATCGTGTGGCTCCTGTTTCCTGTGTCTCCAGCCCAGCCGCCAGCGAGAATATAGTGATATGACTCCCCTACCTATGGCTCCGTGGGTGTTCCTTTTTGGCCTCACCATGTCCTGCGTTCTTATGTGGGGAGCGGGAGCAGAGACCCTGCCTGCCATCCCGCATGTCAATTGCTTTGTTAAACACTGCTTTCTGTTTTAAAACTATATTTCAGGCTAAATGTTTTTAAAGTGTGCAGTAGAAGATAAAAAAAGCAACGTTCACCTTAAGTCTGAAGCTGGCAGAAAGATAAAAATCCATGGGCCTGTTTTGGGGTGGGAATAGCCAGAACAGAGATTGTCCTAAGCTCAGGAGAGGAAGGGGCTAAGAGAAGGTGATGGAAGCCTGCAGGGAAGCAGAAGGCAGCTTCCTCCTCTGTCAGCACTGGGGTCTGGGGGCAGTGGCAGGTGAGTAAGGCCACAGCAGGACAGCGGGGTGATTGAGGACTTCGAAGATGAGAGGCAATTTCACACCAGATGTACATAGTCACAGCTTTCAGCAGCCTGGAAAAAGGGATCTGGCAGGAGGTGTGTAAATGAGGTTAGTGTTGGTCCAACTCAAGCGTGCATATGCATCTCAGCAGGACTTCTGGTCTGGCTGGGAGCACAGCTACGCAGGAGTGTAAGCCGGAGGTCCCCATCTGAACCTCGCTAAGCACTGTACATGGTTTTCTGTCTGGTGGAGTTTATCCAACATGTATGTTTTTAAGGTTTTCTAATAAGTCAGCTTTGCTGGAGAGGGGACCATAAACATTCACCTCACAGCAGTTAACAACTTGTAGCATAAGGTCTCAAAAGGAAATAATCTGCTAGGAGGAGCACCTTATAACACCTATCTCCGCGTTTACACACGGAACAGAGAGTCTTCAGTTATTCCACATTTGGAGAATGCCATTCTAATCAAAAATCAAAGCTACATTTTCTGGGAAATTTTAAAATGTGATTTTAAAAAAATCAAACATTAAACCTGTTTCTAGCATTTGTGCTCGTCCTTCCCTGGACATGGTGCTGGATTCTGGTTTCCTGCAGACCCATTTGCCTTTTCATCCCTCAGCCACCATAGTTTGGGGTTGGCGTTTCTGAGGACAGACCCCACGAAGGCCAACTCCACAGACAGGCCATCATCCCTGGAGGGTGACTGGGGGACGAGAAGCTTTCAAGAGGATGACCAGAGATCCCTGTCTCCACAGGGGACACAACATAACACAACTTACGGCAGTTGGGACCACTCCACAGGGATTCTACCCGTGGTCCACAAAAACTCCATCCCAAACTCTACCCTGGTATATAATTGGATATTACATGTCTCCTCTCGTGTGTGTGTGTGTGTGTGTGTGTGTTTGAGAGAGACAGAGAGAGAGAGATTTAATTTCCTCTTTATAAGACAAACCTAGCTACACTGAGATTAAATCCTATAATCTTTTATCTAGATGTACAGAGTAAATATCAAGGCCATATCACATACAGGTGAGTTTAAAACAAATAAAAAATCCTATAAAAATTATTGGTCCAAAACTGAGAATATATTCCAAGAAAGTAATACAAGGGGAAAAAAATGATTTGCAAACAGTATACTCACTGTTGCATAAAAGCCCCCCTCCCCCCAAAAAAGGTAAAACCCAAATACTCAGAGGGGAAGAGTAGCTTTTTCTAATTTATCAGTATGACAGAATGTTAAATGCCAAGTGTGAAAGGTTTCTTTTTTTGTTTGTTTGTTTGTTGATATGCAGAAAGAGGAATAGGGAAACAGAGTTTTTCCTTCTGTAAGTGGATGGAATGGGTGAGGCCTGACAATGATCACAGCATCCATTGGTCCCAGGCACAGTCAGGGGGACAAGTGGCTTCCGTATGTGCTCAGTAATTATGCTCTTTCCGTTCTTAGGAGCATCTACCGAAATCCTGGTCATCCTACCGGATTTCCCTGAAAATAAGACCCAGCCACAAATCAGCTCTAATGCGTCTTTTGGAGCAAAAATTAATATAAGACGTGGTATTATTTTACTCTAAGACCCGGTCTTATATTGTGTTATATACAATATAAGTGATAGGAGTGTCTTATATTAATTTTTGCTCCAAAAGATGCATTAGAGCTGATTGTCCAGCTAGGGCTTACTTTTGGGAAAACAGGGTACGAGGCCCATCTCAGATAGCTGTTCCTCCACAGAGCCTTTGATTGTGAGCTTGAGGGCATGAGTTGAGTCTTGTTCCTCATTAACCGGAACATAACACTAGGTGGTCCCTGGCCCATGTGGTGCCTTTGTGCAAATTAGAAAAAAGCCCTTCTTCCTCTAGGAGGCAGCCTCCCCATGCAGGCCAGGGCACAGGGCTTGTGAGTGGCTGCAAGGGGCATGCATTTCAGCCCCCTCTCAGAGGGGTGCCCTGGTGCAGGATATAGTCTACTTCACCGTCCACGGACCCTGCCTAGTCTGTGTCTCCTATTTACTGGGTGCTCAATAAATATTTGTTGAACTGAGGTGGAGGAGAACTAAGTTCTTCTTGTTGGTACTTCTTACAGATGTCCCAGCTTTAGCCAAAATCTTTGACCAACTTTCCGACCTTTAAAACGAGGTGGACAGACGACAGTTATTAAAATCTGCAGCGGCTACATCCAAAGTGCTCAGACCCTTGTTAAATGAATGGCCCCACATGTGGGCAGTGCCTTCGCAAGGTGTGCTATAATAACGCATTGGTCTTTGTCCCTTGTTCCTGGCATAGAGCTCCTAAAGCCCTTTGAGTTTCCTGAGTGATAGGAGTGTCTTATTATTTATTCATGATGAGCTCCTTTCAATCACACCAGAGTTTATGCTAATGAGGTGACTTACAGGTGGGGACCCTAAGACAGCCTCAGGGTGGGGCCGGTCACCAGAAAAACCAAGTGATTAGAGGGCAGGAGCTTTCAGTCCCAAACACCTACCTCTAGAAAGAGGGGAAACTGGAGAAACTTTTGAACAAAGGCTCTCGAGAGCTTCCAGGCTGGTGAGCACTTTTAGGTGCTGGCAGAGTGACGTGTCCAGAGAGGGCATGGAAGCTCCATGCCCCCAGCCCCTCCAATACCTGGCCCCATGCATCTCTTCCACTTGGCTGTTCCTGAGTTGTGTCCTTTATAGTAAACTGGTAAAGGTAAGTAAAGTGTTTTCCTGAGTTCTGTGAGTCACTCTAGTGAATTATTAAGCCTGAGGGGACAGTTGTGGGAACCCTGAATTGATAGCCAGTTGGTCAGAAGCACAGGTGGCCCCTAGGACCTGTGACTGGCATCTGAAGTGGGGGCATCTTGTGGGACAGGCCCTGAACGTGTGGGGTCTGTGCTGTCTCTGGATCATTAGGGTCAGAATTGAATTGTTAGACACCCAGCTGGTATCAGAGGACTGGTGGCTGGTGTGGAAAAATCTCCTGACAGCTGATGTCAGAAATGGTGTCAGAATACATCACTCACTAGGGATGTCTCTGAGTTTACTTATAAACCAATTGCCAGCAAATTCCTACTCAAAAACGATTACAATCAGGGATTCCCAATCAGTGTGGGATAACACGTATCAAAATCTCTGGTAAGGGGAACCATTCAAACTATATACTGTCTGGAAGATTCTACAGTAGCTTCAGCAGGGAAGTCCCAAATGGGAACGTACTGAGTGTGCAGTATGTCCGTACACACACCAGGAGATTCCCTTCTGTGGTTGGTTCCCAAAAGCACCTTTAACCCAGATGGGACCTGACGCAAGCCTGACAGGTAAAGGTGAAGGAAGGAGGAAGAGAAGGAAGAGGATTTTCCTCCCCTTTTCTCTGGCCAATACTGTGTGTAATTTCAAAGTAGGTGGAATTTCTTTTGCATCTTCCCTGTCGACACCCTGTCCCCACCCACCTGGGACTCTCCCCCTAGAACCTCTTGCTGCCCAGAGCCCACCATATGGATGCCCCCTTCCAAGCCTGTCCCAAATTACTTACTGCCCCCTCCCTTGTCCCTGACCCAACTCAAAATCCCTCTTCCTTCAGTGTAATTCAATGATTCTCAGATTTCATTGTACTTACTAAGCACCGTGGGAATGTAAAAAGACGCCTAGATCTCACCCTCAAATATTGTGACCCTGTTGCCCTAGGTAGGTCCTGGAAATCAGTATTTAAAAAGCAGTCCAGGTGATTCTAACATGCGGCAGGGCTGAGAACCACAGGAAAGCTTGTTCGGGCCAAATGCTAAGAGGCTTTGAATTTCTGGGTGTGGGTGTGGACAACTGATGGCTCCTTACAAACAGAAAATGGTAGAATTCAGGGTGGTGTGTGAACGGGGATGAAAAGTTTAAGCAGTAATTTTGCGATCCGGGGGACAGGCCAGCTGTGTTCTGGGGTCGCTATATGTGCCCCTAAACTACTCTGACTTTTTGCAGCTTCTTTGCTTCTTCCAGGTCTGAAGTCACAACCTGTAGAAATTCCACATCCCCCACCTTCCCTCAGGGCCCCTCATTGCCTCCCCAACATCTGACTCAGGTGACAAGAGACCTAAATAAAGGTAGGGCTGTCGGTCAGGAGGTAGGACTGACCATTCCCTTTCTATATGATCATTCCTAAGGCGGGTTTGTAAGCTTAATTCTCTTTCCCCTCAAGGGAACACCTTGCAGGTCCAGACACTAGAGTTTACGGCCTTCACAGTTACCCCGCCCCCCACTGCTGTGCTGAGGGGCCCAGGCTGAGGTGCTACCCAGGCCTTCCGGCCTCCCCCACACCCCATGGCTGTTTCATTTGGCAGGCGATTTCTGCTTCTATTCTTAGCACTAATGCAGAAACGAAAGAAGACTTCAATACAAAAACTCAATGTAATCCTGTGTGGTGCCTGCTGCATCCAGAAACTTCTGGAAAGGGCTGAGAGGGAAGTGGCTCTGCGTTCGGCACACCTGACCCAGTGGGGTCACCGCGGGTACCTGTACCCCTAGACCTGAAGCTCGGCCACGGGGGGTGCAGAGGTCCTCTGCGGAGGAATACACCCTAGAGTGGAAGATTTCTCCTCTGTTTCCAGATGCAAGGAGCTACACACCTTATAGTTATGAGTCACCTTTACAGAATGCTTTATCACCAGCGTCTTCTTTAATTGACTTTCCTTTTCATGAGGGGGAGCAAGGGACAGAGAGGTTAGCCAACTCGTTCTACTTGAACCTGGGCCATTTGCCTGCAAAGCCCATGCTTGTGACCATAAGGCTCCCAACCCCCTAAGAACTCATCCACTCTGTGGAGACACATACAGACACAAGGAGACACAGAGTCCCTGTGGACCTTGGCTTTCCAGGAGCTTCCCTGACACACTGCCATCGCCGTTCCTGGCAGGCCTCTCAGAAAACCTGCATCCGGGTTCATGCCCTCAGCGGGGCGGGCCAGGTGGGGGTGCCTCTGCTGCTGAGGCTGGAAAGGAGAGCTGTTATTTACTGCTTTCCTACAGGGGCCCCACTCTTCATAGAGGGGAGAGGAGGCCATTGCTGACCTCTCTTGAAGTCACAAAATTCACAGCGAAGAAAAAACAATTGTTTTAAGGTTAAAAAAAAGTGAGGGCGGGGTGGGGCGGCGGAGAAGCTATGTTTGGACATCACTACCCTGTCCACTGCACATCCGCGGGGCCAGGTTCCCCGGGGAAGTAAGGCTCCATGCCTACCTGCATGGCTGGCCTGGAGGAAAAGGCGCTGTGCCACCCACCGGGGACAGCTGGGAAGGTTCCAGTCCCTTCGCTGCTGGAGGAAGCCGCACCCACGCAGAGTGGGCTGTGCCCAGGACAGCACTGGACGGGGGAGGAATAGAGAAGCATAGCAGGCCAAAGGACTGGACGTGCTTATTTCTCCTTTGCTGCCTGCTTCCTGGGGAAACGGAATAACACATCCTCAACAGAGAAATGGGGTCAGGAAAGGGAATGGCATCTTCCTTTGGTCTGATCCTTGGCCTCAAGTGAAAACCCATCCCCCGTGACGTCTGGGGGATTGTCCTGTCATTTGTGAGGTCTCTTAAGATTGAGACTGAATGCTACCGTCCTGTCAGCTGAAGACTAGGAGTTTCAGCGTGAGCCCCAGCATTGTAACCCACCCAAATTTGCGTTGTTGACCCTGTTCTGTATCCCAGAGCATTCCAAGGCAGGGTATAAGTGGCAGGCAGCCGTGGGACAACTGCATCTTACAGAGAGCGCCTCGTGTAGTCCACCAAAGCCCGGCTGCTTCCCTTGGAGCTCTGCCTGCCCAGGGGATGCCTAAATGGGGGGGAGCTTGTCACAGCGCACAACACAGATGGATGGAGGAGCTGCCATCTGCGAAGTGCAGAGTCAAGGCCTGATTAGTTCCACTGTGAACTGTTAGGAAGCTGTCTTTATAACCACAGAAACATAAAAACTACGGCTCCCTGCAAGGCTGCAGCAGCCACTGCTGTGCTGGGTAAGAGACTTCATTTGTCTGGGCAGGATTGCTCCGGTTTACCGCGGGAGACATAATTGCTTTTGTTACACATTCATTTACAGGTATCAGGAACAGACATTCTCTCCGTGTGTTATTTTCAATGCCCTACTTACCAACTTCATCCCTGATGTTTGCAAGTTCGATTGACAGCTCTTTTTCTTTCACAAGGGCACTTTCATTCTGAAAAAACAAAACGGACACTGAGAGTCTCCTAGTTTTATGCTCGATAAGCACTTTCACATGTTTAATTAATGAATCATATTAAGCAAATATTTATAAGTCTAGCCCTTAAGGAAATAATTTTCTCATTATATAAGCATATAAAAAATGTACAAAGCCAAGTCTGACTCATTCATTTGTATCACACTCAAAGCGCAAAGCTTGCAATATAATGTTAATAATATCTATACCACATTCTTATATAAAACATCCTACAATATTTCTTTGTCTTAAACATTAATCTACTGTTATATATTGTTAAACATTGTTAATTATTATCATTATTATGAGATTTTTGACCATGAAAAATGTCTATGCCATGATGCTCTGAAGAGGTAAATGCTTATTTTCCTACCGGCCTCTGCAACTGACCCTTTTGTCCACACAAGCACGGTCAGCTCCCTAATGAATAATGGGCACAAAACGGAACACGAAGCATGTCCCTTTGTAATAATACCAACACCAAAACGTAAGGTTTCCTAGGTTTTTGTTTTGTCTTCTGAATCAAAGAAGGAATGAAAGGAAAACTCACACTTGAAGTATTATTTAGTGCAAAGAGCGCCATTTGTCATTAAATGACAGCTAAGCTGTTTTTAGATCAAATACATTCTATGAGAGAAATAGTTGAAGCGATGCTGAATTTGAAATCTGGGCTGTTGAGTCACCATAAGCATTTATACTTCTTAGGGTTTTATCACTACTATAATAACTAGGAAACGTGCTAGATAAATTCTCTTCAAGTTAGGGATCCCGAAAATATAGAGTCTGTCATTCTGCAGAATGCACTCCCCAAGCAAACCTTTCTAAAAGGAGGAATTTTGGCTAAAATGTGTACCAACTATCTAGCATGAATAGCATTAGGGCCTTGTGAAAGTTCTTTCTTTATTAACCCCCTTTGACTTTGATTTCAACACCTTTGAAGAAACTGCCAAATGTGAATAGACAGCTGTCACAGTCTCGTTTCTGTGTGTGCTGCGCTGAGACCCGGTAACACGCATGTCACTTTGGGTTGAGGGGAGGGTCTCAGGTTATCCAAAGGGCATTTGCTAGGCAATGTCTTCATTTCATAATGCCAAAATAAAACTCTGTCTGCAGAAAACACAGAGCTATTTTAGTCCCAGGCACCAACAATTATTAGCTTATGGTCCTCTTAGGACCAATGTAGCAATAATACATCCTTTAAGGAAAAGGGGACCCTTTCTTATTCATGCAGCTCTTACCTTCCGACCCAGCCCATAGCATCCTCGCCTTGCCTGCATTTGAAGGCTAGAAACGCACCTGAGAGCGTACATTGTCCTAATCACTACGTGATGCTGCAGGTCGTCATGAGGGTTGAATAAATTAATATATGTGAAGTAGTTACATGGTGCCTGGCACTTGGGAAGCTCCATTCAACTGGTATTATTAGAATTCCGTTACTTCCTTCTATTTTATTTGCACCCTACAGCTAATAGGTGGTTTTCATATTATGTATCAAAATGTGTTTAAAATTGTTATATCAGTCTTATGCCCCTTTCTTCTTTGGCACCTTCTTGGCTCTGCCCTGATTCTACTCCAAGTTCAAAAACTGGGGACACCAGAAGAGGGGATGTGTTCTAATCAGACAGATGGCGGGGATTATATGCTCATTCTCACAGCAGCATTATACGGCCAGCAACATTCAGCCCGTCACTACAAGTTAAGAAAATTTAGTATTCTGGAGAGGGTAAATTTCAGTCTTTGCCCTGCAATCATCTTAAATTAGTGAAAAAAGCTAACTCGTTTCTACCATCGAGAGTAATTGTGGACACTCGTCTCTTCAGTTCCCAAGCACAGCCAGTGGATTGAAATACTGTTCTTATCCATCCACAAACAGCATCACCAAAGCATTCACTCTGAGTGTAGAGCGGTGCAGAGCTGGACAGGGTTAGGCAGGGACAGCCAGAACTTAACAAAAACAACAAGCTAACTTGAATTTCTAACCTAAAGACAACATTTCCCTCAGCTCCAGGGAACACCTTTGGAAAAGGAGTCCTAGGGGATGTTAACATCCTGAGGGGTCTCCCCTGTCATATCGAACTACTCCACTCTTTCCAGCCACTGGAGAATAGGACATTTTGGGGAGAGGTGGCTGGAAGGTCCTCAGCAGGGAGGAGGGCGGGTGTCAGGTGTCAGCTGCAGGCAGTGCCGAGGAAGGCAGAGATAGCTGATGATGACTTTGGGACTCGAATTGTTTTGGTGAAAAGCTAATGCTTCTCTCTGTGGCCAGGCCTGCCCCTCCGTCTTGGCTGTAGGAGAAACAAAGTGAGAGAAGAAAAGAAGAAAGAAAAAAAGGGAGGGGGTGGAAGAGAGAAGAGATGGAAGGGGAAACAGAAATGAAACAGGTGGGGATTGGGGACACTATGCCCTCTCCATTTGGGGAAGCAGAGGCCATTGAGAGATGGAGAAGACTGAATGAACATGACCCCAACCCACCCTTATCCCCACCCTTTTGTAAGCGCAGGCTGTAAAACCAGCCAGTTTCAAACTAGTCAGATGGCTTACTAGGGAAGGGTCTGCTGTCCAGGGTGAGCAACCAACCCGATGGCTGAAATGTCAGTATTAACACAAACATTTCCCAAACAATTCCTACATGTCAGGCGCAGAGCGAGGTAAGCCTCATTACTCCTCCAAAAACTGTCTAGTGGGTCCTGGTTCTAACCCCCTTTACGGAAGATGACACTGCAGCTATATGGCTAAGTAACCAGCTGGGAAATGGCAAATGCAGGCGTTTGAACACAAAGTCCACACTCTTCATCAGACACTAACACACCGAGATTCTCTCCACAACGTCACGATCCAAGTTGCACCGACCCCCAGATTGAATCTGAGTGCTTATTACCGCGAAGATTTTTCATGTCTAACGGGAGAGAGGCAGCATTCGCTCCTGACCACTCGTTTCCATGAAAACCCCCCGAGTGCATTCACACCCCACCACCACCTGAACGCCCTGTATTTGCCCTGGGTGTTGATGTGTCTGCTGTGTGTCCGCGGAGCGTACATGGGCCTGTAACTTCAGATAGGGCAGCTATTTGGCTTTCCCGACCCCCTTCCCCCTTCTGACGGCTTCTGAATGAATGTATTGCTGCTTAAGGTGCTGGCACACAGCTCTGCTGGCTAAGGCCAGCCTGTGCAGGTTGGCAACAACCCTTCTTCCTTAAGTGCTTGTTTTGAAATACCAATTTCTCTAATTTGTGCATTCTCTGCATCCATGACGTTACCTTTTGTTTTCTGCCGGCCAAACCAGAATGGCTAGTGCTGCCTTGCAAAGGAATGAGTCATCACGTAGGCCCTGCAGGACCACTGTCCTTCAGGCAAGAAGTGAACTTAAAGGGACCGTCACTCTGGACTCCTTGCCTCACAAAGTTATACTTCATCCCTGGTGGTCAACAGATTCCAACAGCTGTCTTGCAAGGTCCTTCGGTCGTGTTGAACACCCAGGAGGAAGGCTGGCCCAAGGACTCCCCCTGAAAGCATCTCCTGCCACCACTCCCCTTTGTTCCCCCACCTAAGCCAGGTCCAGGGCGATGACACAGTGTGATGACTAAACCCTGAGTGAGGCCTCATCTGACGGCCTAGTGTTAGATCAGTGCTTCCCTACATGGGGAATGAGTGGAAAATTCCTAACTGGTGCCAAGTACATGAGCTCCTACTTTCACCCCAACGGGCTAAAAATAGACCTCAGTATTAAGCATCCAAACTATCCTAGTGATACAGTCCAGAAATCGCAAAGTCTAAGAAGACCATCCCTCTAAAATGACTGTTTACTCTGAGACAGGCTTAGCTGGAAATGGACATTTGGAGAACATCCATCCACGCCCCAGGCCAGCAGCTGTGTCTCTGTAACTACCACTTTTATTTACTCACGTACGTCTGCTTTACACTCCCAGTTCTCTGTTGTCTGCAGAGGGGTACACTGCATTCACAGATGGAGTCCGAGAGCTGTCCCCCCGAGACCTCCAGCTCTCCCCTCCATCCCCTCCACTAGCCCGCGACAGACCCCTGCAAGTCTGCTACTGGTTCCCACGCTAAGGGCTGCTCACAGACTCTTTCAGGGCAGGCTGAAAAGATAGGAAAGATTAGTTGGGAGTCTTTGGGTTTACATACATATATTTTAAAATTTACATAGAATGCGCCACCTTTAAAAAAATAGTCAGGTGGGAAAGAGGGAGCTGATAAAAACACTCATGCTGCCTTCAGTCTTCTCTAGATACAGAAACCCACAAAGCATACGACCTGCTAATCGTCCCATTAACGGCAAGCAACTGATGTGTGGCTGGGCCCCAAGCAAGCCTGCCACACTGTTACTGTGCGTGCCTGGTCCGTGGGAGCTATCCGCTCAGTGGTGGAGGCCGCACATGGGAACTTGGTGGTGGGAGGAAGTGAAAAGCCTGTCCAGTTAGCATCATCATGTGGTTCTTGGTGGGCATCAGCCATCTAAGAAGCCCCTCCTTAAATCAGAAACCAATGGAACAGCCTGTTTATTATTAAAACTGAATGTAGGGTGAAACTGAGGTGCTTTCACCACAACTAATCCATAAATAGGAAATGTATACCAAACAACACATTTTTACTGACTGCCTACTATGTGCCAGGCAGAATATTTCTGCTTTAAGGAGCATTAGAGTCTCCTAGAGTCAGTAAATGAATAAGCAATTATAAAACAATATGACTCACTGGAGCAGGGCTGGCTTGGCGATTTCCTGAGACCAAAGGATGAATAAACAGGAGGACATGAAGGGAGCTCCCCAGGCCAAGACCCGGAGACCTGGCGGTTCTTTCTGGGAGCCTCTCACCCACATCAGATGGGCCCTTTTCTTTTCCTCGCCAAGTCTATGCCTCTGCTCTGATTCTCCCGGCAAAAATTCCTGATTGGCTACAACGGGTACCGATGGTAATTTCATAAAATTCACTGCAGTTTTCACTCTCAGCTCCCTCTTCCTCACCTGGTATTTTTTAAAAAGGTGGGGCATATATGAAGATCAGACAATTAAATTCGCGACCTTTCCACCACGTAAATACACGGTGGAAAGTTTGTGAACTTACTTGTCCGACTTTGTATATGTAAATTAAAAAATATATATATGTGTAAGCCCAAAGACTCCCAATTAATCTTTCCTATCTTTTTAGCCTGCCCTGAAACCACTGCAGATCGGGAAAATTCAACCACCTAAGCTGGGCCACTTTTTCCCAGGCTAAGCAAAAGAAGCACAACAGGGAGCTGAATAAGAGATCTATAGAATTCTGGTATTTGAGGAATCACCCATATACTTTTTATTGTGCATTTTTGAAATTCAAAGTAACATACATACACATGAAATTACACAGAGGTTAAATTAATTTTTCATTCTTCCCAGAAACAATATTACTTTTCACTTCAGGCTCCACGAGTTCAGGTTGGGATTTAATTCTACCTGGTAGAACTTGGTCTTATAGGGAAAGATTTTTCTCTTGTAATTCAAAATGAACCAGCCATAAGGAGACATCAACAGAACTTCTAAGTCTTAAGCATTGTTTTCACATGCCTTTGGTGAATGCCATATTCATTTTCAATATCAATTTTGTGAAGATTGGCCAGATTCATAATGTAACTGTGGAAAATTCCTTTGGGAGGTGGACTGACCTTTTGTTTTTCATTTCAATTATTATGGCTTTAAGGCAGCAACCTATGCCATGCTTTGACTTAATCAGTGAGTATTATTTTTTCACATATAATTAATACAGACCACCGTATTTTTGCATCTGCTTTTCTATGCTGACATGAAATTTAATATAGACTGACCAAAGGGAAAGTTTCATTCACATTTAATGTCTACTTGTGTGAAAAATGAGTATCTTGTTTTAAAAATCAGAATGATTAAACTTAGTGCTTAATTCCAGCCGTTGCCCTTGTGCATGCTAGAGAGAGTCAGTGGTTACAAAAACAACTAGTTTACCCAAGAGGCTGCAGTGAACCGGGGAACGAACGTCATGCCCTACCTGGGTTACTAAAGAACAATTCGAGGGGACAGAGAATATGGGGCCCAAAGAGAAGGAATGGGACTCCCAATGTAATGCTGGGAAATCCTGGGTCTCAGAGTGAGCAAAACGAAGGAAAATTAGCTACTACCATGATTTTTCATCCATTTATGAATCACTTGCGGAGTTTCTTGATCTTTCTGGATTCTATCTGATCACCTTCCCAAATTTATTACTGTCAGATCACCCACGCATACCTGAGAGGAACAGTCAGAGGCCCTCTCCCAACTCCCTCCCCTACCAAGAATTTAGAGAAAAGGGAAATAAGATAGTCTATGAGATTATAATAATCACAGAAAAGGGTAGGGTCGAGATGTGCAAATTAACCTCTAAAGGGACAAGGCAGAAACCAAACCAGCAAGTCAAGGTGAACAATGCAAAGGGAGCTTAGAAGAAGCCATAACAATCACACAGCCTTCTCAGCTGCATGAAGGTCAGACTTCAGGGTTGATGGCTCATGGACACCCTAGGCTCTGTGGCCACTGAATGCCTAAATATTGTGGCTCAGATTCCATTCTCATCAAAGCGTCTGATGATGCTAGATGTTGACACTGAAAAGAAATAACAAGTTTCTTGGGCTAGTTATCACTCATTTGCTTGTCAGTTCTATTTCTTACTGTTAAAAAGCAAGTTGGCATTCTAGTTTATACAGCTAGTTTATTTCTCTTCGTAACTCAACGCCCCTAAAAGCGGTCTGCTCTGGCAGGTTAAGGGTAAGGAGTTTCCGAACACACAGAGCTGCTGGCTTGATCCAGGAATGAACTCTTTGGGATCCATCTGGGTGTCCCAAAGGCCTCACTGGGGCATACTTTTCCTTTCAAAAGTCTTTCTAAAGATTGCCATTCTGCTCTGTGTATAAAAAAGCAGCTCTAATAAATGTGAAAGAAAGTAACCTCACAGGGTGATGGGATCATAAATCCCTAACTGGCCAGGTCACAGTGGGTAGTTATGTCCTACGCCTGTAATAAGCCAGCCTTATCCACTGTTCTTGCATATCTAGGCTAACACACCTTTGAAATGCCAAACTCATCCTCTTTTTCAGACCCCACAGAGGCGTGACCACCCTGAAGAGAGCAATCCTCCTGTTAACTATCCTGTATCTTGCTTTCTCCCACCTTCGTGTAATCTTCCTTACACTTCCTCCTTTAAGTCCCAATGTATAAAAAGAAACTGCAAAACTGTCGTTCTCAGGAGCATTTGAGACCTTGCTTCCCAGCACGTTATCAGTTTGGCTCAAATACTCTTCTACAAATTTTTTACAGGTCTGGACATTTCTTACATTGACAGCCCAAAAGGCCAAGATAGATCCCTACTTCTTGTTAACACAGGTTGAAAAACCTGGGCCTGGCTTTCAGCCTGGAAGATATCTCCCCACAGTTCCCATATGCTCAGCTTCCCACAGTGTTTATCCTCTTCTTCCATCAAACTCAGCCAAAACACCTCATGCCTACCTTCTTCTCACCAGTTCATCAAAATACCTCCCCATTCCTCAAAGTCCAATTCATGTTCCACTTGTTCCAAAAAACCTTGCGTATGATCCCAGCACTGATTTCTCCTTTCACTAAGTTCCAGAAACAGGTATGGTCAGAACCACATACCTTCACTTAATTATACTCCACTCTTGTACTAATGTTTGAATTGCTCTTTATGTGTTATTGTTGCCTACTTGTCATAATTTCTCCAAAAAAGGTAGCAGTACAATTAAACAAATAACTGGTAAACTCCATTGGGCAAAATGTGCCTTTTAAGAAATCTTTGATAGTCCCCATAATATCTACTCACAGAGCCAAGCAGTAATAAATATTGTCAATAAACAGGTTTTACAAAAGTTGTAAACACATAAGCACAATCAGCTCTTAAAACCCATTTGTTCATTTAACACATTTTTATTCTTTATACTCTAGGCAAGATGCTATAGTTTCTCCCAACAAATTAATGCTAAAGAAGCCTCTTCAGATTTGTATTTCTTATCTCCATCTCTGAAACTGAGTGCTGAAAAGTATCTTTAATTGTCCTATCATTTTTTTCAGAACATCTTGAGCTGCACCCTGATCAAACTGTTAAAAAAGTTATTTTTCATTTCTCAAAATTAAGTTTTTAATTTTGTATCCATGTAAAGTTCTCAGGAAATGTTTCTTTATTTTTTTTAAGGGTTATTAAGCTGTGCTAAATTATCCAGAAACAACTTTACAAACAACTTTATCAGGCCTCTTTCAATGCTGCTGCTGCGGTTCTTAGAGCTGATTAACGGACTACAGGATTTTATTGTAAGATTTAAAGGGATCCCCTAACACCCCTCAAGGGAATGCAGGTAACTACTGAATAAACAAATGATTTTGGCACATTGCCTGTGAAGATCTCCGGAAAAGTGGGCAACTAAATAAAACAATGATTTTCTTTTAATTTCAGAAAAGAAAGCCCTTAGTTCCTAAAATGAGCACCCATGAATACCTATGTACAACTTCTCCATCAGGAATACCGTTCAAAAACATAGCAAAGAAAAGTCAAGTGTGGGTGTAAACATAGTGAGAAAATTGGTAGAGGCAGTATAAGCTTTTAAGCTTTCATCAGTAAAAAAATAATTTGTATTGAGTTGGAAGTTTCAAAACTAAAACGTTTGAAAGTTACTTAAACATCCCACTGTTAAAGAGATGAAATAACATTTAGTTATCTTCCAAAATCCCCGAATGAAAAAGAATGACACAGGGATCATTATTTTCAAGAATTTGATTTGAAACAAAAAAGGACAGTTTCACTTTAAAACTTTTTCCTCAAAAAAGGTCTGCATATTACAGCTTCTATTTCTACAAATTTTGTACAAAGGTTTAGTAATATTAAAATATTTTATATGTAGCAAATGCTTCCCTTTTATTATAACTATAATTATAAGTTTTCCTTCAACACCTTTTTGTGACTAGTTCTCTTGAAAAAAAGGGCTTCATCACTTCAGTGTTAGATTTGCAAACCATCGCATGAAAATGTTTTGTATTTCTATTTGTTAAAAGCACACAAATGTGTACATAAACACAGCAAAAGGCAAACCCATTGAAATAGTTATTTCTATTGGAACAAAAGTACTAGGTGACTTAAGATACCCCTTTAATTTTCCTCAGTGGTACTCCCAGGTCAGAGCTCATAAACAGAACTGAACGCTAAGATGTTCCCAAGTGACCTCCTTGTAATGAGTTTTATATTAAGCCATATATTTCCCTTCACCTGGTTCCATACTATACCTTGAGCTGTCTATACGGCTGATTTTCACATGGGTAGAGGCAATTTCAACCCCTTGTTAAATAAATCCCACTTCATGCATCTTTGAGAAATCCAAACGAACAGGAGAATGAAACATATTACAGAGACAAGATTTCTTGCCAACACATTTCCAATAGTAAATTAAAGCATGTCCTAATCCGTCTGCAAGCTCACAGGCAAACGCCAAAAGCAAAGAAAGGCTGGGTGCAGCAATTGTCATACAATTCTCGCTTGCATTCCATGTCCAGCACCCTGGCTGTGAGTTTCCTCGCACGAGGGACCTGAACACACCCACAGACACTGGCTGGTGACTTTTCAGCTCTGTGTTATTCCCCTCGTGCAATGCAAAGAAACACAGAGAGAAGCACTGCACCGGTGCTTTCTTCTCTGCCCTTAAGAAGATAAATTACACGGATGGACGCTCTTTGTGAGAAAGAGCGGTAAACTTTCAAAGTTAGCAGCGGGCAGAGAGGAACATGCCTGGCTAAATGAACTCCCCCCTTGAGTATCTCTGGTCTCACAGGTGCATTAAATGCACTAAGAATATTCCAAGGATTTCTTGGCAGTTGGGGTTTCAAGATGTTTGAGCAGAGCCCGACTGTTGTTTCTGGGAAAAGCAACAGTTACATCCGAGGCTGCAGGAGCCCAGAGTTACGTAAGGCACCGCATAGCGAAGGAGAGCAGCGCGCTGGAACCGGGAGGGACAGCCTCCTGCTCACCAACAAAGGGGAGAGGGACCCAGGTGGCAGCGCAGGCAGTCTCCGTGCCCTTCCGAGGGGGGAGGGGAGAAGAGAGAGAGGGAAGGCAAAGTACCGTCTTGTCCAGGCACTGAAGGCAGATATAAGGCTTGCAGCCGCCGTGGCCCATCCCGGCGGCCGGCTGGCCCTGGGACCGCCTTCATTCAACGCGTCAGCGGTAATTCCTCAGGCGAGGTGATGGCTCACACCGAAGGGGCGCGCCTGGAGCTGTCACAACCTCCACGTGGTCCCCATCGGCTACCTTATTTCTCCTAATAACTTCGGGAATCCGAGAGCCAGAAGAGCCGGAGGAGGGGCGCCCGGCGCAGCGTTTCGCTCCCGCTGCGGGAGAGGGAGGGCGGGGGCCCGAGAGGGAGGGGACAGGCGGAGGGAGGGTCCCTCGGCCCCCGGAATGCTCAGGACGAGGCCCGTCCACAGCCGCGGAACAGAGGAGCGTGTAGCAGTGCCGTCTCCCCGGAGGACGGCCAGCCCGCTGGAGCTGGAGCCGCTGCCTGCGCGGCAGACGCGCCCGGAGAGGGCGCCGGGGGCGGCCCCGAGCCTGGGCTTCCGCGGGCCCCCGCGCCCAGGGCCGTGGAGGCAGCCGACGCAGGCCCGGCTCTGCTCAGACGCGGGCGTGCTCTTCTCCTGAAGCGTACACGCAGTGTGACCGTGCTGTGCACGGCCTCTCCTCCTGTCCCTCCTCCTCGCCCGGTGTCGGCTGCCTCTGGGACCGATTACTCATTTTCAAATTTGTGTGCCGGGAGCAATTTTTGCCTTGTTTGATGAAATCTTTACATTTGAAATATAATTGTGAAATTGCTTGCCTAGGCACACATTCACAAACCATTCAAGTGGCCTGAGTAATTAAAATTGGGGTTTGAGGCAGACATTTCTCCCCGCATGTCAACATAAAAGCCGGAGAGAACTTGATCTTTCTGGGCAATTTGTAATTTTTCAAATAGTTAAAAATCAAAAAGGGAAGGCGGTAGGGAGCCAAAGGTTTTTCCAAAAGAGATGTGGCATTTAAAAATGTATTTATGCAATCCTGAATGTAAAGATGGGGATATTTACAAGATTAACTTTGTATTTCCTGACACCTCAAAGGAGAAATCCTGAAATCTATCACCTGCAGAAACATACAATTAGATTTTTGCCCATTAAATTTGCCTAAGGCTATAAGCAGCCAATAGTTGTTCACATTAGATAATTTTACTAACTTGAGATTTTCCAAACAGATTTTAATTGAGTAGCATAGAAGACAGCAAGGATATTTGATGACCAAATAAGAACAGACTGGAATGTTTGCCCTAAACTTGAAAGAATACACTCACATCTTCCTTGTAAGCTAACAAGTAAATTAGCCCAGTGCATTGGGTGGGCAATATAGCTGTCCCTCCCAACATGAGAATGTACATACCCTTTGAGCTGCCATTGCCTCTGTCCCACAACAGTACCTAAACAGGCAGGGGGGAAGTATGCCCGAGGGGATTCAGTTTAGCATTGTTCGGACCCGCAGAGAAATGGAAACAAGCTTAGATGCCCAACACCTTCCCACAGCATGGAAAGGTGATATACTATCGAGGGGAAAACAAACTTTTTAAAACACAAAGCGAAACTGGACTCACACATACATCTGTCTAGAATAAAGCTTTTTGGAAAGAGACACACTTTTCATATAATAGCAGCCCTCCCTTCGGGAATGAGAAATAGGGGTCAGGGAATAAATTTCCACGTTTTACCCTCTTGCCAGCATTTGTTATTTTGCTTGTTTTACAATGAGGTGTAGGAAGGAGGCAGCAACCACTGCCTGGGCTCTGTGATGTCAGGAGTACAGAGCGCCTCCCTCGCACACAGGCTTGCCCTTCTCAGCAATGAGCTTTGAGGGAGAGAAGCTCACAGGACCTTGAACTTGAACCTGGGCTGAGGGCTGTTTCTGGGATTTTTGAAACCTTGTGAGAAAAACTTTATATTGCAAGAAGCGGTGCCCTGGGGCACCCACGTTTGCAGCATGAGTCCCTGCAGGCAAAAGGTGGAAGCAACCCAAGTATCCATCAATGGAGAACAGACAGACGAAATGTGTTCCATCCATACCATGGAATGTCATTCAGCCTCTGAAAAGGAAGGAAATCCTGTCACCTGCTACAACATGGATGAACCTTGAGGACATGTTGCTAATGAAATGGGCCACTCATAAAAGACAAATACTGTGTGATTCCACTGATATGAGGGACCTAGAGCTGTCAAATCCATAGAGACAGAAGCAGAATGGCGGCTGCCAGGGGCAGGGGGAGGTGGAGATGGGGACTTAGTGTTTCTTGGGGACAGAATTACAGTTTTGCAAGATGAAAAGAATTCTAGAGATTGGGTTGCAGAATAATGTGACTGTACTGAATGCTATTGAACTGTACACATACATGGTTAAAATGGTAAAAAAAAAAATTCATGTGTATTTGATCACAATTAAAAACACCAAATGCGGTGGCTTGCATTCACCTGGAGGCAGAAGGTCCCTGCCCAGTAGATCAAGATAAAGCACAGGCCCTGCTGTGGAAGGAGCCGGGGGGATGGGAGGCTCCAAGAAGCTCAACTCTCCCCAGTAATGTG
This sequence comes from Rhinolophus hipposideros, assembly GCF_964194185.1. Lineage (NCBI taxonomy): Eukaryota > Metazoa > Chordata > Mammalia > Chiroptera > Rhinolophidae > Rhinolophus > Rhinolophus hipposideros. Next base: position 5,598,529 of record NC_138050.1, read on the forward strand.
AAGAACGCTTCCTCGGAGCAGAGTTGCCTTTCCACACTTTAGGCAGCGGTTTCTTTCTAAATTAGGATTTAGATTGCACCTTACTAGCAAACTACTGCTCGTTTTTGGACAATGTAGGAGAGGGCTTGGTCACCCAGATTAGGGTGACACCGGGGAGGCTGCCCAGAGAAGGAAGACAGTCAGTTTCTCTCCTTGTCCACAGAGGGCGCCACAGAGCGCGGGGCCGGGGTTGGCTCAGTCCATCCGAGAAGGCCTCGCTGAAATCGCACACAGATCTCAGAGCAAATAACCCAGATTTTGAGAAATGTACCAGCGTCTTAGAATTCTGCAGTATTTGTTTGTTTATATGTTGAAAAAACGTTAAACATACTGAAAAATAGAGTGATAAATACAAAGGGCCTTTATATACCCATTTCAGCTTTCAACAGTCATCAAGATTTTGGCACATTTCTTTCCTCTGAACTTTTAAAACTTTTTTTCATATATCCAATCACCCAGTTCCATCAATTATCAAAATTTTGTCTCTTTATTTTCGCCTGTGCCTTTTCTTTTAAAATGTACTAAAGTATTTTAAAGCAAAACCCTACATACTTTAGTATGCACCGTTGAAAATTATGAACATTTTTACATAACCCCAATGCCATTAAAACATCGAACAAAATTGACATTTCCTTGGCATCTAATACCTAAATCCAAAACAAAATTTCCCTGGTTTCTGAAAGAAAATTAGTTTACAGTTGGTTTTCTTGAATTAGGACTCAAACTACATCTACATGTAATATTAGGTATTGAGTCTCTTAGCCTTTTTAACCAACAGGGGGTCCGCCCCTGCCCTTCCTTTCCCTGTGTCACTGACGTGTTTGGAAAACGGATCAGCTGGCTTGCAGAATGTCCCATATTCTGGAGATGCCTCTCTGCTTCCTTGTAATGTCCTTTTACTCCCCCTACGTCCCTGTAAGTGACATTTATTCCTGGGGCTGGATGAGATTCAGGCCCAATTTCTTTGGCCCAATACCTCAGATGTGACATTGTGGGCATCCAATTGCCGCCTAACAGGAAGCACACCACAACTGGGTGTTGCATTTTTAGTGCAGCTATCCTGGCTCAAATGGGACAGCCTCCTCCACTCCATCATCAAGTTCCCGGCAACCTTTCATTTAGTGATTTCAGCTGTGAATGATTATTACCCGAATCAATTATTTCATTGGAAGTTACAGGATCTGATTCTATCACCCTTTGGCATGTATTAGCTGGAGTTTTTGTGTGAGGAAAGAATTTTTCATCATCAACTAGGGTGATGTCAATACAGTTTATACAGGAAAGAGGATAAATGCTTAGTCCTTTCCCCTTAAGCACCTATTCTCTGAATGAAACTTGCTGTTGCCATGGTATCCGAAGAGGTTTGCTTTCTTTTACTTTTTCAAAACACCGTTATGAACTCATGTTTTTATGTTAATACACAATGTATTCTAATGAGTTACCTTTATTATTCTTATCTCATCTATCGCCAATGGGAACACCTTGTTGGTCCCTGTGTCTGTTTGACACAACTCATTCGTCTACCTTCCTTGCTTTCTGACACAACACGGTACTCTAGGCTCATCTTGAGTATTTCTGCTACAGGCCTGGACAGCCATTCCCTCCAGCAGTTCCTCCCAGCTGGGAATGGAAATTAGATACCACGATCTGATCCGAGGCTGTGGGCTGTCTTTTTAGAGCCCCCTGGTAGGAGTGACAGGACCCTTGAAGGAAGTGATCCTTCCCACAAACAAAAGTCCTTGGAAGAGCCACTGAAGAATGCAGGATGGGGTCTTAGGCTGGGGTGAGAAAGCAACAGCTCCTTTTCATGGGGTGTTTAGAAGAAGAAAATGCTCAATGAAAGTCACTTTGAGGGAGACAAACTGGACCCTATCACACGGTGGCAAGCCACGGCGTCAGGGGAGGCAGCTTCTGACATCAACATCTTCTAAGCAGTCCCGAAAGTGCTTGGATATCTGAGAAAAGACTGAACTCATTGAAGGCACATAGCTGGGGGGTTAGACTATTGTGATTTGGCACAAAAGGAACCTGTGACCTCACAGGCTGATGAAATCTGGGAACTTTTTTGTTCTTAGTATTTTTTAAAGTTGGAGATGGTTTTTATTCCAGGTTTATTTTCTTGCATTGGAGGAGAATGAATATTTAGAAAAGTTATATGGAGGTCTATTGGTATATCTTCAGAGAAAACCTACAAACACTGTGTCTTGGAGCAATCACGAATAATGAATGTTAACTGGGCATTAACAGATGCCAGGCATTGTACTTAAAGAGGGCATGCAATATCTCATGTGACTCTCACAAAACAATGTGAAATAAGCCTTGTCATCATCCCCATTTTGCAGATGTGAAAACTGAGGCGCAGAGGTTGCACAACCTGTCAGGTATACACAAAGCTAGGAAATGATCGACCGGGGTCTTGAACTCAGACCTGACTGGAAAGTTTTTGTCCTTGGCCACTATGCTCACCAATTACATGGCAATTGTTGAGCTTTTTAGTGTGGAAGGCCTCCATAACGGCAAGTTTGTAAGTTGGTAATCTGGATGAGGACTCTGAGCATATAAAAATGTAAAAGGAAATTCAAACACATTTATGACAATGTCCCACATTTTCTGATCTTGGAACAAGAGGCTTACTGCATTTTTCTTTTTAAATGTACGTTTACAAACCAATATGCAAATATCTTAAACTGACATAGGAGAAGCCATGTGTGCAAGTCAGTGTTAAAGTGTTCAATTTTATTATCTCTGTTTCTCTGTCTTCAGCTTGGACTTCCTTACCCAACCCCCACCCCAACCACCCCTGTCAGACTCAAGTCTCCTCCTGCGCAAACTTGACTCCCCAGTCCGGTGAGCACCACTCCACTTCCTTTGTCTGGTCCTCCCATTTGGAGTGAATTTTCTCCTTTTCTGTGATTTCCTGCCATTCTGTATATTTGCTCTTGTTAGCGACATTCTGCTTCATGTAATAATAATTGCTTACATCTGTTTCCCCCCAAATATCACGGCCCCCTTGCTGTGCCTCGCTCACTTTCACACCCACAACATTAGATCTGCCTTGAGAATAGGTCTCAGTGACCGTTCCCTGAGCTGATACGAGGTGGGTCCTGGAGGAGTCCATGGAGTAAAGGTGGCTTCTGGCCAGGGAGCATTTGGTATTTTGTGTCACTTGCGAGCCAGGGCACCATTTGCATGAGGTCCACGTGATAGAAATTATATCTGTGTCTCACTAGTTATTTCCAAAGAAAACCAGGAAGAATGATCATGAGAGAGGCTCTTACAGATTGTCAAGGCAACCATGTGTTTATTTTGGTTCCTCATTTTTCCATGTGTCTAAAATATGAGCTGGAGCTCTTGCACTGGAGTTTTTAGTAAAGGGGACCGCCAGGAAAATATGCGTAGCTTTCACCAAACACCATTCACCTAGAGGTTTTAGTGAGGTGAAAACAGGCTGGAAAGGGAAAATGCAAAGCAGAAATCTTTAAACTGGAGGTGATGGGTGGTCGCCATCATCTGCACACAGACAACAGAGGTTCTAAAACACCTTTGATGGGCTCACCAGGATTTAGAATATTAAAGGACTAAAAAAAAGGACCTATGTGCTATTCTGTTCTTACATACTTGTCAAAAGAGAACCGTGAAAAATGTCACTTTTCTGTAATACCCAAGGAGGAAGGTTGCTACTTATGTGGGACAACCTTTTTTCTGTCTGTTGATCTTTGACAGTACTTTTATTTTTTTTCCTTTTAAGTCAGTGACTAGGATGATTGCAGGAGAGGTATCCTCCTTAAGTTTCTGCATAATGTTCAGAAGAGTTGACTACTCTCGGAAGAGAAGTGAAATTCACAATGATTTCTACTACCTGTGGATACATAACTGGGCACAACTGGATAACTGACAGGAAGCTCAGATACAGAGACAGGGAACACTTGGCAAAGCTCCAAGGTGTATCTGTCTCTTTGACACATATCAGAATGAGAAGGATGACCACAGGACTATAAGATGAATATCAATCAACAGTGTGACTACCATTACAAAGGAGGGAAGAAAGAACCTGGACACTGAAATGGTGTCTGTAACCAATCAAGGTGTCTGTTCCAGGGCTCTGATAATCTTTGCTATCCGTGACAAAACAGCAGTCTCCCCAGTAACAGACTGGGGCCACTGCTGAAAAGGGAGTAACATATCACTGATCTCAGCATATGGCTTCTTACCTTGGGTAAGACCAGTCCCCAACCCCCTAACCAGATTGAGGTTCTCCCAGACACTTCTCCTCTTTTGTAGCATTTCTTACCGTGGCAATTAATAGTTATCTGATCTGTTTGTCTAATGTCCATCTTCCTACTAGGTTACCATCTCCATGAAAGCAATGACCATCTGCCTATAGCCTTATCACTTAGCACAGTACTAGGTACACAGTAAGTACCAGTACATGTCGAATAAATACATTAAAGATTGGGTGGACTGACTGACCCTGGTTAAAGTTGAAGAACTTCAGGACATCGAGACTCTGCCAATGTGCAGCAACATAGTGGTGGCTCTAACATCTGGAAGGTGTACACAATCCCAAGGGACAGAAATCCGTGGGTCTGACTGAACAGACATTGTTAAGCAAATGAAGAAACTGCTCCTATACCCACCTGGACTTTTCTTTAGATTGGGAGCTCTGAAAAAGCACACGATTCGAAGGGGACCACCATTACCTTTTATAAGAATGGAAGAAAGCTGATGCTCACAGCCACCTTACCATTTCCTCTCTCTTATTCTCTTCTTTCCACTGAGGGTAAGAGCCTGGCCACTTACCTGTGTGGGCCCAGGAGCTGTTAGCGACGCTCGCTCTGGAGTGCCACACAGCCTTCACCCAAGAATCCCACACAGTGTTCCTGCTGCTCCACACCCCCGATCCCCACGTATGCTCCCACTTCAGGGGAGGAACCAGTAGGTGCCCACAACTAGTGATGACACGTGACGTGAGCAGAAAGTCGACACCTACAGTGACGGTGACCACAGTTCTTTGAAAATAATATAATGAACTATAATCCTACATACAATCCAGCAGCAAGTCCTGTCAGCTCTACCTTAAAAACAGGTCAAGAATCTAACCACCTCTTACAGCTCTGCTATAAGTGTCCCGGTCTGAGCTGCCATCATATTTCACTTGGATTGCGGCAATAACCCCCATTAATATTCCTATTCTACTTTGCTCCTCCCTCCGGTCTATTCTGCGTAAGCTAGGCTGGGAGAAATTTTATAAATAGAAGTCAGAGTATGTCTCTCCTCAATCCTTTATCCTCCATTAACTTCTCTTTTTACTCAGAATAAAATCCAAAGTCCTTTCAACGACCTTGAATTGGTCTTGTGTGTTCCTCTCTGATCTCATTATCTAGTACTCGCCCCATCCCTTACCCCGCTCCAGCCATGCTGGCCTCCTTGCTGTGCTGCCAACATTGCAAGTGTTTTCCTACCACAGGCATTTTGTTCTCACTGATCCTTGTGCCTGAATACCCTTTCTTCCAGGTGCCATACCTTGTTCCCTCACGACTGTCACCTAAGCAGTAAGCATTCCATAACGACTCTGTAAATTTACGAAACACCCTCACCTACCCCCATAGTCCCAATACCCCTTGTCCTGATTGTTTTCTTCCCCAGGATATTCACCATAACTTGTTTATTTGTTTGTTGTTTATCTCTATCTACTAGAATGTTTCATCAGGTTGGGATTTTGAATGTTCCCTCCCTGCTGCGTTCTCTACTTTGCACAGTGCCTGGCACAGAGTAGTACTGGATAAATAGTTAGTGGGTTAATGAATAAATGAATGAAGGCCCACAAATGTCTTAAAGAAGAAGAAGGGCTAGTCTCCAGATACAGTAGAGATTAGAAAGAGAACAAAGGGAGACAACAGAATCTACCTATCTCCATATCTCCAAACATTTCTTAATTGAAAAACTTAACAAAAATAGCAAACCATGAGCTAACTTAAACGAGAAAAAAGAGAGAGAGTACAAATAAAATAAGAAATGACAAGGGAGAGACAGATAAAAGAATTAAAAATCATAAGAGGCTAAATTACAGACCGCTATACAAATAAATTTGAAATCCTACAGTAAATGGATAATTTTATAAAGAAATATTTATTACCCAAGTTGAGCCCATCAGAGAAAATTTAAACCCATAATGGGTTTAAATCAACCTGTTTTGGTGGTTTTAAGCTGCTAAGTTTGTAGTGATTTGTTACAGCAAGAAATAGAATACTAGTACAAAATACTAATACAAAAATAAAGAACTTTTTAATCTTTTAATAACTTGAGCATGTCTGACCTAATTTTGATACCTAAACCTGATGAAGACTCCCTCCAAAGAGTAGGGGGAAAAAAAAATGCAGACTGTTGTCACTCATGAATACTGATGTAAAAAGACTGCATAAAATATTAGCAAATAGAATCCAATACCACTTAAAAAAATAATACACCATGACCAATTAGGATTTATCTCAGTAATTTAAGGTTGTTTCAATATCAGAAAATCAATACTGACAGGTCAAAGGGAGATACATGATTATCTTCACAGAAGCTCCCAAAGCCTTCAGCAAAAAATCAATACCTATTCCTGTTAACAGCACACAAGAAAATAGAAAACTGAAGGACACTTGCATAATATGATAAAACACCTTAACACGGTAAAAAAAAAAAAATAGTCCTAAAGCCATCATTTTACTTAATGTAGAAACACTAGAAGAATTTCCATTCAAAGCAGGAAGATAAGGATATCTACCACATCCTCTACTATTCAGTACTGTACTAGTGATATTAGCCAATGCAATTAGAAAAGAGAAATTAATTAGAGGAAAAACTTTGGTAAAAAAAAATGTAAAAATCTATCTTTACATGATATAATAGTATAACTGGAAATCTCTAGAAAATCAATGATCAATGATGAAACTGACTCAAACAGTACAAAAATTCAGTAAAGTAGCAAGATCTAAAGTCAACAGGCAAGTCAATAGTCTTCACACACAAATGATAACTAGAGAAATAATGGAAGAGAAACCCCAATTTATAATAGCAACAAAGAAGGTTAAATACATAGGACTAAACTTATTAAAAATACGCAAAATTTATATGTATATAAAATTACTCTGGAAAAACAAAAAAACAGACTTAAACAAATTGAAAGCAGCTTACGTTATTGAAAGTGTGAGTTAGCATCATAAAGATGTCAGTTCTCAGTTAATTGATAAATTTAATATAATCCCATTAAAATACCAACAAGCCTTTGTTTCATGGAGTTAGGTACTTTGATATTAAATTTTATTTAGCAAAACAATTGTGAAAGACTATCCAGGAAAATACTAAAAAAGAAAATTATGTAGAGGGACTAGACCTATCAGACATTAAAACATAATACAAAGCCTCTGTAATTAAAACGGTGTGGCACTGGCCTACAAACAGACCATAGACTGGTGGAATAGAAAAGAAAACCCTGAAATAGACCTATGGACATATGGAAATTTGGTATATGATAAAGCTGGCATCTCAAATCACCGAAACAAAGATAGCCTTTGAGTACCTGGTGCTGGGTAGCCATTTGGGTAAAGATAAAATGTGATCCACACCTCACACCATACCCAAGAATAAATTCCAAAGGGATCAGGGACCCAAATTTAAAAGTAAAACCAAAAAGTACCGGAAAAATAAAAAGAAGAGTGATTTCTCTTTAACATTACTGTGGGAAGTACTTCCTCACACTAAAAATAGAGGCAATAAAAAAAAATAAACCTAATAATAAAAATAAAAACCTAATAATAATAATAATAAAAACCTAATAAGTTTGATTACATAAAAATTTTTATGTTTTCATGATAAAAACTACCATAGACATGGTTAAAAGATAACTGACAGACTAGGAGAAAATATTTGCAGCATGTGTTATCGATAAAGAGCTAACATCCCTAAGATATAAAGAACTCTTCAAAATTGCAGAACAAAGGACCAAAAAACCAACAGAAAAATGGGAAACCAATGATGTACAAAAAATATAAAAATAGCCCTTTCACATACAAAAATTGTTCAGTTTCTTCTAATTAGAAAAATGCAAACAACATTGACTAACTGTTTCTCATCTGTTGAGTCGGCTAACATGAAAAAGCATGACAACTTATTAGACTGGCAAGGCTTTTGGGACACTCATAGTGCTGGTGGCAATGCAAACTGGTGCCAACCCTTTGTAGGGAAATTTGGCAAAATCTAACAAAACTATATGTGTTCTTACTTTTTGACCTAGAAATTGTACATCTAGGATTTTGCCTTGAAGATACATCTCTAACAATGCACAGATTGTTCATTATACCATTGTTTGTAGTTGAAAAATATTTAAAAAGCAACCTAAATGCCCATACATAGGAGAGTGGTTCAATAAATACAACGAAGTAGTATGCAGTGTTTTTTTGTGGGTTAGTTTTTTTTTAAAGAATGAAAATGTATATGAACTTATTTGGAATGAATTCCAGAATATACTGTTAAGTGAAAAACAAACAAACGAGGTGCAAAATAATATCTGTACTCTAGTATCCTATCTTTTAGGTAAGGAAAAACATAAGGAAATAAACATGGATTTGTAGACCAGAACGAATCTCACCACAACAGTGTTGGTGGGAATGAAGCAGAAAGAATGAGGAACAGGAATGTGACACACGAGACGAGGACAGAGTGACACTTCTCTGAGTTTACTTTCTTGTGTATTCTGTGTTAAAGCCATGTCAGTGTATCACATAGTCATTAAAATAAGAAATAATTAAAATCAACCAGGATGTGTGGAGAACCCAAAATGGAATACAATCAACCTGTTTTGTATGTTTGTTTGCTTTATAAATGAATAACATACACTCATGGGGAAGAAAAAGTAAGTAACTTTGGAAAACAGTATCTTGACTATATACTGGAGGTGCCAAAAAAATGTATACAAGTGGACACTTTGGTCAGCGTTGCTCAAGCAGTAGTTTGCCATAATCAGAAGTGTCTGGACGCTGATGGTAACCACTTTGAGCACCTCTTGTCATTGCAGATGTCAAACGTGACTTGTATTCATCTTTTGTTATCGGTGTGTATTGAGTATTACAATTTCAATAGTTTTTTCCTTTCTTAAAATGTGTATACATTTTTTTGGCACCCTCTGTATCATAAGGGTAAAGACAAAAAGAATTGTACACCATGGGGAGACAATTGATACTTTATCTCTGTGTTTATTGTGGGAAAGAGCAATATAAACATACGAGACTCATGTTTCTCACTGTTGGAAAAAGGAGTGACATTAAGCTAACGGGCAGGAGAGAGTAAACACTATGGTGCGGAATTGGAGGCCCAGCTCGTCTCAGGTCTTCAATGTCTACACAAGTAGCCAGCTACACACATGTCAAACTTGATAAATGACAAAGATGTCATTTTACACAGTGAGAAAAGGAGGGCTATTCAATACAAGGGGCTGGGACACATGATTATCCACATGAAAACAAATAAAAGTGGTGGCCTAACACAAACAAATTCCAATTGTATGAACAACTTAAATAAGAAATTAAAACATTAGAAAAGATTATAACAACATGTTATTATGCCTTTATAGGGAGAAAGCATTTTTCTTTTTATCAAGACACACACACACAAATAATGTGTAATCAACAAAAAAATGATAAATTTGACTCCCATTAAAATTAGAAATTTGGTTCATCAAAAGATACTGAAATAAAGTGAAAACAAGTCACAAACTGGGAGAAACTGATTGTAATACCGTTAAGTCATGAATGGTTAGTATCTAAAATATGTAAAAACTATTTCTTATTGGTATGAAAAAGACAAATAACACAATAGACACAAGAACAAGGAATATGAAGAAGTAATTCTTAGAAGAGGAAACTCAAATAATCCATAAACATACAAAAATATACTAAATATACTAAATAATAGAGAAAAGCCACAATGAGATACTGATTCATACCAACAGATTGGCAAGAATTAGAGTCTGATAATATCTCCATTGGTCAGAATATGGAGTAAAGGACACAATCACATAGCAGCTAGACGTACAAATTAGGACAACCACTTTGGAGAACAACATGGCAGTTTAACAAAGTTGAAGATACATACACATTCGGACTCAGTAATTCCACGTCTAAGTATATACCTTAGAGGGAAATGTGTGTACATGTACACAAGTCAACATGTTTAAGAATGTTCCGCTCATTTTTAATAGTGAAATATGAAAACAACCTTCATTAAACGCTAGATATCTAAATTATGACATAGTGATATAGAGGGATTCCATATGGCAGAGAAAAATGGATGAGGGAGATCTCCTTGAACCCACACCGAAACATCTCACAAACAGAAGTCTGTATGCAGGATGATACTTACATAGGTCAAAAAACTTGCAAAAAGCAATGCTGTGTAGTTTATGTTATAAATATTTATTTATATGGTCAAAATATAAAAGAATTCTTGAAGTCTTCAAGTCTCGAGTCTTCAAGATGGCCCCCATGAGTACCACCTTCTGGCATTCACACCATTATGCAGTCTTGGTGTGTATTAGGGTTGGTCTGTGTCATCAACAGCATAGTCTGGCAGAAATGATGCTATGTCACTTCCAAACTAGGTTATCAAAGACTGTGGCTTCCCTCTTTCGCATCCCATTCTGAGTCTCTGATCTGTTGCTGTGGGGAAGGCCAGATGCCACGTTGTGAGCATGTCTAGACAAAGGACCCCTACGTGAGGACCGAAGCCTGCAGCCAGCGAGGGGCTGAGCTCTGCCAACATGAGTGAGGTTGGAGGAGGATTCTTCGCCCCAGTCTGACCTTGAGATGACTGTGACCTTGAGATGTCATGACAGAACCGGAAACACCAACTTTTACCAGCTAAGTCTCTCCTGGCTACCTGACCCTCCGAAACTGTGTGAGGTAATAAAGGTGTGCAGTTTTTAGCTTCTATGTTTAGTGATAATCTGTTGCACAATAATAGATAACTAACGCGGCATGGGTTTCTTCTGGGGAGGCATGACCTGCGATCATGGAAACATAGGCAAGGGGCTGCATCTTCTCTGCAACATTTTATTTTTGAAATAAAACATCTAAAGCAAATGTGGCAAGATGGTAAGGTTTATTAAACTTAGATACCTAGCGCATGGTTGTCATAATTTCTTCCAGTTTCCGGTATGTCTAGGGTATGTCACATGCAGAAGAGCAGTGGCCCACTGACAGGGAAAACCTGTAGCCAGTGATGGCTCTGCTCTCGCTACTAAAGTCTACACAGTAGGTTTTGAAAGTATTATAAGTCACTGACACTCTGAGGATTAAAATATACATAGAACTTCTTCAGAAGCTAACTTTTTTGGGAGGGCTGTGCTATGTAATTTGGGTTTCTGTTACAATACACAAAAAACAGTATTGAACTTGACATTCTTATGTTAAAAATTGTGATGCTTATCAACTTTCTAAGAACAGGTGGTCAATATGATTTAAAGCTGAAAAATTTTGCATAGGATCTGCTAAAATTATTTCATTAAGAAGCAAATCAAATCGCATAAACCATAGCTACTTAACATGATTACAAGTGCTGATTATTTAAATGAAATTAATTACTCTCAAATTCCCCAAGAACACTCAATTACTCCCCAGTGGCAGAAAAACAGGTGATTTGATTCTTTCATTGAATGTATGCTGGATTATCTTCTCTTCCTGGAAATATGGAAGCCAACTGAAGATTTATTGGTCGGCGTCTAAAGAACGATCAGGAACCCTGTAGTTCCACAATGAATATAGGAATGATGAACAATAAGAAAAGCTTCTTCAGGCTTAATAACTGTACCTACATTTGTTTAAAAAAGGAACTCATTACTGAGCATGTCTGTAGTGACCTCTCCTTTGGAGTTAATCAAGGACTCCAAGAGAAGGGGTTCTGAGGCGGGCAGAAGGAAACTCAGCTTTCCTGTTTATTAGATGTTTAGTTTACAAGGCTGCTTTGAAGGTGTCTTCTTTTTGGCGATTGATCAGCTGTTTTGCCTTGCCTGTTCTATTTTGTCACGAGCACATGGCCTAGGAGGGAAGGGGATAAAGCTATTCTTTTCTCTACCCAACCTTTATCCCTCCCTCATTCTGTTCAAAATCTAGGTTTAAACTCTAGAGGTGGTTCAGAAAGGCTGATGAGACATGAGACTGCCACTCCTCACCCCTATCAGGGCCGGCCACTGACTGGCGTGGGGTACTAAAGCTCTTCACCTCTAGATGGACAACCCTGTGGGGTAACCATCCTGTGTTACAGAGTGGCATTGGTGCTTTGAAGAGAAAATGACAGATCAGGGCAATCAAACATTCATCAGAGCAAAGTAGGAACATACGTTCTAAGGGGTATAGGGTACAGAGCAGTAGCAGACACTGGTACCCAGTATGCTGGTACTAAGCACCGTTACACACACACACACACACACACACACACACACACACACACACACACACACACCTAGAGCAGGAGCATGGGGGACTCAGGTAACAAATGAAGTCCTGGGCCAGGTTCAAAGCAAAGTGGTCCACAGAGTCCATGGACCTCAGTGATTATTCTCTTAATTCATGAAAGTGTGATCAGAATCGATGCACTGGGCAATGGGCAGAACCCTCACACTGGTCCCTTTGCCTGTGGAGTAAGAACTATAGTAGGAAAGTCAAGCAGCAGTCCCTGAAACTGTCCTCTGTACCTGAGGTAAGATAGTAAACAATAAACACTATTGTATCCTAGAAGGAATGGCAGAGGTTCGCACCACTCTCAGGCTGGCGGTCCTCACCCCAGCCCCAGAATTCACCAGTCTGGTCCCTGAGGAACAGATGTGTCATGGTGAAACACTCCCCACCCAGCACAAGCCTGACCGAACAGCTGGAAAACGCGCCTGACGTATAGTATTTACTACAGCAGCTGGACACGGCGCGGGTGTGTGCTATGTGGCTACTACGTTGGCAGACAGATTCTTCTCCACACCAGCCAACATGGAGGCTCAAAAACAGTGAACCCTCCTGGGATGAGCATTACTCACTGCCGTTACCAGGGCCACGTTCACTCTTCTGCTCTGCGTCATAGTCAAGTGTGACGGGACATTTGCAGAGTATCACACTGGACCAACCCTTGAGGAAATCACGTTGCACCCATGGGATGAGGAAAAGTTGGCGAGTGCACTGAAGTCCTTGGTAAGACACATGTGCTCCAGAAGGTGAGTGATAAATGCTTCAAAGATAAGTGCCTGACACATCGATCAAGTTTTCAGGGGTCCAGGAGTCGGTGGCAAGGCAGAATGTCTTCTCCGAAGTAAAGGACAGATCGCTGTACCTTACACTTCCTAACTCTAGAAAGGAGGCACCGAGAGCCCTTGGCAGGCTGCTTTGCACTTTGAGGCAGCATATTCTCACTCGGGAGTACGGCTGTGGCCCCCGCAGCCCAGCCGTCTCTCTATCCGGCTTCCCTTACTCCCTTATGGGTCTTCGCGGAGCACAATTCCCCAGTAAGTCATGTACTCGGATCCCTGGGTTGGACTCCGTTTCTAAGGGACTAAACCAAAGACAAGTTCACAGGAGGGTCGAGGTCACCATGGGTGGAGGAGGGCTGGCTTGTGTTTGATGGTGACTGATCTCATCCCGGGGATTCCAGGGATGAGACCAAAGCGTGGGTACATGGGAATGGCCTCAAGTATCCTAACGCAATATAGGTCCTAGAGAGAGGCTGCCCCGTGGATCTGGGGGAAGGCTGCCTCCCAGGGAGCCGACCAAGGAAGAAAACCCTGTTCCATTGCCTGGTCACTGGCTCACCCCCACCCCCCACCCCCCAAGTGTTTGACTTGGGGAATTGCAGACACGCGGTACACATATCTGGAGAAAATGTTTGTGACCACAGCTGCTGCAAGCCAAACCACACTATATACCACGACTGCTCTGACTGGAGTTCCCGCCTTGGATTCCATGCAGGCACGGTGGTGAGCTACACAACAAATCCTTCCTGAGTTTCATTTCATTAAAAAGTAGATCAAGCACTTGATAGTCACCATCTTAATTCCTAATGCCATTTTAGATGTCTGTTACAATATGTACGACGCTTGTAATAATTCTTTTCATGCCATCCAGTCATTCAACAAAAACTGTTCAATGCCTACTAGATACGGGCACTATTCTAGGCTAACCTAGTGGCTGTGGGATTTTTTTCAACACAGCATTTACCCACGCAGAGTTAAATGCCAGAGAACAAAATTTACACCCCAGGAGTTAGCCCATGTGGAGTATGTGCCCCTGTGTGTTTTTGAGTGTCTCAGAAGGTGGCACTCTTCCCTTCTTTGTATTATGAGCTTCTAGATAATGCAAACCATGTGACTCTTCTTTTGAAGTCTTTTTATCAGGTCTGGCCGGTTCTGTCCCCAGTGGGCGACTGACTGACATCCTAGCCACAGCTGAGCATAGGTACACAAACATGCAAGTTCCTGAGCCCACAAACAATGGTGCTCAGGTTCATGACGCTTGTAAAGCAAGACCCCAAAACTGTCTCAGTGTAGGAGTCCTAGCTGGGTGTTATTTTGTTTCAAACTTGAGGGCATGAGACATAGACAGGACTTTTTTTTTCTCCTTTTCTCCGTGTACTGCTGAGAAACTTTGCAGGGCACCAATTTTACAAGATCCGATAGACATCATATTTTGAAAGCATGACGATGTTTCCCCTACATGATAAATGTATTAATGAATCCTGACAACAAGAATTATTTATGCTCTTGTCTTCTTAAAACAGCCATTTAAGCAAAAGAAGCAGCCTCTCAGAAGGCTTTGTTAAGCTGCATGGCAGTATAGACTAGGGGACCCATGGTAAGTATGGATTTCTTTCCTGATTAGTAATCCTGGCCCTGCCCGCACAAATGCTATGCATTTTCTTTTTTCTCCTTTTCTTTATTTTTTAAAAATTGAGGTATAATTGATATGTTCATTCTATTAGTTTCAAGTTCACAACATAATGATTTGCTCTCTGTATATACTGTGAAATGATCACCACAATACGTCTAGGTAACGTCTGTCATCTTTTATAGTTAAAATATTTTTCCTTGTCATGAGGATTTTTAAGATCTACTCTCTTAGCAACTTTTAAATATGCAACACAGTGTTATTAACCTTAGTCACCGTGCCATACATTACATGCCCAGGACTTATTTACTTTATAACTGGAAATTTGTACCTTTTGACCTCCTCTTTACCCAGTTCACCCCTCCCCTCTCCATTTCCCAACACTGTCTGGCAACCACCAGTCTGTTCTCTGTCTTTATGAGCTTGTTTTTGTTTTGTTTTGTGTTTTTTTTTTGATTTCACATATAAATGAGATCATACTGTATTTGTCTTTTTCTGTCTGACTTATTTCACTTAGCATAACGCACACAAGGTTCATTTACATTGTCGCAAAGGTCAGGATTTCATTCTTTTTATTGCTGAATAATATTCTATTATATGTACTATATATAAAATCTCACATTTTCTTTATCCATTCATCTATTAATGGACACTTAGGTTGCTTCCATATTTTAGTTATTGTAAAAAACACTGCAATAAACATAGGCATGCATATATCTTTTTGAGTTAGTGTTTTTATTTTCCTTGGATAAATACTCAGAATTGTAATTGCTAGATCATATGGTAGTTCTAATATCAATTTTTTGTTTTCTGTAGAGGCTGCACCAATTAATATTCCCACCAACAGTGCACGAAGGTTCCCTCTTCTCCACATCCTCACCAACACTTGTTATTTCTTGTCTTTTTAATAATAGCCATTCTGACAGGTATGAGGTAAGATCTTATTGTGGTTTTGATTTGCATTTCCCTGATGATTAGTGATGTTGAACATCTTTTTGTGCATCTGTTGGCCATCTGCATGTCTTTGTTGGAAAATGTCTATTCAGAGCTTCTGCTCATTTTCTAACCAGATTGTTGTTGTTTTTTTTGTTTTTGCTATTGAGTTGTATGAATTCTTTATAAATTTTGAATATTAACCCCTTATCAGATATGTGATTGGCAAAAACTTTCTCCCACTCAGTAGGTACCTTTTCCTTTGTTGATGGTTTCCTTTGCTGCACAGTGTCTGTTTGTATGCCAATACCATACTGTTTTGATTACTATAGCTTTGTAATATAGTTTGACATACAGTGATACCTCCAACTTTGTCCTTCTTTCTCAAGATTGCTTTGGCTGGATTTTCTTAATAAAGTAAAACTCAGCTGTGACTCTGTATGTACCCTTAGAGAGAGGCGAGCACACCTTTTCAACTGGCACCTCCCCCAGTTTTCTTCATCTCTGTTAATAGCATGACAATTCATTCACTGTCCAGACCAAGAACCAAGGAAGCATCTCTGATTCTTCTCTTTCCCTTCACTGCCTCCTCCCAATCTGATCCATCGACATACTTGCTCCACCTTCCAAATACACAAGTATCCCAACTCCAGCTTTCGCCCCCTCCTCCACCATCACCCTGGTCCAAACCACCAGACCTCTCACCTGGGTTATGTACCAGCCTCAGAACTGATCTCCTACACCTGCTCTTGCCTCCCACAATCCACTTTCCACAGAGCAGCCAGGGCAGTATTTTAAACATGCAAACCAGGCCTTGGACCATATACATTAAAACCTTTCAATGGCGCTTACCATAGCAAATAAGCCACGCTGCAGATGATCTCAGTCCTGCTCACTCTTGGTCTTTATTTCCTTCTATTTTCCTTCTTTTTGGCATTCCAGCCACACCTCCTCGCCATTTCTCAAATGCATCAAACCCACTGCTGTCTCAGGACCCGTGCATTTCAAGTTCCCTTTGGCTGGAACCTTCTTCCCTCCGTATTTTCAGAAAGCTGGTTCCTTCCCATCACTCAAGTCACCTCTTCAGACCAGCCTTCCCTGATTAACCCAGAGAAGCCCACCCACCTCCGCTTCTCTAAGAACAGCACAAAACCAACCTTCCTGATACCATCTTAATTTTCCCCCTGGTGATATTAGCAACTTCACAGTAGCCTGTCACGGTGCTAAACTGAATGGCAACTCCGGGAAATCCACTGAGGTTGAGAACAGCTCTGAAATGAGTTACAACTTTGCCAGCCTGGTGGTCTCCCCGACCCCTGGGTTAATTCCACATAGGTTGGTGACATTGAATGACAATCCATTTTGGGCTTTGGGGGTAGGGGATGTGCGGGGTCTTCAGAGCCTCATGGCTGCAATTTCACAGGGCGGCATGACAAAGTTCTGTGCTCCAGTAAACACATGTTCAGACCGAAGCTGTGACACCAGCACATATATGTGCTGTATTTCTAGTTGTGACAGGCTAACAGTTACTAGTTTTTATATGACTAGATGCAAATATCACTAATAGGATTTTCCAGTGTTGACTGCCACTGATACAACTGTCGCCCCTCAGACTGTGAAGTGCCCCATATCCGTCTGGGTAAATGGCGTCACCATCCGCCCAGCTGAGCAATGTGAAGCCAAGCTCTCCCTAGACCCCTTTCCTGAGCACCCCCATAGCCAAGCCGTCACCCAGTCCTACTGTTTCCTCCCGCCAAATACTTTACCTGCTCCGCCCCCACTGCACTGGTGGCCAGGATGCCATCATCTCTCATCTCATTACTCTAACGGCCCCTCCCTGGTCTCCTTGAACTCACTCCGGCCCCTCTCCATCCTCTGGTCATTCTGTGCAAGAGTGACCCTCCTGGGCACATGAGACTGATTGTGACACCCCTCCCCCCACAGCTTAACCTGCTCTCTGTCACTGTTAGGATAACAGCAGCACTCACTAACACTCTGCCTGTTAGGTCCCCATGAGCTCCTGACTCCAGCCCCTGTGGCGTCCTCTCCCTCCGTGGCGCTGACAGTCCCACCAGGCCTCCCGCCTGCTGTCTCCCACCCACCCGCCGCAGCTGCACTGCTTTAGTCGCTCTTCCTTTTCCTCCTGGTTGACTGCAGAGATGCTTCAGTTCTCAGTTCAGTTCAGGGGTTACCTCCTTAGAAGGACTTACCCCTCTGCTCCTGTGAGAGCTCAGCTCTGCCTGCATGTGCCCTCACGGGGGGCACAGGTGTCTCTCTGCTGGCCCGCCCAGTACAGCTCTGATCGTACACATACCTGTCGGCTCAATGGCTTTACATGTCAGCTGTTGTCCCCTCCCTGCCAACTCCATCCTGCCTCACACACAGCAGGCAGTCAACAAATATCTGTGGAATGAATACACGGAAACTGCAAGAATCTGGGGCTTTGAGCCCTAAGCCCTCAGAGTGGAAAATCTACCAAGACACAATGGCAAGACATATCAGCAAAACGAGTCGTTTCCCCACTCCTCACTTCATCACCCCCCCAGTATGTGGAGGGAGCAGCTCGATTGGGGATGGTGAGTCTGCTCCCCACAGAGCTCGGCGCTTGGCTAACCAAGAGGGACAGCTGCCATGCCTTCTCCACTCCCCACATCTCTGCTGTTTAGAATGTAGGCTTGTTGGAGTTACTCCGTTTCAGAGGAGCAATAGCACAGCTGGACTCATTGCTCAAGGGGTGGTGAACAAATACTCCACATTAATAAATACAGAAAAAATTCACCCTTCATTAAAATTCGCTGACCAATAAAACGTGACAAAGACTCTCTTGACCAAGCCTTATTTGGGCTCCTCGGCACCCTCTTTATCTCCAGGCCTCGTCCTTGGGCCCTGTCTTTGGCACGTCAAGCATCCTCCAGCCAGCAGGAATCCTGCCAAGTCAGTTTAGTGAGAATCCCCCCCCAACCCTCAGTATCTGCTCAAACTCCTCATCCCCTGGCCTTGACACCTGATTCCCTGCCCAGGGACAGGGCTAGGGCGTTGCCGGTGGGGTCCGAGGCTTGGGCTGCCATGTGTGGATGATTTCCAGGCTGAGCAGACGAGGCTGTGTCTGGTGGAGGCCCTGGCCCCTGGTGGTGTGTGTCTCTGGAGTGATGTCAGCAGCTGTGCCTGGACAGGTTTCATGTGCCCAAGCTTCAGTCAGGACTGAAGACAAGAGAAACAAACCACACAGAACGCAGTCCTTGGGGATCCCAAGTAGCAAAGACCTTTATTTTACCCTGTAGCGCTCAGGGCACCCAGACTGATAACGGGCAAAGGAATTCAGAATTCAGTTTGGATTTAGCTCGTGTCATGGACTCTCCACCCCTCAAATAGCATCCAAAGCTAGCTTCCTCTGGACACAATGGAACAGGTCAGACCCTGGGTTACGAAAAGCTGGCATTTTTATTGAGTGGGGTCACAAGGCATGATTAAATCAGAAAAGTCAGATCATTTCGGGAGTCTGAGGAACACGGGATATCTCCCGGGCAAGGGTAAGTAAATGGAACCTGTCGTTAGCTTGTTTTGTTGCGCAGAAGTCTCTTCCGGTGGAAAAGATAATTCTTCTGGCTGTAAATAGTTCCCCTTGCTGTCTACCTCTCACAAAAAGTTTTCACACACAGAGGATATTTTATAAATACACACAGATTTTCTTTTCTCCTTTTCTTTGGGGATTTTGCTGTGGTCTACTGAAAAAGTATTCATTAGCCTAAAAGCATTTTTCAAAACGCAACCCCACTCCAGGTATAATTATATACAATATAGGTCAACTTATTTCAAAGCAGCCCCAAAATAGCTGTTCTTGAACTACTTTGTAGGTTTTGCAAGAGTAAGTTTGCTTATTACTGAGAAAAAGTAGACGGTTAGAAGTTGAAGATAAATGCTTCCTTTCTGTGCACGTCGCCTGTGGATGGTTTTCCAGGACATAAGAAGCAGATGGGGCTGGAAGGCGCTGGTTCTCTGGCCGTGTCTCCTTTTCCAGCGCAGCCCAGGCCCGCAGCCCTCTCCCTACGCCCCCAGTGCACACCTCACAGTGGGTTCTACAAGGAGAGGGCAGGTCGTCCCCCAGAAACTGGTGGGGGAAGACAGCAGGCCTGCAGTGGTGGGAAAGCAGAGCGGAAAGCCCCAGGATGAGACATCTTCCTTACACAGACATGCTTTTGATTCAAATCTGAAGACATTTTCCCATGTGAACAAAAATTTGAGAAGAGTCATTCATGCGATCTTCCTTTAGAAGCACATCCCTGCCTTGGCTCTGCTGAGCTGTCTACTCCCTCCCATGGCACAGCCTCCAGGTTTTATTATGGGGTCACCCCAGCTGCCCCCAATAGCTGAGGTGGTGAGGGAGTAGTAAGAGACATCAATTCCTCTAGGTCCTCGCATCTATTTTAGGATAATTTTACTAAGATGGCTGTTAGGCACCGCACTGCCTAAAGTCTTGCCTGAGGGACAAAAATACTAGGTCAGACAACTAAGTTCGTGAACTCATCCTAGAAAAAGAGCTACATACCTCATTGCTGAATATCACTATGGTCACCTTCGAAGTACTCCCCTTGGGAAGCAGTACAATGATGCCAGTGCCTAGTCCACCCTTCAAAACAATTTTGGAACTCTTTTTCTGGAATGGCCATCAGAGCTGTCGTCGTATTATCCTTGATGTCCTGAATGTCATCAAAATGTCTTCTTTTCAATATTTCCTTTATCTTCGGGTAAAGAAAGAAGTCATTGGGGGCCAGACCAGGTGAGTAGGGAGGGTGTTCCAATACAGTTATTTGTTTACTGGCTAAAAACTCCCTCACAGACAGTGTCGTGTGAGCTGGTGCATTGTCGTGATGCAAGAGCCATGAATTGTTGGTGAAAAGTTCAGGTCGTCTAACTTTTTCATGCAGCCTTTTCAGCACTTCCAAATAGTAAACTTGGTTAACTGTTTGTCCAGTTGGTACAAGTTCATAATGAATAATCCCTCTGATATCAAAAAAGGTCGGCAACATCGTTGCAACAAGTTCGCGAACTTAATTGTCACACCTCATGTACGCACACACACACACTCAATTTACATGTCATTTGAACTAATGTTTGCCATCTACCATGATTAATCTGTCCTTTAACAAGACCGGAAGGCAATGAAGTAGAAAGCCAACAGTTCCAAGAATACCTGTTTTATCTTCAAATGCAGCTCTGCGTGAAGTGGCTGGACTGTGTGACCCAAGGCCACGCACTGCCTCCCACGCAGCCTGCATCTACTCGCCCTCCTCCTGGTTGTGGCTGTACAGCTGTCTCCCTGATCCCCAGCTCGCCATGTGTCCCCTAGGTGAGCCTCCCTTTGTCCAGGAAGCTTTGCCACTCATTTCCGGCAGACCCCAATCTGGTGATCAATCACACACTGGCTGGTGTTTTCAGGGTGTCATGTGTTCATCTGCTCTCCCAAATGAGGCCAGCTCTATAAGGAAGGCAATGGGTCCTATACGGAAGAAGGATCTCTTTGCACCCACAGCGAGTGCTCTGTCATTGACTCTGAAATGTCAGGCAGAAAGTACTAGCTGATGGTTTTAAGAGTGCCGGGTCCGTTTAGCCTACTTGACCTCTTCCTTGATGTCTCAAAGACACCCTAACTTTAAGCTGTACACGTCTGAGATCCTGATTCTGGAAGCTCCCTGGAGCCCACATCCTGCCATGTCAATCTCAGTGGGTGACAGCCCTGCTCATGGGTTCCTCAGCCAGAGACCTAGCCCTCGTCCTTGGCAGCGACCCTTCCTTTACCCCTTACTCCAGCACATCACCATTCCCGTTGAAATGACGTCCTGCACATCCCTCTAACCATCCATCAGCTTCTCTCCATCTCCACGTCCCCCATATGGTCCAAGCCACGGCATCCGCTCCCATCTGGACTACGGCCATAGCCTCCTATTGTCTCCCTGCCCCTCGATACGTTTCAGTCGGCATAGAATCACCCTCCGTGCAGTCTTCTTTCTGCTCCTGGGTAAGGACCGGACCCCCATCACTGCTTAGGGGGCGCTGCAAGGTCTGGCCTGTCAACCCCTTCCCCAGCCTAGGCTTCTGCTGGCCTCCCCGGCCTCCTGTAACTCCATGGACATACATGTCCCCTTCCCTCCACAATGATTTCCACATGCAGCCCCCTGCCACCAAGACCGATGACAATATTGTTTCCTGACCTCTTTCTTCCATCTCAGAGAGCACACTCATCCCTGATCTCCCAGACCAGGAAGCAGCCTCCGACACTGCTTCTTCTCTATTTTTGTGGTGCCTTGACTTATCCCTCACTGGAGTCTGAGCTCCATGGGCACGCAGACGACGCCTGCTCTCCCCGCTCTGAGCACAGCTTGTGGTCCCGAGCAGGCAATTGACAATTCTTTTTCAAATAAATAGTCATTATCATAAAGTGGAATAGGATTTAAACCACTTTTACATGTATTATCTCAGTTCGCCCTCATAATAGTCTCATTTTACAGACGAGGAAAGGTAAACACAGATTCTGTGAGTTTTCCGGGTCACTGTGCTGATAAGGATCAGAGTTGAGTCAGGTTTTCTGAACCTCAATTCGATGCGTTCTCCGCAGTGTTTTCTCACGTTATTGGACTAGGTATCATTCCAGATATAAATCAGTAGGGGCAGCAGAATGCAGTGACGAACACCGGCTGTATCAGAGGAGGGACTCACACCCTGTGGAACCCCCATCAATTGGGGGATCCCAGAGGGGTGGCGCCCCTTGCTCCGCTCATCCCAATGACCTTTCTCGAGCTGCAGTGGACTGAGCTGGCAGAGCAGAGGTTGCTGTTGTCTGAGGGCATGGCGAGTCTCCTGAAGGCTTCAGAGGACAGAGAGCAACACCCATACCAGATGGAGCAGGGGCCTGCGTGGACGTGACAACCAGAGGCCACAGTCCCCGGGGGACGTAGGTGCTGTGAGGACAGAGTCAGGGACCCTGCGCAGCTCTGAAAGCGTGCTTGTACACAGCAGCAGGACTGATGAGACGGTCCCATCCCCAAGACCCTTCCAGATGACCCGTAGCTCACAGGCTGCCATCCCAGGAGCAGGCTGGAAGGAGAGCCAGAAGCTGACAAATCCCTGCCCCCCGGGACCAGTGACGCTCCTGGGACTTGGAATCCACCCAGAGAGGAGTCGGAGAGAATTAAACCCAGGAGGGCGTTTTCACCCGTGAAAGAGGCTGATTTACGTAAATTTAAACCGAGAAATTCCGTGTTTCCCCGAAAATAAGACCTAGCTGGACCATCAGCTCTAATGGGTCTTTTGAAGCAAAAATTAATGTAGGACCCGGTTTTATTTTACTATAATATAAGACCGGGTAATATAATATAATACAATATAATACAATATAATACAATATCGGGTATAATATAATATAATATAATATAATATAGCATAATATAATATAATAATATAGTATAATACCAGGTCTTATATTAATTTTTAATTAATCACACATACATCACCCTGCAAACAGAGGCTACCTATTTCATAAAGAAGTGAGAACCCACCCCACCAAACCCTAAATATATTTGCCTTTCATATGACCCAAAGGACAATGAGAAAATGACCACATGAACTGTGATGTTGTATCAAAATTGATCTTAAAAATGACCATACAGTAACACTGTGCTGTGTGGCTTTTTTGGTTGGGTTTTATAAATTTTAAAACATAGATTTATGTAACCACCACTAGAATAAAGCACAGTCATTCTCTCCAAAAAACACCTCTGCACCTCCGCCACCCATCCTTGATCCCAGACATCAACAAATTTGTCCTCCATCACTATTTTGTCTTTTGGAAAAATCTCACATGAACAGAATAAAAGAGTGCACAAGCTTTTGAGCCTAACTTCTTTCACTCAGCACAATGCCTTTGAGACCACCCAAGTTGCTACATGTGTCAATAGCTCATTCCTTTTTTAAAAAAATATGTATTAAATGTATTGGGGTAACATTGATGATATATTAAAAATATATAATTTCAAGTGTACAATTCTGTAATACATCATCTGTATATAACATTGTGTGTTCACCACCCAGAGTCAGTTCTCCTTCCATCACCACATATTTGACCCTCTTTACCCTCTTCTACCTTCTCCCTCTTGCCTTACCCTCTGGTAACCACTAAACTGCTTTTGTCTATGAGTTTTTGCTTGTTTGTCTTGCCCGTCTGTTGCTTTCAGTTTTATATCCCACATATGAATGAAGTCATATTGTTCTTGACTTTTTCTGCCATTCCTTTTAAATATCCATGGGGTCAGCATCATTCTTGATGCTGAAAGTTTGTTTTTTTCTTTTGTTGTTATCCTTACCATAGGTTTATCAATTTTATTGACCATTTCAAAGAAACAGCTTTTGGTTTCACTGATTCTATTATTTTTCTGTTTTCAGTGTCACTGATTTCTTCTTCTATCTTTATTATTTCCTTTCCTTTGCGTGCTATGGCATTATTTGTGTGCTATACTGTAACTATGCTATATGCTGTAAGAATATACTGTCGTCCCTCCGTATCTGTGGGACTTGGTTCCAGGACCCCTCCCACTCCGCCCCGTGGTACTAAAATCCGTGGATGCTCAAATCTCATATAAAATGGTGTAGTATTTGCATATAACACACGCACATGCTCCCTTATACTTTCAATTATCTCTAGATTACTTATAATACTTAATACAATGTACATCCTATGTAAATAGTTGTTACACTGTGTTATTTAGGGAATAATGACAAGAAAAGAGTCTGCAACCTTTTGGCCTCATCCTGTTTGAGGTTCACCGAGCTTCTTGAATCTGTGTGTTTATGCCTTTCACCAAATTTGGGAAGTTTGGGGCCATAATTTCTTCAAACACTTTTTCAGCACATACTCTCCTTTCTTCCTTTTTATATTGTCTCTCTGAGCTACCTCTGTTGTTGTTGTTCATCTTTCAAAACCTATTTTCTTCTGGTTGTCCAGATTGGACGATTTCTAACTTCTGTTGACTGAGCTTCAATTTTACTGACTCTTTGTCATCTCCATGCAGTGTGTCTTATTTTAGTTATATTTTTCAGTTCTAAAATTTCCATTTGACTCTTATTTATATGTTCTATTTCTTTGATAAGACTTTCCATCTTTC
This sequence comes from Rhinolophus hipposideros, assembly GCF_964194185.1. NCBI lineage: Eukaryota > Metazoa > Chordata > Mammalia > Chiroptera > Rhinolophidae > Rhinolophus > Rhinolophus hipposideros. The sequence goes on from NC_138050.1 coordinate 5,623,556, forward strand.
CATTCATTTTAAGAGTACTTGGCCTTACTTTTGGAGTATTTTAAAGACATTTGATGCTGCCAAATGCATTTAATATCTTTGTCAAATCCAACACATGTGTCTTCCTGACTTTATTGTGTGTCGGCTGGCTTTTCCTGTACAAGTTGAGATTTTCCTGGTTCTTTGCAGTCATTTTAGATTGTGCTCTGGGTGTTTTGAATACTCGTATTACCGTATACGCGTCTGGGTCTTGTTTAATTCCTTTGGAGAGTCGATAGCAGGCAACAGATCAGGTAAAATTCAGGTTCCTAGCTCCATCCAGCCTTCTGTGCTTGTGGCGTCAGTTCAGTTTTAAAAGTCTTTGAAGTGCTTTTAAAATTAGGACACCCCCCCCCCTCCCCCGTGTGCACCAAACAATGGCCAGCCCGGCATTGAGAGGGGCCTGTCCTACAGTTCAGTTTTCAGAGGCTGTGTATGCTGTTAGGGTGAGAGTCACACACGTGCAGCTCAGGGGTAAGCCCAGGGGCTCAAAAACTATCTTAAAGGCTCACTTTCCCAAGTTCCTCCCGCTCTCCAGGGTCTGCAGTCCTTCCCACTTTCCTGGCGTCCCCTTTTTAGTCCTCCAGTCAGAAGGCTGGAACTCTAGCACGCCCCCTGCTGTGCACTTCTCACAACTGTGCACACGTCTGTGGCTGACCAGTAGGAGAACAGAGATGGAACACAAGCTGGGAGGTTGCCCCACCCTCTTGGGGGGACAACTCCAACAAGCAGAGAGGAAGTCTCCCCTCCCTTGGGGTTTGGTGTTGGCATCTCCTGCTGCCACCACTGCTGCAGGCACAACCACAAGGCCACTTGTAGTTTGTGGGTGTGAGAAAATGAAGAGGAAAAACCGGAGATTTACTTGGCTCTCTCTGAGTGCTAGAATTCTCTGTCTCACTTGTGTATGGCTATACATGGAGGGTTTTTGGTGGACGTCCCTCTACCATGCCCAGGTATCTACATCCAGGTTTCAAGCTGCATTGAGCTCAGGCCAGAGAACACTGGACGGAAAAATTTGGAAGTTCACCATCAGTTCTGTGATCCTCCAAATTCTGGTCTTCCTGGTACCTTTCAGAGTCCTCAGGTCGCTGCTCCATGGGGTCTGCCAGGTGCACAGCTGCCTTCAGGGGGCAGACAGGGTGCAGGGTTCTCCCTCCATCTCACCCAGTACTGGGACTCGGCTGGGTCCTTTGGGATTGCCTGCTCGGTTTGTGCGTTGGGTCTTCATGGGAGAAAGGGCATGCTGAGGAGCTACTCATTGGCAATACCACACATTTATAAAATCTGAAGATGGAAAACATTTTGACCTTCTCAGGTCTGAAAGCTTGCTCAGGCCTTGACTTTTCGGGGAAAACACAGCATCTTCTGGCTCTTATTCAGCAGCCACCTGAATCTGTTTCATGGCCCTGGGCATGGTGGATGGTCTTTATGGATGGGTATTTGTCCCTAGGCGTAGGGCAAAATAGTGAGCTTTTGGCCAACCTTATAGTTAATCTCAACAGAGCTACAATTGTTACTTAAGATTTGACAGTTTCGGGCAATTAGAAACCAATAAGTGCTCCTTCACTCCTTCACTCATGGTGCCACATTATTGAATGGAGCATGGCTTTTCCCTGCAGCCACCAAATAGTGTTCTGTATTGAATGTCAGAAGAGTGACATGTCAACCTAAGGTCAAGATACCTTTTTTCATTGAGATTTTGGTCTGCCAGTGTTGCTGGACTCATAAGGCAAATCAAAGCAGAAACAGTCTCACCACAGCCTGGGAAAAGGTCATGTTTAATACCCCAGTGGTATTGTGGAGAACTGTCACTTTCCATGCAGCCATGGTCACAGGCAGGGGCTGCAATAAATGTCACATATGGCTTCATTCAGCTACAATGTCGATAGACAAAACCCACCTCGACGTCATTCTGAGCAGATAAATCAATTTCACATCTTTCTCAATGAAATACCATGGTCAGAAAAGTGGGCGGAGCATGGCATCTTGATTCTATTGCTTGCTAGCTATGACATTTTACGCCAGGAACAACCCCTCCTACTCTGTTTCTTTATCTGGAAAATGGGGCTACAAAGAGTTCTCCTGTCTTTCTTTGGCAATACTGAGAGGAACAAATGATGTGCTTTGCAACTATTAGGTGAAGTATTTGACTGGGATTTTCTTTAAGGAGGACCCTGCCTCATATCCACTTTATTATTCTGAGACTAAGCAGGTGCTTGTTAAATATTTGATAATGAAATAATCAATTAAATGTTATTTGATCAAAGCAACCTGAGTCCTCTATAAAATGGGCACCTGCATCAAAATGGTAATGTGAGAATTACATGAGCTAATATACCTAAAAAATAGAAAGGGCAGAGCAGTGCCTGGGACACATCAGGGATTTACAATTATTTTTCCCCCTAAATCCTGGACGCTTTTCAGCACATTTTTGAGATTAAAGCAACAGGGTTCTCAGAATTGCAACAACTGAATAGTACGTGAACGTAAAAGTCACCGGATCCAAACAGAATCTGCCTAAAATATCAACGACCTTCACGTGAGCTTTTCATGTCTTTTGGAGAATTGACCCCTCATCTTATGTAGTGCCCCTCTTTATCCCTGATAGTCTTCCTTGTTTGGAAGTCTGCTTGTCCAAAATTAACATAGCTATTCCAAATTTCTTTTGATAACGGTTAGCATGGTGTATCCCTTTACTTTTAACCTGAGTCTTTATTTTTAAATTGGGTTTCTTGCGGACAACATATAGTTGGATTTATAAAAATAATCATTTCTCACTATCTCTGTCTTTTAATTGGTGTCTATAGACCACTAACATTTAATGTGATTATTGATATAATTGGATTAATATCTACTATCTTTGTAACTTTTGTATTCGTTGCATTTCTTCTTTGTTTCTTCCCCCCCCCCCCTTTTTCTGCCTCATATATGCTTGTAAAATACACACAGAACTCTGGCTCTGCACTTCTCTCAAACAGAAACAAAAATTGGGGAAACACTACTGAAGACAAATTTGAGAAATGATACCGCCTCCTATCTATTTTGTCAGCAGAGAACCCAGGATAAGTCTTTGTTTTCAAGAGAACACTGTCATGTAAGAGTCTGAATACTTTTGAATTTTAAATGTTTCTGTTTCTGTCTCTGTTAGAGCAAAAGGGATGGGCTTTCTCTTTTTTCAGGGGCTGAATTACAGATATAGATGGTTTGACTCTTAGGTTTGTGCAACACATAATTGCTTTCGTGAATTATCTCAGGCAAACTGCTTGCAGTGTATGACATAAATCTTATTCCTGCTGTCTTAGTAATTTGGTTGTCAGGAACAAAATGAAAAATGAAAGTAGCTGTGTGTTTTTAATTTCAAACCTAGTTTCAATTAAGTTTGTGGAACAGGCAGGTCTGTAGCTCCCACTTTAGTGAAGGCAGTAGGGGAGCAGCACTTGTGTTTTGTAAAATTCCCTGGAACTGAAGGTACTATTTGTCATGAGCTCTTGTCTGGGCGCGCAGTTTCATTTCCAGACAATGCCCTGTAGATGTCACCATTGCCCTTTCTCACAGGATTGAGTGCTGGCTTCATAGTGGGCCGAAGGGAGGCCAAGCTTTGCTAAAGCCTTTGATTGCTAAGGAATCAGGAAAATCTGCTTGTATTGACCTGTTCACAGACAGTCCTCTGAAATGGCCAGACTCCAGGGCATTTCCTCATTCTGCCTCATTTTCAACCACTGTCTGGTACCTGGTATTACAAACCGTTCTCGTCTTTTAGAAATTCCTCCCTCAATGGCTTCTTCGAGGTAGGACTCTTTCTGTTTCAAAAACACCCTTTCTCACCAGCGCCTGTTTCTTCTCCTCTCTTCCTCTCTGGCCCCTCCAGGAGCCTGTCCTGTGTCTTCTTTGCTCCTCTCCTTTCAATCTCATCCTCGTCTACATCATTCCTATGTAAATGGCTCCCAAGTTCACTTTTCTAGAGCTTCCTTTTCCTCTCCTGACACCTAACTCCATGTTTAACTCTAGCGGAGACCCCAGCATCAGAATGCAGGAAGAATCTTGGAAATCGGTGCCAGGGTGACACTAGGTGGGGGATTGCTGCATGGAACGCAGGAGCACAAGGAGGATAGTAGGAGCCCATAAACTGAATTAAATTAAGAGAGGCAGAAATGCCGAGCCACACGTAACTGTAAAAAATAGAAGCACCTTCCCCCTGAAATTACTGGGACAATGGGAGAGACCCAGGATACCCCAGAAATTTGGGAAGGGATTCTAGGCAATTTCTTCTGAATTTCAAAGGGACAGGTGCTATTTCAGTTAAAAGTATATTTTTTGGGGAAATGCCCATCCCTACAGGTAACTGGACCTGGACCTCGTGAGTTCACTGACGCACAGTGTACAGTGACTGAGAAGATATTTAACAAGAGAATCCATGATCCATTTAAATATTTCTGAGCTATAAACCCACATAGGGTTTATAAAAAAAAAAAAATTCCAGTTTTGTGATTTTGCTCAGCAGTTGCTGGGGCTGGGGTGGCCAGGGTTTGTCACTTAACATCTGGGGCATCTTGTAGCCGTTAAAGCCCAATGGAGCCCCCATTCATCTCACAACCTGTGCCCTCAGGCCGGTGTCTGCCCTGTCCTTTCTGTCAAGAACCCTGATCCTCCTTCCGGCCCTTGTCACCTCTTTCCTGGATTATTAGTAATTCTAGCAGAACCTCCCAATGTTTTTCTGGGCCTGGGCTTTTCTTCCTGCCACCATCCCACCCTCTGCTACCATATTCATCTCCCGCACACGCAGCTTCAAACACTTTTGTGTTCTGTCCCAAACTCTCCTGACTGCCTCAAATAGAGTTCCCTCTCTTTACAATCCAAGCCCCCAAACCTTTCTGCCTCATTTCCACACTCCAAGCTTTAGGCAAAGTAGGCTCTTCCCAAAATCGTCGTGCCCTTTCCCAGGGCTTGCCGCCTGCAGTGCTGGGTCCTTCCTCCTGTGCCAACTGACACCTTATTTATTCTTATGCCAGTTCACAAGCACCTGTCCTCCCTGAAAGGGCCCGAGGGACCCTGGGGTCCCATCTGCAGGAATCACTCCTTGCATTGGTTTGGACAGGAGTCTCTCCTCCAGATTTAGAAGTCAGGGTCTGAAACCTAGTTTGCAGATCTTCCATTTAACAAATGGATGTTGAGCTGAACAGGATGTCTGGGGTGAAAGTGATGTGTCTGTGGGTCTGAGATAATTTCGTGCAGGTGTCCTGAGGGACAGGCGGGGTGGGGAGACAGAGGGCAGCTCTCAGCACAACTCGCTACAGGCAATCAGGTGGCTTATGCACAGGGAACCCCGTTCCCAATTCTAGTCCCGATGGGAGGACACAGCACAATCTACCACATCATGTGCACCTTCCAGAAAGCAGATGGCCAAAGGGAGCAAGCAGAGGGCTCAGCCCCATTGGGCAGCTGCTCCACAGCACGTTCTCGTTCTCTCTCTCTCTCTTTCTCTCTCTCTCTCTCTCTCTCTCTCTCTCTCTCGCTCTCGCTCTCGCTCTCGCTCTCGCTCTCGCTCTCGCTCTTGCTCTCGCTCTCTTGTTCTCTCTGTGCTGGCAGTGTCCCTGAGAAGCTGCAGAAGATAATGGTATCCTCAGACATTCACTCATGTTTTAAACTCACCACAGGAGTTACCTACTTAACAATGATTTTCCCAAAAAGGAAAATTTAACTTGTATTTTCTAAACCGTGGTCATCACATAGCAGGTACAGTGAAAGTGGACTACACCGATTACCAGGCGTCCTCCATCATCTGGGAAAAAGATGGGCATTTCCTGGTAGTTAAGTGACAGCACTGCTTTACCGAATTAGAGGGACCGAATTCAATCACAGACTCCAGGGCACGACAACTCCCTCACTCTGGTCTCGTCGCTGAAGTTGGACCTTCAGTCACCCCATTTTATGGTGAAGAAAGAGGGAAGACTGGGAATATATAAAATGGGGTCACATTAACCACGCTGCTAAAATTATTAAGATGATGGAGGTTGAGGACTGAGGAAAGACTCCATTCTTATTTTAACTAGCTTTGGAACTTAAACTTGTTTGAACTTTCCAGTACTTGGCAATGCCCGAATCTACGTCTGGACCAGCAGGTCACCCTCTAATGACCCCCTGAAGGACTCTGGTGACATCCGCCTGACATCCATTATCCGGACCACCAGGACCTGACCAGACCACCTCGCACCCATCCTCCTGACCACCTGACATCTGATGATAACCGTCCTGGACCAATCCTAGGGCTAAGAATGCAGGACTGATATTTCTCAAGAATTATCTTGAGACTAAAGCTATAAAAACTATTAGAGCTCTTCATTTTTCTTTCTTTTTTGGAAAACGTCTGGGTTTTTTGCCTGCCTGTGTTTCCAGTTTGCAAACTCTAAGGCCTGTCAGTAAATCTCTATCATTTATTTCTAGCAAAGTCTCCAGACTCTTCTTGAGTTCGTTTGCCAATAGAAAAACTGAGGTCTAGGAAAGTTAAACTCATCTCTCACAGAGGAGCTGAGGAAATGCATCTCCTATCTCCTCAGGCAGTAATTATTTTTGAAAGTTATTCCTTCAGTTTGTTTTTACTTGGAGGGGAGTTTACAGCATGTAATTCAATTTAGAATAAATTTCCCATGACATTTAAGTAGCAACTTTGGTATTTATCAGAGGGCATGGCTCTAGATAGGCTGAATGGCGTGGCCTCGGGACGTGCCACTCCCACCACTCGCTGTCTCCCTGGTCTGTAGGAAACCTACACTGGATTCTACATCGTAGAATATTTTGAAGGCATGCATTTTACTACAGACACTTCAAACCAACTGCTAACGGGGGTCTGGGGGCAGCCTGCAGGCCTCCCTTAGAAAGGAGCAGATGGAACTCGTCTTTCTTCTCCCATGGTGTCCATTTGTACCGGCCTGTACCACTTAACGATGGGACACATTCTGAGAAATGTGTCATCTGTGATTTTGTCATTGTGGGAACATCACAGAGTGCACTTACACAAACCTGGATGGTAGAGCCCACCACTGTAACTGTATGTGCTGTATTTTTATACTTGAGCTTTGATTTCTGAGGTATCCACTTCAAGGAGGCATGGACTCCAAGGAAAGCTCTGGAATAAACACACTGCCAGCCACAGGACTAGATAAAGAGCCCAGCCACCTCCCCCCACTGAGGCTCCTTTGTTTTCCATCTTGGTTGATTTCAATAATTGACCATTTGGGCTACTTGTTTTTCTCTCTTTCTGTGCTTTCAATTCTTGCTCATATGTTTTAAATTCACCAATAAAGAGTGAGTCAGCGAAACACTAGGACCCATGCTCCACGCCAGTATAAGCAGAACCCCATGTCTGTGTGCTCTCCAGACATCTGTCTCTCTCTCTCTGTCTCTCTGTCTCTCTCTGTCTCTCTCTCTGTCTCTCTCTGTCTCTCTCTCTCTCTCTCCTCTCTCTGCCTCCTTCTCTCCCAGGGACCTCACTGTGTGCCCCCTCCTGCACCCCCCGCCACACACCATGTGCGTTATACACCCAGGACCTGTAAGTAATAAACTTTTTTTTCAAAGTTTCCTAACGGTTATCACTGAAGGACCTCTTGCAATTGTGATGAGAACCACAGGGTGGGTCCAGTTGTCACATTACATTAGAAAGGGGAGATGCCCTTGAGCAGCTCACTGGGGCCCAGGTGAGACTCCTCAGGCACTTGCAGCCCACAGCATTACAAGGGAGAGACTGAGACGGCACAAAGCAGTGCTGCATGGGGCTATGACCTTCCAACAGCTCTGAGGTCACTAGGCCATAGAAATTTTTCAGCTCCATTATAATCTTATGGAATTACCACAGTTTGACTGAAATGTCATTATGTGGTGCATTAATGTATTCAAAAGGGGTGTCATTTAATTAAAAAAAGTAACAAATTCTAAGAGATGAACTGAATGGGTCAACTTGTTTCTACCTTAGTCAAGCATCTACGCTTCTTATAACACCTTATTATTAAATTTATATTATCATCAAGGAAGTTAGATTAGACCCCAGGATTGGAGAGCTTCCATAAGAGTTGAGAAGACAGCTATTTTGAGTTTTATTTTCTACCTACTATAATGTTTTCCATTTTTGACACCCAGGCCAAGAGTTCTTATTACTTCCAAGCCTTGCTTGGCATAGCTGGGGGGTTTCTATCCTTTGATATTGGGAATATTGTGGTATTTGGGGTTGTGTTAAGGACTTCCTCAAGCTAGAGTCCTTAGAGTAAAAGCAAACATTCATGGCTCTCCCAGATAGGTAGTGTGGCGACATTCATTTCTGTGATACGTAACATTCTTTCAGAACAATGCTCATTGGAAGAATTTACGACTTCACTAACATGTCCCACCAGGTTATACACTGAAGACCGTTAGAAATGCCAACCTATGCTCTTACATTTTCTCTAAGCCTTCCGCCATTCGAGGTAATATTAAGGGAAGAGAACATAATTACAGGGTACTGTCTATACAAACACATTGTATATATTTAAATAGCCATCATTAGGATTTAGGGAGCAATGAAGAACTGACTGTTTTCCATTTGGATGAGGTGTAATTACTGCTCTGACAGCTGCACTCAGTGGGAAAGTCCCAGACGTGCTCAGTCCTTCGGATGGTGGACATAATGGCCTCTCTGCTGCTTTGGGTGGGGCAGGGCTGATATTCACACTGATGAGATTAGAATCTAAATAGCTGAAGCAAGCGTTTATTTTACAACAGGATGCTGTCTCTGTCTCTTCTCTCCTCCCCATGAACACACACCTCGCTCTGACCAGATCATAGCTCTGACCTCCCAGAGCTATGGAATAGGGACCATGAAGCTGGGCCGTCTACTCGAGGAGCTGGAGATCTGTTCTAGAACAATCTCTGCCCTTTCAGAAACAGTTCCTGCATCCCAAGAGCTCTATCCATCATGAATTAACTCCTTTGCCAAGTGCTTCAAGATAGGGCTGGGGCACCACGTGGGGGACAACAGGCTCTGAGCCCCCGTCTTCCACACATGCTCTTCTTCCTCCATGACTCACCCCAAATCCTGCCCCGCTCTCCATCTCAGCTCTTCCAACTCTCCTTTCCAGACTGCTCCCTGCCCACTCACACTCACTGGACTTTCACCTGAGCACTACCACGTTTTATAGGCAGCACGTTAATTTCACCTGAGGTCATTTTCTGCTCATCCTGGATACGAGGTCTGGAAATTAACTTCGCAAACTCATTCCAACGATGTTGCTAACCTTTTTTGATATTAGAGGGATTATTCATTATGAATTTATACCAACTGGACAAACAGTTAACCACACTTACTATTTGGAAGTGCTGAAAAGGCTATGTGAAAAAGACAACCTGAACTTTTCGCCAACAATTCATGGCTCTTGCATCACGACAATGCACCAGCTCACGGGGCACTGTCTGTGAGGGAGTTTTTAGCGAGTAAACAAATAATTGCATTGAAACACCCTCCCTACTCACCTGATCTTGCCCCCAATGACTTCTTTCTTTACCTGAAGATAAAGGAAATATTGAAAGGAAGACATTTTGATAACATTCAGGACATCAAGGGTAATACGACGACAGCTCTGATGGCCATTCCAGAAAGAGTTCCAAAATTGCTTTGAAGGGTGGACTAGGCACTGGCATCAGTGCATAGCTTCCCAAGGGGAGTTCTCCGAAGGTGACCATAGTGATAATCAGCAATGAGGTATGTAGCTCTTTTTCTAGGATGAGTTCAGAAAATTAATTGTCTGACGTCACATGTGCTTAATTTTTGGATATTGCTTCACTTTTTGTGTTTTCCAATTATGCTTCTTCCCCTTAAAGAACATATCAAAAAGACCCTGAAGGCTGGGGGAAAGGGAGAAACAGCATTATGGTATTGGGGAACAACATGCGTGTTGAATATGGACTGATCTGCGTTTGTATGTGGCTCCATCACTTTCCGATGATGTTCTTTGGAGGCCTATGCAATCTCCCTGAGCCTCAGTTTCCTCAGCTGTCACATGAGAATAATATCTACACAGGTAGGGTTGTTGAGAGGGTTAAAATAACAGGTGTTAAATGGCTAGGACGAAGAGATATTGTTATTAAGGAGCTCTGCCTGCTACTCTTTTGAGTCCTCCACAGAACCTTTCATGTGGTAGAGGCAGGGCTGCTAAAACGCGTCTACTAACATAAGTGAAGTATATAAACTATATTTAAAAATACATACCCCTAACTAACAACCAAAACATAAGGTGAATATGGCAAAATGTTCACAAGGATTAAATATAGATGATAGGTATTTGGGTGTTACTCTTTCTACTCTTTATCACAATTATAAAAATTGTGATAAAAATCAAATCAAAGTGTGTGTATATATACATATACACACACACACATTTTGGGGAGAAGGGGGTTGATTCATTGATCATCGATTTTTATTAAGCTTAGAAAGTACACAATGCTTGACATTAATTTGCATGCCTTTTATGCTTAAACTATTTAATAATAAATTAAAAAAACACAATTAAAAACTATCACCTACCATCCCATTCATAAAGCTACTGATAAAAATGACACAGGTTAACGTGAAAAGTATTTAATAAATATAATAAATCTTATTAAAAATAAAATGAAAATAAATACACCTGCAGATGGACCTTATATGAGACCGGGTGCCGCAGAGGCAGGCACCCCTTTACGAGACAGGACCTCACGGATTGTTTCCTGGATGAGCCACGAGGGGCTGCTAAAGAGTCGTGTTCTCAGGAACCAGGCAGCAAGGGAAAGACACAAATCTTTCGACTTGTCCCTCTGAAGCGCTCGTCCCTGAGAGTCACACTCATTACTGCAGCACCCAGAGGCCTGGGACCCAGATTTTGGCAGATCCGTTTGGCCTGTGGTGAGGGCCATGCCTTGCCACAGTGGCAGAGCTCCCTGGAACCAGCAGGAGGCTGGTATTGGTACCTAAAAGTGGCATCTTAGAATTTCTGGACGTTGGGCTCCAGCTGTGTCACAACTAACAATCCTCACAGCCAGTCCTGTGAAGCAGGGGGTAGAAATGGAAGATTCTTATCTGGGCTTCTAGTCCTTTTTTCTATGGCTTCCCATAACCGAGACTGACTTCCAGTATATACTTAGTGGCGTCAGCACATTCTGGAAAAAATATATAGCAGCAGCTAAATAGCTGGACTGGAAAATTATTTCTATTCTTAAAGTACACCCCATCAAACCCTTTATGTACATATAGCAGGAAATAAGAGTGGTTGGTGTTGTGTTTTAAGTTTATATATCTCACCTATGTCTCATCCATCCTACTTGACAGTAAAATATTGGAGGACAGGGCTTTGTCAGATTTCCTTGTGCTCAAAAAGAAGGTTTTATGGAATACTTGTTCACAGAACCTTCGCCCATTCATTCACAACACCGTCACAACAACCTTGTGAAGAGTTATGAGTCCCCTGTGAACTCAGGGAGCCTGACAGGGAAGCCTCAGAGGTAAGTGAGTGAGCGGGAGTCCCAGCTGGGACACAGCCGGAGCCCAGCAGGCAAGGGTCTTACTCCTCGCGGGGAGGATGATGAGACTCAGAGGTCAGTAACTTTCTCAGGCCCTCCCCGCTAGAGGGAGGCAGAGGAGGGCCTGGCCCCTCGCGGGCGCGGAGCTCTCGCCACCAAACCGCTTCCCGGACGAACGTGCTACACTGTGGACAAGACGCCTGCGTGGAGTTCCAGCTCGGTCTTCTCCGCGGAAGAGTAAAAAGACTCTGCCTTTGCAGGCTGGCCATAGAGGCCGTGATCGTCACAGTGGGGCACGCTGGGCGATGGCTGTGTGTCACACATACTAACAATGCATCAGCTTCCACAAGAGTGACACTGAGCATCTCAGGATCAATGGCCCTTGTAACAGAGGCTCCATCATTGGAGGTTTCCGGGTGGTTCTGCCTCTTTTCCCAGCTGCCCCACCCCACGTCCTACCTCCTGGTCTATTGGTATTACTGGCAAACTCTCAAATCAATCATCTTACACCACGTAGAACATATGACAGCCTGTGTGGAAGCCACTTATGTCCAATTACAGACTTATTTTTGTTTTAACATGTCTAGTTTTTCTTCTGGGGGTTAGCTGGAGATAAGAATTTAAAAGAACACTCTGTGTGGGAGGTGAAATGCCATGGTCATTTGCGAGGTCTGTCTAGAGTTGCTGGTTATGATTTACTGAAAAGAAAATGAAATTCATGTCTGCCATCCATCTTGCTGAAATGTCACTCCAAGTGCAGCTCTGGTAGTAGGGGGGTCTGACGCAGGTGTCTGCAAGTCTCCTGCCAGCCCATTGGCCTCTGATTTAAGAGCCATGTGTATGCCACAGAGAAATGAAACTCATGGTCCATGGGCCAACAAGGAATTTTCCTGGGGTACAGAACTGTGTAACTACAAGGAACTGACATTTAACTTTGGCACGGGAACTTTCTTCTCTGCCATGATGCCAAAATGGGGTCCAAAAGTTCCGATTTGAAATCACAGCTCATGTTACCAATGTCGTAACAATGTCTACACATATGAAACCTCGATCAAGGGTCTGTTTTATCTCTGGAGGACGCATGGAAGAGTCACAGTGTAACTGTCACCATTGCTTGTCAATGAACGACCCCGTTTTCATCTCTCTTAAAGACTTGTCAGTCAGTGGAAAATAGACACCGAGCTGCAGAACAAAAAAAAAAAAAACATGCCACTCTTTCTCTAGGAAAAGCGCTCAGTATTTACCGTGGCAGGACAGGCCTTTTTGGCACCTCAAAAATGTCTTTGTAATTTTAATTCTTACAGGGGTGGGTATACAGTCACTTGTTCTATTGTTCAAGGTTGAAACCATCCGAACTAGACTAGAAAGGAAGATACGAAATTCAAATTAGCCATTTACTGCTGCTGGTAACATTTGGGTTAGGGAAGAGGCTGAAAGGATGGGTAAACTGACATCTGCTCATCCTGTTTTTCATTACAATACATTGGTAATCGCCTCTTTCAGCGAAAGGCTTGAAGCACAGAAGAATCCAGCAGCAGAAAAGGGCAGCTCAGGTTTTACACCGGGGGCGCTGGGAGGGCGGAAGGATATCACAAAAGTCGCAAGAGTCCTTTACACGTTGAAGTCCAGATGATACCGTAAATAAAGCCAGCGGACAAGGCGCTACTTAGCATTCTTCCGAAAAGCTTCTTTAAATTAGCCAGAAATTTAGTTAGTTCATTTCCTTATTCAGAGGACATTTCTATAGCATTTTAACTTCTTCCCATTTATAGATACCAGGAAGTCCATCTGTGAAGCTCAAAATACCCTGTGGGTTTTTTAATATGCTAATTCATAATGTTTAAACCTCTAAGGTAAATGCTCATTCCCCCTCCCCCCAAACACACCTTGGCTGCCTCAAGGGGAACCAGAAATGCTCTCAGTCAGACCCCAGGCTCCACCAGCCTCCATTCCACGTCAGAGTGGGGGCAGATTAACTCCAGTATAGTGGCCCCAGAAGCCTCTGGACATTTAATTGCTGAAAAGAAACCAGCACTGTCTGCATTTTCAGAAACAACTCAGGGCGCAGGGATGCCTCCCCCCACCCACATTTTGCTTTAGGGACCCTGTGAGCAGGGCTCTGAGATGCCCCAGGCCTGACACATTCCACCAACAGCGGGACATGGGACAGCACTGCCACCCTGTCTCCCTGTGGCCTGAAATGGGCAGAAATATCAAAATCTGGCCATCTCATCCGTGCAGGGCAAACAAGCACATGCTCCATTTTCTTCAAAGACCTCACCTTCAAAATTTTCATTTACATCCTTTTCTTTATTTTTGACACAATTTCCCCTTTTGGGATCAGGCTGCTAAATCATTCTTCCCAAACGAATTTCTTGCACACCTAAGTATAAACTTGGCTTCCCAAACATGACATGATGCTGCGGGGATTTTGTATGACCTTTTGGAGATCAAACCCCAAACCCAAACTAAAACACAAACACACACACACACACACACACACACGCACACACGCACACACACAGCACCATTACCACCCTCTCCCCAAACCAGAAGCCCTCTCGGAGTGTGGGCTCACCTTTTTAAAGAAGTGCTGAGTGGCCACGGCCAGTGCCTGGAAGCCGCAGATGGCCCTTCTGAGCTCCCCCTGGACGAGGCCCAGTTGCCTGGCCTGCTGCTCATTCCTGTCCTTCAGTCTTTGAACCAACTGCCGCTCGGCCTCCCGGGCCTGCAGGTCCGACTTGGGGGCAAACCCATTTCGGGGCACCGTGCTCCTCTGCTTGGGGTATCCTGTAAAAAAATACAAACCAGTCACTTGAAAAAACATTCGGCCCAAATATGACAACAGCTTCTGATTACAGAGGATTTCATCAAGAGCAAGGGACTTAAAAGGAATTGCCCATGGTAATTAGAAAGGAAAAACAGACAAGGACTTAAAGTATTTGCTCAGTTTACATGGTTCTAAGCGCAGCATTTCATGCTTGGAAGAAGAATGACAGGCCCAACTGCCAAATTGCTTTTAGTTTCCTACATTTCTCCCAGGCCTGTTTCGAGAGATTGGAGCAGATGTGTTTTTCTGCAAGGGGATTACTCTTTGAAAATATCTAATGGGAAATAAATCAGTCAGTCCAGGTCAAAGTCGGAGGTGTAACCTAGCAACCTTTAAATGGAGCATCAGGGAGTATGCACACATGCCCTTCCCTCCCTTTCTGTGGCAGCTTTGGTGACCCTTTCTTCGCTGTCCCGTTCAGGTCACACCTCTGATAACGTCCGCTGCAGGGATTTCTGGCTTTACATTTCTACAGCATCAATGTCCTCCAAAATGTCCCCTTCATGTAACCATGCACACCACCTCCACCATTCAAGGCCCAGTCCGAGCGTCCATGACCTCTTGCCTTCTCCTGGGAAGGCCTGCTTCTCACCATCGTTCACTGTACGGCAGCCAGATCGCTCCTTACAAATATAAAACAGCCATGACCGGTGTGCACCCTTCCTTCATTGCAGTGAGAATACAGTGTGCATTCCTTACCAGGGCCCATAAAGCCCCTGAGACCGGGCTCCCACCAGGCAAATGTTAGGCGTGGTGGGAGCCACAGACAGAGGAACCTGAAACTCTGCCTGGGGTTGGGGACAGGGTGGGGGAGGCTTTAAAGAGAGCTGACTATTAGGTTGAAGCTTGATGGAGTAAAGATAAGGCCTCAGGAAAGGGTACAGAGACAATGACGGTGGGTCTTCCTTAGAATTGCTGTCCTTCTCGTGGGGGCGGAGGCAGACCTGACACCCAGAGAGCTCTGTGGTATATGAGGGACTTCCATGCCAGCATGACCTTCCTTCCTCTGTTCAAGGACATCATGTCCTAGAGGACACGCCAGGGGCACTGGCCACACAATCATGAATAAACGTCAACATTTCAAACATTCTTTTGCCCCCCCCACCTCCAGAATGTCATGTAAAACAAATTGGAAAGTGGGACCCTCTCAGTGCCTGATGCGGAGATGCAGTTGAGTCATGGGCTTGTGGACACGCAAGTGGCCTCATCTTTTAAAGGGAAAAGATGGTGACTTGAGCTCAATATTTTCGATTGTTAATTTAATAGTAACCATGCTAGGTTTAATTAAATCTTCCTCCTCTTAAGAAATCATCAGAGATTGCAATGTGACCTCACATGTGACGTAGCTTCAACTGCTGTGGCTGAATCGAAAAGTACATGTGAACTTACTGCTCCTGTAAAACTGTCTTTATGGCCATAGAGTACATAATATTCCAGAAAACTCACTTGTACATTGTGGGCAAATCAATCTCAACATGTACTTAATCCCAACACGTTCACCACTGCAAACCGAAGAAAACTAACTACCAAGAAAATGTGAGAGATTTTACGGCCTGCATTAAACTCTGAGACACAGCCTAAGACCAAAGGTAGTTTTGTTTTGTTTTGTTTTCCATGATTACTGTTTGCCATTTTATTGCTGCGGCTGGTGATTTTATAAAACACTCCAGTGTTTTAATTAGTGTGTTGAGGTATCAGGTGCCTGACAGCGTTACGCTAGAAGACACTGCTTTTAGAAATCTAAAGGAAATAATAAAACACACTTCCAGCTCAGTGAACTAACGCTGATTGCAACCTAGGGCACACAGAGTAACCTCGGAGCATGTGGGTATTGGTGAGCACTCATATTGTTATGTATTATTGGCTGTCATATTTATCCCATTATCATCACTATCATTATTATTACCATTATCCTTATTACTAGGTTAGCAATTATATTTCCTGGTAAATGGATGACAGAAAAGGATTTGGTGAAATCCTATTCCTGATACTTACTTCAATATTGGTGGTATTATTATATTGCTTTTATCCACACACTCAAAATCCTGGTGGCTACTGAACACCAGCTCTCTCAGTCCACATTTCTTGTCGTGGGGCCACCAAACTGACGTCTGAGCCGAGACACAGGCGGCCTCGAGAACACCAGCTTCTGGTATCGACACACCAAGCGAGTGTTTAGCTGCTTTGTGCCACCAAACTGCTTTGTGAACCCAACCCTTGTTTGAGACTCTGGTTGTCTGCACACATGGCACCCAACCACTGTCACAGCACAGACGAAGGCTCAGGAAGGAAAAGAGGAGAAACAAGGCTGGCTGTACAGTTCTCTAGTGCTGTTAGATGAAAAGGGTCCTGCCACTGTCTAAATAGATCAAATATAACTTTGCCTGGGACTAATAATCACTTAACAGTCAGCAGCATTTTTGGTCCTCACTCAAAACAGGATTCTTTCTTGCACTATCAGTGTTTTTCAAGTACTTCTTTACTTAAGTCTCTGAAGTACGTTGCGTCACTTACTTTCCCATCCACGCCTATGTCAGACCATAGCCAGGATGGGCACTGAGGGCAGCCGCACAGGCTCACCTACCACCTTATGCTGACACACCGCTTCAGCTGTTTTGTTAAAATTAAAAGAGGATTTTGTTTGCTTCCTCTTTTTTCCCCCAGAATGTTGATTTTTTTATTAGTTTCAGGTGTACAAAACAATGTAATAGCTAGACATTTATTACTTATATCCCTCACACAGTGATAACCCCCCTGACAATCTACTACCCCTCTGACATCGCACACAGCCATTACATTTCCACTGTCTGTGTTCCTAATGCTGTACTCCGCTTCTTGTGACTACGTGTGTGTGTGTGTGTATATATATATATATACATATACATATATATACACACATATATATAAAGTATATATGTATATACATTATTTATATATATAAAAATATATATATATAATATGTATATATATATAAAATATATACATATATACACACACACACACACACACACATATATAAAATTATACTTGACATTCATTATTGTTCAGCTTCAGGTGTACGGTGCAGTGATCAGGCATCTACATCACCCCTGAGGTGGTCTCCCTTATGAGACAAGTATTTGTCTTTCTCTGTCTGACTTATTTCACTTAACATAATGTTCTCTAGGTCCATCCATATTGTTGCAAATGGTAAGATTTCTTCCTTCTTTATGGCTGCATAATACTCCATTGTGTAAATGTACCACAGTTTCTTAATTCAGTCATCTACCGATGGGCATTTCGGTTGTTTCCATGTCTTGGCTATTGTGTATAGTGCTGCAATAAATATAGGCGTGCATAAATTTTTCGAATTAGAGTTTTGGATTTCTCTGGATAGATACCTAGGAGTGGAATTGCTAGGTCATAATGTAGTTCCATTTTTAGCTTTTTGAGATACCTCCATACTGATTTCCACAGTGGCTGCACCAATCTGCAAACCCACCAACAGTGTACAAGGGTTCCCTTTACTCCATATCCTTGCCAGAATCCTGTTTGTTGATTTATTGATGATAGCCATTTTGACTGGGGTGAGGTGGTATCTCATTGTGGTTTTTATTTGCATTTCTCTAATGATTAATGAGGTTGAGCATTTTTTCATGTGTCTGTTTGCGATCTGTATGTCCTCTGTAGAAAAATGTCTCTTCATGTCCCCTGTCCATCTTTTAATTGGGCTGTTTTTTTTTTTTTGGAGTTGAGTTGATTTTTTATAAATTTTGAATATTAACCCCTTATCTGATATATCGTTGATAAATATCTTCTCCCATTCAGTAGGATCCCTTTTTGTTTTATTGATGGTTTCCTTTGCTGTGAAAAAACTTTTTAGTTTGACAATCCCCCATGTTTATTTTTTCTCTTACTTCCCTTGCTCGAGGGGATATATCAGTAAAAATCTTACTCAGGGTAATGTCTGTAAACTTTCTTCCTATATTTTCTTCTAGGAGTTTTATGGTTTCAGGTCTTACACTTAAGTCTTTAATCCATTTTGAATTTATGCTTGTATATGGTGTAAGGAGGTGGTCCAGCTTCATTTTTGCATGTGTCTGTCCAGGTTTCCTAGCACCATTTATTGAATAGACTATCTTTACCCCACCATAAATTCTTGTTTCCATTGTCATAGATTAAATGACCATATAGGCATGCATTTATTTCTGAGTTCTCTATTCTGTTCCATTGATCTATGTGTCTGTTTTTATGCCAGTACCCTGCTGTTTTGATTACTGTAGCCTTGTAATATAATTTAATGTGAGGTATTGTGATACCTCACATTTTGTTCTTATTTCTCAAGATTGCTGAGGCTATCTGGGGTCTTTTATGGTCCCATATAAATTTTAGGATTATATGTTCTATTTCTGTGAAAAATGTCCTTGATAGTTTGATAGGAATTGCATTGAATCTGTATATTGCCTTAGGCAGTATGGGCATAATAATGATATTAATTCATCCTATCCATGAGCATGGTATGTTTCCATCTATTTGTATCTTCTTTAATTTCTCTCTTCAGTGTCTTATAATTTTCTGAGTACAGATGTTTTACTTCTTTGGTTAAATTTATTCCTAGGTATTTTATAGTGTTTGAAGCAATTGTAAATGGAACTGTTTTCTTAATTTCTCCTTATATTTTATTATTGGTATATACAAATTGTTTGCTTCCTCTTAAAAGCCAGTGCATAATGAAGCTAAAATACTAATCTGTTTAGGAGGTAAGGTGCTAATGGGACCACAGGATGGAAAACACTGATGGTAGTGACCACAGGGAGCTTGTGGAGCATGTGGTCGCCACTGGGTGAGACGTGGTGATCCGACTCACTTTTCTGATACTTCTGATACCTGTGTTTCTCTGGAAGAGCCACGATGTTCTTCCATATTGAGTGTTCCATATGCCCTGAGGACACTTCCAGGTGCTCGAAGAGTTTGTTAGCACCTCCTTCCATGTCCCTTATGGTATTTATATGCTTGGGGGGCGGTGGAAGGTTCAGAGCAGGCAGGTGTGCCACCGACCCTCTCTGCAGTTAGGCAGAGCCTACTTACTCTGCTTAACGTGTGTTTAGTCTATTTCCCAACAAGTCAAAGCTCTGGCTTCCTACAATATCTTGTTGACTTCCACCCAGTTGAACTAGAAAACAGACATAAATGAATAAAGTTCTTCAAAATAAGCTTGTCAGTGGCTTTTGAGTCTTTGTATGAAGTGAAAAAGAGCAGAAGTACCAGTGTTTCACTGACTGCCCCTGTCAACTTCCCAGCCGAGGCTAATCCCCCGTGCAACTCTTCCATATGATATATGTGAGCTGAAATGCCTAGACCCGGGTCTTGCCATGATCCACAGACAGAGCTGACTTCATATGTATGCTTCATGTTATGTGTTTTGGGGGGGACCAAGATATTTGACAACTTTTACTGAGCAACTACTCTACTCCTGGGGCTCTTCTCACATCAGCCCACCACTGGTCCTTTAGGGGTTTGGGGGCTCACGCTAAATCTAGAATACTCTCCCATTATCTAATCTGGCCCCAATCACAATTTCTTTTTAGCCACACCACGGGCCCCATAACTCTGGTTAAGGGCAGATAGAATCTATGATGACCCCACTGACAACTGACAACTTGGAGAAAAAAGCCAGTAACCCGATATTCTCACAAGAGTGAATGCAAGCTTTTTGTGTGCAAAGGCTGAGCATGGGGAGAAGAACAGCCCTGGAAATGGAAAGAGGATATTAAATATTCATCTGCAGCCACCTTTCACTATCCAGAGTATTCTAATGGATGTCAAAGTTCGGTTTAACCTTAAAGCTGGAAACTTAACGGACAGGGTACAAAACAAAATGCAGCCTCAGAACCTGTGCATTTACACCAGAGAAGGCCCATGACCTTAACACTTGTAAACAAGAAAGGAAAAAAATCCTAGGACATGACTTTGATGGCCGTCCAGCTTAAGGAAAAGTGCTTCATGAGCTGGGTCAACATCATCACAGAAAAAGCCTGTTTCTTGCAGGGATGTACCAGCAGACCGCCCAGGGAGTTCATGTGTCGAGTCCTCTGTGCTCCTGGACAGACTTTATTTTTCTTAAACCAATCTCAATTTGTTTCAGAACATTTTTCCTGGTAGCACACTATTTTCCTACTTAGTACAGGCATTTGTTTGCCTAGGGTTGGCTGGTGGTGGGGAAGGTGAAAAGATAACATAGGGGTGAGGAATATCCCTCCAGCCAGTCCTGAGCCTGCATGGGGGCAGGAATGGCTAACCTGGACAGCACCCGGTCGTAAAATAAGTCGGTGACCAGCTACAGCCTAGAAAGGAGAGGTTTACATTTCCTGTTCCAAGGAAGAGCAGATTCTTTTCTCCTTTGATATATAGAAGACAAGAAAAAACAGGAAGTTACAACGTGACATTTCCAAATTCAACTATGAAAATTTGCTAGCATAGTTCACTGTCCACAAAATAAATAAAATAAACAAAGACAAAACAAACATTGACATAAAACATTTTCATCTTGAGGAAGTTTCTTATTATTTACAAGAACTACAGGTGTAATTTATTAAGGTAAAACTGAACTTCTTATTTCTCCAAGGGTGAAAATAGTGGTTTAACTGTGTTAGCAATTGCTAAATTTTTATATGAAAAAAATAGAGCTACCTCTGGCCACGATGGAGTAAGGATCTGACTTACTTTCTCATTTGAAATTACCCTAAAAAACTTGGGCAAAATATATAAGATAATGGTTTTCTAGACATTAACATTATGCAATGAAACACAGGGATCCCCGGGAGTTGGCAAATGAAGTGACCCCTAGAATTGCCTCAGCCTGCTGCCTGGAGTGAATTTCCAGGTAGTAAGTAGCCCAGCAAGTTACCAGGTGGGGCCTCGTGTTCTCCCCACCTGAGGAAATGGAGCTGAAGGCTCAGTGAGTCGAGGGGTCAGAGGAAACCAGGTAGAAGAGCAGAAATGACAGAGTTCCAGTGACAGCTCTGCAGACATGTCGAGGGCTCCTTGAGTTTTTAGCCAAGTTGTGATGAGTGCATGCCTGTGAGGAAAGTCTCCAAGGCCAGGGAAAGAATTCCATACACCATCAGCGGGACGATCCCGAGTTCTCACAAGGCCAGAAACCATCCCTGGTCCCATCAGCCAGGATGGGGTGCCTCATAGTCCACGGGGCATTGGGCAGAATACTCGGAAGGGTTTTCCCCAGGAGTTAGTGAGATGAACCCCAGACTAATTGCTACTCGGGACCTGCCAAATGGAGCTGGTTAGCGAGATCCAGAAAGATCAAGCTCTTTCCAAGTAACATAGTTTTATCCAAGAATAAAACTCAAGAATGTTTATAGGAATAAAAAAAAATCCAGTATCCAACAAGGAAAAATTCACACTGTTTGGCATCTAAAACAATCCTCATGCACAGTGAGGAGAAGGTGCCATCAGTTGAAGCCCATGATATGCCCAAGAAATTAAAAGTATGACACAGATAATTAAAAGTCATTATAACTACATACTGCATGTTTGAGAAGTTAGAGAAATGATGGAATATGTCAAGTAGAAACACAGGAGATAAAACAAAGACCTAAATAAAAGTTCTAGAGATGAAAAACTCCCAAGTCTGAAATGAAAAATACACTGGATGGGATCAAGTAGATTAGATACCACATAAGAAAATATTAATATCACCTGAAACTAACATAATATTGAATGCCAATGGTAATTGAGAAATAAAAATAATAAAGAGAAAAGATTAATGACATGAATATCCATAGTAGCTTTACTCACGTAGCTGAAAAGTGGAAACAATCCAAATGTCCATCAACTGATGAGTGGGTCAACACAAGGTCATATATCCACGTCACAGAATATTACTCGGCCATAAACAAGAATGAAGTTCTGATTCAGGCTCTGATATGGATGAACCTCCAAAACCTCATGCTAAGTGAAAGACACCAACACAAAAGGCTGCATATTATATGATACCATTTATAGGAAACATCCGAAACAGGCAAATCCATACTACAGAAAGTAAAATAGTAGTTGTCAGGGATGTGGGAAGTGGGGAGCGACTGCTAAATGGGTATGGGTTTCTTTTGGAGGTGATGGAAATGTTGTGGAATTAGTGGTGATGGTTGCACAATCTTGTGGAGATACCAAAAACCACTGAATTGTACCATTTTAAAAGGCTGAATTTTATGCTATGTGAACTATAGTCTAACCAATAAAAAGATTCAATGAAGATGTTTTGATAGGCCCATTTGGACATGGGGACACTTTTTTACTATTTTGTCAAAACGCCAGTGTCAAAACAGCTCCCTCAGAACGCCACGTGTCCCTTGAAAATATAGTTTCTGCTGTCAGGACGCTTAGAGTCATGGAAGAGTAAGTAATGGCGATGCCGTGTGGGTGCCTTATATGTGTTATCACTATTCTTCACCATAACCCCAGGCATGGACGCAACTCCCATTTTACACAAGAGGAAACTGAGGCTCAGAGAAGGTAAGGTATCTGCCCAAGGTCATGCATTGTGAGCCACTGAGCCAGGATTTGAACCAATTCAGTCTATTCTTTTGGGCCAAACAACCTGGTAGCATTTAGAAAGTGCAGGAGGAGGGTTTCTGATGAAGGCACTAAGTACAAGCACTGGCCGATGCCACAAGAGAACCGGCAGACAGAATTAGGGACTCCCCTTTCCAAGCCTGGTTACAAAGATGAGGAGAGAGATGTGTCAGAAAAATTTGCATTGGGGAAGTTTGTTGTTCTGTCTCATTTTGTTTTGGGATGGGATTAATGACAGAAGACACAGCCCTTGTCCTCAGTGAATTTACAGGTCAGCAGGGGAGGGAGGGAAGTACTCAAATTCACCAGCCAGAAACCCACTCCTAGGCTAGGTGACACTGGAGAGTTCAGAGGACTGATACAGGCACCACAGTTTCAGTTGCTCTTTGATATTCTGTAATCTGAAGCTAGGAGAGAGATCCTCAGAAACGGATGGAGAAAGCAAGGAGGAGGGCCTGCACCCAGGATAACTGTGCCTCCTCTCCTCCCTCCCGCCCCCCCAGATCTCTCCACCATGGTTATGTGGCATTTCCAGGTTTCCATTTGCCAGGGCTAGCTTGAATTTACCTGCGGTAACCTGGACGCCAATATTTCAGTGCTCCCTCGTACATACCTGCTGCTGTGACTAGACATTTGTGTCCCCCACCCCAATTCATATGTGAAAGCCCTAATCCCCAGCATGATGGTATTTTGAGGTGGGACCTTTGGGAAGTAATTAGGTCATGAAGGTGGAGCCCTCGTGAATGGGATTGGTGACCTTATAAGAAGAGACATGAGAGAGATCCTCTCTCTTCCCTATAAGAGGATACAGCAAAAAGCTTCCATCTGCAACCCAGGAAGATGGCTCTCACCAGGAACCAAATCAGCTATCACCTTGATCTTGGATTTCCCAGACTTCAGAACCGTGAGAAACGTATTTCTGTTGCTTGACCAAGTATGATATTTGTTACAGCAGCCTGAGCTGACGAAGACACCCAATGCCCTTGTGTGTCAGTGGAATCTGGGAACATGAGATACCACTCTCATGATTGTTATACTAAACAGTCATGCATCGCTTAACACTGAGAATGCTCTGAAAATGCGAGTTTCATTGGGCGATGCTGTCACCATGGGGACATCACAGAGCACACCTACGTAAACCTAGATGGTAGAGCCTATTAGCCTACATACCTATGCTGGTCCAGCCTATTGCTCCCGGGCTACAAGCCTGTACTGCATGTTACCATACTGAATACTGCAGAGAATTGTAACACAATGGTATTTGTGTATCAAAACATATCTAAACAGAGAAAAGGTACAGTAAAAACACAGTATATAACACTGCTATACGACTGGCAGCACAGTAGGTTTGTTTATACCAGCATCACCATGCACGATGCATTGTGCCACGATGTCCCAATGGCAGCAAAGTCACTAGGTGATAGGAATTTTTCAGCTCTAGTATAATCTTATGGGACCACTATTGTATGTGGTCCGCAGTAACCCGAAACACCGCTATGTGGTGCTTGACTGCACAGCAAGATGGCGTCCGTCCTTGGTGAGCCTGACATGATCAGGTGACAGCTAACAGCAGAGTGTTTTCCAGCTTTTCACAGTTTGGGAAGTCAGAGATTCAAGGCTTCAGAAGGATTCAACACATTATTACTGCTTTGATGATGGAGGGGGACACCTGGTAAGAAATGTGGGTGGCCCTAAGAGCTGAAAGTGGTCACAGAGTGACAGCCAGCAAGGAAACAGAGACCCTGGTTCTATTACTACAATGAGCTAGTTCTACCGACAACCGGGAGGCACTTGGAAGCGAAGTTTCTCTCCAGAGCCCCCATTCAAAACCTCGCCCCGGCTGACACCATGATGTCAGCCTTGAGATTCTCTGAACAGAGAATCCAATTAAGCCACATCTGCACATATGGAATCGTGACCTATTGAACTAATAAATGGATATTTTTCTGAGAAAAGAAAAGGGAAAGGAAAAGATTAGTGAACTATCCAAAATGAAACACACAGAGAGAAAAGACTCAAAGAAATGAACAGGACAACTTAGACAGGAGCTGTGGGACAACTTCAAGTGGCCTAATATGTGTACAACTGGAGTTTCTGAAAAGGAGGGGTTAGCACTAAAGTTTTTTGAAGGAATAGTGGGCAAAAATTTTTCAAATTTGTTGAGATCCAAGAATCTCAACAAACCTCAAGCACAAAATTCATGAAGGAAATGCACGACACCAAGGTAAAGTGTAATCACATTGCTCAAAACGAGTGATAGAGAAAACATCTTTAAAGCAGCCAGAGAAGAAAAAGACAGAGTATGTACTGAGAGACAAAGATAAGAATAATGGTTGTTTTTTCACTGGAGACAGTGAAACAACATCTTTGAATGCTTAAAGAAAAAAAAATGCACACTTGGATTCTAAACAAAGCAAACGGATCTATCAAAAGTGAAGGTAAATAAAAACTGAAAGATTTCATCACCAGAAAACCTCCACTACAAGGCATGTTAAAGGAAATCCTTTAGCCAGAAGCAAAATGGTATCAGATGGAAATCTGAATCTAGATAAAGAAATAAAGAGCACAAGAAATGAGAACTAATTAAGTATATCTGAAAGACTGTTTTCTTTTCTTATTGAAATATAATTGACATGTAGTATTAGATTAGTTGTATGTGTACAGCAGTGAGGAGACACTTGTATACATGGCAAAATGATCACTGCAATAAGTCTAGTTACCATCTGTCACTGTACAGAGTTAATATGATATTGTTCATGGCGTTACCCAGGCTGTACATTTCTTCCCCATGATTTGTTCATTTTATAACTGGAAGTTTGTCCCTCTTGATCCCCTTCACCCCTTTCTCTCACCCCCAAACTTCTCCCCTCTGTATCTATGAGTCTGGGTTGTGTTTTGTTCTGTTTCTTTGTTGTATTTTCTAGATTCCACATATAAGTGAAATCATGTCGTATTTGTCTTTCTCTGTAAAAGACTTTTTTCTTCTTATTTAAATCTGTTTAATAGAAAAGTGTTGATAGATAATCAACACAACAATGTAGTGTGGATTTATAATATATATATAATATAATACAATAATATATATGTGTGTATATATATCTTATATAATCTACACAGAAAATGTTTGCTAACATAGCACAAATGCCAGGAGGAGAGGAATGTAAACATACCGTTGTAAGACTCCTGTACTATATGTGAAGTGAAATAATCACTGGGAGCTAGAATGTGAACAGTTAACAATGTAGACTGTGAACCTTAAAGCAAACACTAAAATAGTAATAAGATGTCGATAGCTAAAACATCAACAGAGAAGACGAATGGAATCATAAACAATATTCACTTAAGGCAGTCAAATAGGGAAAAAACAACGAACACGTGGGGTGAATGGGAAATAACAGCAAGATGATAGATTTAACCCCAATTGAATCAATAACATTAAATGTCCATCGAAGGCAGAGATTTTAGATTGCATGAAAATGCGAGAGCCAATTTTATGCTGTCGTAAGAAACCTTCTTAAACAAAAAGAGACAAACAGATGAAAAGGAGACGTATGGAAAGAGGTCCATCATGTTGAAACTAGTAGAAAGCTGGACTGGCACTGTTGATACTGAATAGAGTAGATTTCAGGGAAAGAATATTAGCAGGGATAATGAGGGTCATTTCATAATGATAAAGTGGGCAATTCATCAAAATGATAAACAAACCTAAACATTGATGTACCTAATAACAGAGCTTCAACATACATGAAACAAATAACGGTAAAACTGAAAGGCTAAACAGACAAGCCCACAATTATACTCTGAGATTTCAACAGCTTCGCTCAGCTGCTGCTAGAAAATGTGGACAGAAAACTAGGCAGGACACAGGATATTTGAGCAATGCTATCAACTATGACATTCATAGAGTCCTCCGCATCGGAACAGAAGAATAGACAGCCTTTTGAAGCACATATGAAACATTTAGCGAGACAGACCTTGCTGTGGGTCTCAGTAAATTTAAGAGGACTTAAGTCCTTCAAAGTATGTTCTCCAATAACAATGGATTTAGAAATAAAAGCAGACAGATCTCTGGAAAGTCTCAAATATTTGCAAACTAAACAACACACTTCTAAATAATCTTCAGTAAAAGAAGAAATCAAAAAGGGAAATTTGAAAATATTTTGAACTCAATGAAGATGAAAATCCACCATATCAAAACTTGTGGATTACAGTTAAAGCAATATACAGAGGGAAATTTACTGTGTTACACACACAGATCAGAAAAGAAGAAAGACTTCAAAGTAATGACAACCCAGTATAATTAAACCCAGTATAAGCAGAAGAAAAAAATAATAATGATCAGAGTAGAGATCACTTGCATATCCTTCTACAAAGAAAGAAAGAGAAAGCAAGCAAGCAAGAAAAAAACCTCAAGCCATACCTCACACTATATATAAAAATTAACTCAAGTGGATCAGAGACTTTAGTGTGTGATCCTATAATTCTAAAACCTATAACTAAATCTTTTAGAAGAAAATGTAGGAGAAAACCTTTGTGACCTTGGGTTATGCAAAGATTTTTTTAGATAACACAAAAACCACGGCCCATAAAAGATAAAAAATTATGAATGGGAATTCATGGAGATTAAGAATATCTGGTCTTCAAAAGACATCACTAGAAAGCAAACCAAGCCACAGATAGTGGGGGGGGGGGGAAATTGCAAATCACGTAGCTGAAAAAGAATACATACCCAGAACATATAAAAACTCCTAAAATTCAACAATAAGATAAAAAACCTAAAATGGCAAAAGATTTGAATAGATATTTTATCACAGAATATATACACAGATGTCAAATAAACATAAAAGATGCGCAACATCATAACATCATTAGTCATTGGGGAAATGTGAATGGAAACCACAAAGAACTAGCACAGTGTCACTGTGTACTTATTACAATGTCTACAATTAAAAAGACGGGCCATATCAGGTGCCAGCAAGGAGCTCAGGAGCCCACCTCTGGGCTGTTGAAAATACAGAATGGTAGCGCCACGTTGGAAACAGTTTGGGAAACGTTTTAAGATTATTAAGAAGTTAAACACACAGCCATTCCACTCCTAGATGTTTACCAAGAGACGCGAAAGCAGATGACCTTATCAAGACATGTACAAATGTGCACAGCAGCTTTATTTATAATGGCCAAATCCTCCAGATAACCCCCCACCCCACCCCCAAAGTGCACCAAACGGTAATGGACCTCCAAATAATCATGCTGAGTAATAAAAGAAGCCAGATAAAAGTAGAGTACATAGTGTGGGATTCCTTTTTTATAAAACTTTAGATTATGCAAACTAACTTACAGTGACAGGTAGGGTTGGGTGGGGTGTAGGGGATCAGGTGGGTAGGGTTACAAAGGGCACGAGAGCACTTTGGGGATGAGGAGTATATGTGCTATCTCCATGGTGATGATGGTTTCACGGGTGTACACCTATGTCAAAACTTATCAAACTGTGTGCTTTCAATATGCAGAGTTTAATATTTGTTACCATACCACAATAAAGACATTTCAAAACTACAGCACCGCAACCCTTCCTGTGTTTTGCTTTTCTTGGTATAAATATTTCAGTCTTTTTCCTTTCAACCTTTTAGTATTCTTATGCTGCAGGGATGTACTTTGTAAGCAGTCTAAAGCTAGATTTTGCAACATATGATATGCACTTAATAAACACTTGTTGGCTGTTCAGTAAATAAATCCAGTCTGGTAATCTAAATCTTTGATTTAGTCTAGAGAGTTTCATTCATGTTGGGATATTAGAGTTCATTTCTACTATCTTATTCTTTCAGTTTCTTCCATCCGTCCCCGCCCTCCCTCCCTTCTTTCCTCTGTTTACCTTTCTTCTTTTTTCTTTTTTCTCTCTCCCCTTTCTGCCTTCATTTACACTGATTGAATTTTTTTTACCCCTCATCCCAACTCTTCCTCTCTCGACTCTTTCAGAACTATATACTCTATTTTATTGGCTATCCTGGCAATTTTTAACATACATATTTTAAAGTCTAAACTCACACAAGACCTTTCCTCTCTTCCCCTAGAATATAAGGACCTTACTCATGGTGGCTTATTTCCTTGTGTGTGTGTAATAACTTCACTTGTACTCTCCAAAGCGGACACAAGTACTAGTACAGCACGTTAACAGGAATTTTCAGACCACAGGAGAAGCATGGAATCCAGCTCGCAAACTGCCGCAGGTCAGATGTGGGGTGCAGAATTCCTAAGGGGGGCTTGTTCCCCTTCCCACGTTCTCTGGGAGCCAAAGCTGCAGCAGGCCAGGCCCCGCCTGCTGCGTGAGCTTTCTTTTTCTTCCCAGTTCATCCAGGTGGGTATTTCCCCCCACAAGGTTCAGATTTATGCAGGGTCCTCCGATCTGATTTGCCACCCTGTTTAAGCACCCGCCTTTGTCTCCTGACCCTCTCGTGTGTGGTTTTGGCTTATTTCCGATACTTTTTAATTAAGCAGAAATATTAATGTTTTCTATCCTCCAAGCTTTCTGGTTAACAGTGGAGTGACTAAGAATGCAGTTTTGGGATTCAGAGTATTTGGGGTTTAAACAAAGACTCTACCACTTATTTCCTGTGGTTTTTGGCAAATTAATGACAATCTGTGTACCTGATTTCCTCACATGTAAAGGGAGGGGCAGTGATAGCACCTGGCTCGCAGCTTATTGAGGGCATTCAATAAATTAATACAGTTAAGGAGCTTAAGACAGGGTCTGGCACACAGTGGGAAATCAAATAGGAGCTGTTATTATTGTTACGATTTTGTTTTTTTTTAAGGAGGGCGCAGCTCCCAGTGGCCCATGTGGGGATTGAACCAGCAACCTTGGTGTTATTAGCACCATGCTCTGACCAACTGAGTGAACCGGCCGCCCCCCTTATTGCTACTGTTTTTATGCTTAAAGGAAATGTTCTGAGGTAATAGTGTATTCTAGTCGACAAAGGGGTTAATGCCTTAAGATATGATACTCATAATGAACAATTTTCAACTTTCAAGTCATGTTATGTAGTGTATTCATATCTGACTGTAAAAAGTGGTTTCTTCTTTGACAAAATAACAAGTATTTCATACCTATTGCTGTTTTCTTTCCTTTTAGAAAATATTACCTCTTGAGGTTAGATTTTCCAAGTCTATTTTTCCATTACAAATTATTGCTACATGCTGTCGGAACAGCAGATAGTCCTACATAGAGAAGATTCTAGCACTTCAATATAGCAAGATAATATTTTGTTTTTTAAGATAAAATGATGCCAACAGCTAGTTCATTTCTTCTGGAGTCAGAAACACCAGTATATGTACGTCAGGCCCTGTAACAATAACACGTGTCACATGGGCTGGCACTGCTCCATTAATGACATTTGAATAAATGAATTCCAAGTTCAAGTTTTCTCCCCTAATAACACAGATCGCATTTCTTCAGTACCTGGTGAATGAAGCTTGGTGGTTGAAGCTGCGGTTCTCTTAGGAGAGGAAATAGCAGGCTTGATAGCATCGTGATCTTTCTGTACTTCTTTCTTTGTTCCTATATATAGTTCCAGAAGAGAAAAAGAAAGAAAGAAAGCTAGTTACAATCGAAACAGTAACACAAGGTGTTTGTAGAAAGGGAGGTTTAACAAAAGGCAAACAGAACAAAATATTTGGATGATTTGTTGCTATGGTCACCACCCCGTGCTTCAGGAGTGACACGTGTTTATAGCAGAAGAAATTTAGTTGTCGCAGGTCAGGGGAACAAGCACACTGCTGTCTCCGATTTGAGGAAAAACACCCCTATCTCTGGAGGTCACTCCCTCCCAATGACCACGATGAACTATCTGTGGATTAAAATTGTCCTGTCCTTTGCCACCAACTCCTTCCGTCTGCCTGCCTCTCACTGCACAAACTAATTTTCAGAAGACAGAGCTGGAAGAGGCCGTGGAACACAACGACTGCTGACGTCAGCGTCACGGAGGGCCAAGCCGGGGATGTGGTCTGCCTCTGCTTAATCTGCAGGCAGCTGGTCCCGAGGCGACCCACGGAGCCTGAGCCCTGCAGCTCTCTGGGCTGCAGCTGAGCCTTCCTGGAAGCAGAGCTGCCCAGCAGAATGGGATAAACGGCGGAGGACAGCAGGTGATGCTCCTCAAGCTGTCCAGGGCCCGTGGGACACAGGGGCATTTCTCCCTGTGTGCTGGGCACGGACACCCATCTTCACATCACCTGGGTCAACAAGTCATGGAACAACGGGTGGAAGACTGGAGACATAACGCAGACTTGGATGGACCTAGCGCTGCCTCCACTTCAGCCGTTTCTTATGTCATTTCAGAAACAAACTTGGGTTCCTTAGATTCAGAATGCGAAGCCCCCAAAACCTTGCAATCTCACCCCTCTTCCAGAGGGAACCGCTGCTAGCAACTTGGCATTGGTGCTTCCAGACTTTTTCCCTAGGTTATAAATATATCTACACATATACAAATACAGCTATTAATTAACAGAATAGATTACATACTGCGATTTTTTTGCCTACCCGTACTTTTTAGAAAGCTCTTTTTTTCATATCAATGTACTTATAGATCTACAGTAAACATTCTTCTACTTATTTCTTTGCACACATGTACTAGTACGTTTATAGGACAAATGCGTAGAAGAGCTTTTGCTGCATTAAGAGTCTGCTCATTTGCAATATTACTAGCTACCGTAGCTCAACTGTCCTTCCAAAAGAGCTACTGATTTGCACTCTGAACAAAAGGTGTGTGAGAGCAACTCTTTCCACACCCGTCACGCCCTACTGACATCGAAGACTCCACCATTTTTATTTTTGCCAGACACTTTTGAGACTTTTCATATTGGTCATGTGCATTTGTTCATTTGAAAATTGCCTAATTAAATCCTCTGCCCATTTTCCTTATTGATGTGTAAGAACTTTTCATTTATTGTGGGTATTAATCCTTTGCCTGCTACACAAATTATACTTCCCAGTCTTTCATTTTTAAAACTTATTAATAATGTCTTTCATTGTACTGTAGCTTTATGCAGTTTTAATGCGTTCCCATACATTAATTTTCCACTTGCAGCTCCAAAAGCACTATTACAGGACGTCTGTGTGCATGTAAGAGTACGTGTGTGCGTGTCTACACGACTGGGGGAGGGATTTCCTACTTCCAGAGTTTGGGAAAGAGGTGGGTGTTTGACTCCCACTTCCTTCTCTGTTGTTCTGCTCAGCCTGATTGGGCGCCTCTTCCCTCAGGCCATCACACCTTCCTCATCCCCTCCCATCCTCTCCACCTGCCTTCTGCTCTTCCATCACAGACCTGTCTTCATCTCCTCTGTTTTTCTGCCTGTGGACAAGCTGTCTTAGTCTGGTTGATTTAAATCTTCTAAGGCCTGAATTTTCTGTTTCATCCTTTCATCTCCACCCCCTACCCCATTTTTTCCTCCTACTGCCATTATGCTCCATGGGATTCAGTTAACGTACCCCAAGTGTTTCACGTCTCTGTAAATGGCACCAACCTCCATCACTCACTGTGCTCCGGAGTTATCTTGACTTGTTTCTTTGCCCCTGCCCCCATTCCGCCCATCAGCAAAGCTTGTTGGTGCTCCTCTGAGATGATCCCCCAGGTGTGACCATTTCCCGCACCTCCACTGCCTCTGCAGAGCCCGTCGCCAGCACCCCTTCCACCTCCTATGGCTTCCGACCTGGTTCGCTGCCCCGCTCCTGCCCCTCTACAGCTCACCCTCCCACACCAGCAGCTGAACGACATAAAATCTAAGTCAGAGCAAGTCATCCCCAATTTCAGGACCCTCTCATCACCTCCCAAGATGCTCAGAGTGAAAGGCCAACTCCTTACCTCACAATAAGGCCCTAAAGACCAGCACTCTCTGACAGAAATATACTATGAGCCACCTAGGTTATTTTAAATTACCTAGTAGCAACAGTTAAAAAGTACAAAGTACAGTGAAATTAAATGTAATAGTATATTTTATTTAACCCTAACATTCAATTTCACTGGCCACCTTTCAAAATTGACACTGGCCACCTTTCAAGAGCTCAGTAGCTGCTCAAGAGCCGGTGGCCACCGCTGTGTGCAGCACAGCTCAGATGACCGGGTCCCCTGGCGATTTCCTGGACACACTGTGATGGTTAATCTTATGTGTCAACTTGACTGGGCTCTGGACCACCCAGACATCTGGTCAAACGTTATTCTGGATGTACCTGTGTTCTGGGTGTTTCTGGGCGACATTAACATTTGAATTAAGGACTGAGTAAAGCACAGGGCCCTCCCTAATGCGGGCGGTGCCCCCGCCCCCCAATCTGTCCAAGGCTCCAGGAAGAAGGACCTTCAAGGCCTGATCAGTGGGGCTGGGACATCAGTCTTCTGCTGCCCTCGGGCTAAAGTATACACCATTGGCTGCCCTGGGCCTCCAGCCGGCTGCAGACCTTGGGATTTCTCAGCCTCCATAATTGTACATGTGTATGACATACATATACTATACTATATACAGAGGATGCCAAACAAATGTATACAGATTTTAAGCAAGGAAAACTGTTTTAAAATTGTAATACTCAATATATACCGATAACAAAAGATGAATACAAGTCACGTTTGACTTCTGCAATGACAAGAGGTGCTCAAAGTGGTTACCACCAGCGTCTAGACACTTCTGAGTACGGCGAACTACTGCTTGAGCAACGCTGACCAAAGTGTCCACGTGTATACAATTTTTTGCCCCCACCCCCGTATATCCTGTCCATTCTGTTCCTCTGAAGAATCCTGACTCACACACACACTGACATCACTCTGCCACCTGCTCACACCCTCCCAGCCACACTGCCAGCCTTACTGGCACTTAGACATGCCACGCTTCCTCCCATGCTGGGCCCTGTAGCTTGAGTTCCTTCTGCACAGAATATGCTTCCCCTGGACCTTGAGTGTGGCTCTCTCATCATCCATTCCTTCAGGTTTCTGCACAAATGATGCATCTTCGGAGTCGCCGTGCCTGAGTCTCTGGCTGAAGTAGCCGTCCTGTCACCTGCCACTGCCCTTTCATTCTTCCTCACAGCATTTAGCACTCCCCCCCTCCCCCCAGTATGTTATATGCTCACCTTCTGTTTATTATCTACCTTCCCACTAGAACATAAACTTCAACCGGTGGGCCACACCTCCCCCTGCACAACGTGGTCGTTTAGTGGATGCCCCTCTTGTCCGCCCCACCCCCACACACACTGGGCTCCTTTCGCGACAGGTCCTATCCAGGCATTTAGGGCTTACCAAAGGCTGGGACTTGGCTTCTGGAAGCCCAGCCAGCACTCCATCCCACCGAAGCACACCCACCCTTCAGAGTCTGGTCTGTGGCTAATCTTGCTCTTTTATTCCTTCCCTCTGCTTTGATTTGTAAGTATCAACAAACATGGCGAGGCACTGACGCTCCTGGGAGCTGGAGGAAAACGGGAAAGGCCAAAAATCTGCACTTAACACAATACTTTAAAGGAAAACTAAATATTTATGCAGAGCTTCAAAATTTTCCATCTAGCCTTCACAGAGTGCAATTTGGCAAGTTCTAGCAAAACCTGAAATATTGATAGGCTTGAACTGGCAATTCCACCTCTAAAACCTCTCTCTTTGGAACAACTGCACAAGTGTGAATAGATGTGTGTCCAAAGATGCTTCACACATTATTCACAATAAGAAAGAAGTGTAAACCAGAATGCACCCTGGGGAACGGTGAAATAAGTCATGGTATAGCCACACTCCAGAGCACTAGGCACCCCTTAAAAAGAATGCGGTACCTCGGTATTGTACCAGCGTGGAGAGATGTCTATGCTAAGCAACAAATGAGGTGTTGAACAGCACGCATGGTATTCTCCCATTGTTATACCACAAAATGTTATCTGTACTATGCGTGTAAATATGCAAAAACATCTGAAGGATAGGTGCCACGTTTTTCATACTGGTTACTTCAGCAGTAGGGTTGAAGGATTTTATTTTTTATTTTAATATGCTTCTGCAAGTTTTCCATGTTTTAGGATGATCGTACATTCTTTTTATGGTAAGAAATAAATAATAAAAGGAGAGAAACCAAAATGAAAATAATTTGTCTAATCCATGAAAAGGCAAGGAGAGAAGCCAGCCTAGTGCAACCAATTCTGCAAAAATTACTTTGATGAAAAGTTCAGCATCCCCCGTCCCCCAGGAGCATAGCACTGCCTGGAAGGTTCCTGTGTGGTGCTGGGAATTCTTGACGGCAGAGACAATTATGGCAATTAGCCATGCTTTTCAGTTATTTTTGCAGCTTTCTTGTGACTTAGACTCAGCCCAAATGTTTTCAAGGGTACCATCAGCTTCCATTTAACGCTAGCGCCTCTGAGTAGCCAGAAGGGCCAGTGTGGTTTTGGTTTCATGGTTTTCCTCCTGCCTTCTGGGCACTCTCCCTCAGACTCCCTGGCTGCTGCTTGCTCCTTACCCTACATCTGGGTAAAGTGGTCCCAGGATGCTGCCTTGGTTTTCTCCCATCCACTCTTCTGGATGCGTTTGTCTACTCAGCACGCTTGCACACTGAGTTACATACACTGACTATAAAATCTGTTATCTCCAACCCAGATGGGCCCAGACATCTGTCCTGAGATCCACACCTATTTGTAGCTGCCAATGAGACGTTACCACTTACGTACTAGACGACCAGGTCATCGTGTACCAAATGGAACTAATTATCTTCCTCTGAAATCCACTCCTCTTCCTATATGTTCTTTCCTGGTCACTCATTCCCCTAGTCACTGAAACCAGAAGCCAGAGGGTCCTTTTCCTTCTCCTCCCACATTGAGTCAGTCACTGAGTCTTTCTGATTCTGCCTCTTGAGTAGCCCCTGAATCGGCCCTTTAACCATCCTCACGTTTTACCTTAGCTCAGTCCCATCTTTTCTTGCTGGGACAACTAGAAACATCTCCCACGTGATTTCTTTGTCTTGTCTCGGACCTTCCTCATATTTACCTAACTCACTTAACTCATCCTCCGTACCACTTAATCCTGAACCAGATCATATGATTGTCCTGTGAAAAGCCTTTCCACAGCTTTCCAGAGTCTTCAGTAGGAAGTCCCTGCTCTGTGGCATGGGATGAGCCACTTCCAGGATCTCACTTCCTCGGCACTTGCAGCTGCTGTGACACCACAGTTCACAGCTGCTCCTGTGTCTTCGCCTATCCTGTGCCCTTAGGCCGGAGTGCTCAATCTCTGCCTTGTCAGCTTGGCCCACTCCTGAACATCCTCAACTGCAGCTCAGTTCTCTTCTCTCAAGTTTCTGGATTAGTTTCCTGTTGCCACTGGAATAAATTACCACGAACTTAGTGGTTTCAAACAACACAAATGTATTCTCTTACAATTCTGGGGGTCAGAAGCATGATATCAGCCTCACTGGGTGAAGTGAATGTGTGAGCAGGTCTGGTTCCTTCTGGAGGTTCCAGAGGAGAAGTTGTTTCCTAGCTTTTTCAGCTTCCAGTATTCCTTGGCTTGCGGCCCCTTCCTCCATCTTCAAAGCACATCATTCCAGTTTCTGCTTCTGTTCTCCCATGTCCTTCTCCTCAAACTCTTCTCACCTTCCTCTTAGAAGGACCCTTGTAATTACATTGGGTCCACCCAGATAATTCAGGATAATCTCTCCATCTCAAGACATATAATTTAGTCACATCTGCAAAGTCCCTTTGGCCATGTAAGATAACATTAATAGGTTCCACAAATTAGGGAATGGATGCATGGGGGGGGGGGTGGAGAGGGAGAGAGCTATTATTCAAGCTATCACTCCATCTCTAACTGATTGAATGAGGAAAACTTTTTACTCACCAAAAAGGCACTAATTGCTTGGCCTATATTAGTCCCGAGTCCCTGTCACTTATTTACGCAACTTTTCCTAAATTTCCCAACTCTTCTCAAACAGCACTCTCTCCTTAGACCCCACTGAGTTACCCTGATTTCTTCCCACAGTGCAGATTGTATGCCTCTAGTGGGTGTCTCTTGTTTGGCCTGACCAGCTTCTTTTAATAGCACCTGTGCTGGTCTTTGGTGGATCAACCCTTTCCTCCACTTGGTCCAAGTGGATCTGGAGGTGGGCCTTATGATCCAGGCCCACCAATCAGAGCTCTGCTGGGGGTGGGCATTGTGACCCAGGCCCCTCCAATCAGAGCTCTGCTGGGGGGGGCGTTGTGACCCAGACCCACTCAATCAGAGCTCTGCTGGGGGCCCAGACTCACTCAATCAGAGCTCCACGACGTTCCTGGTTTGAGAATGAGAACAAGATCCCAGCTGGGATAAGGACAGCCCTGCCTTGAGAATTTTGCTGGAATTACTGGAAGATAAATGTTTTTGTGATAGATGACTAACCTGATGGAGTGTAAGTTTGAATTGCTGTTGATCATCTTTGTCTCCACTTAGGGAGAGCCTTTCTGAAGAAGAAGCCAAGAGAAGGCAAAGAAGGGCCAAGAGATGGAAAAACATTCATGATGATGCTGTTTATATACAACCTGGTTTCAACCATACCTCACACTGGCATCATCCCCTCAACTTTTCAGTATGTGAGCCCAAATCCCTCTGATCTTTCTTTCTGCCTTCTTTCCTTCCTTCCCTCCTTCCTTCCTTCCCTCCTTCCCTCCTTCCTTCCTTCCCTCCCTCCCTCCTTCCTTCCTTCCCTCCCTCCCTCCCTCCCTCCCTCCCTCCTTCCTTCCTTCTTTCCTTCCTTCCTTCCTTCCTTCCTTCCTTCCTTCTTTCCTTCCTTTTTTTGTCTAAGGCAGTTTGAATTCAATTTCTGTAACTTAAAACCAAACAAGACCTGAATTACACAATGCCAGCCAGAGAAAATAGCTTATAGATATATAGATGTAGATATAGATTTACACACACACACACACACACACACACACACACACACACACACCTCACAGGGTTGTAATTGGTCAACACTACTCCCTGTGCACCTCAGCATACCTTATGTGCATGGAGATTCCGAGCTATGTAAAAGAATGCATATATACAAAATTGAGAGCCCCACGGCTAGAGCTTTTGGGGTGAACGGAAGAAGGCAGTGGAGGAGGAAGAAATGCCAGTCTCACTCTGGTCTCAGAGGAGAAGTCCATAGAGTTTAATTGAAACACTGTCACTGATAATATTCACCCAATTCTAGACACCTACTACAAATCCAAACGACCCTAAAATGTTTCATTATAAACAGAGCAGCAAGAAGCATCCCAAAGGCCTAAAGTTGAAAGATGCTGCCTGGCAACCCCTACACAGTCCCTCAGAAAAGAATAATGTACCAGCTCAGTTTCTCCTGTGGACGGGGGCCTTCTGCAGTGATTTCAGTGACTTTGACAACTGCTGAGAGAAGTGCCATCTTGTATTTTACTCCTGAACTAGACATAATAAAAGTGACTCACGACCCGCTCATCATGGACTCTTAAAGCAAAGACCACTTGCACGGGTGCCATGAGAATGACCAAAGCCGCCCAACCAAGAATGATGGGCTGGCGCTGAGGGTGAGGCTGTCATCTAAGAAAAAAATATAATGACAAATGACAATGGCTAACTCTGGATCCTCACTGAGCACATCAAAATGGGAGAAATGGTAGATTTAAGATAATGGTTAGAAGAATGCTATATACTTATTTCATAAAAAGAGATAAGCACATCAAAAAAGATCAAAGAGAATTTTTACAGGCTCTTAACCCCACACACAATAGGCCACAAATTCCTGCAAGTAAATCTAGCATAAGCAAGGAAAGATAAGAAACAAAAAAGGATAAAGAAATATACACAGCAGTAGGCTTTATCCCCTACTCATCTCACGTCTCACGTCTCACTTTCTCCTCCACACATCTGTGAAAGCACAGGAGATGGGGTTGAATCTTCCCCCGCCCTACAGACACGCTCCCAGACTATGGGAACGTGAAAAGCCACAGAAAGAAGCCTGAGAGGAGCAAGAAGAAAAGTGAAATGTGAACGTAGCAACAATGCAAGTAATTACTATCAGGCCAATGTAACTGAAAGGAGGTGAATAGGAAAAAAATGATAGAATCGGAAATAGGGATTCTGACGTCACTTATAAGACAAATAGAATGGGAGACATTCCAAGGGAAGATTGATAGGGATTGAAGAGAATGAAGAAAGGAAATGTTATCTAAAAGGAATATATCAAATAAAAGGGGAACATGGACGAGAGAGAGAGAGAGAGAGAGAGAGAGAGAGAGAGAGAGAGAGGTATCTAACTATATATACTTGAGAAGAGACTGGATTTTAACCTATTTAAGGTTCATCCCATTTTAATAACCATTTATTGCATGCATGAGGGTAGACAGACATAGCTGAGGATATAAAGCAGAATAAAGGAGGTCTCCATCTTAAAACGGAGGCCTACAAAAATTGGACTTATACTACAGACCTAATTATTCTCTCGGATAAGCCTAAGGAATCATTTAATTCTGAAGATTGTAATGAAAAGGTAAGGACAGAAGGATGAAGAAATGTTATTGTTGTGGTTTTTTTGGACAAATATTATATATGTGCAAAAGCTTTACAACTGCCCCAAATACATTCTTATTCAT
Source organism: Rhinolophus hipposideros (assembly GCF_964194185.1). Taxonomy (NCBI): domain Eukaryota; kingdom Metazoa; phylum Chordata; class Mammalia; order Chiroptera; family Rhinolophidae; genus Rhinolophus; species Rhinolophus hipposideros. Next base: position 5,663,074 of record NC_138050.1, read on the forward strand.
TTTCAAGCACCAAGTATGCATCAGGAAGTGTTCCAGTGAAAGAAAGCGGTGCAAGATGTCATGAGGATTATATTTTCATGGAGTGTATTTATCATAAACATTTACAAATGCCGGCTACCAGCCTGCAGTTGCTTCTTTGTATATTGTCTCACTTTACCCCACTCCAAACTCTGTTGGTATGATTGCTGGTGTTATCACTTTGCAAATGAAGAAACCAAAGGGGCGCAGGTTGTAACATCGCCACATTTACCAGAATGGGGCTGAGCCAAGATCTGCCCCTGTGACTTCCGGCCCTCATTTCAGCCTGCATCTCATTGGACCCAAGTGTCCTCGGTGAGTCCTGAGAAGTAACGACTCCAGTGACTTGTCTGCCCAGTGGCATCGGAAGCTCTGTGAATCCAGGTGAATCTGACTCCATAAGAGGGAAGTGGGATGGGGCAGGGTGAGAACACTCAGAACAGAGTCAGGGGCCAGGGTAGAAGGACAGAGATGCTACTATTTTGGGGTACGACCAAAAGACCAAGGAATGGCACGAACCATTTGTGTTTTAAAGCTGGAGGCCAGTGAGTCTCTCTCTCTCTCTTTCAACCCTGGCCCCGACCTTCCTGTCTCCGACTCTTAGACCACATTGCACAGAACTCTGTGCTCCTTTGTTAAATAACCTCCTTTTCCCACTTGCGTCCTCAACCTCTCTCAGAGCAAACTTCTCAAAGGGTCGCCACTTGTCCTTATCCTCCTCATCCAACTTATCTCAAACTACCTAATATATGTAACACCCCACCAGGACCTGAGGCCCCCATGATCATGTAAAAGTGCTTTTTCATGGAATTTTCAAAGTTTCAGCTGACGTGCTTACGCCCAGGTGCAGTCTTCCTCTTTACCCCAGGTCCTGCCATCATCCTGGTAAATGTCAATGACATCAGGCATTATTCACGTGGCATCCCAGCCTCTCAGTCCTTTGACATCTGCGACTCCTGACAGGTACCTTTAACCAGACCCCCGGGGCATCACCCTGGACTGTGTCATCACCTGAAACTTCACCTCCAAAATTCACATGCCCACTTCCCACACACAACCTTCTATCCTCCAGCCGTCTCGCTATGTTACTGCCACTCCATCAATTCATTTTCCTAATCTGGACTAGGCATCCCTTTTCCCCAAAACTACAGGCCTCCTGCTGTCCTCACCGCCTTTCTTATCTAACCTACAGTCAATCCCAATATCCTTCACTCCCGCTGTCCTCTTGTCCACATTCTTGCTCTGATATCACAGAGGCAGCAGAAAACGCCATGGTCACAGCTGGCTGCCAAAACCAACCCTTGCTTAATCCAGCTGTCACCTTGAGTCTGACAGAGTACATGGCACAGATGGGGCCACCAAATTTACCAGCTGCAACTGAAGCCACAACACAGTCCAGCCACTCCACTATTTTCTCGTCATCTTTTGCATTCCTTTTTTTAACCTTTTCTAAAAAAAAAAAACAAAAAAAACCCCAAAACAAACAAAAAAACCCCAAACTGAATTCTACATCTGTACCTTCTGAAAGATTATTCTGCAAAAGGCTTTAAACAAAAACAGTATCTTGTCCCCCAGCCTCTATATGCCTAATTCATACTCATCACTTTCAACTTTTTAAGTGGTTTTTCCTAGTATTTATCTCTATATATTATGTCTGAATAACATGTTTATACTGCTATTTCTTGATATTTACATTTTAGACCTAATAGCTTCCTACTATGGAAAATGATAAGTTTACTTTCTATAGGCTCCCTTTTAGACTATCTCTCTAATTTTTGGCTAATTCAACATTCATTTTTCATTTTATTACAGCTACATAAATATTATTCACAACTAAGCAATTTCTTTACTTGTACGACTTTTTGTATTCTCTGAACTTAATGGCTGCCTTAGTTTTCGCTTGCCTAGATTTCTATGTATATATATTTGCTAATTCTACTCCAAACTCTCTATCAGAGCACAGCTCTCTTTTAACTATGATGTAAAAGGTTTCCTTTTGTTTTCCTGGAGCCCTCAATTCTCCATTTTATTCTGGACTGGTAACTTCCAGGGCTGTTCAGGGCGGTCATCCTGGAATCTCCCTTCCTTATTCTAGGAAATTCCTTTGCCTCTCTCCTATATTGGGTCCCTTTTTGCTGGACCCATCATATCTTCCTCTTTCTTGTCCTGTTTTCTTATTTTTGTAAAACTTTTTTTTTTTTTGAGTTTACAGAGAGAGGTGGTCAGGCGATAAATTATGATATCTTCCACGCTGAAAATTTCTTCATAAAACTGATTGTTTGGCTTAATCCAGAATTTTAATGTGGCAACCACTTCCCCCAGAACTGTGAAGGCATGTAGCTTCTCTTAGCTTCCAGGGTTGCTATCTAGAAGTTTAATGCCATTTAAACTTCCATTGGTATGTGATCTGTTTGCTCTCTTGGGCTTGTCACCTCTTATTTTCCCCACTGTTTTAAATTTTATGCTAATTTGCCTTGGTGTGGGTCTTTTTACATTCACACTGGGAACTTGGTAGGCTCGTTTAGTCTACAAACCTCATCCTACAGTTCTGGAAATTTCCTTGAAAAGTTGCTTTGATAATGTCCTCCCCTGTGATTTCTGTTTTCTTTTTATGGAACTCATGTTATTTGTGCTATAGCTATCTATCTATCTATCTATCTATCTATCTATCTATCTATCTATCTATCTATCTATCTATCATCTTTCTTTCTTTCTTTCTTTCTTTCTTTCTTTCTTTCTTTCTTTCTTTCTTTCTTCCTTCCTTCCTTCCTTCCTTCCTTCCTTCCTTCCTTCCTTCCTTCCTTCCTTCCTTCCTTCCTTCCTTCCTTCCTTCCTACCTACCTACCTATCTATCTATCTGTCATCTATCATCCATCTCTTCAATCTATATATAAAACCTATATATCAATGTGTCCTTTTTGATATTTCCCATGCAAGGACAACCAATATGCCCAAGGCTGAACTCCTTGTCACCTAACAAACTTCTTCTCAGTTCTATCTTCCCTACCTCAGTATGTCTTTTGCCCAAGCCAGTGATGTTGATCCCATCTTCATCTCCTCCCTCTTTCTTGCTTCTTTACCTGCAATAAATTGCCAAGTGCTGTGAAATGCGCATTTTGCATCTCTCTTAAATTCAGTCCACTTCTTTTTTCATAGTCATTGCAACTTCTGAATGCAGACCAGTGTCACTTCTCTTGTAGAACTGTTGCAGCCTCCTACTTCTGCTTCTTTTCTCGTTAACTTGGTGCCATCTCATCCTTCAGACCTCAACAGAGACGTCTCTGGATGCTGCTATGATGGTCTGCGGCTACAGCTTTATGACCCTCTAGGCTGATGCCTTTCGCCTGTCCACACTCGGCATTAGACAACACGTTACATGAGAATCGTCCACTCAGTAAATGGTAGTCAATAACAAGTTGGTTATTATCACTAATGAATCATGTTCTTCCTTCTTGGAAAATGAAATCAACCATGAAATTAGGTGAGTTTCTGACATTTGCAACCTCTTCTTATATTTGCGTTCTCATTTCTCCTCCAGTCCCTTTCTCCGCGCCGCCCCCCCCCCCCCCCCGACATAATAAACAGGCATGTCCTAAGCAAGTAACGGGAAGTCGCGTTACACACTGTTAGAAACAAAATGAGTAAAGCCCTGAACGTTATGGATTTGTGGAAAGAAAATAATCCAGTTCTCTAGGGGAATAAAGACACTGAGTGATCTATTACAAACTGAGAAAATGAGAATAAGTGGGAAAAATACTTGGTATATGTGAAACTACACAAATTTTTATTCACTGTGGCAGTGTTAGTTAGGTAGGCCAAAATGAAAGAAATGGTCTGGATTATTTGTCTCATTCTGCCTAATTATTTACTTTCACATTAATTCAAGAACACAATAAAATCATGCTTTTCAGAGTTAACATTGTCCCCATATAAATAAAATATGCCTAACGTAGTCTATTTAGTATCAAATAAGTGCCCTCATGTTAATATCCTCCAGTTTTACTCCAAACGCTGTATCACCCCTCTCATTTTCTGAACTATTCATTCTTTGAAAGCTCCTAAGCGTGCTTTTATTCATCCATTCATCATGTATTTATTGGGTAGCTCCATTATTCTTGATATGGTATCATTAACTGTTAGAGAGTCCAAGGTGAAAAGACAAAATCCTTGTCTGCAGAAATTCATCAGTTAGTGGGACATGTAAATAACTAATGACAAGATAATGTAGCAAGTGTCAGCCCAAATTTTGGATAAAGATTTTTCTCTGGGAACTCAAGAGAAGCCAGTTAGGGCTTCAGTGAAGACGATTATGTTTGAGCTCAGATGTGAAGTATGCAGAGGAATCATTAAGCAGGAAAGGGCAGGAGAGGGAGGGGATCCTGTAAAAGAAACAGGTGTAAAGGGACAGTAAACTCGGGAACAGCAGGGGGTGTGAGGCTGGAGGGTTTACTACCTGAGTCCTGCCACTTTGCCTCGAGTCCTGTATGATCTCCAATGCCACCAGATCAAGGCACGTGTCCTTACCCAGTGTCCCTCTAATACATCTGAATTCCCTGGGAAATCCAATTTAAGGCTAAATAACACTGCTGTTCCATTAAATACTTATTGTACCGTGTGTGTGTGTGTGTGTGTGTGTGTGTGTGTATGTATACACACAGTTTTTTGCTTTCTTTTTTATAAATGGGAAACTACAATTGAGGTTGCCAATGAATGGAAATGATGATTAATGAAAAAAACAGGAAGTTAAGCTGTTTTGGGCCGCTATTGCTTATAGTTCAAACTAAGGTTTCTGGCTAAGATGACAGATCAAGACAGTCACCAAATGGAAAGAAATATTTAAATAAGTTATTTCCTTTTTAATAAAAGGATATGTATTCATTGTAGAAAAATGAGAAATTACCTTTTTTTCATTTCACTATATCCTCACCCAGCAATAATCACTATGAACCTATCGAAATGCGTTATTTCAGACCATATTATGTGTATTTATGTTTTTTCTTAATAGGATATTATAATACAGTTTTAAACACTTTTTATTGTGAAATATAACACTTCCAACTTATTTGGATAGTTTAACAAATAATGATAAAGCAAACACTCCTGAAATTGCTACCCAAATCAAGAACCAGCACATTAGAATTAATCAAGAATTAGAACATCACAGAAGCTTGTCCTGTCGCGGCCTCTTCATTCCCATTCGAGAAAACCACTGCCTTGACAAGTTTGGTCATTTCTTGCTTTTCTTCATAGTTTTGCTACTCCACAGGCATCCTTCAACACTATGCTAAAGTCTGTCTGTAAACTTTATATCAATGAAATCATACTGTGTGTAGTTTTTTGTCTTAACAATTTTTACTAAATATTGCATTCATAATATTCACGTGTATCACGGCAGCATGTACAGCCCTAGCTCACTGTCATTGCCAAACAGCCATTCACTGTGTGCATATACCACAAGTGTCCGTTTATTCTACCATCGGTGGAAGTTCGGGTGGCTTCCACTTCCAGTTTTTACTAATTATAAGTAATGGTGCTTTGGACACACTTGTGCAAGTCACTTAATGTGTGTGTGTACATTTCTCACCTAGGAGCAGAATTATCAAGTTAAAGCACACGTGAACTTTACAAGATAACAGTACACTCTTTTCTGAAGTGGCTGTGCCCATTTCCCTCTTTCCCGCCAGGACTGAGGGAAGTTTCCTCACACAATCCATCTTTGTGGACGACCAGGAAGGTCAGACTTTCAGATGTTTCCATTCTGATAGGCATATGCCTTGCTGTGATTTGAATTGCATTCTTCAGTTTACTCATGAAATTTAGCACCATTTTTAAATGTGTACTGAACGTTTGCTTTTTTTCTTTTGTGTGGTGTTGGCCAGGATGTTTTGTTCCTTTTTTATTTTGTACTGAGCTGTAAAAATTACAATATAGGTTTGTAAGCTTTTAAAAAATTTAATATATTATGATCATCTTTCATGATAATATATATCGACAACATTTTTTCAAGTATAAACTCATTACTAACTTGGTAGTTTAGATAACTCACAATTGAGATGGTAGCCATGATAAAAATAGAAGCTGTGGTTATAAATATTAATTACTTCTAAGTTGGAGGTGGAAGTAGTAAAAGACATAATAGGGAGGTTATGTGGCGTATATTTGCACATCTGTTAAGGGCCCCGGGAAACCCAGCTCTACTGTGTCCTGACCTGTGTGACCTCACACAGGTTAAACTCTCTGAGCCTCTGTTTCCTCCTGTGTAAAATGGGGGATAACAAAGCCCCTCATGGGGTGACAGGTAAAATGGTGCCATGTGTTAAATAAAAGTGCTGAGCACAAAGCCAGGCATTTCTTAAGCATGCAAAAAACGGTCCTCGTTAACAATACGAACTTAGTTATTATAAATCTTTGTTTAGAATTTATGGATTATAAGCACTGTGCTATTATATTCAACCATTACTGGATGGGGTGGCTGTTATTCTCCTTTCTCCAATAAGGAATCTGAGGTCAAAGAGGTTAAGTAATTGAATCAAGGTCACGCAGTTATTATTGGAGCAACCATGACCAGAATTTGGATCTAACTTTGAATCCCATTCTCTATTTCCTCTGCCATCCAAATTCGGTGTGATTGAAACTAACAATTCCCTGTAGCTTATTAATAAAGTTGTTCTACTCAGTGGAACAAAAATCACATCTTTAGAAATATGTCCAAGGTGCCTTTTGGTTTTTTTTAAACCTAAGAAGATGTAGCCAATTTAAAATAAGAGGGTCCTATAACTTGTTTTTTCCCCCGATTGTGGGCACAAAAGCACTGCAGGCTGGAGCCGAGTAGGCTGGTCCTCTGCTGGGTGACATCGGTCACAGCGGCCGTGTGAAGAGGCTCACCACCGTCAGAATCACCTGGCTTGGGGGCTACAAAAAGGGTACTGGGGATAAGTGTGAGCCTGGCAGTCAGATGCCCAGCTTGAATGCCCAACCCTGAAATCTCCTGCATTTGTAACCTTGGGCAAGTTACTTGATCTCTCTAACCCACGGTTCCTAATCTATAAAACAAGGTTAAGAACAGTGCTTGTGTGTCATAGGTTTGTAAGTGAGGTTGAAATGAGATGATGCGGATGGCTAATCACACAGTAAATACTCAATAAATGCTGGCGCCTAGTATTATTATTGTTACAGTTGCTCCTCAATGAACCACCACCTCAGTTTGGCCTGTTTAATATTCATCCAATTGTCCCTGCTCAGATACACAGCATGATGTTGTCACATTACTTTAAAGAGCACATACTAAATAATTAGGCATTCTGTTCTTATTCATCGCTCATCTCTATTCTGCCAGGTAGACTGTTTAATGTCAGAGCTACTTCTAGGCCAGAGGACTCTGCACTTCAGGGTCCTGTCTCTGGCGGCCATATGCTGGCTTCTGATGTTCAATATGGGGTCCAGGTGACCAAGATGAAGCCATAAAGAAACGAGATAGCACATGGTTGCAGGCAAACTGTGTGTGTGTGTTTATCTGACACAAGAGCAGTTCTAGTCACATTCAGGCTTCTCTCGGGTCTCATCTTCTACCCCAAGCACTTACACAACAAATATGGCTTCCCTTATAAGAGGAATTCTACCTCATTTTCTCATGATATTAAATATCCTGGAGTCTTAAGTCAATGTCATATTCAGCAGTCTTAAGTCATAATCAATGTCATGTTTAATCAGCCAATCTTCCACGAGGTAAAGGAAAGTAGGATATTAGAAAAAGAAGAGGCTTTGGAGAAAGACAGACCTCAGCTCAAATCGTGAATTGGCTACATGGTCACTGTGACGCTGGGATAGTCACAGTTTGCTCCTGTTTGTAAAGGGGAGAAGAGCTACTTCACAGTGTTGCTCTGGTGTTTAGAAAGAGGGCGAGTTTAAAGCATGGAGGGCAGAGTCTGGCACATGACGCTAGGCAATGAATTGTAGAGATCACGCTCGTGGTGACGGTGGCCTTCATGATGGTCAAGAGCCCAGGCTAGTAAAGGACTGGTCGCAGCCACACACTCAATCAATAGCCCTCCGGAATGAGAATCAGGTGTTTGATGAGTGGTTGAAGGTGTCCGGGAAGGAGAAAGGCATAACAGACACAGGGAACAGTGAGTGAGGAAAGACACAGGGACATAAAGTGCGTTGGCTTATTCACTTGCACCACAGGGGGTGGAAGGTGGTGGTAGGGCAAGAGAGAAGGCTGACGTGGTACAGAGGCACAGCTCAGGAAGGGCCTATGTGCCAGGCAGGGAGTCTGGATCTGTGCCCAAGGGCGACGGAGAGCCCCTAAAAGGGGAGTAAAGGACCAGATTTGCATTTAGAAGGTGAAAGGCTCCTGCCAGCACTGGGGCAGGGTGGGCTGCATGGGTTTAGAGTCATGTCAGGTAAGCTGGTTGGGTGATTACTGATCAGCAAAGTGTGGGTCCCAAAGTGGTTCTCAAAGCAAATATGCTAATTGATGGATTCAAGATGAAAGAAACGACTTTGCAATGGCCAAGAAACATGTTCTTCTTGTCCAGTTACCTTCCAGAAAACGGATGACTGGCATTTGTCTCTTTCTATTATGTTGGCATTGTTTTCCTACAGCCCCGTGAAGACAGTACTTAGGATTTGCTATTCCATCAATGTAAAGTAGCTAGAAGATCTACGTCTGGAAAGAAATGAGACGTTCTGAATGGGGACATGGAATTACAAGTTCCAGGCTCATCGTGTTAAGATATGGAGCTCCACCATGGTGTCAGTCTGCCTAACAATGCACGGAGAGCAGTAGGCAGACTTCTGAAACACGTAAACGTCAGACATCGCAGCAGACAACACAGCTCTGCAGGACAGTTCGCATTCATTACCGCTGGACTCGCTCCCACCGCTCTTCAGGCTGACAGGCAGAGTGGGTACAACACCAGGTGTGTAACCTTTCAATATGCGTGTGTAGGTGTTCGTGCTTACTGCTGAGGAGCTGCCACAAAGTGAAAGGTTTCATATAGGCCTGCAGGAACGCTCCATGGTAAGGCGGGTCCCAATGTTTTACGAATTCTCCTCTGGTACTATGGTGTGTCCTATACTGCTCCCCAAATTACCTAAAATATGACTCTTGCTGTTGTTTCAGTGAAAGAATTTGGAAGGCAGCAGAGCAGTGTCTTTCCCCTTTACTTGGACATTTTGCGGCATTTCAGTTCTAATTGCTAAAGAGTAGCGTAGGCCCCTCAACTGGCAACAGAAGAGGAGGTTATTAGTTTTAAACGCAAGTGTCCTAAAAAACAAAACATCAAACTGTCTCAATGAACTACTTAAGGGGCAGCCTTTGTGTCATGATTAAATCCAGGGTGGACCCTCAGGTAAAATTAATGACTGTGTGTTTTTTTTGTTTGCTTGTTTTTCTTTTCATGCTCTCTGTGTTTTGACCATTTCATGGCTTGCATAAAGGGTTGGAAGGGGGTGGGGGGCGAACATTTTCAAATCAGCAAGTTATCTGTTAGCAGTCTTAGTCCAAGATTGTAAGGGGAGGGCGCCTTGGGAAGCTCTACTGTTTCCCAAGACAGACGCCTGCTCTTCACATACACGAAATGTTGTGCCCATCACTGTTATCTGGCAACTGCTCTTGACCCCTTGGTCTCTACTTGTGTGTTTCCTGCACACTACGTGACACAACATGCCTTTAACGCACACGTTTCCCACCCACAGCTCTTAGCATAACTGTAATGAAATAATTGAATATGTCAGTACGACTTTTACGTTCCTCTCTCCTGTTTTACCATCGGTTCCCCAGGGACAAAGACTGTCAGAGTCATGCTGATTCCCCAGGTCCCCAGCACAGTGCTCGGCTCAGAGAAGGGGCTCAGTAAACATGTACTGAAGGGATGGACGCCGGCCCACACCCCACCGGTCCTCACTCCCTGGAATGACAGAGTGGACGTTGGTATCATGGCTCGTGATTCACACTGCTTCCTGGCCTGCCGTGGGAGGCGGGGAGCGCGTCCCAGCAGGAACAGCAAACAGGCCTGCTAGGACACCCAGGAACGTGACTGAAACGGACAGAGAGCTCCTCTGACCAGACACCAAAACCACCATATGTTCCTGTCTCTGTGACAGCAAAGGAATGGGTTTCAAACTGTTTGCCCTAATTGTTCTCCCACAAAAGATTCTTTCCAACACTCTACTCTCCTATAACTTCCTCTGTCTCAGCCTACTGCTGTTTTCCCTGTTGGCTTCACCATGACAAATAAGTTGAAGCTGTGACTGCAATTGAGACTCGGGCTCAGGGAGAGAGGACTGTCCACACCGAGCAATGACCGTCTGCACTGAAGAGCCCAGAGCAGCCTGATTGCTTTGAACCTGCAGGTCCCACTCCTGGGAGGTTCTGAGCCAGCGTGGGCTTCCACATTGTGAGGTCTGTGCCTCTTTCATTATCAGGAAGACAACGTGCTCTTAACCGCTATTTGTATTAAAGGAGCATGCATCACACACTACGGTGAGAAACATGCCCAAGTCATCTAGACCCAAGACTCCAGCGGCAGATAAAGCAGTCCTTTTATGTGCCCCGTCTTTTCCTAAAGCAGAATATTTTAGTTCCACAAGCTTTCCTCACTTCCTTCATTTAAGATGTGCCCAGTAAGGCAAGATCGATGAGGCCGGGCCAGACCAGAAGGAGGCAGGGAGAACTTTTGGTCCACGTACGCATCAAAGTGCTCAGCGCACACATGTTGGTGTCACGGACAGCCGCTTGTAAATTACAGTCTGCCTAGGAATATCTAAATCTGTGGAGTTTCACGAAGAAATAAAAACCTGCCGTTGAAGTAGTAAAATTAATTTTCATGGTACGAGGTGGAGTTTCTGTAGTCTGTAGGGGAGCGGCCTCACTGCTCCCAGAATTATTTTCCCTAGGTAGAGAGGAACCCAAACAATAAGACACCGGCTGTTCATTTGCTCTACAACCGTAGGAAATCCTTCCATACCTTAGGCTGAATAAAGGAACTTTATTTTCTATAATACATCACGTCAACGGGCTGGAATCAGAGGGCGTAGTGACCAAGAAGTAATCTATCTTCAGATCAATATTTTCAATTGAAAATATTTTTCCTATTTGCCACAACAACGGCAAACCAGTTTGAAGTAAAGCCCGACTATTCATGTAAAATTATATGGATCGATGGACTGGGAGCGCGTGTTTGACATGTGAACACAGAAAGACCTTTCAGGAAAATTCTGAGGAAAAGAACCATTGAAAGACCAAGGCTAAGTTTCTAACATTCTTGGGAACCTTCTTCCAAGGGTTAGAACAGCCATGAATAGGATGATGATGTGTGTGTGTGTGTGTGTGTGTGTGTGTGCACACACTCACACACACACAGAGGGTGACAAAAATATGTATACACATTTTAAGAAAGGAAAAACTGTATTAAAATTGTAATACTATGAATGACACTAGTATTCATTTGATGAACGCCATCTTTTGAGAGAATGTCATACTACACATTGCTACGTAATTCAATTCAACTTCAAAAACTAATACATAGATAACATCTCTTAACATGTGTATGCATTTTTTGGCACCTCTAGCATATGTATGTGTGTGTGTGTGTGCGTGTGTGTGTCTGCGTGTGTGTTTTAACCTTAGCACTAAACCCAATACGTTTTCCATTGTCATTACATTGATGCCAATGAGGCAAGAGTCATGATTAATTTACAGGAAGACAATGTTATAGGAGTGGATCATATCTTACACCTCCAGCCATGTTTAAACACAGCTCTCATCATGTGTCTGAAAACCTGGAGAGGGAGGGGCATCAGCAGACGATGGAATTATTGCAGGGGACCTGGGGAACTATCTGCAAGGTCACCAGCATTGCCCTAAAAAGAAGAACTCAAACTTTAAGATGTATTATTTTTCAATCATAGTTATTTCAATAAAATGTAGTTCACTGGCCTTCATCTGAGGAAGAATATTGTAAGCAGCATAGTGCTAACAGAGATTAGGTGTCTAGGTTTTCAGTCACACAGACCCAGGCTGAGGCCTGCTCTGCTACATAAACGCTGCATGACCCTGGGTGGGAGCGTTTACTTGATTTCTCCAAGCCCAGTTTGCTCCGGAATTAAATAAGGCAGCACCAACACAGAGTCCTTTGGTATTTACAGCCACGGAGCGTTTTGCACTTCTACTGTGTGACTTACTCATTCATATCTTTTAGCCATTTTTCAAATTAAGTTGTATTTTTCCTATTGATTTTCAGGAGTTCTTTCAATGCATGCACATTAACACTTTGTTGCAGCATTTTCTATCAGTGCACCATTCTTCTTACCTTCATGATGTCTTTTATTTTATCTCTTTCATAAAGTTCTTTCGAATTTTTGTGTAGTTAAATCTACCATTTAAAAAAATGTTTCCAGGGGTTTCACGTCATTTTTAGAAAGGCTTTCCCTATCTAATGAACTAATGTCTAATTAGTTTATCATTAGAAAAGGTAAGTTTTAAAACCATGCAATTAAAGTTACTGTCTATTATGCTGTTCAACGTACGTTTTTAGAAGTCACAGAATTATAATCTTAAAAATTTGTGCTACAAAAAAAGTTTCTCTCTTCTGAGGAAGTGACATGTTCTTTTCCACCGACTGTGTTTCTGATTTTGCCATTATAGCCAAATAGCTTCAAGTCTCGCTTTATCAAGATTTTCTCTTTTCTGTTGCTTGGATTTTTATCCTTGTAACTGTGTTTTTCTGGGCCCTTTAGTGCATACTACCTGGGATCTTTTCTGAAATTAGAAAGTGACTAAATAATAAATAAATTAGAAAATAATTAAACAAAAATAGAAAGGGATTAAATAAATAATAAACAAATCCTCTTTATATTTAATCTAAACTTTTTTAGGTCATTCATTTTTAATCCATCTTACTATGAATTCTCGGTCTGCTGGATTGAACTGCAATCCAGTAGGTAAGCGGACAGATATATTGCTCTCACTCTAATTATTCATTTACAGATCTGTCGACCTTATTGTGAGCCCCTCCAGGGTAAGGAGGGTTCTAATTATCCTCGAATCCAAGTCACCTGTGGCTTAAAGTAAGCACTGAGGTGTTTGCTGAATAAATGAACCAGAGAAAAGTCACTCACAAAAAAGCTCACAACAGAAATCTAGTTTCAGGAAGCAGCCCCTGTCCTCCCAAGGGATGTCTTATTGTGGGTACATGTTGTTTCTATAATCGTGGAGGACAGTAATGAGCAGGTGACCGAAGACACAAGAGCTCGCCATCATTAGGCTGGGATCACCACAGGGAGGAAGCAAAGCATCACAGGTTAGAACATGTTTCCAACAGTATGAGTTAAAACAAAGGTTGGCATGACCGAGGTAGTTAGAATAACCCAACACCCCACAGTCCCCATAAGTCCAATCATTCGGGTTCTAACTGTGAACTGCATGCCCACCTACTTTTTCATTAGCTTAATGACGAACGAGGCAACGTGAAAGCTGACTTTGCCGTAGAAACTAGATTTAAGTTAGAAATTCCAACCAATGGAGTAAATGCAAAGCTAACATTTAGTGAATAAAATTTATCTTTTAACCACAGTAGTGTTGAAGTACACGGAAGCCTTAGGTGACGGAGTTAGAGGGAACGTGGGAGAGAAAATCCTAAAATCTTTACAAGGAGCTTTCTGCTTCGATCTCTATTGCACACCTTCCCCGATGTCTCAATTCCACTTTCTCTGGGTTTCTGTGCACTGACGGTGGTCCCCTTCCTCTAGGCAGGGGGACAAAACCAACGGTGGGCACTCTCGTTGCTATTGTCCTCCAGGGGATGAGGGCTCACCATCCATTCTCCCTGGCCGTAGTGTGACTTCCTGTAGTGCGTTAGGTGGCAAGCCGGAAACCACATGCTCGCACAGCCCTGCAGACAGAGGCCTGAGTGTGAGACACTGGAGGAGCAAGTGGGCAAGGGCCGTACTTGGGTTGCTTCTGCTGAGAAGCCCTTTGCTGTCACACCTTTGCATTGTGTGGAGGGGCAGGGCACGGGCATTGCTTTGCTGATCTGGGCCTGCAGGCACAGCGTGGCCCTGGGTCCGCCCTTCTGTGGGAGCTGTTGATCCCTGGGTCCCAGCTTCGGTGGCAGGCGCCTGGAGACTGCCAGGGGAACGGCTCTCCCGGGTCCCTGTCCAGGCAGCGGGTCCCCCTGGGATTACGAGACTCGTTTCTGGAAGTGCAGCCTGGAGCTTGCTCCTCCATTCCTTGTAACGATTTCGTCAGCACCCGCTTCCCCGAGCCAAACACCATTCTGCCTAAAAGAGCTTGATTCTTGTGTTTTTGTCAGCCAAACTGTGTGATTGAACAGATTACCAGTCAGGGGAAGAGTGAGAGGCAGTTGTGATCATTTAAACCTATGAGAAATGAACATGCCTTAAAACAATGGCGTTATTTATTATTATTAACGTGAACTTTTGAAACTCATCTGTCATCCCACTTAAATAGCTGACATACACAGGAACTTTGAAAAGACATCTTAATGCAGAAAGGGCACTGACTTCAAGGCAGAAAGTCTTACCAGCAGGTGTGGATGTGGATTTTGGTGCCGGAAGCAAACTCCTTCGGGGCACTGTCACACTGGAGGGCGCTGGGGGGGCCACCCGGCTGGCTCCCTTGGGTGCGTCTTTGGAGGGCACAGCTGCCTTCAAAGCTGGCTGGTCTTCGTTCCCAAAGGCTGAACCTGTGGGAGGCGGACAGCATGTTAATGACATCTTCATGAAAAATGGATGGACCTCTTGCCATTTGCAGTTGCCAACAAATCCCGCTTTAGAACTTGACCTGACTCTCAGCAAGTGGCCTCGAAAAGCATTTTTCTGGGACCAAGTGTGGAAAAGAGCTCCGTTTAGTCAGCACATAAAAGTCCTTCGTTCAGATCTGTGCGAGGGGCTCCACAAAAGCCATGAGCAGCCTCACTCCGCAGATGATTTTACACGCAGACACACACGTGGGTGTGCAACTGTATATGTATATGATAAGCATATATTTGATAACTCACAGAGGATGGGCAACTCTTTTGAGTCACAGGGTGAGTGACCCGGGAGAGGTGAGAATAAGAACACACACATGCACCGCTAGTCCAGGTGCTTGATTTCAGAAGCTCCCTGAAACCCAGCTAACCCCACCTGCAGAATAAGAAGTTTGGGATGAACGGAGACCAGTAGGGAGCATGGAGACAGAGAATCCCTTTGAAACTCATGAGGTTTCTTGTTCAAAAAGCCAAGGCCTCACCCAACTGAGAGGACCCTGAATTAGATCCTAGTTTATTTCAAAGGCAGAAGACATTTATTCATAATTTCAGTTCACTATTCAACATAAAAACAGACTCCTTGTCTATGAGACAGTTTGTTTATAATCAACTGCTCTGACGCTAGGGAGGCATGGCAAACTGGGATATGTGTGAGATTTAAATGTGCAAAGTGATTTTGGTCCAAACTTTTCTTCTACATCTTTCCAAACCTACAGACAATGACCCCACCATCTATTCCCTGTTAAGGGATAAATCTTCTAAATATACCTCTGAGTACAGCTTCGAGGCCTAATTTACTAAAGTAAATAAATAGAGAGCCTGAAAGTAATGAGATTACTGCTTGTTTGGGATAAAACCATCCAGTCGTAGGAACGTGACCATCTACTGTGGAAAACAAGCAATGACAGCTGGAAGAAGCATACAAAATTTTAGTGAAAGATTAAATTTTTTGTTTTCATTATTTTAAAAGGATAGTCATAACATTCTATTCAGATGGCGTCTGCGTGAAAATGATAACATTATTAAAATGGTTTTAGTGTTCAAAACATTGACAACCACTTAAGAGTAAGAGATTGTTGCTTTCTTCCCTCTGAATACCTGCAAGTCTGTTTAAAATCAGTGAGATCTGTTTTGTTTTTAAAGAAAAGTGTATTTAAAAATGAAAACTAAAGAACGTGCTACTTCCTAACATAGAACCTATGCCCTATTCATCTTTTAAGACACTGCGATTCTAATTTGGATCTGATCAAAATTAGAGTCAGGAGAATGCATCTCATCTATGCAAACAGAACAAACGTACTGAAACTCTACCCCAAGCCTCTGCACTGTGTGCTGGATGTCAGGAAAAAAAGCAAGCATGTGTTTGATCCAAACCTCGTCAGGAAAAGGCACCATGTACCTGCAGAATAGTGAGTCCTAGCTTCTGAATCATAGAGCAGGTCACCAGCCTAATCCTGGAACTCAGTGAATCTCTGGAAACTTGTTGGACATTTCAGATGGGCATGTGGGACTCAGCCACTAGAAGTATGTCACATGGCATTATCTCATGTTTAGCCTGCTGTTGACATATTTCCAGAATCATTTACTCACCAAAATGAGTAGTAGAAGCTGAATTGAGCACAAAACCTTTCACACCGAGTCTTTTATTTAATAATTGATTACAGTTTCTTGAGAAGGGAAATATCTCATATCATTTGTGGAGTTCAAATGTCCTTTTCTCAAATCTTCTTGTGCCTGGTATCATTCTCTTACATGAAATTTGTTATTCGATGAATATGTCAATTTAGAGATTTGGCCACTTTCCAGGCTGGGAAGTAATCTGGCTGTTTGAAATATGAGGTGTCAAGGAAGCTATGAACACCCCTCTGAGAGAGGTTTTTGCATTACCAAAAAATAAAATAAAGTAATAGAATGAAATAAAGTAAAATTCTATTATTGTCCATTGTTGTGGGATACAGCTGGCAGTAAACAGTACTACACTTTGAAAAACAGCTTAAATGGGCCAATAATGAAAGACACATTACTTGACAAATGAAAAGTACTCTGGAGACTTTCTGTCAAGATGGCAGAGTAGGTAAATGCTGTGCTCACTTCATCCCATGATCACATCAAAATTACAACTAAATTATGGAACAACCACCCTTGAAAACGCCCTGAAAACTAGCTGAAGAGAACTCCTATAACAAAGGATATAAAGAAGAAGCCACGTTGAGTCTGAATGTTGAATGTTAACTGTAATTGAAAAATAAACAATTTTAAAGTACTCTACATTTGGAAGTGGTACTGAATTCTATACGTGCTCTTGGTACTTCAGAACAATGCAGATAATAGGAAACCACTGCTTAATAAGAGGAAGGACACAACTAGAAACAAACAAATTGTGCTTGTGTGAACCAGAAAAATGTTTTTTTCTGAAGGATTCAGCCAGTGGAAGTGGTACATGTGTCTAATTCAGTCACCTCCTCCCCAACCAACCTGACACTACTCTGGCATGAATGAGCCAGATGGTAAATGGTATAGGCTTGGGACTGAGACGACCAGGGTGAGGAAACCACCCCCTCTGCCTCCAGCTCTCTGCACCTTTTTCATTTTTCATGATAATGGACCTCAAAGAGTTGTTCTGGGAATTTTCAAAAGCTAATGCAAGTGAATTTTTCAAAAGTTGATGCAAGAGTCATATGAAAAAAACTAAGAGTACTGTCTGGTGCATGGAATGCCCTGATGTGTTAGGCCTTAACACTTACAGATTCCTTTTAAGTCTACCAGCTAGTCAGTATAGTAAACCAGTTTTTCTTAGGAACTTGGAAAGTGTTTATAAATTTATATCAATGGGCTGCTCTCAGTGAGAAGAGAGGAAAGGGCTGAAGCAAATCTGGTAGTAACTGCAGGGTGAAAGGCTAAAGGGAAGAACGACAGTATGACTGTCTTTACAAAAAATGATGAACTACTTCAGACAAAGGAAAAGATGAGCATGAGAACATAATGGACCACCAAGCTTCAGAAATACAAAACACAGCCGATTACATACCAGTGAAATTGCTGGGATAGAGGGCACGAGCGTGTTCAACTTCCCACGTGGCTTTCCAAATTGCTAGTTGCTATTCACACTAACCACAGGTCGTGGCTGTCAGACTTTAATTAATTAGTAATTAATTCGGTTTTGATTTCTATGTTTCTAACAGGTTGTGAGGTTGAATATTTTTGTCGCATAGGTGTGTGTTATTTCTTCCATAAGATGCCCATTCATAATTTTTGTCCATTTTCTCACTGAAATGTTCCGCCTTTCTAGTCGATATACAAGAGTTCTTTGAATATTCTGGCTACGGAGCCTTAACTGGTATATATTCAAATGTTCTCCCAGTCTTTGGTTTGTATTCTTCATACTTACGGTGTCTTTGTTCAGAAGTCTTTCTTTTTTTTTTTTTTCTTTTCTTTTGTTTTAAAGGAGGGCACAGCTCATAGTGGGCCATGTGGGGATCGAACTGGCAACCTTAGTGTTATTAGCACCACGCTCTAACCAACTGAGCTCACCGGCCACCCCAGAAGTCTTTCATTTTAATGCAGTTGATTTTTCTCACTCTTTTCTCAACTGATTTGTACTTTATGTATCCTGGCTTTTCATTCCCTATATGATGTCATAACAATGTTCTCCTACGTATCCTTCCAAGAGTTTTAAAGTTTTGTTTTTCACATTTAGATCATTAATTCACTTGGCATGGGACATGGGGGCAGGGGTCGGATTTTTCATTGTTTTCTTTATAGACAGCCAACTGTTCTGGCTCTGAGTGTTAGACACTCATCTTCTCTACCATATTGCCAGGTGTCCTATGTCAATTTTCCATACAGGCATGATTATTAGGGTAAGCTAACAACCCCCAAATTTCAATAACTTAACATAACAAAGGTTTATTTATTGACCATGAATCATCTAACACAGGTACTCTGAATGGTCTGCTGTCCTGGGGTTTTCTACTCCAGGCAGGAACTCAGAGATCCAGGCTCCCTGTGTTTTGCCATTCTCTGTGGTTTCCCAAGGGACCTTAACATTCAGCTGATACATGGGGAAACAATGAATTGTTCATGGGAGGGTTTTATGGACCAGGCCCGGAAGTGTTGTGTGTCACTTCTGTCTTCATCCCACTGGCTAAATGGGAACTCAGCCACATAATAGACTGGGAGATGTAGTTTAGTTTATGTCCAGGAGAAAGGAAACGGTTTTATGAGCAGCTATCCACATGAGGCTCTATTTCTGAGCAATGTATTCTGCTTCATTGATCTCTTTGTCTATCACTGGCCAATACCATACTGTATTTAGTTACTCCAGTTTATAACCAGTAGTGGTATACTGCACCAGAAGAAGACAAGTACCATCAACCTTGTTCTTTTGCTTTACAAATTGTCTTGGGTAGCCTTGGCCCTTTCCTTCATATATAAATTCTAGAATATATTTGTCACTTCCTTGAAAAGTTATCAGAATTTTCAATGGACAAAATTAAGTCTTTTTCTCAACTATACCCTAATTGAATGAAGAGCATTCACAGATTTCACTAAGATCAGTAAACATATGCTGACCACTGATATATTCTAGCAGCCATGTTAGATGATAGAAATACAGAGAAGTCTGAATCCCATGAAAAACTAAACTTCAAAACAGGTGGTTCCAAAAAGGAGTGGCACTACTCTATAGGGGATCAAAATTTGTGCATATTTGGGTTCAAGAGATACTGGCATTTAATGGATGGGGTTGTCAGTACATCTGTTCAGAAACCACTCAGAAATGTAAGAGAACATGAAAAAAAAGGGGTTAATAAATGTTAGCTGAGGGGTATGAAGTAGGGAGAAAAGAACCTTTTTTGATGAACAATCATGTGTGATAAAGGGCATCTCCCTATACTATTACTAACTCTGTGAGATTCCAGCTCATCTCCTCAATTCACTTCCCTTTTCCATGCCAGTGGTACTCTCTGGCTTGTCACATTATCACCACCAAGGCTGGAAGGTATTCCTCCACTCATAGCTGTGACTAAGGCACCACAGCTTCCTGCTCCCCTGTGTGACAGTGGCCCAGCTTTCATAGATATCCAAATTGTCATATCCTCAACTTACTATTTGGAAGGTAAGATGTCCTTTATTAGAGGGGGAGGATTTGCAAGGTATGTTATTCTGCATGGTCCAGAAGCCAGAAACATAAAACCTAATTGCTCTAGACTTTTCTCTTTAAACCACCATGACCATCTGGCTTGTTCAGTCCCAAATTCTAGGAGAAAGCAATCTTATTCTTCCTCCTAGAGTTCATTCCCCATATGCTTAAATACCCTAAACTAATCAATGTTGTCTGTCAAAAATCTCATGGAGTGGGACCACTACCTTACACCATATGCAAAAACTAATTTAAAATGGATCAAAGACCTAAATGCAAGGGTCAAAATTATAAAACCCTTAGAGGAAAACATAGGTGTAAATCTTGATGGTTTTATGACACCTAAAACACAATAATTAAAGGAAAATATGCAAATTAGGCTTCATCAAAATAGAAATGTTTGTGCTTCAGAGGACTCTATTAATAAAGTGAAATGAGAATGCATAGAACTGAAGAAAATATTTGCAAATCACATATCTGATAAGGATCTAGTATACAGAATATATAAAGAGATTTTATAACTCAACCATAAAAAGACAAATAACCCAATTGAAAATGAGCATAGGATTTGAATAGATATTTCTCCAAAGAAGATATGTAATAGCCAATAAGCACAAGAAAAGATGCCTAACATTAGTGATGAAGGAAATACAAATCAAAAGTATGAAGCACTACTTTATACGCACTAGGATAGCTATAATAAAAATGCAGACAATAACAGGCATTGAAAGGGATGTGGAAAACTTGGAGCCTCCATACATTTCTGGTGGGATTGTGATATGGTGCAGCTGCTGTGGCAATAGTTTGGACATTTCTCACCATGTTAAACATAGTTATCATATGACCCAGCAGTTCTACTCTTAGGTGTGTGTCCAAGGGAACTGAAAACGTGTGTCCACACAGAAACTTGTACATAGATGGTTGTAACAGCATCACTGAGAATCATCAAAAAGTGGGAACAACCCATATTCCATTAGTTGCTAAATGGATAAACAAAATATATTCATCTCGAAACCCCCTCACCCTCTTCATCTATTCCCACCAAATTAGGTGTGAGTTGAAGCTGCTCTGATTCTACATTACAGAGAGAGGAAGACAAGCAAATTCAGGCCAGAAAAGGCTGTGCTAAAGGTAGGCCTGGGGCAGAGGAAGGTTGGATTTATAGGATTTATAGGATACCTGATCCCCCTGTGAAGTAGGAAGTGGTGCCTACTCAACCTTCTCAAAAGGATAATTCTGACTATAACTGAGGTCGGGATGAGAAGTTCGGGTTTCTGATCTATATTCCAATGCTCTTTTCACTACTTCATTTATTGGGACTGTCAATAGCTGAGCCGGAATTTTAAAAAGGAAGAAAAAATGGCAGCGAGGACAAACACTAAGAAAACCAGTGAGGTTCTTATGGGGATGGCTTGAGAAGAGCAGCAAGGCAGTTAACTGTATGATGGCATTACAGCCATATTTCAAGAAACAGGTGACATTGATTTTGAATATTTATCCATGCTATAATGATTAAACTACTCCACTGATTTTTAAAAACAATCTCAGGCAATCAGGCCGTATAACATTCTAGCTGCATGATTGCCTCATTGATGCATATTTCATTGATTTAGCTGCATGTTTTGCTTGGTGGCAAAATTTAGTTTAATTATTAAAGTATCATCTGAATTTTTTATTTCTCACTTCCTGCATATTTTAACCCAGGCTATATTTTATTTCTTACCTCAAAGTGCTGAAGTAAACCTGCTGTCTTACCATTTGGGCAAAGCTATTTCTTTGTCACAAAGAAACAGACTATGCCCTCTTTCTGCCTGGCTGTACACTAAGCAGTGGGTACAGGACAGGCATGGCCTGTTGTCACACAACTGCCGTTCCGGGGGGGCGGATGACACAGACCGCAAACAGACACAGAGCCAAATAAAATGATCACAAACTGTGATTAGCTGTGAAAACACACAAGAGGCAGAGCTAGAAGAAACACTCAACGGAGTAGGGGAAGCCTACTAGGTGGAGACGCTGGGGAAACCCTCTTGGAGGGGGTAACATGGAAATAAACATTCCTCTCCGCTGCACAATGGCCCCAACCTCCTTTAGACTGTAGTTTTAATGACATCATCATTGTTCCAGACACTTAGAATTAAAGCATCAGAACCGTCCTTGCATCGCTCTTTCCCTGGTGTCTACCAATGCAAGTCCGTGCGCCCCATTTCCCTTATGGACTGCAAAAAGAGGCAACTCAAGAGAACTGGGGTTCTTTATGCATTGTTCCCCGGTACCCTCGGTCCTCATGAAAGGAGGAGAAACGTGTGGCATGCATTTCACTACTCCCTCTTCACCTAGAGCAAATGGTCACTTCTCACAAAGGCAGGGGAGGCCTCAGAGTCCTTCTCAACACGGTTCCAGGAGTCCAGGAAATGATTCCAGCCTGAGACCAGGAGACATGTCCCTCGACACTCAGCTTCCTCATCAGGTGACAGCACGCATTTCTAGAGGTAGATGATTCCGTTAGGACCATGGGAACTTATGGATTCCCGTGGCGGGGCTCAGCTCCTGAGCCCTTCCCACGGGGCAAGACAGCAAGGTCTTCACAGCAATAATGGTAATACGAGCACCATCTGGGAGAGTCACGGACACCGTGACTGCCCAAATTCAATGCCGGGTTTGAAATGTATGAGTAATACTCTCTTTCAAGAAGTTAATTAAACCTCTGATGAAATGGCTTGTTATTTACGTATTTACCGTCTGTCATTAGGTTAATCTGAGAATTAAAGGAGAAAATGCACACAAAGCGCGTTGCAAAGTGCCCTGGGCTCCATAAGTGGTCGCTGTCATCACCAGTGCAGGCACCAGCACCTGCAGGGGCAGCTCTCTTTCATCAGCTGTCATCTCTGCACCTCTGTCCCACACGAGCCTGAGTAGCACCTTCTTTATGAGATCCTGTTCCCTGCAAGCCCTGTGGAAACACTTCACGACATCCCCGAGGCCACCAGATCCAGATTATGCCTGCAAGTAGGTGGCACTGAACTGGCAGTCAGCTCTGCTTTCACCAGGTCTGCTGCCTTCGAGAGGCAGGCTTCCCAGGGCCCCGGGGCCGGCACCCTTCCCCAAAGTTCCTTCCTCTGACAGTGATCACAACTAAGTCATCAGAGAAGACGAGGAAAAAACCTTTGTCCCCCACTTTCTGTCTTGCCCCCTCCCAGGCACTCGCCTCCCTGAGCCCATTCTGATATACAGCAAAGTGGGTCCTCTTTCTTATTTCTGATCAGAAAATATGGGGGACATGGGTGTAGGTGAGTCATAGTCCAGGGACACGAATGGAAAAGGGAAATTAGGCCTGTATGAATGGTGCCCTCCTCCATCGGACAGAGCTGTGCCATTCTGTGCCACGCGCAAGTCTCCCCGTCCTTCACAGCCCAGTCAAATGCCACTTTCTCTGTAACATCTTCTCTCAGTCCCCGCTCTGGGTAACAGAACTAGTTTAAGAAACACCGCTGGTTCACACAGAAAGCGAAGGCCGGGGTGGAATTCCCTCTCCAAGTCACAGAAGCAATCACAAAAGATGAAAGCCAGCATCATCCAGTCCAAGACTTTTGAACCCTACATCGTAAGCTGCCTTTGATTTGAGAAATTCTCTTTGATATTTACCAAGTTCACATTCCCAAAGGAGAGAACATAGTCAAATACGGATGGAGGTTAGTTACTTAAAAGACCAAGGGCTAATATGATATTTCAAGAGATGTTTGAGTAATTAAAAGCAACTTTTTACCATTCCTCTTTTACATCAATAAGACAAGTTGCAATAAATCCCTTCTCCCTATCTGAAGTACTTAGAGGCTTGAGCCATCATCCAGAATGCTCTGGTTTATCGACATGTGACTCTTTCAGTACTTAATACCTTGGGGGAAATATTTAAACTGGAGCATTTTAATTAGACGTTTAATATGGGAGTTGTTAAAAGATAAGAGGATCTGATTTGAACTTGATTTAAATTGTGCTGAAGTTATTAATATGGTATAAGAAATTAGAGAAATGAATCAAGGGCTTACATATCAGCTTTTATTAATAGAGTAATAAGAAAGTTTAGGTGTTCCAGTTCTATAGCTTGGATTTTGTGCTCTAATACAATCTCCTTTTTGTGTCATAGATCCCTTTTTATGAGTTGTTTTGAGGCACCTAAGGGACTCATGGATTATTCTGTGTCAAACACTGCTTTACTGAGCCACTTTTTAGCCACCAACGCCAAGTTAAATGTTGAAAAGTGGATCATTGCAACTGAACCCCAAATTTCTTTCCCATATAATTATAGGGGCTGCTAGAAGGAGCCAGATTGTACCATCCAGCTAGGATTTCTTGCACCCTCAAAAAGAACCCTTTTTACTCAGTAGCTTCTGGGGAATATGAAATCTTTAAGGGAGAAGAAGTCGAACAGCCTTTTAGGAAATGAACAGCCTATTGCCTTGAAGGAGGCATGTCAACTTGTAAATCAAAATAATATCCATTACTTGAACTTTCGGAATTTTCTCTTCCCTCCTGGGAGCTGGGAAATGTCCTCTCTTTCTTCACAGTCCAAGAGGATAGTCATCTTTCTCTGTGTCTTTTTCAACATCCTCGTTTTGTTTCTAAAGAGCAACTTCAGGACTCTTTTCCTTCAGCCCAGACTTTTTCAACAGGGCATCATCCACACTGTGGACCAGATAAGCCTTGGCTGGAGAAGGCTGCCCTGGGCATTGTAGGGCGCCGGCACCCCGGCCTCTATCCAGCCCACGCCCAAGTTGTGACAATCAAAAAATGTCACCAGACTTTACTAAATGTCCTCTACTGGTAAAAAGCACCTCTAGTTGAGAACCACTGCTCTAGCTGAATGAAAGACAAAGACTCAATCACAATACAGTATTTTCTTGTCTTGTGAACTAAGTAAGTACTTGTTGTGGGGACAGAGCCCCAGAAAGCAGTTTCCAGGCTCTCGGCCTCACATAGAAAGGTGCTGGCTTGGGTAGTAAATGGCCATCAACTGAAATCAGAAGGCCAGCAGCTGTGGCTAGTTGGCCGACAGCTGTAACCCGTAAGCCATTCGCCACTAATATAACTGCTGTGGCTACGCTAGCAGAAAAGAATGGGGGTTAACGAGAAGATGGTGGCTGAGCTAGCAAGAGCGGATTGCAGATAGCATGGTGGATTGTGGGTCACAGATTGCAGAGAAGTGGACAGCAGGTTGCAGATAGTGTGGTTCCTGCTTCCTGTTCCTCCAGCCCAGCCGCCAGCGAGAATATAGTGGTATGACTCCCCTACCACCTATGGCTCCGTGGGTGTTCCTTTTTGGCCTCACCATGTCCTGCGTTCTTATGTGGGGAGCGGGAGCTGAGACCCCGCAGGCCGCCTCGCACAACAAATGGCGCAGCGAGCAGGGTCCCCTGCACGACAATGGTCTTAGTGAAAAATGAGACTGGTAAACATCCAGCATCCTCCTGGTTTAGCTTGATAGCTAATTCTTTAACAATTCTTGAGAGCTGATTTTTGGTTAATACTTTCCATAAACTGAGACTGTATGAATACTCTTTCCGCAATATTGCACAATGTTTTAATGACTATTCAGTTAGGGAACCTCCCCTGCTTTGCCTATTTATTACCCTGATCAGTCTTAGAAACGGGGAACCTGGACTAAAACACTCCTGATTTTGACAGCTTTGGTCCAAAACTTTGAACCTCCAGAAGCTGCACTAATACCCAAATAAAAATATCTTGATATTATAAATAGCAACTGATTTCAATAGAAATTATATGGGGGAAGAAACCCCCCATATATGGTGATATCCGTCAAGCAGTTTAAATTATCATGGTTAGTGGAGAATATGCCATTTGTTGCAAGAATCCTAGGGTTATGTAGAGAAGTGAACAGTTTTGAAAGCACTAAAATTACTGGACTCATAAATCAAAACAATCCAGTGAGTTCTCCTTTGCTTTGCTTTGGCTGTCTGTGCCTTCCTGGTTGTTGGCTCCCATGAACGGGGAGGGAGCGTGTGTTCATTTTTTCCAAGTGTCTCCTAATACAAAATTTCAAAAATTGAAGGCCCTATTTCCATTTATGTTTACGGGTAAAGCTATGACTGGTGCCCGCTGTGACAACCATCATCCATACAAAATAAAATCGCAACTATTTAAAAATCAATCATTAAATCACTCAAGCAAATGCCATTCAAACTCTGTTTTGCATATTATCATAAACAGCCTAATAAATGAACTTTACAACCTCTCTAAAGCCTTTAAATTTTGTGAGATAGAAGCAAAGGCTTAAGATGACCACTCCCTTAGAGAAACTCCTCCGGGAAGGTGCCAGCAACCTCCACACTAGCCCAAAGCAGTGAAGCTACACCTGTGTCTTGGCTTCTAAATTTTTATGAATCTCTGATAGGGAGCTCGAGGCCTCGTGAACTTCTTCTTCTTTTTTTTTTGCATGCTCATGTTCCTCTCCAGGTTCTTTCCTCCTGAGGCTCTCCAACTAAGGCAACATCTGTGCTGGATGGTGGGGAGGGCACAAAGCAAGCACAGACAAATGCCCAGGTCTCCGTGAATCGCCCAGGGCAGGGCGCCCCACCAGCCCCACCGACCCCACCAGCGAGACCTGCAGCACACATGCATGCCTTCTCTACACTCCTGGCCCTCAGCCAGAGCAACGGCCAGCTTAATGACTTCTTTTTCACTTTGTTGTTGTTTTAAAAAAATTCACAAAGTTGAGGAATGTTTGTAAATAGACAGTAATTATAAATTCCAATTATTCGTAGAGCTTAAAATTCATAAATTAAGGTTTATAAGCACAAGGGTTTGAATCAAACAACAAAATCTGGATGCTTTGTTAGAACCTGTGGTGGAAGGGCACAGAATTCTGAGCAAGCTTCACCATAGCTAGGTGGCAGTAGTAACTTTGGGCCAGGTAGGTATAGCCAATGATAACTAAAACCTTCTTTGTTCTCCACCCTGAATGGTAAAACACCAAAGGCTGTGTGCACAGAAAGGAAAGAATAGGCCAGGCTGCCGCCTTGGGGCTTAAGCAGAAGTGGAATAAAGTGTTTCCTAAAATATTTATGAAATGCAGTATCTGCTAAGGTCTCCTTCCCAAAGGAGACTTCTGGTGAAGTGTTTGGCAGTAGATAGGAACAAAACCCTGGGCTACTCCAAGGAGGAAAAAATTTAAGTAATGGCAAATTCTGTACATAAATATAATGAAGGCGTGTGTGGGAAGCAGGATTCTCAGATGTCTCCCAAGAGCCCAGCTCCCTGATGAATACCCCCTGCAGTTCCCAGGAGGGTGAATGTGATGGTCGTGACTTCTGTGATTAATTAGGAAAAGGAGACTATCTGGGTGGGCCTGACCTAATCCCATAATCTCTGTAAAAGCACAGTGAAAGTCAGAGATCAAAGCACTGAAAGGATTCAACACACCATCGTCAGATAGAAGGGACCTGCAGCAAGGGAAGCGAGCAGCCTCTGGTTGCTGACGGCAGTCCCCCACTTACAGCTGGCAAGGAGAACCCTAGTGCTACAACCACAAGGAAGTGAATTCTGCCAGCTGGGAAGTAGAGTCTTCCCCAGGGCCTGCCGATGGAATTCAACCCAGCCGACACCTTAAATTCAGCCTCTGAGACCCTGAGCAGAGAATTCAGCTCTGCTGTGTGTGAGCTAATGAACAAGTGTTGTTTTTAATCGCTAACTAGGCAGTAACCTGTTAGGTGGCAACAGAAAACTCCTACAGACTAACAGCGCTTCAGCGGGGGATGTGAGCAGAGCTGGCACAGTATAGCACTGAGGGCAGGTAGGTCTCAGGGAAAGGGAGGATGCAGCAGAGGCCAGAACAGACTGAGAACACCCCAACACAGTGCTCCCCAGCCTCACCAAGGCTGCACGAACCCTCTGAGCCTGGCTCCCCTAGTGGGAAGCACATCGGTCCCCCACATACGTTAGACAGTCTCAGAGAAATGTCTCATTCTCCTGAATCTAAGTTCCCTCATCTGTACAATAGGTTCTGGTATAGATTTAAAGAAACAACCCAGATAGAGCATCCAGCACAGCTCACGACACATAGGAGATAATAAATGTTAACTTCCTCTCCCTTCCAGTCTCTTTGCCATCCTCCTCTTTCTAAAATACAAAATGATTCTTGGCCCAGTTGACAACATTTCAATGATTCCTCACCTCATTTGAAGTGAAACCCAAGCCCCTTGGTAGATGAAGGAGGGCATGTCCACCTTGCACTTAAAGGTCCAACAACAACTATGAGTGTGCTGTGAGTTCGCCATGCTGGATTTGGGCTTGGTTGCCTTTAAACATGTGGTTCTATCTGTCTGGAATGCCTTTCCCATTTCCCTCCTGTCAGGTGAATGCTGCTTCATTCTTAAAACCCAGTTCAGGCACTGCAACCGCAGCAAAGCATCCTGGGAAGGCTACAGACAAAGGTTAAAGACAAAAAAGGCTACAGACAAACCATCTCACCTGACATACTCAAGTCCTCTGCACGTCTACATTTGTACTTGCCATATGGCAGTGGTAAGGACTTGGCAATGGGTCCCCAAGGCACCAGAAAGCCACTGGAGGGTTCCAATAAAGGCATGACACGGGCATGTGCATATATTAGCAAGATCACTGGTGCTGTGGAGTGGGAAGATGGATTAGAATGGGCCAAGGCTGGAGGCAGGAAATAATCTGAAGCTGTGTCAGTAGATGAGACTAAGTAAGGGGCCCAGCTCAGTAACATCCATTGTCAATAGGACCGGGGTACATCAACTGTTCTGCCACATGAAGAGCTGACCAGAAGAAGGTAACTTCAGAGAGGCAATGTCTAGAAGCAGGTGAGCGGCCTGCAGGCCTGGGGAGGAGCCCTCACTGGTCTGAGAACACCTGCTGCTAAGTCTTTAATGGGCTGGACATGCTAGTGAGCCGGGATTTGGACCAAGTCCAAGTCGTGGTAGGATCCTGAATGAGGTGTGAGGAGAGTTCATTTCAATAGATAAAGCTGGATCAATTACAAGCGGAGCAATTCATGGTGATGACAAATGATTTAACTGCCACTCAGTAGCAGAGATGCTGGTTGGGTTTTTTTTTTGCAAAATGTCAAACATTTTGAAATACCGCAATTAAATCTTCTATTTATTTGCAAATAAAAACCACAATGAGATACCACCTAACTCCTGTCAGAATGGCAATCATCAATAAATTAACAAATAATAAGTGTTGGCGAGGATATGGACAAAAAGGAACCCTCGTGCCCTGTTGGTGGCGTTGCAGATTGGTGCAGCAGCCACTATAGAAAACAGTATGGAAGTGCCTCAAAAAATGGAACATAGAACTACCTTATGACCCAGCAATTCCACTCCTGGGTATCTATCCAAAGAAATTTAAAACACTAATTCAAAAAAAAAAAAAGGCATCCCCATGTTTATTGCAACACTATTTACAATAGCCAAAATAGGGAAACAACTGAAATGCCCACTGATAGACGATTGGATAAAGAAACTGTGGTACATTTATAAAATGGAGTATGACTCGGCTATAAAAAAGAATGAAATTTTACCATTTGCAACAACATGGATGGGTCTTGAGATTATTATGCTAAGTGAAGTAAGTCAGATGGAGAAAGACAAATACCATATCATCTCACTTATATGTGGAATCTAAAGAACAGAATAAATGAGCAAACAAAACAGTAATAGACTCATAGATATAGGAAAAAAAACTATTGGTTGCTAGATGGGAGGGGGGAAGGGACGGGGAGAAGGTGAAGGGATTAGAAAGAACAAATTAGTAGACACAATATAGTCATTCAGATATGAAATACAGTACGGGGAATATAATCAATAATGTTGTATAGATTATGTAGGGTGCCAGATGGGCACTGAACTTATCAGGGGGATCACTTCATAAACTCTGTAGATGTCTGACCAATGCGTTATACACCTGAAGCTGAAGTAGAATGATATTGAATGTCAACTATAACTAAATATATAGGTATAGATAGTCACGGGATGTGGAGTACCACATAGGGAAGATAGTCGATGGTATTGTAACAGGTATATAAGATGTCAGAGGGGTAGTTGCTTGGGTGAAGGGAGTTATCACTTTGTGAGGAGTGTAAATGTCTAACTATCATGTTTCCCCCAAAATAAAACCTATCCCGAAAATAAGCCCCAGTTAAGATCTCAGCCAGACGGACGCATTTAGTACATTATGAGGATGTTCCAGAAGAAGATGACATGACTGTATTAGAATAAATGTAGATTGCTGTACATGAAAAAAATAAGACATCCCCTGAAAATAAGTCCTAATGGAGCAAAAATTAATATAAGACCTGGTCTTATTTTCGGGCAAACACGGTATTATGTTGCTTTGTACACCTGAAACTAATTTTTAAAAAATCTTCTATTTCTCTCCTTCTCTATTTTTAGCCAATGAAATACCAGCCTGTTCTGTTCACAATTATTCTCCAAGCCATATACATGGACAGATCTGAATGAGACCTAGGACCTGAGCATGTCACGATGCCAATGAAACGCACCGCCCTCTTCCCTTGCTGGGGCTGTGCCCTCCCCGCCTGCCTGTCCAGACCCGCTGCCTTGAGCAGTCAGCACTGGCTTAGGACAGAGGTCCCAAAGTTAGCCACCAGATTCCTGCCCCCCCCCCCAAGTTGCTGGCAGACATGGAGACACAGCCCTGCCCGTCACTGGGCTTCCCCTGGGTTCACTGCCCTGACTGCCATTTTGAAAAATTTGGGACCACAGCTTCACAGCTGGAACACCTAACAAGTATCTTGTTTCAGATTTATTGCTTGATGTGATGCTAATATGTCGGTCCCCTTCCAGGAGCAGGCCCCTGTCACTGCCCTGCTGCCCGGGGCCTGGAAGAAACAGGAACTAACATTAATCAAGGGGTAATGCCCCTCATGCACGTACATGGAGGAACTCGTGTAATCTGTGCTATCTTCTCACTTTGCAAAAGCAGAAACTAAGGCTGAGTAACTCGAAGGAGGCCAGACGATAAAGGCAGTGAATGTACAGTCAGCATTCAAATGATTCAACACAGCCTGCCGGGAAACTGAAGGCTGCTCCTGAAGGCCAGAGGTCAGGTGGCTGGCCCAGTACTATGGAGTTACCTTCTAGGTATCACTCTCCCCCACCGGACATTCCCACGACCTTCCACCCCTCCCCACCCCTCATCCCCCACCCAAGTTCTGGCAGCAATAGACAGCTCTACTTCCTAGAGAGGAGTTCCAAGTCCACAAACCACAGAATGTGCTCTCCTGTCTTCTTCAACCCCCAAAGGGCAAATCCTGGGGTTTATTTACAGTTTGGTCCTTAGAGATGCCTCTAATCTGGTATATTTCTTACAGTGTTACTTCGTCTTTCTAGACAAATGGAAAAACATCACAGAACAATGCTACCAAATGACCCAGAAGATGTGTAGAACCAATACTGAATATGAGGGGGTTCCTTTACTTTTGTGCATAAATAGTCAGAACTTCCATTCTGGGATGGAATGGAAGTTTGACAGATGGACCAGAGGGGGCTGCCAGCGTCCTAACAGAAACCATCAAACAGAGGAGGAAATCCTCACTTAATCTCTTCTGAAATAGAAAAGCCCCAGATTAGTCTCAAAAACAAAGGCCAAAGCTGACCCCCCTTCCTCGCCCATCCCCATCTAGACCTTTCCATTGCTGCTCAGAACAATAGACACGTGGCCCCCTTAGCCCAGTCTGCTTATATCTGCCTCCAGCTATGTGGGGTGCAATTACTGGGCTGCATTTGGAAACTGTTCACCTGGGAACTACTTAATGCTGACACAAGTGGGCACTGGGGGCAAAAACCGTTTTGCTTGTAAGCTAGGGGATACTCAGAACTTGGCATCTTTCAGGGGAAAAAATCAGGGCACAGTTTGTTCAAGTAAGCAGTTTTGTGAAAAAAAAATTATAGTGGTTGCATGGGTGTTATAACTTTAAAACTACTAAATGAGAGGGAGGGAGGGAGGGAGGGAGGGAGGGAGGGAGGGAGGGAAAGAGAGAGAGAGAGACAGAGAGAGAGAGAGAGAGAGAGAGAGGAAGCCAGTATTCCATTATTGCATCGCTTGATTACTAGCTCCGTGGTGGTTATATACAGAGGGTGCCAAAAAATATACATTTTAAGAAAGGAAAAAACTGTATTAAAATTGTAATACTCAATATAGCCGATAACAAAAGATGAATACAAGTCATGTTTGACTTCTGCCAGTTACAAGAGGTGCTTAAAGTGGTTCCCATCAGCATAATTTTAATACAGTTTTTTCCTTTCTTAAAATGTATATCCTTTTTTGTCACCTTCTGTATTTCTGGATCAACAGTACAAAAAGTTGAAAACATGCAGAATGAGGTGAGGTGGAAGTAATCTGAGCTGGCAGTGTTTTCATATTTCTGTTAAGTGCCACTCTATTTTCTTGTCACAAGGCAGGAGTCACTGGTGCAAGCAGAGAAAGCTAAACGGATCGGAGATTTAGGAGCTTGAAGAGGCATTTCCTTTCAAATCGGGGTGGGACTATAAAATTCCTCCTTGAGTCACCTCATGGTACGTTTCTCAGACTGGAAATTCCATTGCCTGTGCCAATGAAACATGGACAAGGCTGAGCGCTTTCGAACATCCAGTTTCCTCACAGCAGTAGCCAGTGGTCACATGGCACCAACCTTCCCGATAGGAAACCTCAGTGCCATTAAGATGTGTAGATGTCGAATCACTGTGTTGTCCACCTGAAACTAATATAACATCATAGGCCGACTGTAATTGGAAAATAAAAGAATCACAAATAAGTAAATAGCGACCCACTGCTGCATTGGACCATGGTGCATGAAATCAGCCCGACTGCCAAATGCTGCTGCCTGTGCCTGCAGGAAACACCACCTGCACCCATCCTTCCAGTCTGTCCAGAGCCTGGGTCGAGGCCCAGGCCATTCTAGCTCTGTCTTCATGAGGCTTATTTGTTCATTCACTCATGCACGTACTCACTCATACATTCATCTTGTTCAACAGACCCTCCTCTGTGTCTATGTAAGCCCCAGTGGGACCAGTCACTTAGCAAGGAAGACGAGACATATATTAACACTTAAAATCATTCACAATTAGGCATACGTGGTCCCTCATTATCCGCGGGGGATACGTTCCAAGACCCCCAGTGGGTGCCTGAAACTGCGGATAGTACTGGACTCAATCAAATTTGTTGAATAAATAAAGGAGCTCAGGAGAGACAGTGGGCTGGTCACAGAACACAGAGTGGGCAGAGAATACAGGTTGTGTAGCCACGGGGTAGATGGGCTTATTGGAGGGAGAAGAGAAAAGGACCCAAGATGAAACCCTCACAAAAAAAGGGAAAAATAAAACAAAACAAAAGACTCCAAAATATAAAATGAGGTGTTAATGAAAGGAAAGTTCCAAAGAGGTACAATTCATAAAAATATGCAATTCTCTCTCCAGGTTTCCCTTCTGGCAGAATGCGCTCCCTGCTTTTGGTCATCAAGAAATTTTCTTGTAATATCTAAACTCTTACTTCCATTTCTGGAGGTGTCCTTTTTGGCCACTCACCTTTTCTCCACACGTAATCCCCACAGTGTCCCTCACTCAGGGTGGCTGGGACAGGCACAGCTCTGCTGCTGGGAAAGGCTATTATCAGGACAAGTCCCCAAGGCTTATGCTTATTATTATTATTATTCTTGTTTGGTTACCATATGTGTTAACTAGATCCGGTTTGAGCGCCCAGTCAGAAAATACGTAGATTCATGGGAACAAGTATTTTATGTTCTAATCAGACACATGACTCAGAAGGACCTTTCCGCCAATTTGAAATGCACCAAAGAGGGTTGCTGTGCCTAGAAAATTATTTTGGACAACAGGCGAGACCCTAGGGTCTAGAGGGCAAATCAGTTTTATTTCATTGCCAAGCTTGGAGTGTTAAATTCATAAGGATGTCAACAGCTTTATTCTAATTTCTCATTAAAACGTCAAACCAGTATGGTGGTTCCTCAAAAAATTAAATAAAGAATGACCATGTGAGATAGTCATTCACTTTGGTGTATGTCTCCCAAAGAATGAAAAGCAGGCACTTAAACAGATATTTGCACGCCCATGTCATAGCAACATTATTCACAGTAGCCAAACGCTGGGAATAACACAAGTGTCCATGGGTGAATGAGTGGATACACAAAATATGGTCTCATACAATGGACTATTATTCAGTCATAGAACAGAATGAAATTCTGGCAAACGCTGCAATGTGGATGAACCTTGAAGACACTATGCTAAGTGAAATAAACCAGTCACAAAAAGACAAACACTGCATGATTCCACTTACATGAGGTCCCTAGAGCAATCAAAGTCAGAGACAGAAGTAGAACGGTGGCTGCCAGGGGCTGGGGGGAGAGGAAATGGGGAGTTTGTATTTAATCGGGACAGAGTTTCAGTTTGGGAAGATGAAAACATTTTGGAGACGGATGGACGGTGGCGGCTGTCCATCCATGGGAATGTACTTTATACTGCTGAACTGTGTACTTAACGATGGCTAACGTGATCGGGTTTGTGTTACATACATTTTACCACAATAAAAAACAAGCAAGCCATCAAACCAACCACAAAACCTCCTAACACCCCAGATGGTAGGCATCATTATTATTATCCCAATTTCCCCGCTGAGAAAGCCAAGGCTGAGTGGTTATCGCAAGTTTTGCTTGAGTAAGTGTAGAGCTTGGGTCTTAATTTTATGCTAAATGATGCTGTTCCCACTAGCCTGGCCCCAAGAGCTTGTATTCCCTTTACAATTTCCATCATAGCCTCACTCACACTTTAAGTGACAAATCACCATTTTGTCACTTTCTTCTTTCTGCACTTTGAATTGAAAGGGAAAAGAGGAAGCATTTCATGGAAGTCAAGAGCACTGGTGTCTGAATGTGTGCTGCAGACACAGCTGGGGTGACAGGATGGCCCCCTCCAGGGTGCCCTGGTTTCAAGCTCTGTCCAGTATAAACACTTTGCTCAGATCTCTGGGAATCTCACATCTCTGAGCACTGAAGATGATTTATTTCCCCACAGGTAGGTGTTAAACTGGAATTTACAGGGAATAAAAAAAAATTAGAAATTCTTGGCACTGCACTAAGAAATTTTCCAACGTATATTAAGCTTGTAGTTTCTCTGAAGAAAAGACTGGAGATGACAACACTGATCAACTTGTTTTTTTTTTTCAAATTGAGAAGACACGTTTCAACTAATAAGTTTGCAAGCCTGAAATCAACAGCACTCCCTCCCCTCTGCAAACGAGGGAGAGGAGAGAAAGGGCACTGCCTTCATCGTGCAGGGACATGAAGGTCTTCATTCTCTCCGTGTCCCGTGCTTCCCTGGGGAGTGGAGCTCAGGTGAGGTGCTCCACTAGAGAAATGAAACGATCACGTCATTTCCAAAGGCAGATGAAGATAATGGGGCGACTCTTCGTTTTTCAAGTAAATGAAAAGCATACTGCTCTGAGCAGCTGTAACCAGTAGCACTGTTTTGAGGCCATCAGAAAGGTGTGCTGGCACTGACGCTCATTAATTTTCCTGTTCAGAGTCATACAACCCAACTTTGGGATTTGGGTGATAGAGCAAAACGTGCCCTGGTCAGAGAAGAATGGAACAAGCCAAGGTCACCACAGCATAATCCAAACATTTCGACTGAAACATTTTTTCTTCCTTTCTCGCTGTTTGGACTACTATTTTGCCACCTGTTTTCCCCTATCCTTTTCCATACAAACCTCTCAATATTCCTCTGGTAGGTTTCATTGTTTAGAAACCCAAGGGCCCTTCAGCTACATGGACTCCAAAACTTGTTCCCGATAAAATGAGGGTTGGGAGGGAAGGAAGCCATAGTCAGGTGCCATTTGGATTCCGCTGGGACATGCCTGTGGCTCTCTGTCTTCGAGAAGGACCTCCATTACTGAACAAGCCTGGAGAAGGATGTCCTGGGTTAGCCAGCCCTCTGCTTGTCTCTGAGTTACGTGTCTTGCAGACGCGTGAGATCCACGCTGGAGGAGCTTGGGGGCCTCTCTCTGGTTCTGGAAACTTTCTTTTGGGGAACTCTGGAGGATCTGAGTGATGTAGGGCTCTGTCAGTCTCACTCTCGGTCCCCTGCCCTGCCACCACCCCTCTCCCTTCCCAATCTTTCCCTGCATCTTGTCCTCCAGAAACTGTCCTTTCAAAACCTCAGTCAGTCCCACACCACCTTTGCTATTGCTGCCACATCTGCTCTCCTCTCTGCCATTGGTTACTCAACATTTAAAAAATAAATACACTTTTATAATGGATTTTATATCACAACGGAAACACACCAGTATCATCTTCCATAAATACAGGGTAACTATGAAATGAAATGCTAAACAAGACCATATTAAAATCTAACTCTACCCCTGAGGCCACTCTCTCTGCTGAAAAGAAAGACTAACAAGTGTCAGAGGGGTCTTTAAAGAATGGCAGCAGAAATAAAAACTCTCTCCGGGATTCATGATCAGGATGGAATAAAAACTAAAGCAGGACTCGAGTTCTCACGCTGAGTGTCCCTGTGACCTAACGTAGTTGCCATTTACTCAGTGCCCAGCTTCAAGAAACGCTTCCCTTCCACACCGGCCTCTGCTGGGAACACATTTGGGACTTTTTCGCTCACCCATAGTCTGTTCCCAGGATTCTTTCCTCCTGCAGCATCCTCCTGCCTAAATGCTGTTCTTCCGTGGCCTAAGTACCATGGAGTTCAGCTGGAAGAAAGCTATGCCATCTTTGCTCACCTCTTTTCAACGCAAATCATTAATTAGCCACAGCCTTCCTGTGAAATTCTTCCATCACTTGAAGCTCATGACTAAGGCTCTACCTCTCCTTGTCCCAGGAATCCTGTCCCACTTCCATGATTGTTCCTTCTCATTCATCAAAAACATTGGCAACTGGCTCATCTTTTCTCATCCTCAGAAGCCCTCATCAGAATGTTTTCAGTATTCAAATGAATGAATGATACATGCAATACCCTGGCTTAGTGGTTTCTTTACATCTTCAATTCAACTGACCCTTACTTTTAATTTACCTCATTCAACCATAACCGCAGTCAAGCACCGCGCCTGGGAGCTGAGCTGTAGTAGACCCCGCACTCCACCGTACGCCAAACATTAGTCCCCTGCCTCCCAGTGTTCTCATTCTTCTGCACTCACCACCACTTCACCTGGATCTCAGGGGCCCATTCAGTCTCCTCATCCTGCATGTTCTCCTACGCAGACTCCTCCTGCTTCCACTTGCTTCCCTCCTTGGCCTGAAGCCCACGTTTGTAAACCTGAACTAGCCACCGGGAGGGTCTTCCACAGCCAACACCCTGCCCTCACTGAGCCCCTCCTTGGGAAAATCCCATTCCTGGATCATGAAAACCATTCTCTCTCTGCAGTTGATAATTTAAACTATACTTTACCTTGTTCTTCTCTCTTGTTAATAATTACAATATACGTAATTACAAACACAAATATGTAATGTCTTTAAAGAAGCTTGTAAGGACAGAGAGGAGGAATGAGGCATCGGTTGTCACTGAAAATATAATTTTTTCTTTTCTGTAAGGTTGGAGTTTATGTGTAAACTTTTCACAAAATTGCGATACCAATTGACTCAATGAAAAAGAAAGCAAATCAAAAGCAAACGGAGAGACGTGAGATAAAAACAAAAACAGTTCATGAAAAATACTCTTCATTAAGGAAAATCCTAAAACAAGGTAAAAATTGCATTTGTTTCCTAAGAACACTTACCCCACAGTCAGAACCTCACAACTTACGATTTTAATCACATGAGATCACTTAGAACCAAATCACTACTGATGATTATGCACTGAAATTTTTATATTGCATTGAGAAATCCATTAAAAATTAATATTTTCTTTGTTTTTACCTTACACTGACAAGAGCTTATTTTTTTAGCATTGCAATGATGGTTCAAGCAGAGCAAAGGCAACTGAAAAATAGCAAAAGTGGGAGCAAGCGTCCTTGACTTTGTAGACAAAGCTTCAGTATCATGCTAAGAGTCTTTCCATCATCATTCGAACAGCATTAAATTTGCAAAAGGCTTCCACAGTGCCACAACAGGAATCTGGGGCTTCATACGCTAGACTTCTTACAGTTGAGAAAGATCACTCATTAGGCCAGAGCTGTCAGTGTCCTCTCCCCTGGAGGTGGGGGAACTGAATTTACAAACACCTCCGTGGTTTGTTAGTAATTGTGCTGGGGACCATATTCAGACAGTGCTAGGGATAATGACATCTATCCTGATGAAACATTGGCCATGTTAACTGCAATTGTCATGCACCTATGGTGTCTGCTTATTGATTATATGGTTGCAACAAAGTTACTTCTGTTGCCAGAAAGACTGGCAACGGAAACCTGAACAGGTTTACCTTATGTGGACTTGGGCAGCTTGTAACCCTGGAAGGTCTACAAGAAGGCTTCAGGAATTCAGAAGCCATGTGCAAAATGAGTACTTTTCTGAGAATGAGGTCCATAAGGTTCTTTTCTTCCAGATTTTCAAAGGCGTCTAGGAACCCCCTCGAATTTGAGAACCTCTTGGACTGCACCCACATCAACATTCTGCTTAGTTCTGCTCCCCCGGAATGCAGCAAGTGGCCTGACCCCTGAGCTACCCCAAGCACCACACAGGAAATCATGCCCCATCCGCCGTGCTCTGGCTGGTGTCCCTCCCTCCAGATCATGATGGCCTCCCACGGGCCATCAACACCAGTTCTCATATAGCACCCAACACAGTTACTGCCCTGCATTCGATTCTCAGTCAGCACTTGCTGAATCTGAAGTGAATTAACAGGAGAAGGAGCAATGTTATGTAAAGGCTACATAGCTATATACACATTGAGGCCCTGAACTAAACACTTGGCCATAGAATGAGCATAATCGTCAGCCCAGACTCCCAGGCAACAGCGTGGATAGACCGGCATGCAGGGATCCTCTCTTACCACTTTGTTTCTCGCAAATTCTGCATAAAATACAGCAAAATGATTGTCAATTACATAGTTGTGCAGAAACCAAGAAAAGGAAATCTCCAGCTATAAAAAGTCAAGAAGAAATCCAAGTCCCAGAAGTGAGTAGGAGTGGAAGCCAAACAACTCACAGGACATGACCTTGATGTCTGGGGTCCTGCCAGCCCTGTTGGGGCTGAGTCCAGACCAGGGGCTGCAAGAAACTGGAGACTGAGCTACTCGCCTAAAATCAGGATATAGGAGGGTCAGGGAATTCCACCCCTGGCCTGGAGAAGCAGCACAGAAGCTTGTCATCTGCAGGGGTCCCCTTAGGCTGTGATGGGATAGATATTGGGGCACAGGAAACCCAGACTGAGAAATGATCATAAAATGGATTCAGAGCTGGTGAAAGCCCCGGGGGCCCTGTTAGAGACACAAGTTCACGACCAGGACGCTTCTCTGACCCAGAGTGCACTGGGTTGTCCCAAAATCCACGGCACAGTCATGAGCTCAGTCAGTCCATCCCCAAATGGGAAAAACATGTGAAATCCCCCCCCAGTGCTCACAGTTCTATATCACTAGATATGAACACCTAAAATTGAAGCAAACCAGATCCACTGGAAATTTGAAAAATGGTTTTCTAAACAACCCTTGGCTCAAAGTATCAAAACCACAACCAAAGAAAATAACAAAAATTGAAAGGACACAAATGAAAACAGTTGGCCTCTAGGAATAAGCTTAGTTTTTGTGTGCTCATCTTTCTACCTGTCTCCTCCCCACAGAGACTGTGAAGCAACAATCGGTCACGTTCCAGGACTCTGATTGGGACACATCCGCTACCGGCTATATTAGAAACAGACCCACAGGTCGGACAGTGTGTGCTCCCTTTCAGAAAGCTGGGGGATAATTCCAGCACCCGGTCCTGCCTGGGAGAACACAGGAACATGTAGTTCTTCCTTTCCTCTCTTCCTTCATTGTAGACGCCGCGATGACCCAGCCAGCCCAGCACCACACGTCCTACCCAACAATACCTTTATATGTTTCCATTCCTCATCGTGCTACTGGTCAAATACTACGTCTTTCTAACAGCGTATTGGATGTGGGTTTGCACGTTCAAAGGGGGTAAAACAGAACAGGCCTCATGAGTGCCGCTTATTAGAAGCTATTTAAGTCTATTCTGGCTAGGAAATCCCAGCATTCTCAGTTCTGTACACCAGGGCTTGAGTCTTTGGGGACCCTGTGCGAAAAGTGATTGAGGTCAGGACCGTGTATCCTTGTAGTACCAGAAAATAATATGATCAAATACACCAATCTCACCCTAATTATTTAATAACCTACAGAATACAAAGGTAAATTCAGAGTAAAATATTATGTACCTTCTGCGTCAAGAGATAAAATAAATGAAGCAAACAACCAAGAGAAGAGGTTAAAAAAGTACAAAGAAATATGGGCATGGAAAGCAAAAAGACTGACTGAAAGATATTTAGAAAGTAAAAAAAAATTGAGCAAAAAGAAAAAACGGTAGATTAATAAATTAGGGACTTCCTGTTTTTCGTTTGTTTGTTTGTTTTTGAGAAAACAACCTCAATATACCACACAAACCTCTAGGTAATCAAGAAAAAATACAAATGTGTAGTATTAGATATAAGACGTGAAGACAGAGAAACAGATGAAACTTGAAGAACTGTATGCTAATTGATTAGAAAATTTGGGAGAAGTGGATAATTTTGTAGGGAAAAAAATGTTATACAAATTAACTGAACACCTAAATAGACCAAAAACAAAGATATCATTGAGAAAGTTTCCAATGACTGATTTGTAATAAGCTCCAG
Source organism: Rhinolophus hipposideros (assembly GCF_964194185.1). Classification (NCBI taxonomy): domain Eukaryota; kingdom Metazoa; phylum Chordata; class Mammalia; order Chiroptera; family Rhinolophidae; genus Rhinolophus; species Rhinolophus hipposideros. The sequence goes on from NC_138050.1 coordinate 5,703,848, forward strand.
ACTAAGACGTTTTCATGAGTGAATTGGAAAGAATTAGTACACTATTAATTAGTTCTAGAGTACAGAGAAAAATAACTCAACATTAGAAAATATATTTATATTACTGTATCAGGAAATCAAAGAGAAAAATCAGGAGTCTATTGATTATTGGTTTAAACAAACATTTGACAAAATCCAATCTTTATTCCTGATTGGAAAAAAAACACTGAATAAAAATGGAAGAGGGATAATTCCTTTAAGAAAGTATTTCACAACATCAGCTAAACCACTGAGATTAACAATCACTAGAAGCGTTCCCAACAAAGCCCAAAATGAGATAAAAGTATTCACTAATATTATTTAATATTTAAAAACAACAGCTAAAACAAGAGAATGCAAGCAAAATTTTAAATATTAATATTAAAAACAAAAAATAATTATCATTATTTGCGTTACTTGTTAGTATATTGTTACTAACATACCTAGTAAGTCTAAAAAATATCAACTGAAAATATTATAATCAATAATCCTACACCGAAATGACCAGCGAAAAATAAAAATAAGCTTTATTAGTTTAAGAAAGAACGTGAAAAATCCCATTCTAATTATTTACAAAGCAATTTTTAAAAATACAAATTTAACTGAAAATGTGTGAATCTATAATAAAAAGAAGTACTAAGTCCTTTTTTGTGGGGAGGTGACCTTGAAAAATGATTTTTAAAGGCCATCTTGAAAATAACTTTGTAAGACTATTTGAGGGTGTGAGAAACAGAAGGATAGATACAGTGGGTGTACCACCACCAGAGTTAAATGCTATACAAGTACCAGCAGTAAATGCTATGGTATTAAACAGTGTGAAATAAATAAATCCATAAAGTGGAGAGCCCAGGAGGAGAGCCCAGCAGGTAATAAAAATGGTATTACATGTCAGTGAAATAAGGAGCTGTTTCCTAAGTGTTTGTACAGTTGGCTAGTTGCCCCACTGCAAACCAAGCTTAACCCCGTTCTCAGGCTTTCTACCATAAATTCCAGGAGAACCAAAGATTTACATTTTAAAAATTAGAGGAAAATATGGCTGAGCAAAAACCAAGACCATCATCAAAATAAACAACTGAATATGCCAAGAATGGGGAATATCTTTGTTAGCAATATTTTAAAAACAAAACAATTAATGATAAAGATGTACACATTTTACCTCAAAAGGTAAAACACTTCATGAAAATCCAACTGTAAATAAAGTAAAAAAAATACACAATAACATGCATGTGGGAGGAACAATTACAAAATATAAGATACATAAGAATTTACTACTCTAAGATAAACTTTTTATGAATGAATTAATAGGAAAAAGATGAACATCCATATAAAGAAATAGGCAAAATATACATAGGTAATTAATAAAAGAAGAAATACAAAGGACCAATACATGTGAAAAGAAAGACTCATGGTTAATCAAAGAAATTCAGGTAAAATGGTAAGATATCACTTCCTGCTTGTCCAACCGGCAAAGATACAAAAGCCTGATAGTAGTCAGTGTTGGCGAGGGTGTGTGGAAAGAGGTAAATATATCACTTAGCATTTTGTGTAACCCTTGACCACTTTGAGGAATTAATCTGCAGAAGGCAACTGGTCATACATGCAAGGCAATGGTATTGCTAATAATAGTGGACCCCCCCCACACACACACAAAATCAAAAAACGAAAATTAAACAGACTTCAGTTTCCAGTCCAGAATGTAAGGACTTGGAAGTCATCGCTCCCACCCACCCACGCAACAAGAAAAAGCTGAACAAACAAAGTCAGCAACTCTTTTTGATCCATCAGAAAACCGAGGCCACAAAGCAAACCACTGCCCCCCAAATGGGAGAGCCAGACAGGCAGATAACAGAGAATCACGGCGTACCTGAGCAGAAATCCCTGGAGGAACCAGTGCTGGGGGAGGAAACCCTAAGCTGTAATTGAGGAGCTGCTGGACGCTCAGTGGGGACACATTTGAGAGTTAAAAACTCCAAGGGGGACCCAGTCTAGGGAGACCCCACAATTTTTTGAATTTTACCTCCAGGAGCCCTACCAGGTTTTCACAGTGAAGATCAGAGGAAAATCCCCTTGTGCTTCTAGCAGAGCAAGAGGAAAAGTAGGCATTTTGAAATAAGCCCAGAACATTCTGTTCTTCTTAATAAGGCACACCCTCAAAAGAAAGTATTTCACCAGAAACTAACCAACTGTTGCTATTACGCTGGTGCAAGAGCAATTGTGGTTTTTGCAATTCTTTTTAACCTTTTAAACCACAATTACTTTTGCACCAACCTAATTGAAACATAAACATTGAAGGTGCCTCTGGGAGGTCTCACGTGGAAACGTGGGACATGCTGTTGGAAGCTGGAGAAGTGATGCTTCCTATAAACTGGCAGAGAACTTGGCTTAATTGTGTTCTGCTGTCTTCTGGAAGGTTGACCTTGTAAGCGATGAACTCGGATATTTAGCTGAGATCTCTAAGCAACGTATTGAAGGTGAGGCCTGGTTTCTCTCTGTGGCTTACAGTAAAATCCAACAGGAAAGAGATAAATGGAAGGAAGAAGTGTTAAGCCTAAGGGAACCAGAACTTGAAGATTTGGAAAATTCTCAGCCTGCCCATGTTGCAAAACACGACGAGAAAGCATGAGCTGGAGAGAACACCAAGGGGGTGGCTAGAGAGATCAGGCACGCAACTTGTAGATCCAATTAACCATCTCAGCAGAAATACTGCCAGCTTGGACTGAAGGGGACAGAGAAGGGATGAAATGAAGGAGGGCTGCTGGATTTCGGGGGTTCCGCAGGTAGGATTCTGCATGTACTATCCTTTAAAAAAAGGGAAGAATGACTCCAAAGGCAGTGCAGGGGCTGGCTCCTCCTTGATTCCAGAGGGGAGAGCCAACTTTATGGCGTGAGGGAGCGGGGCTGCCACCCAAGTTGGCACAGAAGGTGAGGCTGCTCCCCCAGTGTCCCCAGAGGACAGAGTGTAGAGCCAAACAGGATTATTTCTCGAGACTTAAAATCTATTGGAATTGACCCTGCTGGGTTTCAGACTTACTTGGGACCAGTGACCCCCTTTATCTTTCTGATTTTTTCCCTTTTGGAATGGAAATGTCTATTATATGTCTGCCCTACGATTGTATTTTGGAAGCACACAACTTATTTTCTGGTTTCATACAGTTCACAGATGGAGGTGACGTAGTGAAAGATCCAGAACAGTCAACACAATATTAGAGGAGAAAAACAGAGGACTGACATTACCCCACTTTAAGACTTACTACAAAGCTCTGGTAATCAAGGTTGTGGGATATCGGTGAAAGAATACATAAATAGATCAATGAAACAGAATAGAGAGCCCAGAAATAGACCCATGTAAATCCAGCCAACTGATCTTTGACAAAAGAGCAACGGCAATTCATCAGTGAAGGGATGGTCTTCCAGCAAATGGTGCTGAACAACTGGACATCCACATGAAAAAAAAATGCATCCAGATACAGACCTTCCATCTTTTACAAAAATTAACTCAAATGGATCATAAACCTGAATGCAAAGCGCAAAACTATAGAACTCCTACAAGGTAACATAGAATAGAGATGACATCTAGGAGATCTTGGATTTGGCAATGATATTTTAGATATAACACCAAAATCAAGATATTCATATATATTAAAAATTGATAATTTGGCTTTCATCGAAATTAAAAATTTCCTCTCTGTGGAAGACAGTATTCATAGAATAAAACAACAAACCCCAGTCTGGGAGAAAACATTTGAAAACACCTATTCATGAAGTACTAGTATCTAAAATATACTACGAAAGCTTAAAACTCTACAGTAAGAGAAAAAAACCACCCAATTTAAAATGAGCAAAAAATCTGAACAGACACCTCAATAAAGACAATATATAGAAGGCAAATAAGTGTATGAAAATATGTTCAATACTGTATGTCATTAGGGAACTGCAAGTTAAAACGAGAGACCGTTACACATCTATTGGAATGGCAAAAAACTCAAAACACTGACAACACCAAATGCTGGTGAGGATGTGGAGCAACAGGAACTCCCATTTATTGCTGGTGAGAATGCAAAATGATGCGGTCACTTTGGAAGACAGTTTGACAATGTCTTACAAAATTAAACATGCTCTTAACATACGATCCAGCACTTCTGCTCCTTCACATTTACCCAAATGAGCTGAAAACTATGTCTCCCTTAAAAAACCCACATGGATGTTTACAGGAGCCTTATTCATAACTGCCAAAAGTTGGAAGCAGCCAACTTCTGTACAAGGTGATCTCGTACAGAATTATCCGTCCATTAGCAAGATTTCCTTCAAAGGGTGAATGGAAAAATAAACTGTGGTCCATCCAGACAGTGGAATGTTGTTGAGCAATAAAAAGAAATGAGCTATGAAGCCACAACATATGGAGGAACCTTAATTGCGTATGTATTGTATGATTCCAAGTAAATGGTATTCTGGGAAAGGCAAAACTATGCAGACAGTAAAAAGTTCGGTGGCTGCCACTGGTTTGGGTGTAGGGAAAAAGAAAGGGATGAACGGGTTTTTCAGGGCAGTGAAACCATTCTGTATAAAACTGTACTGATGGATACGTGTCATTAAATATCTGTCATATCCATAAAATGTACAACACAAAGAGTGAACCCTGATGTAAACTACTGACTTTAGTTAATAATTATCTGTCAATATTGGCTTATTAATTGTAACAAACATACCCCACTAATGCCACGTTTTACTGTCTCATTAATAGGGCAAGGGTAAAGGGGTATATGGGAACTCTCTCTACTTTTGGCTCATTGTTCTATAAACCTAAATCTGTTCAAAACAATCAAGTCTATCACTTTAAAAAAAAAACACTAACAAAACAAAGTAAATAAAATAGTAATGAAATAACTCTGGAAACAATCTAAGTGTTTTCCAAATGGGGATGTTTTACCTAAATTACGGTGGACTCACACAATTGAAGACTGCAGTCATTCAAGAGCAATGCCTGGTTACATCCAGGGAAGAACGCTTACTGGGGTCATATAGGGCAGAACTGCTCCTGTGACATGAGGTGATCTCATACAGAAGTATCCATCAGTCTGTGTGCATTTATATAGTGCAATGTCTGGAAGAGCCTGTTTTGGAATACACAGGCAGTGACGAAAGAAGACAAGAACCATGCCCGAGAGTACCAGCGCCCAATCTGCACTACACAACAGCTACTTCTGAAGTGGAAAATCGAAATCAATTATTTTGTGTAGTTTTCTATATTGTTTGACTTTTTATTTTTTAACATGAAAACGTATTATCTTTATAATGAGACTTGGACTGGAAGCTATTTTTCACTCTAGAAAAATCAAACTACATACTTCAGGGCCAAAATCATGACTGGCTCTTTGATACTGTTTGAAATTCACTGAGTAATTGTTCAACCCCCCATTTTATCTGATGAATGGGACCCAATCCTACAGAGCTTTGCTTTTGAGATGCACCTACAAAAATAATTGCCTATTACCTCTCTTCACCATGTGAGGAACAGCGGTGGCAATATTCCATTTCAACCTCCCAAATGTCTTTTTTCAGATGAAAATAACCTTCTGAAATGGGAATGGCTAAAATGGCTTCTTTTTTCTTTCTCCCAGAAGCATTCAAAGCAATTGTTTCCCTCTTTTCCCGTCACCCTCCACGCCACATGGTGATTTAGCTCTCCCCTTCTGGATTATGGTGGAAATGTTTCCTTAGAAATAGTAACTTCTTAGACAGCATTAAAAAGCTGAGATTGGATCACTACTAATACAACATATCTGTAGGCGAGTGAACATAAAGAGTCCATTTCCCCCAACGCACACTCTGAGTTATAGTTCCTTTCGGCCGCTCCAGCAGGTGGCTATTAACCATGAGTGGTAATAAAATCATTCAGCTTTGTGCTTCAGATTATCAAATTTATATAAAAAGAAATGTAAAATGGGATCAAAGTTGACTACAAGTTTGCCTATTTTATGTCTGGGTAAATTTACGTTGGGTACATTCACGGACTCAGTTCCAAGAAGCCAGTGGGGTCAGCATCATTGTCCCCATTTGTGGCTTCGCTTGTCTGTGCTTCTCTCAGTGCCTGAGCTGAGTCCACACTTAGTCATCTACCCGCCACCATGCCAGGCTCAGTGTGTTTCCATTTAAAAAAAAACAACGCAAAAACCAAAACCCTCAACAAAGAGCCATAGGCAATAATTGAACTGTATCACAATTGGAAGAAACAGTAGAAAGAAAGCTTAACACTTGTTAACCTGATTTCTAAAAAGGTACCAGCAAGGCCGGCCTGACTGAGCACATTCAAGTGACATTTGTCAGGTCTGCTGTGAAACAAGTTCAGAGTCAGTGTCCATTTTTATGCCCTTTTTCTCCATGTCTCAGGGCAAAGCCTTCATGTCCACTTTCACCAAGAGACTCTGAACTTTTAGGGACATTCACTGTCAAATGCCTTCTAATTCAGTTTTTTTAAAAAAACAACTCTAAATTCAAATACTTTAACTCTTGTTAGGAATGCTTTCACTCCAGAACATTTAATATGGACATTTTTTCTTGAATAGTGAATGACCTATGTGAAAAATGAATTTTCTATCTCGTTGAAAGGAAACAAAAAGCAAACAGTAAGTAATTCTGAATCACAGGTAATGTAGGGGAACTCAGACAGTGCTAACACCCTCTCACCCCCCACAACCGTATCTATTGAGACAGAAATAAGAAAAATGTGGCTAGAACTGCTCAGTTAATTCAGGCAAAAAACAGGTCAATTATACCCGACCAACCAACATCCCTTGATTTTTTTCCTGCCTTGACTATCTGGTAATAGTTGGGTTTAGCATTAACAGCACAGTTCAAAACCATTTTCTACTAAACAGATTAGAAACCTGTAGTGCCCCAAAGTGGGAGTCAGGAGTCTGGGTTGTGGTCTCAATTCTTCCCCTCCACAGCTGTTTATTTTTGATAAGGCCTAATGCCCCTTCCAGCTCGAACATTCTTGGAGTCTATGATCATAGAAAACTGAGGTTCCAAACAGACAGCTGCAAGTCTGCCCATCAGACATATTCTGTTTAGCCCACATATTGCTTTCAGAAATCCTGGAATTAATTAACAATATTCAAAATTGAAGCATTTCACAAAAAATCTGAATTTCTGACTTTTCTTTCATTAAATAATCAGAAGATCTGGAAATACGAAATGATACCCTCTTTAGATGAGGAACTGACACTTCATTTTGCCACAGTCTCCACTGTTTTCTAATGTCTATACAACTCTAAGGTCAAATGTCAGCTGTCATTAGTCGTTTAGATTTGTCACTATTTCTCTTATACTTGAATAAAGGAAAAGTAAAATATGTCTTGTATCCATATTTAAAACAACAAAAAAAATGAAAGATAGATCCAAAAAGCTAAAGGTGTCATAAAAATTGTGAGAAAATAATATTCTTCACTTCCACATACAAATATGTTAGGTATTTAATATGCACATAAGCATGTATGCACTGAAAGAATACAACATAAGATGCCATTTTGAAGTAAACCACAATAAATCCTGGCATAAGAGAAGAATGGTGATGAAAACCTAATAAAATGAGGAAAAAGCTATTTTGTTCCTATTAGAAACTATCAGATTTGTTTCTGAATGTGAATGAAATATCTGCTGTAACTGTGAATAATGAGTTAAGTGAAAAAAATTGCTCAGCATTCAACCTTTTAGGGATGGTGAGTTTATAAAACTGTTTATTGAATATAGCTATAATTATGTACCCTGAACAGACAGAAATAGACTTTTGTAAATGTAAGTGTAATCTGAAACACTGTTGTTCAGGGTATTGCAGAATTAGTGGAAAACTTACAGGATAAGTTGCATGAAAAAGATAAGTTGTTTGTGCCATATTCTATTATAGCTGATGAGAGCATTGTAAGCTATATTTATTTGTGGGGTGAAGAGAACTTTGATGCGACTGAAAAATTGTTGGATACAATGCCCACTAAATAGACAGCGGCAGGAAATTATTTACTACGGTTGATTGGAAAACATTTTCAAAGTTCTTGCCGTTGTTTAGAAATTTAGTGTAGCAAGCATATGTAGATGTAGTTCTCCTCTGGTGATAATTTCACATATATTATAAAAACATAATATGTCATGTTCTGTTATATAACATTCAATAACATTTATAAGGATAATTTAAGTTACATTTCATTGAACCATTCACCAAGAAAAGCTTTTCACTAAAAAATTTAAAAACAGAACATAAAATTATGAATTAGACAGATTCCTATGGCTCAAACCACAGCAATTCAATACTTGGCTGGATGAACCAGAAGCACAATGTGGTTTCAGCTATACTATATAATGTTGGGTGGTGGTGCTGGAGATATATATTTTTTTAAGGGCTGAAAGAAATAAACTGTTCTCATCATGCAAGCAAAATCCTGATGGTGAAAAGTGCATTGACGACTTGGCATTCTTGGATGGTGCTGCAACCCATCTAACACTTCGAATACTCTTTTGTGTAGATACTTACAAGTGGTACCCAAATACAGGAACTGGTTGGTAAAGTCATCTGGCATTAATATTTCAGCTCACTTTCCTATACTAAAGTCAGTCTCCAGGAATGAAAATGAGGGCCTGAACTCTAGTCCCCAAATTATAAAGCCTCGATTCCTCTGAATTCTGAAATCTTAATTCTTCCAAAATGTCATCTGACTTCAAAGTTTATGAAAATAAATTGCCAGTGTTCTACTGACATTTCTCATTATCATGTGTGTTCAGCCTGCTTCCGATTAGGAAGAAGTAGCTTGCATCAGACCACCTTTCCCACTGAAAATAGCAACTACACACACAAAAATTCAAAAGTTAGCTATATGAAGGATCGGAGAGCAACCAAAGCAGCTGGGATTTGAGCAGATAACATACCAGCATGAAGCAAAAGGGATTGAGATGTGAGCCAGACCTTCCTGGCTCCTTCCTTCGCTGGAAGTTTTTGCTGACTTGGAGCATAGGGCACTGAGGCAGAATAGAAAGCAGCAACCTAAGCTTCCGGCTGTCTCACAAGGGGATAGTATCACGGTTTTTTCTTCCTAGTTTTCAGTTACTTGGCCCTCTCTTCTGGAATGCCTGGTAATTTCTTAATCTAATACTACTTGTTGAGTATTGCACACGTTAGAAGGTCTTGACGTGTTATCTCCATCAAGAAAGAATCTAATTTCTACCTGTCTGCCAGTAAGAGTACAAGCAATTCATTGGTCAAATTTCAACTAATATCAATAAGAAAAAATGTACACAGATGAAAATGAGTCACCTCTGGAAATAGTAAGTTTCCCATAGTGACAGGAAAATGTTCAGAAACTTGGCCAAGCACTCTGGAAGTTCATCCAATATAGGATTTATGCTTCTAAATAAACATGAAGCAGATTACAGATCCATCTGAATCTCTGTTATCAATAATCAATAGCTATTTCAGAATGTTCCATGACAAGTCGGTGGGAAAGGAAACTGTATTTAATAGAGTCCATTTTAAAAGTATCCTTGATCCTGGAAAAATGGATAAAAAAGACAGACTGTTGTAAGTAAAAGCCAAGAAGAGAATGAAGAAAATAGTTGGGAATAAAGGATTTTACCACCAAAGGGTTTGGATGTAGCGACTGCATGAAAGGTAGAGGTCAAGACAAGGTTAAAGCCAATAACCAAAGAGGAACCTCAGAGAGAACCAGAAATCACTGCCAAAAGCTAGAGGTCAAATCAGGTAATGCACCAAAGGTGGGACAGCCAGCAGAAACCAAGCCTCAGAATCTTGGTACTAAAGTCTAGGGAGTTTTAGAAATGAGCACATCCTGCCTCAGTCAAAAGCCCCTTTGTGTTCACATCATGGCAGAACCAACACAACATGCCAGCGTGCAGGCACTCTAGCAACTGGTGGAAGTGTGCTGGCTAATCCACTTCCGATCGTCACGTCCATGTTTCTAAGCCAATGTGCAGCTGCTCCCAGGGCTATGCTGTCATGGGACGGGAAGAATGCAAGGCCACTTAGCACAAGCCTGCGCACTTTCCACATTTACAACAAGGGAGGCAATTTGTTTATTTAATATTTGCATTACATATATCACATATACGAGGTCTGACAACTAAGTTTGTGAACTTGTTGCACCGATGTTGTTACCCTTTTTTGATATTAGAGGGATTATTCATTATGAATTTATACCAACTGGACAAAGTTAGATGACCTGAACTTTTTTCCAACAATTCATGGCTCTTGCATCACGACAATGCACCAGCTCACACAGCACTGCCTGTGAGGGAGTTTTTAGCCAGTAAACAAATAATTGTATTGGAACACGCTCCCTGCTTACCTGATCTGGCCCCCAGTGACTTCTTTCTTTACCCAGAGATAAAGGAAATACTGAAAGGAAGACATTTTGATGACATTCAGGACATCAAGGGTAATATGATAACAGCTCTGATGGCCATTCCAGAAAAAGTTCCAAAATTGCTTTGAAGGGTACAGTAGGCACTAGCATCGGTGCATAGCTTCCCAAGGAGAGTACTTCAAAGGTGACCATAGTGATATTCAGCAATGAGGCATGTAGCACTTGTTCTAGGATGAGTGCGTGAACTTAATTGTCCAACCGCATACATATCTAATTTGATATGATTATATAAATGCATATATTTCTCTCTGTCTCTGTCTCTCTTTTTCACTTCCTTCTGCTTCTATTCTTCCTACATCCCTTCTCCCGCAGATAACCTGGGACCTCATAGTAATACCATTATTTACAAGACATATAGAAATATGGCGTTATTCTATCAATGTTTGTTGACCTTATAAAAGGGCACCTGTGGGGACAGAGCCCCAGAAAGCAGTTTCTAGGCTCTCGGCCTCATGTGGAGAGGTGCTGGCTCGGATAGTAGATGGCCGTCACCTGTGGCTGGTTGGCCATCAGCTGTAGCCATTAAGCCATTGGCCACTGATATAACTGCCGCGGCTACGGAGGGGAGCCGAGGAGAGTGAAGGAGGAGACTGAAGGAGAGTGAAGGAGAGTCGAGGAGAGTTGGTAGGTTGGCAGCAAAGCGGATAGCAGGTCGCACGTCGTGTAAACCCAGCCTCCAGTGAGACCACAGTGGTGTGACTTCCCTACCTATGGCTCCGTGGGTGTTCCTTTTTGGCCTCACCGTGTCCTGCGTTCTTATGTGGGGAGTGGGAGCAGAGACCCCGCCGGACGCCCCGCACGACAGCACCGATATGCACTTTCTTGCACTTTCCTTTACTCATAGGAAATCCTCCACGTCCCCTGGCCGAGTTTCAATGCATTGTCTTTAATGGCTGCGCGATTCCATGATGTGCTGGCTCTGCAACTTCTAACGTATTCAACCATGTCTCTGTTGAATGCCATTCATTTTATTCCAATTTTTGCCATGACATGTGGTCATAAATATCAATACACAGATATCGTTATGTACTGATGGTTTTGTTTCTATTAGACAAATTCCCCAGAGTAAGCTGGCTGTGTAAAAGGAAACATATATTTTTAATGTTAACAGATACTGCCAAATCGTTTTCCAAAAATGCTGTAATAATTCACGAATGTAACACTATAATTCTATTAATATAAAACTGGATATATTTTGGAATAAAATGCAAAATGTACATGATTTTTTTGGAAAGCATATAAGCCTTCAGTGAAACATGGGACTTTCCGCCATCCACATCCTAATATCTGTAGGCAGTGGGTTTTCTCCTCTCTGCCAAGTTAGAGAAGTCAGAGATTCCATAAAGACACAGTGGGTAACCTGTAGGAATAGTACAGAACTGTTTACTGGGGAACTTGTTCACAACAGCAAAGCGTGTCCACAGTCCATCCCAAGGAAAAGGGAATTTCCCTGCCCTAAGTTCAGTGACATGAGCCTGACTATAATTTTACCCTCCTCTGTTTTTCACAGAATCCCTGCCCAAGTCTCCGGAGAGTCCACAGATTCTCCTCAGGAGCAGGATGGAGTGGAAGCTCTGGAGGGCCAACTCCAAGAGGCCGACTTGATGGAATTCTTGGCTCCTCCGTGGCTGGAAGAGAAGCCAAAACTCTCTGGTCGCTTCTACAGCTCCCAGAAGCAGGGGCCTCGGGCTGCATGCCCTCCAGTTACAGAGACACTATCCAGGCCAGGAGACCTTCCCTGGATGGCAGACACTCCCAGCCAGCGGCAGCTCTCTCAGTCTTTCATGACGCGTAACAGAGAGTTTTCTGTGTGGGATGGAACCGCCTCTAAACCTCCAGATGAGGGTTCCAGGCACATTGGAGGAGAAACCGAAAGACTCAGAAATCCTGCCATCATTCTAAAACCTGTAACTGCTCTTCTGGAAAGGAGTCTAAGATGAAACATCATCTTCACAATGGCGGGGTTTTGGAATTTAAGTAGAGTTTAAGAGTCACAAAGCTTATCCGTGTGATTGTTCATTATCTCTATTTATTCAAATTACTTTCCTTGGCTATTCAAAGCCATGGAGACATCCCTTTTCCTCAGCAGAGATTTTAATATGAAAGAGGCTCCAAGTGTACATAAAAGCAATTTAAGTTTTTAAGAATTTATTTGTAACTTCTATGAATTCTGATGATCCCTATTGAATTCTACAGTCTTGAAAGTTTTGGAGGGGGAAAAAATTAATGTTTACCACATGTTTAAAATATTAAAACATAAAGAAATGAATCTAGGTCCTGTTTTGGTAATTCAAATGGAGTTCTCTTGAAGTATCAAGTGATAGTGGCCTCAGACCGTGTGTCTAACTCTCTGAATTCTTCATATGAAAAGCTCTGATATTTTAATATTTAAAATCTGATGCTGTCACCTTCTCTTGACAGTGAGACAGGTTAGTTAGCATGCCCTTAGGTAGACAGGAAGGTCCTTGGTGGAATAAACAAAAGGCAGCCATATCCTGAAACTCCAGGTCCTGGAATGTCTCCTTCACTCCAGGACAAAGATATGAGAACGTGCCTTGAGGTTAATAAATTATCTCATAAATTCCTCTGGCCAGACAAAGAAGCAGACCTGATAGACAGGAATGGGTTGGTTCCTTAATCCCTTCAGGATGGGCAAACAGGACAAACCTGATAGACGAATTCCGTTAGAAGTCTCCAGCCCCCTTCCCCAAACAGGCAAGGGAAGGTATAAAAGTCAGAGCTTTTGCCTCAGTCACTGGGCACCCCCATTCAGGACCCCTTCCCGCTTGGGAGCTCTGACCCTTTGCTTTCAATAAATTATCCTCTTTTTAAAACTCTTTGCCTCTCCTGGGTCCGTGTTCCCATTCTTCGGTCTCACGAGGCACGATCCCGGCACTCACTCACTCACTCCAAAGTCCCCTACATCATTTGGGGAAGCACAGAAAAATATTCCTACGTCAATAGTATTAATAAGAACATGAAAACCCACTTAAGAGTTTAGCTCTTAAGTGTGGCCATAAAGTCAAATATTATTGGGTGGAATCAAAAATGAACCATCCCCAAGTACTTTATACCATTTTTATCTTTTAAACACACATCTTTTTATTTAACCTAAGAATGAACACAAATCTGAATAGTCTGTGAAGATTCTGTGATGTTATCTTTCCAATCTGAGAGAGGCTGTTTTATCAGCGTGTTCTAAGATCGGCTAGCATGAGGGTGATGAGACACGGGTTAATATTAACTGAGCAGAACACTGGAAGAGCGTAGCCAGCACTAACGTAAACTTAATATGCATTTTGGGAGATACAGCCCTAACTTAAAGGACATACCAATTCCAGGTTGATTCCATTCTTGCACTAGAAGACAAAATAAGGAATACAGAGTTTATTAAAGAGAAGGCACAATTTCTTACTTACTTAGACTGTTGGCAAATTGTTGGGAAAAAATGACACAGAATATGGTACATCCCAGATATTAATTATTCTAAATTCAGACCACATTACGATTCTTGTTCCAGAAAGCAAATTAGGTATTTTAGTAACAGAAAGTATTCCTTCAGTCAGCCCACAAACACAGTGATAGTTTATAACCAGAAAAGCAGTTAGACTTTCTGACATCACCTAGCCAAACCCGATAAAAACATTTTGATGCTAATTTGGTAAGACAAGAAAACGAAAGAGAATTCATTTCAGTTATTTAAATCCTGTCACTGATGTTCATGCCTTATGGCTCAGATAAACTATTCAGATGTCTCTTTCTAATCATGTTTCCTGAATTAATTTTTCAGCTGTGGGTCATGATATGATTCACTGAAAGAATACCGCCCCTAATTCTATAATCATAAAGACAGATGGGAGCAGGGGTTGAAAAGGAACAGAATTACACGGTGGTGATAGGCAAATGTTAGGATAACACCACACAACTTTGAAAATTATTATTTTTTAAATCAGGTTTGGGGACTGGTGGAGATGGCAAAATAGGATCACACTTTGATATATATCCTCTACTCCAAACATATGCTGGTGACAGATTTAAAATATACAGCGAAGTAACCATAGTCATCTTCCAAATGAAGACAGAGTTGTGAGTCACAATTAGAACAGAACATGAAGCCGTGGAAAGGGCCCACAAAGCCCCTAGTCTGGGAGCAGGCTTTGATGGGGACAGGGACGTACTGCTCACTGTCCAGCGTGATCCCTAGAAAAGGATCAGGCTTGTGAAGCACACTGTAGCTTACTGCAGACCTCGCGGGTTTGGGGGACACAGACACAGCCTGGTGACCAGGAGCCAGTCACCTCCCACTACGTCCCAGTGCGGTGACAAGGTCAGAGCTAACAGATCCTAGCACAGGAGCTCAAATCACCGGCGAAGACCTCGCTCTGGATTGGAGGGCCCACAGCTCGGCAGACACAACCACTAAACAGGGAAAGCGTACAGGGAGGCAAAACCAGAAACAACTGTAACAACAAAATGAGCCTGCACACAAAAGCTGCAAAATGTCTAATGCTAAGGAAGACAAAATCCACATGAATGTACTGTGAATGAATTCATTTTATGGACTAACTCTGTAGTCTGACTAACACTGTAAAATAAGTATGTTCAGGATACTCAGAGAAATAAAGCATACCCATTTAAACAACAAACACAACCCAAGACATGATGGAATGAGAACAGGCAGAAATGAAGGAAGCTAATTGGAATACAAGAACTTGGGAAATGGAAAATGTGGCACCTATATAAAAACAGTCCAGATGGAATTAACTCTAAATTGGACAATGGGAGTGAGACTTAGTGAATTGGAAGAGTTCTGAGAAATTTACCACAATGCAGCACAGAAAGATAGAGGTAAAAAGCAACCTGGAAGATAGACAAAGGATAGGAGAAATATCTGAAGAGATAACAGCTAGAAAAAGGCACCCAGGACTAAATCGTACAAAAGATGTGAAGAACTTTTTGGAAGTAAATGACAAAATGTTACGGAGAAACATAAAAGAACACTTGAATAAATGCAAAGATGTAGTCTATTCATGGAAAAGGAAACTTGACATCATAAATATTAGAATTCCAAGAATAATGGTAATAAAAATCTTAACACTTTTACTGTTTAGCTGAACAAGTTGATCCTAACATCGTATGTAAGAACAAAGGTCCAGGAATGGCAAGATAAAAATAAAGAAAAAAATGAGAAAAATTTCTCTGCCACGTCTCAGTTGGTATAAAGTTATGATAATTAAGACAGGCTTGTATTGGCTTAGGGAAGACAGATAGAATGTAACAGAGCAGAGAGCTCAGAAACAACCCACACAGGTTGAAAACAATGAGGTGGTGATGAATCATGGCATGTGTGGACAAACTACTTAATAAATAGTCATTTCTACAGAAAACAATGAAATGAGACCTCTACCCCATGCTGGGCATAAAAATCAACCGATCCATTGCAGGAGACTAAAAGCTATATGAAAAGTGAAACTTGAAACCTCATAGAAAAAATATATTGGGGGTAAAACATAGGTACGGAAGAATTTCTAAAGAAACACAAAGAGCACAACCATAAAGGAAAAGATTGATAAACACGATTAAAATTAAATTGAAATGAAAAACCTCCATCCAAAAAAAGACACCATAGGGAAATTTAAAATATATTTGCTCTTCATATAAGCAACAAAGGATGAGTAACCAGGATATATAAAGAAGCCTAAAACAAGTAAGAAAAAGACAAAGCCCAAATTAAAAAAATGAGAAGTATGTAAGTTGGGAATTTATAGAAAAATTGTCATCTCAAAATGTATGTATGAAAAAAGGTGCTCACACAGACTAATAATCGGGAAAGTAAAATTAAAATAATAAGATACTATTCACACCCCTCAGTTGGCAGAACTAGAAAAACCTGACAATAATAGCTTCCCGCAAGGATGGGGACAAACTGCTTATTTGTACACAGTACTGAACCTGAATGAGACGTCACCTTGAATGGCATTTGGCCATATCCGGTTGAAGGAAGAACTCTGCATGAACCCGGTAACCCAGGAATTCTGCTCAGAGACTTTCTCTACAAGAGGTTTTCATCAGCACCATAAAACAGGAAATGATGTACAGAATTACTTTCTCAAACATCCCAAGGATGGTGCCTCACCAGCACTGTTCTAGGTGCACAGGTGAGAAGCTGCTTCATACAAACAGCAGGTAACACAGGGCATTAGGACTTCATTCTCCAGGGGATGCGGGGTGAGGAAGGCCATGTGGGACGTTCACAGCCCCGTTGCTGGAAACAGTGCAAAGTGAGATAAACTGTGTCCGTCAACAGAAAAATGAATACACATATTGTGATATACACTGGAAGGTCGTACAGTAGTCATCAGAAAAAGCTCCAGCTATGTGATAGAGCAATACGGATGTGTCACAAAAATAATGGAGAATAAAAAAAGTTGCAGAATATTACACACAGTCTGATACCATTGGCGCAAAAGTTTAAGATATGTAAGAAAACAATACTATATTTTAAGTATAGGTACAAAGATGTGTAGCAAAAATATAAAGCACATGTAAGGGAAGGAGGAGCAGCAAGTGTATACTGGGAGAGGAGATAAGTGTTGAGGAGAGGTTCACAAGAAAACACAACTTGACTGTAACGTTTCATCTCCTTAAATATTAAATTATAGAATACGACATCTGACAATTAAGTTTGCAAACGTGTTGCACCGATGTTGCTAACCTATTTTGATGTACTTGTTGGTCAGCAATCAAAAAAGGTTGCTGACCTTTTTTGATGTCAGAGGGATTACTCATTATGAATTTGCACCAATTGGACAAACAGTTAACCAAAGTTTACTATATAGAAGTGCTGAAAAAGCTGCGTGAAAAAGATAGATGACCTGAACTTTTCGCCAACAATTCAAGGCTCTTGCATCACGACAATGCACCAGCTCACACACCACTGTCTGTGAGGGAGTTTTTAGCCAGTAAACAAATAACTGTATTGGAACACCCTCCATACTCACCTGATCTGGCCCCCAATGACTTCTTTCTTTATTCGAAGATAAAGGAAATATTGAAAGGAAGACATTTTGATGACATTCAGGACATCCAAGGTAATATGACTACAGCTCTGATGGCCATTCCAGAACAAAAGATCCGAAATTGCTTTAAAGAGTAGACTAGGCACTGGCATCGGTGCATAGCTTCCCAAGGGTCATAGGTAGCACTTTTTCTAGGATGAGTTCGTGAACTTAATTGTCTGACTTCATATATTAATATCTGTTAAACCCTTGTGGTTGGTACATGGGTGTTTGTATTATTTCCTATACCTTTCTATCAGTTTAAAATAACTCTTACTTTAAAAAATACACTTGGAAGTCTTAGCCAGAGCCATCAGGCAAGAGAAAGAAATAAAAGGCATCCAAATTGGGAATGAAGAAGTTAAATTGTCACTCTTTGCAGATGACATGATGTTATATATAGAAAACCCTAAAGACTCCACCAAAGAGCTATTAGAAACAATAAACGAAAATAGTCAATTTGCTGGCTACAAAATCAACCTACAAAAGTCCATTGTATTCCTATATACTAACAATAAAATCTCAGAAAATTAAATTAAAAAACACAATTCCTTTTGCAATTGCAACAAAAAAATAAAATAAAATACCTAAGAATAAACTTAACGAAGGATGTGAAAGACCTACATACTGAAAACTATAAGACATTTTTAAAAGAAATTGAAGAAGACACAAACAAATAGAAAGACATTCCGTGCTCATGGATTGGAAGAATCAACATAGTTAAAATGGCCATATTACCCAAAGCAATATACAGATTTAATGCAATCCCCATCAAAATCCCAATGGCATTTTTTAAAGAAATAGAACGAAAACAATCAGATTTGTTTGGAACCACAAAAGACCCCAAATAACCAAAGCAATCCTAAGAAAAAAGAACAATGCTGGAGGAATCACACTCCCTGACTTCAGTGTGTACTACAGGGCAACAATAATCAAAACAGTATGGTACTAGCAGAAAAACAGACACACAGACCAATGGAATAGAATTGAGAACCCAGAAATAAACCCACATAAATATGGACAGATAATTGTTGACAAAGAAGCCAAAAACATACAATGGAGAAAAGACAGCCTCTTCAATAAATGATGCCGGGAGAATTGGAAAGTCATGTGCAAAAGAATGAAATTGGACTTCTATCTGTCACCTTGTACCAAAATTAACTCAAAATGGATCAAAGACCTAAGTATAAGACCTGAAACAATAAAGTACATAGAAGAAAACATAGGTACCTGTATTAAACTTATGGACCTTGGGTTCAAAGAGCATTTTATGAATTTGACCTCAAAGTCAAGGGAAGTAAAAGCTAAAATAAATCAATGGGACTATATCAAACTTAAAAGATTCTGCACAACAAAAGAAACCATCAACAAAGAGGCAACCAATGGAATGGGAGAAGATTTTTGCAAACAACATCTGCGATAAGGGGCAAATATCCAAAATATATAAGAAACTCATACAACTCAACAACAAAAACCAAACAATCCAATTAAAAAATGGACAGAGGCCCTGAATAGACATTTCTCCAAAGAGGACATACAAATGGCCAATAGACATATAAAAAAATTCTCAACATCACTAATCATCAGAGAAATGCAAATAAAAACTACAATGATATATCACCTCACACCAGTTAGAACGGCTGTCACCAAAAAGACAAATGGAGAGGCTGTGGGGAAAAAGGAACCCTCAGACACTGTTGGTGGGAATGCAGACTGGTGCAGCTGCTATGGAAGGCAGTGTGGAGGTTCCTCAAAAAATTAAGAGTAGAATTACCATATGACAGCAATCCCTCTCCTGGGTATCTATCCAAAACATCTGAAAACATTTATCCATAAAGACACATGTGCTCCAATGTTCATTGCAGCTTTGTTTACGGTGGCCAAGACATGGAAACAACCAAAATGTCCTTCGATAGATGAATGGATAAAGAAGTTGTGGTACATATACACAATGGAATACTATTCGGCGTTACGAAAAGATGATATAGGAACATTTGTGACAACATGGATGGATCTTGAGAGTATGATGCTAAGCGAAATAAGTCAGACAGAAAAAGCAGAGAACTATATGATTTCACTGATATGTGGTATATAAAACTGAAAACAACAAAAGAACAAGACAAACAAATGAAGAAACAAAAACTCGTAGACATAGACAATAGTTTAGGAGTTACCAGAGGGTAAAGGAGGGAGGGGTGTTTCTAGAAAAGGGTAAATGGGGTCAAATATAAGGTGATGGAAGGAGAACTGACTCTGGGTGGTGAACACACAATGTGAGACATAGATGATGTAATACAGAATTGTACACCTGAAATCTGTGTAACTTTGCTGACAATTGCCACCCCAATAAACTTTAACTTAAAAAAAATACAGACAAAAGAAATCCACGAACGTAAATCTTAGATCTTTCTGGACAAGTAACACCTTCAGTAGTTGAGGCCTGGGTCATTTCACTTGGATTACCTTGACAGCCTCTGTGAATCAGGGCTTGTTGCTCTCAAACTCATCTTTTCCCTTCCCTGCTGCCAGAGGGGTCTCTTTAAAGCATAAACCTGACTACATCAGTCACCCTTCAGAGGCCCCACCTTTAGGCTGCGCAACCAGCACACAGGCCTTCTTTCTTATAGACCAGAAATCCATTTCCAGTCTTATCTCTCAGCTTCTCCTGCCATCATTTCATGCTTCCAAAATACCATTTTTTTTTAGCTTGTTTGTACACATCACACTGTGTTTTGCTTCTTTTTGCTCAGGTTCTATCCCTCATGAAACCATGCTCAGGCCTTGCCTTCGTGATTGACAGAGGTTGAGTACCCTCCTCCAGCCTGCATAGGGCCTGTGGCTTTCCTGTCTTTTGGAACTTATACTCTGTGTATCTTTCAACACTGCTGTGAAGGAGTGTCACTTATTGACAATTGTCGCTTTTAAGACTTAATACAATGCCAGGCCTAGAAACACTTAACTGAATTGAATGGTGTATTCTATATTTACTACTATTTCCCCCCTTTCTAGTTCTCTCTGACTCAGTATTCCATCTCGTGATATAAGAACACAAGAAATAAACTCAAGGAATAGGGTGGTCACTCACCTATCAGCTCCTGCATTGTTTAGTGACCTTAGAGAGATCGTCAAAGTTTATGTGAATAGAATTTCTGCAGTGAGCAGGCTGAAACCAATTCCTTCTCAATGTTCTGCTTCTTGGCCCCAAATGTAAACTGACACTATTGACTCAGTCTCCCCCAAGAGTTAATCCTGGATAAAAATACAGAAAGCGTTTGTTTTTTTATATTCTCTCTTCCAGTACTTCCCCATGGTTCCCTTCTCCCCACCTCTCCCCCTCCTACCCAGAGTGCCCTACTGTCATTCCCTTACATTTTAATTTACCATCTTTGCCTTTCTCCCACTCTGAGCCGAAATATATTTAACCCCTCTAGAGTGCTATTCCTAGATATACTGTGGGCCGCTGGACTATGGCCTCAGAGGTAATGCACAAGTTTGGGTTTAAAAATAAATGGTTGAAATTTCAAGTGGAGCACAGGAAATGTGACATGGTTAGCATTTTCAACAAGTGGCTTTCATGCCCTGGATAGAATCATACGTCTATTCTTCTGTATCTTTACTAACCTAGACCTTTTCTAAAACATGTCCTCACTACATCTGAAACACCTCAGAAAATTTGACCAAAATATCTAACAGGTAGATGAAGCTTATGAGCATACATACAAACTGCAATTACTTAATCTGACTGATTTACTACTCAACAAGTCTTGCCCAAGTATCATCAATGCTGTAATAAAATATTTTGGTACAAAGTAAATTTTGAGATTTATGACACCTTACTGGACGCCTATGCTATTAACATCTCTTTTCCCAGCTTTACTTACCCCGTGGGAAATAAGTCACTGCTTTATCCCCACCACATCACTGACAAATATATTTTGCAGACGCCATACAAATTCCTATTTGGCGCGGCACTGCAGACTTCGCTATGGTAAAAGGGAAGGTATAGAAACTGCTGATTATGTCATTTCACAGTCATTACCAGCTACCCCACAACCACACCCATTCAGAAAGACCAGACAGACACTCAGGGAAAATGTACGCTGGGCTAGGAATCTTTCTTCCTATGAAGGCTCTTGTGAGCAGGGACTGGTTGGCTTGACAATTGGCTCTACCCACCGGATTTCCCAGGATCATCATCTAGTGAGACGTCTGGAGGTTGGGTAGTGGCCTCGTCCAGCTGTGGTCTGATGGGCACAGCACCCCATAGTCCCAGCCCATCACCTGCACCTCAGGTGGCCCTCCCCCACAAACTCTGTGAAACAGCTTCCAGAAGCATCGAGAACACAGGCATGTTTCCTAGCTGCCAGGAGGGCAAAATCTCAGTTGTGCTGGTACGCAAGGAGACAAGCTTTAACTGTCCCCTTTCTACCTAACAACTGCTTCTCATCACTGTTTTCATGCCTGTAATCCTCCGAAATCAGATTCCCTGTGAGCCAATTATGTAAAGAAGACAATTATGTAAAAACAAACAAACAAAACCATATTTATATATTGGAAATTCTAGTGCCAGCTATGGAATGTTGAAGTCACCAAGAGAATGAGATTCCTTCTGTCACTGCCCCATTTTCTACTGCTTAGAGTTGTCTAAAGATGCGACCTGAAACTCAGCCTGGATTCCTGAAGCCCTAACAACAGCATTAGAAATAATGAGAACAACTAGGGTGAACATAAGCACTGGGAGATCCTGCCAGAATGTTCCGGAAGGTACAGCGAGAATGCCTGTGACCAAACCTCCTGGCTTCCCCATGTCAGGCACGTGGCAGCTGTCAGATGGCAGTGCCCACTTCTCGGCACAGTCTCCAGAGAGCTCTTCCTCAGTGAGCGTGCCCAAGCCGAGAGTATGCTATCTTCTAGGGCATGTCCCTTGAATTTGGTTGTTTGGATTCAAAGGGAAAAACGTGTAGTGACCAAAGTCCACTATAGTGATGACGAAGGTCAGAGTAACTGCCCCCAGGCCAAGTGGTGGTGCAGGTCCACAGTCCAGAAATGCCTGGCAAGCAGCCCTTTGCTGGCAGAGCGCCACCACACTGCCACCCTGATAACCTCCAAAGTGCTAGAATGACGACAAACTAAGTTAAAGACATGCAATTCTCCAGCTTGAAGATGGCAGCATGGCCATTAGAAAGAAATTCCAAGTGAGTACATGTCATCTCCACCCAGCAGCACGGCACTGCTGCGTCCAGTCACGCACACAAGCTAACGCGCATAGCAATCTGCTCACCCATGCCTACCACTCATAGGCCCCTCAGCTCCTCTCGGAGTCCTGGCCAAACCAATTCCAAGACCGGCCAGTTGGCCAACCCCTCCACAGCATGGAGCCTGGCAGAGGTGGCAGAGTCTGTGGACAGCGGAATGTAGAGCTAGGTGACCTGGGTTTGCGTCTCAGCTCCGTCACTTGCTAGCCCCATAAACCTGGGCAGCTTGCTTCAGCTTTCTTTGCCTCAGTTTTCCCATCTGAATAATGGGGTTAAAATAGTATTAACCCCCTGGGTAGTATAAGGGTTGAGTTGGTGATATAAGTGTCATGTAAGTGTCAGGTGTCACTATATGATTTTTCTTCTTTCTAGAGCACACAGGAGAAGAAAAATAGGTGGATCCTGCAGAAGAGTGGTGGTTTAGAGCCCACCTCGGCTGTGACATGGAGCTTCCCAGCTTAATTCAATGGGCAGTAAATTATATTTCAAGTGAAAAAAGTAAAACAAACAAAAGGCATGTGGTTGAGCTACATAGAAGAAAGAGCAAAAGATTCATCAAGTTAATTGGCAAGTGAAATAGTTAAAGGTGAAAAATCTCCTCTTTTTTCCTCCAGTGAATTTTTTTTTTTTAACTGTCCCCTTGCTGGGCCAGACAAAATGATTTTCATAGTTTTAATGTCATAACTAAAACAAAGGTAGCTTTATAGCCTTAATATTGTGAGGATAATATGAAGAACTGTTATGAGAGTTTAACACACGGGAATATGTCTCTCCACAGTGTGAGATAAATATTAAAAATTATAATTGTCTCTTCCTTAGGAACAAAAAAGATCTCCACCACAAAACAAATTACTTTTGGTTTTCTATCCTCTGGAGAAATTTCTAAGACGTTCCCAACAATGAATTCTTGAGCCTAATGTTTGTGAAAATCCTGAACACTCTTTCCCGTCATCCTGTGGGGCACAACCTTCTAGAGATGAGATAAACATAATTGACAAATACAGGAGATTGGCCCGGCTTGTGTGAGGACCCCTGCGGGTCCCACGTCCTCAGCACTCCCCTAATTCTAAGCGGGACCCCGAGGTGACTGCATCTTGTCTGGCTGCTGGTGAGTCTTATTCTCATGTTTCCTGAGTTTACATGGTGTCCATTTACCCCCACGGTGGCTGTGTAGGGGGTTCGAGAAATGTTAGGGATGAACGAGGAAAAAACAGGACCACAAGGTGGCAGTCGCACACAGAAAAGTTATTGGATGGTACTTTGACACGTTTGCCCATAGGATAAGTCCCTCACGGCATAAGGTGGTCCAGAGGCTACAGCACAGTTTTACGTGATATGCAAAGCAGTCCATCTCTAAATGGCTAAAGTCTGCTTATTTGGGCTAGGGTATTTGGACGCGTGAGCATTTGAATTTAGTGCTCCTGAGCTTTTAATTTCCTAAGTCTCAGACTGCTGTGAAGAAATAAACAACCTGGGACCAATGTACAGAGGCCACTTGGGGCTCATTCACAAATGCCTGTCAAGCCAAATGAAATCCAAGACATACATCTTCCTGACGAGTATAATTTATGCTAAATGGCTAAATCATTTAACCTGGGGACCTACTGGTAATTTCTGATTCTTTTGCTACTTAATCACTTTGTCTCCCTGAACCTAATCCCCACGTCTGAAAAGTCGACCACCTACTAGTATATTACTCTGCTTCTCCTTGATGTCTTGACATTGAACTGAGTCCTAGAGAAGATGCATGAAAAGCACCTGAGATGCTTCATAAAAATACAGATTCGTGGACCTCAACTGCCCTACCAAACCTGTATTCCTGGGGGGTGAAAATCAGTAATCTGTAATTTTTTTAAAGCTATCCAGGTGATGGGCAGCCAGGCTGTGAACCAAGATTCTAGAAACTTCCACAGGGAAATGCAAGATATCATCTCTGCCCTCAAGAAATTTCCTAGTTGTTTCATGGAGCAAGACAAATGCACTTTGGGAACAGAAGAGAGAGGCACGGAGAACGGAAAATCATGAATAAGGAGAGGTCAGCACAGTGTCCGTGGGGCAATGAGGAGAGAGCTGCGGGCGCTGTCAAAGGTGTGTGCTGAGTGGCATGTGGAATTCAGGTTGGATGAGGAGTCAGGTTGGATGGGCTGGAGTCAGATCACGGAGAGTCTCTGACAATCAGAAAAGAGAATACTGAACAAGTGTGGCCGGAAAAGGAAACGTTAGAAGATTGGGCAGTAACGTCCACGTGTCACTCTGATGCAAAGTCTCCTGCTGTGGGACCCATCGGGGTGCAGAAGTGAAAAAAAAGAGGCTGCAACCTCACTATTACGAGAGTAAATTATTTTACTGTGAAATACATAAAGCGTTTTAAGATATCGTGGATTCGAAAGAAAAACAGAGAAAGCACCTATGTAAGCAATGTATTATGTGTATAATTGGAATACAGATGATATCCAAGATATGAGAAGTACACTCGGTAATGAGGGGCCAGTGCGCCTACCGTTCAGTTCTTGAAATGTGTCAACCCCAAGTTGAGACGTGCTGTAAGGGGAAAGAGTATAGTATAAAAAAAAGAACGTGAAATCTTGTATTAATAATTTTTATGTTGATTGCATGTTGAAACGATCATATGGTATGCCTATTGAGTGAAATCAAATGTATTATTATGTTAATTCCACCTGTTCCTTTTTACTTTTTTAATGTGACTACTGTAAAATTAAAAATCATATGTATGACACATATATTTCTACTACAAAATGCTGTCCTAGGATTTCTTCCTCTTGATTCTGTGCCATTCAAAATTTTTTACTGAACCATCTTATATGTGGTACGAATGGAAAGTGATAATAAGAATTTGCAGTAGCAATTTGGGCTCTGGAATATTTAAGAAATGTTAGGCACTGGTGCTTTACTCATCCCATTCACATCATTACTGATTGAGCAATGCATGTGGAATAATTCAAGAAATGGATAAGGAACCCTTAGTGCATAAGCCTCCGATCTTCCCAGTAGATATTATAATTACACTCTTCCTATATGAACAGCATTCAAAACATATTTTACATAACTTAAAAAAATCCATTACTACTACTTGCTAAATGCAAGTGAGAATGTGTATCTTTTAACAGCTATCAGCAGTCAACTAACTGGAAGGTGTTTTTCCTTTTACACAACTTCCTCTCAAAAGCTCTGTAAAACTCATCACTTTACATCTTAACAATTATCGTGTGTGACTCTTTCATTATTTTGGGTTTTCTTCCTAGCTGCAAAAAATTTTTTAAAAACCACACTGAGAGAATGAAAAATTCTCTCACTTCCTTGGGGTAGCACAATGAGCTTTCTCACCGTTCAGTGCTTTGTTTAGCTGAAGATATCACTATGAAAGACAAAGCACTTCACTTAGTACGCTGTACTAAGACTTCTAGTCAAATGCTAAATCGTAGGTTTAAACAGAAGCATTATAATACCTGTAAGATCGATGTCCTGAAGTTCTTTTTTTTAGATGGTTTTCTACGGGCTGCCCTTCATCCAGGGGGATAGAAACTGAATTATTAAAGTTACCTAAGTATAATGCTTATCGAAATATCTCCAAATAAACGATAATATGTGTCAAGGTATCGACAAATAAGACATTTAAACAGCAATTAAACAGCAATTAAGGGAATATAATAATATCTTACATTGGCAGATCACATCAGTTATTTTTAATTATTTTTAATATTTCACCTTTTCAAATCCTGTGAGAGTTATAATCCAATTTTATTGAGGAAGCTTTCATCAACTTGCCCAAGGAAAAAAAGGAAATGAACACTTATGTGAACTCTTTATGAGAATATGGCTTAAGCACGTTCATAAAATTATTTGATTTAATCATATTCAATTTCAACAGCTTTGAGACAGGCGAAATTGTTAATTTCTAGTTGATGACACAGAGTCTCAGATGGCTAAGTAACTTGTCAGCAGCCACAAAATAGTGAGGAAGTCAGAAATTACAGATATTAATTCACTTCTTCTTCCTCCAAATTCAGTGCTATTTCCACTGGAATGAAACAGCACATTCAAGAATTCTATGAACTCTTTTAGGTACAATGACTCTACATACTATGAAAAGAAAAGTAATCCAAACTAGCAGATGGAAATACACCAATTTGGAAATGAATCTATGTATGCATATCAGGGTTTTATTTATTTTTTACAGTCTTTATGAAATTTATTGGGGTGATATGGGTCAGTAAATTTATATAGGTATCAAGTGTATAATTCTGTATTACATCATCTATAAATCCCATTGTGTGTTCACCACCCAGAGTCAGTCCTCCTTCCATCATCATATATTTGACCTCCTTTATCCTCTTCTACCTCTTCCCTCCCTTCCTACCGTCTGAAGTTTTGTATCCCACATACGAGTGAAATCATATGGTTCTCGACTTTTTCTGTCTGACTTCTTTCACTCAGCGTGATCAACATCAACTTCAGATGGATCGAAGACCTAAACATAAGACGTGAAACAATAAGCTACATAGAAGAAAGCATAGGTACTAAACTCATAGGCCTTCAGTTCAGAGAAGATTTTACTAATTTGACCTCAAAGACAAGGGAAGTAAAAGCAAAGCTAAATGAATGGGACTATGTCAAACTAAAAGGCTTCTGCACAGCAAAAGAAACCACCAACAAAACAGAGAGACAACCAACCGAATGGCAGAAGACATTTACAAACACCTCTGATAAGGGGCTAATATCCAAAAAATATGAAGAACTCATATAACTCAACAACAAGAAGACAAACAATCCAATTAAAAAATGGGCAAAGGACATGAACAGACACTTCTCCCAAGAAGACATACAAATGGCCAACAGATATATAAAAAAATACTGAACTTCACTAGCTATTAGGGGAATGTAAATCAAAACCACAATGAGATACCACCTCACACCCATTAGACTTTATTATCAACAAGACAGGTGGTAAGTGTTGGAGAGGTCCTGGGGAAAAAGGAACCCTCATAGGTGGAAATATAAATGAATGTAGCCATTATGGAAAACAGTATGGAGGTTCCTCAAAAAATTAAGAATAAAATTACCATATGACCCAGCAATCCCTCTTTTGAGTATCTACCCCCAAAATCTGAAACCATTTATCCATAAAGATAAATGCACTGCTATGTTCACTGCAGCATTATTCACAGTGGCCAAGACATAGAAACAAAGTGTCCTACAATAAATGATTGGAAAAAAAGATGTGGTACATATATACAATAGAATATTACTTTACCATAAGAAAAGATGAAATACTGCCAATTGCAACAACATGGATGGATCTTGAGATTATCATGCCAAGTGAAATAAATCAGGGTTTTAAAAGCCTTTATTTGAGGGATAGCAGTGAGATTATTCCTACTATGATTCAATAATGGTTATTAAAGGAAAGAAATAATAGGAAAAAAGATAAAGAAACATGTCAGAAACGCATAAAAAAGAAAAAACACAATAAAACTTTGGAGGGGTGTCAATGCATTCAGAAGTGGGAACCATGTCAAATGCAGAATTGGAATGGAGTAGAAGGAGACAGAGTTTAGTTTCTTCTGGTTATTAATAAGCCTCTCATTGAAGATTGTAGGGCAAAAGAGCTTCAACATATTAGTTTTTTAACCTTTACATAATCAGGTCCAGAAATTAAACTAATTTTGGTGACAGGTAATCTGCAATGGAAATTGAAGTATCTTTATGAAAACATGTTTCTGAATTTGTGACATGAGGAAAGCCAACAATGAATACATGTAAGTATAATAGTAGCTAACATTTAGTGAGTTATAGCTATGGGCCAGTACCTATAATAATAGCTTTATAAATATGTCCTTTAATGATCAAAGCTGTATTCTTTTTAGGAATTTGTCCATTTCATCTACATTATCTAATTTCTTGGTATATAGTTGGTCAAAGTATTACCTTCTTTTATGTCTGATTTTAATAATTTGTCTTCTTTCCCTTTTTCTCCTTTGTCAATTTTGTTGGTCTTCGCTAAGAACCAACTTCTGGTTTTACTGATTTTCTCTACTGTTTTTTGTTCTCTATTTCATTTCCTCTCTCATCTTAATTGTTTCCCTCCTTACGTTAGTGTTGGGTTTTCTCTGCTCTTCTTTTTCCAACCTCTAAGCATGGGAGGTTATTGACTTGAGATCTCTCTGATATTTTTTATATAGGCACCCACAGCTATAACTTTCCCTCTGAACAGTGCATTAGCTATAGCACAAACGTTTTGGCATGTTGTGCTTTCATTTTCATTTATCTCAAAGTATTTTCTATTTTTTCCCTTGTGATTCTTCATTGACTCATTGATAATTTAGGAGTGGTTTTTTTCCCAAATTTCTTTCACTTATTTATTCCTAATTTTATTTCACTGTAATTGAATAACATACTTTATGTAATTTCAGTCCTTTTAAATTCATTGAGGCTTGTTTTATGGCCTAATGTATGATCTGTTCTGGAGAATGGTCCATGTGCACTTGAGAAAAATGTGTGTTCTGCTACTTAGTAAGGTGTCTTATAGAAATCCATTAGGGCTAGTTGATTTAATTGTTAAAGTTTCCATTTCCTTGTTATTCTTCTTTCTAGGTGTTCTATTATCGAAAGAGGAGTACTGGGGCAGCCGGGTGGCTCACGTGGTTGGAGCACTGTGCTTATCACAACAAGGTGCCACATGGGCCAGTGAGCTGCGCCTTCTACAACTAGACTGAGAACAAGGGCTTGACTCAGACTTGGGGGGTGGGGGGGGAAGGGCGAAGGGAAAAAGGAAAAAAAAACAAAGTGCAGTACTGAAGTTTTCAACTATTATTTTTGAATTTTCTATTTCTCTGTTCAGTTCTGTCAGTTGTTGCTTCATGTATTTTGGGGCTCAGTTGTTTGTGTATATATGTTTATAATTGTTATATATTCTCAATACATTGACCTTTATAAAAATCATTTTGTTCTTCTTTGTCTCTACTAACAATTTTTATCTCAAAGTTGATTTTGTCTGATATTAATACAGATGCTCCAATTCTCTTTTGGGGCCATTTGGTATAGTACACCTTTTTTCTTCCTTCCATTTTCACCTATTTGGGTCTAAATTAAATCAAAAGTGTGTCTCTTATACCACGTTTCCCCAAAAATAAGACTTAGCTGGACAATCAGCTCTAATGCGTCTTTTGGAGCAAAAATTAATATAAGTCCCCGTGTTATTTTACTTAGAGTAAGATAAGTAAAATATCTTACTATATAATAGTAAGATATTATATAATATATAATATCTTATATAATATATAATATATATTATTATATATGTAATGTATATAATATTATGTTACATAATATAATACCTAGTCTTATTTTACTATAAGGTCAGATATAATGTAATATAATGTAATGTAATACCTGGTCTTACAGTAATTTTTTGCTCCAAAAGACGCATTAGAGCTGATTGTACAGCTAGGTCTTATTTTCGGGGAAACAAGGTATATAGCATATAATTGGATCACGGTTTTTATTATGTTTTATTTTAATCTGGTGTTCCATTCTCTGTCTTTTAACTGGAGTTTTACTTCATTTACATTTAATATATTATCAACAGGGCAGGATTTATGTGCTATTTTTCTAGGTTTTCTGTATTATGTCCTTTTTATTCCTCTCTTCCTCCATTTTTGACTGCTTTATTTTGTGTTAAATAGATATTTTCTATTTACCATGTTAATTCTCTTGCTATTTTTTTACTAAAAGACTCTGTTTAGTATTTCTTATAGGGACAGTTTGATAGTGATAAGTGATAGTAAGAAATTCTCTCAGTTTTTATTAACATGGGAATGTTTAATTTCTCCTTTATTATTGAAGAATAGTTTTGCTGGATATAAAACTTTTGGTTTATAGGTTTTTTTGGGGGGGTGGGCATTTTGACTATGTCATCCACTGCCTGCTGGCCTCCATAGTTTTTGATACAAAATAAGCTGTTAATATTTCTGAGGTTCCCTTGAAATCATGATGAATTGCTTCTCTCTTCAAGATACTCCCTCTTTGGATTTTTATCATTTAATTACGATTGTCTAGGATATTTCCTTTTGAGTTAATCCTACTTGGAGTTTGTTGGGTTTCTTTGGTGTGTAGCTTACTGACTTTACTCAAACCTTGGAAGTTTTCAGCCATTATTTCATCAGGTGTTCTTTCTGCCCCCTTTTCTCCTCTGTTTCTGGGACTCCCATTTTGTATATGTTGTTATGATTTATAACGTCCCACAGGTCTTTGAGACTCTTCATTTTTCTTCATTCTTTTTTTCTTTGTGTTCCTCCACCTAGACAGTCTCTTTTGATCTATTTTCAAGTTAGATAATACTTCTGCTATTATTATACTTTTGAACTACAGAATTTCTACTTTATCTTTTAGTTGCTATCTCTTTTTTGATATTTTATATTTGATTGAGGCATTTTCTCCTACTTTACTTATTTAGATATGGTTTCTTTTCATTCTTTGAACATATTTAAACATCTGCTTTAGTCTTTGTCTAGTATATTCAATGTACAGGCTTCCTTAGGGATAGTTTCTATTAAACTATAGAAACTAGTTTATAGTTTAAACTAGTGTATAGTTTTAAACTATTTCTGCCTCGTCCACTGTGCACTGGGCAAGTTCTGAGTCAGGTCTAATAAAGACAGCTTTGTAAGTGGGGTCTTCCAGAGAACAACCAGATGGGTTAAATAATGACAATTCTCGGAGAATGTGGCTTTCAAGGAGTTTTTTGCTCCCTGTTTTGCTCCCTCCAAGAGCTTCCAGGCTGCTGGGTTTTACCAAGACTGCATACTGTTGGTTTCAAGTCTACCAAACAGCTGGAAAAGAGATGAATATAGGGCCAGTAAAAATGTAACAAGACTCACTGTTCTGAGATTCAGCTCTTTTTCTTGAATAAACACTCCCCAGATTTTTGTAAACCTTTGGTAAATTTACAGAATTCTGAAAATGTTGATTCTGATCATTTTTGCCAATGTTCTCATTAATTTTTATGGAGGGGAGTATTTTCAGTGATCTTTCCTCCACCATTTTTGCTCAATTGCCTAGTCAATTGTACACAAAAGTACCAAAGCTATCCAGTGGGGAAAAGAAAGTGTTTCTAAAAATAATGCTAAGTCAACTGGATATTTCTATGCAAAGAATGAACTTTAATCCCTAATATTTACAATAAACAAAAATTAATGAATAGCTTAAAATAGAGAATGTAAAAAAGAAAACATCAGACAATATCTTTGCAACTGGAGATAACAAAAATTTCTTAGGCTAGCTAAAGAAAACAATATAGTAAAAATATTATATTTCATCAAAATTTTAAAATTTTGTCATCAAAAGACACTGGTGAGAAAGTGAAGAGGTACGCCACAGAATAGGAGAAAATATCTATAAAACATTTGTCTGACAATAATTTGTATCCAGAATGTATAAAGAACTCTTACAACTCAATAACAAAGACAAACAACCAAATAACAATGGAAAATGTTTTGAACAGATATTTTATCAATGACGATGCATGAAAGGTTAATATGCATAGGAAAAAGTGCTGAGCAACATTAGCCCCCATGGAAATGCAAATTAAAGCCACCAGATAATACTATAAATCACCAAATGATCAACACGAAAAACACTGACGGGTCTGGAGATACTAGAACTCTCATACTTTGTCATCATGAGTGTAAAATGATGCACCCACTTTGCAAAAAGTCTGGAAGTGTCTTCTAAAACTAAATATGCACCTATTCTGTGACCCAGCAATTCCACTCTCATGGATTTATTCAAAAGAAATAAAAGCAAATATCTACCAAAAGGCCTGTACAGGAATGTCCACACCGGCTTTATTCTTAGAAGCCCGAAACTGGAAGCAATACTGATGTTCATCAATGGGAGAATGGAAAAGTAAACCATGGTTTATTGATGCAATGAAATAATACTCAATAATTAAAAGAACAGATTACTGTTTCATACAACAACATAGGTGAATCTTAAAAACATGCTGAATAAAACAAGTCAGACACAAAAGGTATATACTGTATGATCCCATTCATATGAAGTTCAAGAACAAGCTACACTAATAGCCAGTGAAAATTTTCGGAACAATGACAGTCTCTGCAGGATGGGACAGTTGGAGATTTACTGGGAGGGGCCCAAGGGAGCGCTCTAGGGTGATGGTATTGTTTATTATTATATCTTAATGGGATTTTCATTACATGATGTGTGCATATGTCCAAAACTAACTGAATGGCACACTTGAGATCTGTTCATTTCACCACAAGTAAGTTTTACCTAAAGAAAAAAAACCTGTAAACAAATGTTGAATTCTACATAATGATATGCATGCTGAAAGGTTTAGAGGTCAAGTGTACTGATGATTGCAACTTACTTTGAAGTGTGCAAAACAAAACAAAACAAAACAAAAAACCCCACAGCTTAGTGGATAGATGGAGTGATATGTGATGAAACAAATGTAGCAAAATGTTGATTGTTGAATCTAGATGGTAGATAAATAGGAAAAAACTGTACAAGTGCTTTAAATTTTTAATGTTTGAATACTTTTATAATAAAATATAAGGGGAAAAGGAAAGCAGTGAATGACACCATCTTCCAGTACAAACATAGTTGTGTAAATTGGCGTATTTCCCCTTCTCTTCCTTGAAATTATATAAAAGAAACAGATCTTGGAAATTGCATTTGAAATAAAATTAGAAGTAAATAATGTAGAAGAAAATAAGCATGCAGAAGACCTAAATAACATTCTTTGTAAGGTCAATCTACCAACCTCATTTGACCCGAACGATCACTTTCTGAACAGTTTCTTTCATTAGCTTCTAAGATACCATATTCTCCTTTTTTTCTCTAATTTCATTGATTGACTCTTCTTGGTGTGTGTCCTTTGCTGGTTCTTCCTCTTCTCACCAACCTCTTAACATTACACCTCCCTAAGGTTTAGCTCTTGAAAATCCTCTCTTCCTATACTCATTCTCTTGCTGGTGTCTTCCAGTTTCATGGTGTTAAATACCATCTATTTGTTCATAGCCCCTAACTTAATAACTTGAGCCCCAACTTTCTCCTCTGAACTTCAGATTCCTTACTTGATTATCCCTGTTTGGAAGTTTGTAATTCCAAATTCACAAGTCCAAGATGGAGTTCCTGGACTTGCCTCCCCTAAACATATTCCCTAACATGCTTTGCCTTCAGTTTTCCTCATCTCAGTTGATGGCAACTCCATTCTTCCAGGTGTTCAGGTGAAATCCCTGGCAATCATCCCTGACTCTCTCTCTTTGTCTTACATTTCAACTCCAACCCAATCAGACATCCCCTTGGTACTGACCAAAATATAGCCATAATTTGGCTGTTTGTTACCACCTCCACTGCACCCACCCCGGTCCAATTCATGAACATGTCTTGCCGGGATTATTGCAATGTCCTGCTGAGTCTATTTTCAGCAAAAGTGGCCGGACAGATCCCGTTAACACATAATTCTGTTGATGTCATTTCTCTGCTCAAAACATTGCACTGGCTTCATGTCTCACTCAGAGGAAGGGCCAAGTTCCTTCTGAGGCACCCGGGTCCTAGACTGACCCTCCCCCTCATCTTCCAGTCCGTCTCCTTACTCACTCTCCTGTAGCCAGACCGGCTGTGTTGTTACTCCTGGAACTCACAGACTTGCGCCTGCCTTAGGATCTTTGCAATGGTTGTTCCCAGAGATTGGCTTGACTAACTCCTTCTCCTTGTCCAAATCTCTGCTTAATTCAACCTCCTCACCTGACCTAAAATTCTAACTCATTCTGGAATTCCTGATCCCTTATGCTCCATGTTTTTCCTTCATACTTATCACCAACTAACATGTACTTACTATATTTATTACTATTTGCCTGCCTCCACATTACAATAAAAATGGGTACAACGTGAGAGCACTTTCTTAGGAGTATTGAACCATAAACCGAGAATGACCATAATTATTTTCTATTAGCAGCAAAAAAAAGTTCATGAAAAAGTCCTTGATCAAAAACTTCAATACACACACATACATATATATACATATATGTATACACAAACTCACACATATTAGTGCACAAGTTATGATTTCAGAAAAAGTTCCATATATTACAGAAATTTCAGAATAACCTTTTAAAGTCCTTTATTAGAAAATCTATTAAAATTATTCATATGGATTTTAAGTGTTCCTGGCAACTGAATAATATTATTTTGATCCGTTAATCATGCATGTTAAATAAACAAAGCTCCTCAAATCCACTAAGTTCTAACCCCCGAGGCACGAGAAACTCTGACCCAAGAGTCATTGTCTGGGGATGAAAACCACCTACTTTGCTTAGAAGAGCATCAGAGCGATAGTGTTAAGAACCGAGCTTTCTGCAATTATAGTCCCCCCACACTCAGGCTGGGGTCCTGTGTGGTAGTGGGCAGGCTCAGGGGTCCCCAGGAACCCAGGTGTGATGTGGCACATAGAGCAGCTGGTCTCTCTTCCCCTCACACCATTCTGGCCAGGTTGCCTGTTTAGTGGGTACCTGAGGAAGAGCTCTGACTCGTGTCACCTGTGAGATAGTGGACACATCAGTAGGACACCCTGTGCTCCCCGTGGGCTGAAAGGGGTGCGCAGTTAGTACTGAGGAAACGTGATACTGTTACCTCTGACCCCTGGACTGGTCAGGAGAGTATGGCTGTGAGCGTGTCACACATGGCTCATTCTCTCTCTCTCTCTGATACTTGGTCTCCAAGGTTTTTGAAATGGTGAAAAGGGGCAGAATTGCCTTACTATTTTTTCTGGAAGATTTTAACACCTTCCAGGTCTGGCCGATAAAAGAGAGACATTAGTTCAGTCAGGACAGGTGAGACTTTCTCGAGGAGCTACTAAAGCGGGTAGACCTACAATCAGGTGCATATAAATAAAGTTGCTTTTCAATTAGACTCTTAAGTCCTGTTAGGAATATGTATATATTGAGGAGAACATGATTCCAGGGAAATTGTACCTTCATCAGAAGACAGGCATGAGTGCACTAACGAGGTCAGAAGGCCTACCTGGGACATCCTCTCTCACAGAGGGGTGTCGCACCAACAGTGGCCAGATCTAATACCATGTGACCACCCCTCCTCCCTGTCTGTAACAAGCTGGACCAGGGTGGCCATTGGATTCAAGGGAAGCCCTTCCATAGGCTGCCCTGTGATTTGTGACCTAGAGCAAAAAGATGAGTGGGGATAATTAGAAGCTGAAGTAAACAGATAACAGGCCGCTGTGTTAAATGATGCAGATTTATCTGAAGATAGACGTTTGTCCGTAGATGCCTATGAAAGTCCAGTCTCTCAAGGAAAAAGTTTAGGGACTTCTCTTCCAAAATGAGCAAACTTAACACCTTAAGGCTTGATCACGTAGGGTTGCAGCTGAATTTGCTTTTAGTGAAACACAACTTCTGTCTTAGCCTTACATCCCACTTTTCTTTCTTCTCCTCAGGGCTGTTTGTTTCTTTCTAATACTTGTGTCTGGCAATTAAAATCACGACTGTGAATATGTCTGTTCTCATGTGACCCACGTCTTATGGGCTTAGAGGCACGGGGTTAAGTGACCCACTGGGGCAAGTGTTTCATGGACGCATATGGTTGTGAGTGGAGAGATCAGCCAGCCATGGCCAAGTACCTAGGAAAAGCTGGCCTTCGAGGAATAACTTCCCTCTCCAATATTAAAGATGCATAAATTATTCAACCGTCTCAGAAGAGGGCTTTCCAGAGAAGTTTTCAAAGTCATTACAAATCACTTTTCTCTTTTGAAAAACACCTTCATTTGGAAACCAAGCAAAAACAAAGTAGATAATCCATCAAATTTAGGACCGAAAAAGCTATCTCATCACTTAACACATTTTACGTTCTCATTTTTTAGATAAAGTTTGTTCATATCAAACGACTACATGGTATTGATGCCTAAGAACACAGCAACCATTGCTAGTTTTTAAGAGTTTATTTATAACCCATCCACAAAATTTCTCCTCAGTGTAAGGAACAATTTCCTATAGATATTTTAAAATGTAAGGCCTAGCTGTTTTTATATACCATGTTAGATAAACAGAAAATCTGGAAACTTAAATGACCTGGTCAAAAATCATAAGTACAATTTTAAGCAATTTTTCTACAATTTTTCTACTGGAGTCATAGTGCAAATCAAATGTATTTGCAGATTTTCCAAATAAAAATTTTAAAAAACACACCAACTTTTCAAAGTTTATTTTTAATTGTTTAAGAAAGATATTTACTTCCTATGCTGAGGACACATAACATCCTCATAAGATATTTACTGTGCTGAGAGAAATATAACAATTTTAGAAAACTCAACTGGAAAACTCCTCCTCAGTCATCCAGATGGACACTTCCCTTTCTTTCCTCTAAGTGGTTATTACGGCAGCTGCTGCTAAATGGCATTGCCCCAAACATCTTTAGACAAAATGTAGGCCCGTAATTGATCTAATAAAATCTTAACTCCCTTTACATTTAAGTTTGTTCATTTCTTCCCAGTTCCATACAATTACTTTGTGCCTTACTCCACTAACCCATGTTAAGTAATTCCTTGCATGTGGTTAATGTGGAGATGACTTTTGGACTGTAATCAAAGGCGTAAGTTCTTCTTAACTTCTTGGGTCTTATCTTTTCCTTTGGGTGCGGTGAAACTGACTTGACTACCTCTTCCTGAACGAGTCATCAATACCCATCTGCTTATATATATTTTCAGCTTTGGTCTATGTTAAATTAAACTACTGAACAGAAATAAAGTGCACTACAGAAATTTCAGAATGTTTGGTTAAAGATTCCCAATCAACAGTATGGTTTTCTATAATCAAACAGTGATGTGGGAAGGCCCAGGCAGACTTCCACTTGGAGAGTTCACATATTCGCTGGATGTATTACATCCATCTCAGAATCCACTTTTGTGGCTGAGACCCAGTTTCTTTAAATTCTGATGCTCCTCTCTGAATTACCTAACCTGATTAAATCTTACTCCTAAAGGACCACCCACTGTCACATAGTCCTAAGAGGCCACCAGGTTTTCCTATATCATCACATCAAATGTGATTTAGTCCATTAAACCCTCCAGTCTGTGGTGCTTCCCACACAGCAGGGAAGAGAGCATAAGATTGGGAGTTTGCATGTATACATTAGAATGTCTTAAATATATCTCCTGTAGCGATAAGAAGCCCTTTCATTGCATTAGACCAGGGGTTCTCAACCAGGAATGATTCTGCCCCACAGGGCAATGTCTGCAGAAATTTTTTTTTATTGTTACATGTAGGGGAAAGGTGCTCCTGGCATCTAGAGGGTACAGGCCAGAGAAACCCCACACCAAATGTCCATAGTACCAAGGTTCAGAAACCTTGCTTTACACATTAATGCTTAATTCTCGTTTTGCAATTCTTAGAGTATATCTTGGGAGTTCAAAAAAAAATTGTTAATTCTTTTAAAAAAATAACTGCAATTTATTTCAATTCTGGGAAAAATGTAAGCAATATGGTCATTTGTCAGGGACAGTAACCAAATAAAAGTTGTCAAGGCAACAAAATTTAACTGATTAAGTTTCATGTTTTAGCCAAATTCAACAATTTAAAAATTTAAAGGATTTTTGTTGCTCAGCATTCAATGCGATTTGACCTATAAGCTAAATGTTTAATAGTTCACTGTAAGTTCTACAAATGCAAAACAAATCAAGTGGTTGAATGAGCTCTCACGAAGGACCACAGCCCAGCACCTGGGCTCTCCGGATGAGAATACAGCTCGAGGATTATGACCTTTTATGTTCTGCTAAGACTCTTG
Source organism: Rhinolophus hipposideros (assembly GCF_964194185.1). NCBI lineage: Eukaryota > Metazoa > Chordata > Mammalia > Chiroptera > Rhinolophidae > Rhinolophus > Rhinolophus hipposideros. The sequence continues at coordinate 5,742,443 of NC_138050.1, forward strand.
GATCCTAGAGGATCCACTGTCATCATCATATTCAAGGAGTGGGTCATTTTTATTCCCAGAAGGAAAGAAAGCAGTGTATAAGGGGATTCAAGAGATTCTGGCAGAAAATGGTTGAAGGTTTCCTTACCTCTAGATTCTTCCATAGAAGATATCTCAAAGGGTCCTCTTCAGAGCATATGTTGGGGATTCTTATGACAGCAGTTATATTGATCTAGTCTGACTATCAGAAACCCATCCCAGCCTGTGGGTCCCAGTGGCTATTTCAAACTGTTTTACAACCAGAAATTACCAGGAAGGAAATTTATTTAGTTTTATTTAAACCAATTGCTGCTCCTCCTATTCTAAACGCTATTTCAGAGTTGGCAAATAAGTTTCATTATATATGCCAGCTTCAATCTACTAAGAAAGCATTGTGTAGAGTAGTGAGCCATTCCAGGCCCTGCGGGAAAGAGATGAATTCCTGAAGAATTGGGGTAAGAGAAATGGTAGATAATCTATTCCCTAAAACTTCCACAAATAAAAACTTTAATATACCACCCATCCTTAGAGTCTATAATGATTTTGTTTAAATTATGATTACTATTTACAGTAGCTCCTTTTCTGTCTTTTTCCTCCTTTAAATAAATCCATTTTCTCTCTTCACTTTTCTATCTACATTTAGTCTCTTTGTGATCATATCCTGCCTCATCCATGGCTTTAAGTATGACCTAAAGGTTAATGACTTCCAAATTCTTATCTCCAACCCAGACCTCTCCCCTAAACTCTGGACTTCTCTATTCAAGCACCCACTCTACTTTAAGTCTGTTACGCATCCCAAATGTGATTTTAAAAATGAACTTTTTTTTTCTATGAGTTTTTGTTTCTCACTTGTTTATCTTGTTCTTTTGTTGTTTTTGGTTTATATACCACATATCAGTGAAATCATATGGTTCTCTGCTTTTTTTTCCAAAAACTCATAGACACAGACAGTAGTTTAATGGTTACCAGAGGGGAAGGGGGGTCGGGGGTGGGGGAGATGAGGGTAAGGGGGATCAAATATATGGTGATGGAAGGAGAACTGACTCTGGGTGGTGAACACACAATGGGATTTATAGATGATGTAATACGGAATTGTACACCTGAAATCTATGTAATTTCACTAACAATTGTCACCCCAATAAATTAAAAAAAAAGTGAACTTCTGATTTCCCCCTCGAACCCATTCCCAGCTTCAACGTGGGGGCCATAGGGAGAGTGAGGCTGATATCTGGGCAAACCATGGGGTGAGATGACCCGTGCCTCCCTGCCCAGGAACTTGGGCATGGAGGAGATCTAAGAACCTTTCCACAGTCCCGCTAAGGTGAACAGAAGCCAGCCGAGAGGGAAGAGCCACCATGCCTGCTGACAGCCATGAAGCTCAGAAAGAAGACGGGGCACCTCAGAGGAACAGCAGTGCCAAAGGAAAGCCAAGATTTGGAGATGGTCCAGCCAAGCTCTGGGAGCAGTACTGTGTGCCTCCTGCACCAAGGGAGCAGATGATGGGTGCCCCTGGGGGCCTGCCATGACCATACACGCTGATACCAAACACGGCAGGACAAGATGGCTCAGTGTGGTACGGCCTCGAGGACAGAAGGTTAACCACACTCCTGCCCTCCACCAGGATACCCACTCTCTGCAACCAGACGCCAAGTGCAGCTGGAGGAACATCATTTAGAGGAAAGAACAGTACAGTTAAAGAGTTTTAAATCTGAACTGCAACACAATCAAGAGACAAAAATGAACTAATTGAGGATTATCCAAAGACAACATTTTCAATCCAGTAGAAACTGAGCTATCAGTGTCTGTTTGTTATCAGCAGAAATGGTGGCTCATGACTAAATTAAGGAAAATGAAGAAAAATATGACTCTCTTTATGGCCAAGTTGGGACTGGAAATTTCAAACCTTTTATATATTTATATAAATATACATTTAATATGCATTTAGTTTACATATAATTTAATTTACATCTACATCAATTACATTAAATGTAATTAATTACATTATGTTACATTTACATTAAATGTAAATACATTTAATTTAATACATATTTGATTTACATATGTAAATATGTATTTACATACACGTTTATATAAATATATATACATACATATTCATATAAATATATAAAGAGAACATATAAGTGCACGTGGCTGATAGGCGGAAAAGCCAACTGTCTTCTATACAGTTATACTTTAATGTTTACATGCATTATAAATTAAAATGTGTGACACTTAAATAAATGCTCAGCGGCCACAACAGGATGTAAGCAAGTCTCTGTTATATGTTTCAAGAAAAGAAAAACAAAGCACGTTGTTGAGAACTGCATACTGAGCTCTGTACAGCCCGTGCTTGCTGGCCTCCCGCATATAAAGCCAGAGGTCTATTTCTGTTAGTAATGCCCTATTGTCTTGCTCAAAGGTAATCGTTAATGAGTCCAATATATCTAACAATCTAACAAAACACAAGAAATATTGCAGCCCTCTAATGCTTCCACGCTTCCCCAAGTCACAGACAGCCTGCACAAAACGGTAAGCACAGCTATCCACGCAGGCTTTCTTTGTTGCCATCCCCAAAACAATTCTTTTTCCAGCACACATATCGAGTTGAGAACATATTGTCTAATGGCTATTGCAATGGAGTGTTGTCATTTTCTCCTCCGTTAGCACCTATGGACGTTTCAAATGGAAATGACCTTAATTAAAGGGATGGGCAGCAAATCCACCTCCCTGAGGGTAAGTGGAATCAAAGCACTTTCCTTTACAATCATCCATAAATATTTATGCTTTAGTGTCCATTAATCTTTGCAGTCCAAAAATAAGAGGCATATTCTTATAATACGTTTTTCATTATTCAAAGAAGGAATTCAGACTTTGTGTTTACAATGTAGAAATAATATTGGATACCATCATCAATTTTTCTGTTTTAAATTATTTTCAGCATTTGATAAAAGAATGTAAATTTTCTAAAAGCAGAATGAAATGATATGTTAAGAGCCTCAAAAACAAGATTCTCAGGTCCTGGATGTAAGATGTAAACATCCCACTCAGATTCAAATTATCCATTTGATTTATGAACATGTTATTGGCTGAAAATATAATTGAGGGAGAAAGAAGGTGAATGATTGTTAGCAAAAGAAATAGTGGGCTGCTTCAATTTAGGGGCTGGAAAGAAGCTGGCAAGGCTCAGTGCAGCATTTTACATTTACTCTGCAAATAGTTAATCCTTACAAACATAAATCTCCCGGAATTTAATTTTCATGAGATACTGACCATAAATAATCACAATTTGCCCCACTGGGACAAAGGAACAAGCCCTTCAATTATTCCCCCTAAGTTTTGCAATACTATGAAGAAAGGAAATAACTCCACATGACCACGTGGGTGTTAGCAGAAGACTAATTTGTTGTAAGCCAAATTAAACGCAAGTATCTAATCAATGGAGGGCAATATATTAGGCAAAGTGAGGGTAATTTTAGAATGCAACACAGAACGAAGTTTGGCTAATCTTTTATTTGTGTATCACTATTTTTACAGTCCAAACCCAACCCTGCTTCCATGAAATAAAACACTTTCAAATTCCATAATTCTGGATGGACAACCGTGACAAACGCTGCTGAATAGGCCATGGAAACTACTGTTCCGGTTCTGATGGCTGTTTTTTTTAAACATCGAGGCTTAAACAGTGTGAAGGATTTCTCAAGGGTGAAGCAGTAAATAGAAATGTGCGAACTACCATGGGACTCTCCTTCTTTTGTTGTCAGGAAATTACTTTCTTGATTATCTCAGAGGTAAACAGAATACATTAGGAGTGTACCCAAACATGCAATATGCCACATTACGCAAAATAAATGGTGTGGGCATATCACTGTATGTCCAGGTAGCATGAAACATCTGGAATCAATGATACACATTTTCCAATAAAGTAAAGAAAAGCTGAGTTAAAGGGGAAAAGAGAGTGAAACAATTGTTAGCTTGTAGGTGTGTTATTCTAAATGAATATAAAATCAAATGAAACCAGACTGCCTTTGCAAGTACAATGTCACAGGTTACAGTATGCCTTAGAGGGAAAGGGGTGTCAAAGTCTGTATTCCCTGAATAGAACAGGAACATAACTTCTAATTATTCACATAGGGAAGAAAGATAAAAACACCTCAATTAAAATCTGAGTTTAGGCCGAACAGGCTATCCTGAGGCAATACATACAAAAGATATGTTGTTGCGATTTTAATTTCAAGAAATAGACAAAGGGGAGTGGTTTTAAAATATAAGTTTATTTGGCCCACAAAATAAAAATGAGAAGTGCAATATAATTTCTTTGAATGTAATACCAACCCAGTCATAATATTCTCCAAAGTGTTCAAATAATTTATCATCTTGACCTTTTCTGTGGGAGAATCAATATGCTATTTCTATACTAATCATTCACTCTGAACCATCATTTTTTTCCTACGGAAATGAAAGATGTTTACCACAGCACCCAAGGTCCTGATATCTCAGAATACTAAACACTTCTACTCACGTATGAAAATTATAGAGAGTTGGACAAGAGACCAAAACCCTGAGATTCATAATCAAATACATAAATGACAATGTGAGTGTAAACCAATATTTAAATATGTAGTGTCACACAGACTTCTGAATTTTAGTTTATTTCCTTAAGACCATTAACATTAAAGAAAACAAAATAAACTTTACAGTTAAGCAAATGACTGGAGAATGCAAGCCAACAAACACTTTGGTTTAGTTATTCACACATCCTGGGGCTTGAAACTGCCACATAACGGCACCCTTCCCCAATTTCTATTTGTAAACAGACAAATCCTTAAGAGTTGAATGGTTGACTCTAAGAAGTAAAGATTGAAGATACGGACGTATTGATTTTAACACATTAAACCAAGTATCAATAAAGAAAAATAAGTTATTGGAAAAAAATTACAATAAAAATACAAAGGTGCAATTATTTTGCCATCAATACAAACAAGTCCCAGATAAGGTTGCCTGGCACATACTAGGCGCACATTAGATACAGGATGGATGGAAAAATGAATGAAATAATGAGGGTGAAAACATACCAAAAAAAAAAGTAATTCAGCGATTTATACTCAGGTCTGTGACATAATTTGCAGGGCTGGCGAAAAATGAAAATGCAAGGCCCCTTGTTTAAAAATTAGGACACATTCTTGAATGGTGACAACAGAACAATAAACCAAGCGTGAGGGCTCTGTGTGCTGCGTGGGTCCGTCGCCCTCTATGCCCGCCTTGCTTGTACCCAGAGCGTTCTGAGCTGACTTGTGGGGTTCCCGGATGCTTTCAGATCACCATGGTGCTGAGGTCACACACAGCTCTTTCTTCCTCCTTTTCCCCCGGGCTCTAAACACACACGAGTGCCTCATTTCCTAATGTGCTCTTCTCGGTTGGGTCCTTAAATCTCCTGCCTTCTTTTCTCGTCCCACAATACTACCATGTCTCCATGCCCACACCCGCCATGCCTCACATACCCCAATCTGGGGTCTACCCCCACCTCCACAGCTTCATACCCTTCCCCTTCTAAATCCAATGGACACTTTCCAACCCCTGTTTATATCTATACACACTGATATCATTTTGGCTTCCCCAAAATTTAGCTACAGTCGTCCTTTGGCACCTGTGGGGGATTGGTTCCAGGACCCTTCCCGCCAACACTCAAATCCATAGGTGCTCAAGTCCCGTATATAAAATGGTATGGATCAATGTATACGGTCGGTCCTCTACCTCCCTGGACGACCAACCACAGATCAAAACAGTACAGGTATTTACTGAAAAAATCTGCATGTACGTGGACCTGTGCAGTTCAAGTCTGTGTTGTTTAAGGGTCAAGTGGATTTTGCTTTCTCTTCCATTTTCCTTCTCTACCTTGGACACACTTCGGTCACTGCACGGATCACATCTTACCGTGATTCTGTGTACCTGTCTGCGACCCACACGAGCCTGGAAATGTCTCTTTGGCCCTAATACAGTGCCTGGCAATTGGCAGATACTCAAATCTTTGTTGAGATAAAGAATCCCCCTACATAGTTTCTTTTTGTAATTTTATCTCCTTGAACGATTTCAAGCTTGACTATGCAATTGAATCTTATTATAATAAATTATCATGCTAATTTCAGTCAGAGCCAAGAATGCTAAATTGAGGAAGACACTGAACTGGACATTGCCAACGTTTAATTCCCCATGAAATATCAGGTCTGACTAATCCTTTAATTCATTACGCCATTTTATTCAGTTTATTAAATGCTTCAATTTGCTGGGTGACTTTTCCTTCCACAGGCCAAAGGGCATTTACACAGACAACAGTAAATCCTTGAGGTATTAAATGCCAAATAACTAAAATCATGAATCACTGTGGTCTTGCTTTGAGCAAACACTTTGAGGAGAAGACATAGCATGTTTGAGGGGGACGTGATCTTAGAGATGACCAGGTTCTGTGCCTATATGACAGGACTGAGGCTCAGTAAAGTGAAGTGACCTGACAATGTCACACAGGGAGTCAACAGTAAAGCAGTCATGAGATTCCAGACATAGGTATTATTTCTAGGACACCATAATTGTCCTTGGTCTCTGAATCTCATGGCAGAGACTACTGGCTGTTTCCCCATGTGCATTCTTTCCTTCCATCTTAGTACTGTCATCCATAATTTTAGTGGAACATGTGACGATCTGGAAGAAAGAAGACATGTCCCAACCTCCTTTGCAGTTGGGTAGGACAGAGTGGCTAAGTTCTGATCCCTGAAAAGTAAGCAGAACTGCAATGTGCATCTTTTGGAAATTGCTTTGAAAAGAAATGGACTAGCCCATGTTCGATTCCTCTTCCTTCCTACTGACTGGAAGGCTGGCATAATGACTGGATTTCAGGAAGCCATCTTGGACCAGGAGGTGGAAGAACTGAACTTAAGTTGGCAGAGAAATACAATAGAAGGAGCTTGGGACCTATTATCAAGTCATACAAGCTCTCCATGTTTCTTCAGCTTCCTTTTACACGACGGAAAATTCTACCTTGTCCAAGCCATAATTACTTCGGATTTTCTGTCACACACAAACCTAATCCTGAGGGATATAACCCATACCACTCCCCATCTTTGTCTCCATTTGACTACTTCTACTTGTAGATCTCACCTCCACTATCTTCCTCGGGACTCAGAACAACTCTGTATCTGCCCCTCTGCACCCCAGCCCACAAGTCTTCTCACTGCTCACTCAGGAGAGGAAGCCGTCATACAGACTGCACTTCAGCACCCCCACATGTGCTTTCTATGCCAACAGCATCCACAGCCCACGATGTTCAGGATGAGCCCCCTCAGTTCTTGTGAGGTTCTTATTCACTAAATCAGGATTTAATTATCCTCAATGTTCTATGTTTACAAAGCAAAGGAGTACAGTGAAACATTGGAGAAAGGCTTTTGACTAGAACTTGAACAAAAAAGCGTTCTTGTTAGCTCTACAGTAACCAGAAAATTTAATTGCGAGGACCCTCCCTCCCCATTACCAAGCCTTCGAGCTAAATTAAGACCCTGTGTTTCCAAATTTCCTTGTGAGAATGTGCACAACCCACAATTTACAGATGGAGAGGTGACCATTGGAAAAGGTGCAGCGGATTTCTAAAAGCGAAAGCAGCAGTCAGTGAATATCTCATTTCCTGATGCAAAGCCTGGTGAAATAGTGAGCACTCAGTGCAAGCCCTGGACAGCTGCCACATTTTAGAAAGTTTTTTTAAAAAAATCAATGGTCTCTAAAGATTGAAAGCTGTTTCAAAGAACTACATTACAGAATAACAACAACAAGAGACACACACTTAAAGGGAGGGAGAACATACATCACCGTTTGGGGCTACAAGAAAACCTGGGGTCCCTAGCGTTTCTCCAAGCTGCCTGTCAGCCCTAGCACAAAGTGTGACTGCACTCAGGCACAACGGGACCTGGGTGCAAATGCCCTGCCCCGGTTGGGACACCTCAGGGTGGAGGGGCAGTAAGGAAACCAGAGAGGCAGGCTCCATCAGAAATGGACTTACAATTACTAACATTTATATTCCATTGTACAGTAAACAAAGCATTTTTATATACATAATGCGATTTGATTTTTAAAAAAATTGGCCCCAGAGTTTTCTTCACTCCATAGGTCTCTCAGAAGCAGATGATGATAAAAGGAGCATAGAGTTGGTGAGCCTCGATGGAAATTCAGCTCTAATTCATCAGTGCTCAATTTTGTTTCGGGTTGTCAGTAAATAGTAATACAGCAGTAGCCTTAACAGTAACAGGGAAATCAGCAAGCTTCCTTGCATTTTCGGACTTCTCATTAAGAAAACTCTTCCTGCGCTTAGCCTGTGCTTTTCCTCTTCTCAGATTCATGGCATTCTTGTACATTTTCCTTTCCCTTTCCTAAATCAGTTAGTCCCCCCCCCCCCCACTTGAGCATCTTCCTTCCCCAGGTTCCCTGTGTGCCTATTTCACAGTTCTCTTTTCCACAGGCAAGTCTCATGAGGCCTTTACTTGCTTCTCCATGCTCTTACCGGTCAGTGCTGCGGCTTTCCTTTGAACCTTTTCTGGTACCTCAACATGCCACTCGCAGATGGGTCTACGGGTCTCTGGACAGGAGGACATTCCGCGTTGACAGGGTTGGGAGACTTAGCGACAGGTGAGGCCATATGAAAGGCAGGTGCCAAATGTCAAAGCTTTGTTCTAGGAATGTCTGCAACTTTCGTGGCATCACCTGGACTTTCTGTAGATTTGGCTGCACATAGTCCTCGTAAGCAAACATGAGAATGGGCTGGAAATGCCCTCAAGTGCTTGCCCAAATGTAGTAGGATGAGAGAAAATGAAACACTTGTAGAACAGAGGTAGACAAAATGAGGATGTCTCAAAATTGAGAAAGGAATATGTAATTCTACTTATAGGTATAAAATCGATACATATATATGAGGTGTGTTCAACAAATATGGAGAATGTTTAATTTTAAAAAAATTATTACACATTGCCACTAATCACCTCAGAATACTCCCCCATGCGTGGAACACACTTATCCCATCGTTCTTGCCACTGTCTGAAGCAGTTCTGGAAGTCCTTTGCGAGTGCCTTTAGTTGCATTGTCAGAACTGCCTTGATGCCCTGAATCATTTTGACTTTGGGGAAGAGCCATATCCAGTGAATAAGGTGGATGAGGACACACTGTAATGCTTTCGTTTGACAAAAATTGCCGTACCAGAAGCGATGTGTGACACAGAGTGTTGTCATGATGGAGGATGAAGTAAAGACACTCAGGAAGAGGACTTCCAGAACTGCTTCAGAAAGTAGCAAGAAAAATGGGATAAGTGTGTTCAAAGTGAGGGGGATTATTTTGAGGGGGATTAATGGCAATATGACTTTTACTGCAATAAATTTTTTTATTAATAATTTAAATATTCACCATATTTTTCAATCACACCTCGTATAATTATCTATGTACCTGCCCACCAATCCTGCTAACATTTTGCCCCCGTTCCAGCACAGTCCCCTGTATACAATGCAGATATCGGATTAATGCTTCTGACACACACAGAAATTAAAAGCCAGCCTCATTGTACTAAAGCTTGCTGATTCAAGTGCCACCTTTTATATTCTAGTACAAAAGGAGGAATTCCGCACTCAAAATCATTTATTTTCCAAACAAGTATTTTTATTTTACTTTTAAATGCTAAGCAACTGTGTTACCTGACATACACTGTCTATGTGCCTTACTGTAAAAGAGAAGGTCATTTCACCAAAGGACCCGCAGTGCACCCCGCCCTTGGGCGAGCTAACATTCCACTTCACTGTGAAATCCCACTTCTGGCAAAGCTAAGCATTTTCATTTATCCTCAGCAGCTATGCAGTTTCATGAGAATTAGTGAGCTCCGATTTGGATTTCATTTGCGTTTTGACCCCGACGTGCCTGGGGCTCAGAGATCAGAACTGCGGCAGTTGTCCTGTGGAAAGCTTGGGGCCTGTGACACTTATAGGGAAAGTCACCCACTAGCCAGTACTCCACATACCTGGTCCAGCTGTTTCAGGGAAGGAGTGACATGTGCATGACCTAGAAATGATCCTGACGACACAACATATTCTTCTCACGTGCACACACAGGTTAATAGAGTGAAAGGAGTCAAGTGTGTGATGGTGAATGAAAAACCTTAGCGTTCTCCCCCCGAGGGAAGGCTTAAATTGCAGAATCAGGATTTCCCGGTTTGAATTTTCCCTCCTGCTTTGAACTGTAATATAGTGATCCTGGAATAATGGTAATGAAGACTTAGGGAGGAATAAAAGAAGGGGCAATTTGTTCGCAAGGCTGGAAATAAGATATTTGGCTGTCAGCAGTGTCACATTTGAATGTCTAGCCCATCTTCCTGCCTGAACACGAGGTTTCTTTGTTCTGGAAATTAGTGGGTAAATGTCGGTAAATTAAGTAAGCAAAAGCACAGCATAGATTTTTGAATCGTGAATTCTGACCCTGCTCTGGCACTGTCCATGTATTGGTAAGTTATTTAATCTGTTCAACTATAAGATGAAATGAAGAGCAATTACCTGCCTTGCAAGAGTGCTGAGAGAGAGAACTCACAAAAGAACATTGCCTGCTACACTGTCCAATCCAAAACTTGTTACAGGCACAGAGCTTCATCTAATATTATTTACTGAGGAACAAGGTACTTTTCTACGTACCCACACACGTGGAGCTCAGCTGAAATCTGAAACACCATTGGCGACCATAAGCGGAAATCATCCTCAAGAGCTAAGGTGGCTTTGCACAGGCAACTGTTTCATGTTTAATGACCTAAAGTCAAGGGCAGTCATTTGGATAACATAAAAACCATTTGGGTAACGTTCAGAATATCCCCTCCTCTACATTTTCTGGGATTTTTTTCAGTGGTTTTGGCTTGTTTCAATGTTTGCTCATTAATGTAAACATTAATTTGTCATGAGATATGTAAATGTGAGCTGACATAATTTCAAATGACATTAGTTCAACATAATTATACATTATCACTGTGTCCCTGTGTACTTTCGTAAAAGGAACACAAAAGCACTGGTTTTGTTCCCACTTTTATCTCTCTGTTCATGTACCCCTTCTAATATCTTGCAGTATTACACATACATGAACTTGAGAGGATAACTATAATATTACTTGTTTAGGTCTTTTATTGTGGTGTATTCCTAAATATGTATCTTGATTTTAACTTCTCTGGTTAAATAACATAATTTTTAAAAATTTAGTTATTTTTGAATGGTCAAATTTGGAAGCCATACAGATGTTCTTATTATCAATATTGGGAGAGAATACATTACAATGTATTCTAGCATTAAGCTAGTTTGATTTAGAAAGAAGTTTCTTTAAAAAAAAGTCATTATTTTACTAGAAGTACTTTATTTATTTTTTTAACTTTTATTTATTTAAGTGTGTTTTTCCAGGACCCATCAGCTCCAAGTCAAGTAGTTGTTTCAATCTAGTTGTGGAGGGCGCAGCTCACAGTGGCCCATGCGGGAATTGAACCGGTAACCTTATTGTTAAGAGCACCGCACTCTAACCAACTGAGCTAACCGGCCGCCCCAGAATTACTTTATTTTTAAAAAGCTTAATAATTGGTTCTGGAGAATACTTGATAATTAAATCTTAAGCACATACGAACCCATCTGTGATATTAAATGTTAAATACATGGCTTGATAGATATTCCTGTTCTTTCAGAAAGCCACACAAGTTACATTCTCAGAAGAACTGAATTCACTACATAGAAGCATAATGAAAGGCAAATGAAATTTATTGACTTTTTTTAAAATCATCAATTGAGCTAGATTATTTTAAAACTAAATTAAATGTTATGGTTAGTAATGGTAGGCTACTGCCCTGGTAAGTGTTCAAATGTCAAATCCTCAAACACGTTTTATGGAAGCTGACATCTAAGAAGATGTCTGTGTAAAACCTATTTGTTTTGGAAATCTATGTGTAAAAACATACAAAAACCACCACTGCAAACAGCTACTAGTCTGACTTCCTAAATACAAACCTATCTATTTAGGTACGTTATACACACAGAAGCTACCAATTGTAACATTTAAACCCTGACACATATTGCGGAGAATTACTGGAGGAGAAAGCAAGCTTCACAAAGATAGAGGTGACTAATGGGCTTGGAGGACACCCACCAACGGTAGCAACAAGACTCGGGGGTCATTCCATGTCTAGAACTGTACGATTAAGGCAGCCACGCTATATTCAATAATCAATGACATCTTGGAAGGTGTGTTGAAGCGTTCATTTGTTGGAAGATTCTTATATGGACTTCTGCTCCAACCTTCTGTTGGTCATCCATGTTGGCCTATTTTTCCTCCTCAAATCCATGGATCAATAAAACGGTATTTCAAGACTCCTATAATCTGTATTTGTAATTCAGGAGGATTGAAACACACACATAAAATCCTCGTCCTAGGAAAATAAGTATTGCATGAAACTTAAAAATTCTGTGTCCTCATTCCAATCAGGAGTGGCCAGGCCATTCTTTCAACAGGAAGAGCAGAGTTCTGTTTTCCCCAGCAGCCGTGTCCTGACAAGAGTACTTGGATAAAAGACATGCGTGCTCACTGCATCAGCTTTGTGGAAATGCAATTTCTCATGGCGTTTAACTATTCCCCACTGTCCTTGGGGGAGGGAGGAAGCTTCAGCAGGAATTGCATCTCAAACAACCTGCTTCCACCCAGAACGCGGTGGACATGTCAGTGTTGCGTTGATAGCAGAAATGTAGTGACAGCCAAATACAGAAGGAGAGAATTGGCAATTAGAAGGTGAATATGTTCTGGAGTTCTAATGCATAACATAGCAATTACAGTCAACAATACTGTACTATCTACTTCAGATTACTAAGGGACTAGATCTTAAATCTTCTCACCACAAAAAAGGGAATTCTGATTCTGTGATGTGGTAGACTTGTCAGCTGCATCAAAGCAACACGTTACGTTACGAAACATACACAATGTTATGGCGATGGTATCTCGGAAGCTTTCTCTGCAACACTGTCTATTCATCAAGACACAAAACCTCTATCTGAAATACAGCAAGGGTTTTAAAAGAAATTTCTTTATATCAAATAAGTTAGCCATTAAAAAAAGGACTGGTGTCACATTGATTGTCTTTACTTCCTTCCAAAATTTTTATTGAGGCATCTGGATAGACAAAAGGGATATCATGATAAGCAAAACCAGGCTTACATTCCAGTTCTTCAGCAACTTGGGGGCTATATAGAGGTTGAAATGAATTATTAAACCATCTTAAGTGTAGCTATAAAAGTACAGCACTGCTAAGAACTACGAAGAAGAGGAATGTGAAGGGGGTATTGTGTGTGTGGTTGGTGAGGTTGGGGGTGGGAAGCGTGAGGGTTAATCTAGTCGAGAAGGTCAGGACAGGCTTCCCTGAAGATGACATGCTTTAGTTGAGATTGGTTAACTAATGTGAAGAATGAGGGAACAATAGGCCTGGGGTGGGAGTAGAATGTGCAAAGGTCCTGGGGCAGGAGAAAGCATGCGAGCACCTAAAGGATGGAGAGGGTGAGGTCAGCCTGGTGTGTAATGACACCAGAGAGCAGAGAGGAAGTAGAGTTCATGGCACCTCATAGCTTCTGCCAACCAGTGTAGTTTTTATTCTAAGAACCATAGCGAGTGATCGAGGTTCAAGCTTTCTAATATTTTCCTGATGACAGAAAAATATTCATCCCTGTTCTTAAAGTTAAATCTTTAAGAAAGTTTTTCCATATTTTATAATGATACATTTCTACCTTAAATGAAATTCCTTTTCCATAATTTCAAGGCTTATGTAGAAAAAAATCTACATAATTATTTTATTTTTTTCACTTATAAACAGTAGAGTACCTGATTTTAAATTATTTTTACTTCAAGTGAACAAAAATTATTTCCTATTTGGAATCATTTCAAAAAAACCAATACATAATTATTTCTAGTATCAGGATTTCCCCCAATTTTTTTTCATGAAAGTATTCTTTATTTTAAACATTTTGTGAACGGATCTCATCTTTAGTCATTTTCTCTTCGTGGGTTCCCACTCTAGTGTAAAACTGTTGTGAATTAAATTCACATGTATGGTACCCCTAGACAAAGGATGGGAATACCTCAAACATGACCGACTGACAATAGAAAGGCTTTTCTCAAGAACGCTGTCCATAACCAATTTCAAAGAGATCACCCTTGAGTGCCATGGTAGTTGATAATCATTGGAATCACTAAGATTTATGTAAGGCACTTGTCTTCCTACAACAGTGCACATTAGCCAAAATCGCTGTCAGAAATGTAAGCTCAGTGCACAGTGCTGCTAAATTTAGGACAGAAATAATGATGCAGACAAAATGAGCGGACAGAAAAATGCCACCAGGTAAAACAGTGCTGAATGGAGCCCGGAAGGCAACAGCAGAGGGACCCTGCATTTCATCGCAGGCAGGCACGGGGTCTGGTGGGGGTTTACAGAGCAGTGTGTCTGTGTGCTGTCAGAGACTGCTCCCCAGGAGTTGTCTAGTCATGTAGCCTAACCAGCCGTAAGCAGATAGGGTAGATTTAATGGAATCGGTCAGGAAAGGAGCATGCTGCATAACAATTCTTTTCTCTGGGTCCTCTATTGCCTCGGGGACACTGGGGACTGGCCCTGCGGATTTTTTCAGGCTTCTCTGAGCCACTTTCAGGGCAGTAAAGAAAGGGTAGGAACTGGGTTTTCAGCATCATTCATTTAAAGGGTGTTTGAGCTGTGGGCACACAGGTCAAGGCAAAGGTGTCTCATCCCTTTAAGGATTCAGGACTTGTGACGCCTGGTGTGGAGGAAACGATGCTGGTGGTTCTTTGGAGGCACTTTTCCTAATAGGCATGGCTCCATTCACTGTGAAGTCCCAAAGTGCCCCACATATGGACGGTGATGTCGGTTATGACAGGCTAGAGAGACTGGGTTGCACGTCCCCACATGGGCCCGCTCAGGCACACCCAGGGCCTCCTTGGGTCAGCCAGGAGGGACCTGCCCTTTTGGCGGTGCTGAAATGAAGTCAAGCCCTGGGGGAGCCTCTTAACTGAATCTGACCAACCACCACATAACCATCTGTTCATGTTCCAGGGCCAAATCCTCGCATGGGAAGCGACATACAAACACATACACACACGCATGTACACACATGCACACTGGCATGCTGACCCACACTGGAGTGTGAGGTGAAAGGAAACAGGTGTGCTCTGACAGACTCTTATTAAGACACCTCCCATTATTTTGAACCAAGTGGGAAAGTTAATAAAAACTCTACAATGAAAAATGACTACATACAAATCCTCACTTTGCTCAATCTGTTCCCACTCAGTTGTCAGTGCTCATGAACCCACCCAAAAGGCCATAAAACAACTAACAACAGCCTGTTTTAATTTAAAAACCAGGTATTTTGTTTGTTGTGGATATTTTTTACATTATTTTTGATTTTTAAAAACAAGGCATTAAAATATTATTTACTTGATGACTGAGGTTTCTGGTGCCCAAGGTGAAGGCTTCACTCAGCCCTGTGACATATACGTCATACACACACCACGCATGTGTACATACCTACAACACACACACACACACATACACACACACACACACCATGTACACAAAGGTTGGACTGGACAAGACCTAGCTCATAGGGACTGAGAAAGACAGGACACGGAGTGCTTTTGTCATGAGCCCCAGAGTCCACGTTCTCTCTACGCTCATTCGTAGCCACCCCACACCCCCTGCAGACAAGAATCAAACCCCAGTGGCATCGGGGAACAGCGGCAAGCCTCAGGCACACTGAGTGTTAGGTCCTCAGGGGTTTGATTGGCTCCAGTAACTAACTCCACAGTCCATCAGAAAGCAAGAAACAAAGCAGCTATCCCATAAAACACATAGTTAAGATGACATCAAGTGTGCTCTGAATGAGATCGAGACAGTCCCTTATCTCCAGGAACCTTACCAAGTAACAGGGAAATTTCCACTTACAAAGAGCCAGAATAATTTGACTTAGAAAAAAAATAAGATTTATTTTAAATGGCCAAATCAGGTCTCTGTTTTGACTCGATCACTTGGTTGTCTGTATTTGTCTACTTGTTCAATAAACATTGTCCAAGATAGTTTGTCCACCTATAGTATACCCCTGAAGGGTGTCAGTAAACCCCGCAAATATTCATTGTATGATATGGAAGTGTACTGTTTAATTTATTGAGATTCTACTCTTTGGGGGGCAGTGTACTAGGAACTTGGGATAGATTCAGGGCCAAAGAGACAAAACTTTCTGCTTCTAAAAAAATTATATTCTAGAACTGGGGGCCACACAATAACAAAATTAATCAGTTACATAATTATATGGTATTTGTACTGGTCAAATAGTGTCTTCCAAAAACTTATGTCTAGGGGGAACCTGTGACTGTGACCTTATTTGGATATAGGACATATGGGGCAGATGTCACCAGGTTAAGCTGAGGTCACAGTGGATTAGGGTGGGCCCTGACCCAATAGGACTGCTGTCCTTAGAAGAAGAGGGGAGTCTGCACAGAGAGAGACACACAGGGAGGATGTCCAGGTGAAGACAGAGGCAGGGAATGGAGGGACGCTGCCACCGCCAGGGAATGCCAGGGACTGCTGGCCACCCCCGAAGCAGAAGGTTCAGGAAGGATTCTTCCCTAGAGCCTTCAGAGGGAGCGTGACTCCGCTGACACCTTGACCTTGGACTTCTAGTCTCCAGAACCGTGAGAGAACACAGTTCTGTGTGTAAGCCACCTCAGTGGGTGGTACGTGTCGCAGCAGTCCTGGGAGACATGCGATTCTCTAAAAGGTGGTAAGTACCAGGGTAAGGGGTTGGGAGTGCTAAAAGGGAGAAGCTTTTCGCTGTTCAATAGGCCAGCAAGGTAGGCTTCACTGGGAAGGTGAGAGTTGGGCAAAGATGTGCTGGACTTGCGAGAGATACTAAGGTGCGTAGCAGGCCTTCCCGGCAGAACTGGGAGTGGGCCCGGCCTGCCTGTAGGACAGCACGGAGGCTGGCGCGCCCGCAGTGTGTGAGCATGAGGACAGAGCCAGTGGTCTAGAGCTGGCCGGACACCAGGCCAGGGCAGCAGGCCAGCTGCTTGCGTCCTGCCGTGGCCAACTGGAAGGTTTCGAGCAGAGGACTGATTATCATCTGACGTGGGCTCCACAGGATCACTGTGGCAGCCATGCTGACTTAGGTAGGGGCAGAGGCGGCGCCTGCTGCAGAAACCCATCCAGACACAACAATGGCCGGGACCACCAGGCTGTGACATGAGTGGGAAGACGTAGTTTAATCCTGAGCATATTTCATAGTAGACACACCAGGATTTGCCGACAGACTGGATGTTGGGGTGTGAGAGGAAGAGAGGCATCAGAGATGAGACATCGCACGACGTCAAGGCTTTTGACCTGAGCAGCTGTAACCATGAAGACGCCGCCAACTGAGGGGGAGGGGGGCTGTGGGTGGAGAAGGAGTTCCTGGGGAGGGGCTGTTGGAAGTCAGGGGTTTGGTTTTGCTAAACTTGAAGATGTCTGGTAGACACCCAAGTGGAAATGTCAGGTGAGCAGCTGGATATATGAATCTGCTGTCCAAGAGAAAGGAGTGAGCTAGAAACAGGAAATTGAGTCATGGGGACGTGAATGGAATTTAAAGCCCAAAACTGGGTGAGATCATCAAGAGCATGGAGACAGAAGAGGAGAAGAGCAGACATGAGCTGGCGCATTCCGCTCTAAGAGGTGAGGGAGAAGGAGGAACGGGGAAGCCGCACACAGAGAGCATGCCAAGAAGGACGACGTCCCCCGGCATGACAAAGGCTGCTGCTGGGTCAAGAGAAGGGGCACCGGGGAGTGGCCTGCAGCTCACACTGGGTAGCTCGCCGGTGGTTCGGTATCTGTTGGTATATTGTATAGGTGAAACCGTAATAAAAGTAGATTTGAGAGAACATGGGAGAAGAATTGGGTACAATGAGTATGGACAACACTTGCATAGTCTCGTTGCAAAAAATGTATCTGGCAACAAAATACTTGAATATTTTAAACTGGTCAAGCTCTTCAGTGATTGTATTAGCAATTAATCTACTCCTTATAAATACCAATAATATAATATATATACAGTAGTCTCCTTTATCCACTGGGGATACGTTCTGAGACCCCCGGTGGATGCCTGAAACCACAGATAGCACTGAACTCTCTATATACTGCTTTTTCCTATCTAGTAGGTCCTCACTTAACGTCATCCATAGGTTTTTGGGAACCATGAAACTATGTATATGGAAACCAGTTTTACCCTAGGTTGATTGATAGAAACAAGAGTTAAGTCCCCATGGCATATTTCTGGTCACAAAAAACATCACCAGACTTTTAAATAAAGGTCCAAAACACTTCTCATATTAAACACTGAAACCAACATGAACTCTACATCCATTTAAGAAAGATAAACACAAGTCAGATAATGATTTTCCAGCCCACTATTCCAGTTCAAGAGCGCCGTGGCAGAGCCCATTCTGGCAGCTCAGGGTGCCCACCCAGACAGGGGGCCCTCCCATCCCAGGGCCACCCACACCCACTCAGACAGGGGCAGTGGGGACACTCCAGTTCCCCTCACACGCACATCTTTGGGATGTGGGGGGCGGGGAACCAGAGTTTCTGGAGAAAACCCACGTAAACATGGGGACAAGGGCAAACTCCACACGCAGCCCTTGGCCCCAAATTGATTTTTCCCCTCAAATGATAAAATGAAACAATGTTGAAAGAAATGACATTATCCGAGGACCTGCCGTACCCACTTACCTTTTCACTTGAAGGAAGCACTTTACGGCTTCTCTTTGGCACATCCGAATTGCCAGCATCACTACTCAAGGGCTTTGGGGCGGTTACTAAGTAAAACAAGGGTGGCCTGAAACCGAGCACTGTGATACCACAACAGTGCATCTGACCACCGAGATGGCTGCTGAGAGCGTGGAGAGCCTCTGCTGCGTGGGGACGCTGGGCAAGGATGATTCATGCCCTGGGCGGGACGGGGCGGGCGGCACAAGACTGCATCATGCTACTCAGAATGGGGCACAATTTAAAATTTATGAATTGTTTATTTCTAGAATTTACCATTTAATATTTCTAGACTGTGGTTGACTGCAGGTAACTGAAACCACAGAACGTGAAATGTGGATAAGGGGGACTGCTGTAATATAATGTTCTGTGTGAGTAATACATGTTACGTACTTACATAAACATGTGCTATGTAACATCTACATATAAAATTACATAACTCTCAAAACCAGACTGTTTTGAGGTATTGGACTACGTGCAGTCGTAAGACATCGTGTGTGTCCTATACTCGGTTTCCCTCAATTGTATTGTTTGGGAACTATAACACAACATCACAGCCACGAGGTGCACATTGATCGAGCCCCTGATCTTGTTCACATTTCCTTAGTTTTACGTACTCATTTGTGCGTGCGTGTGTGTGTGTGTGTGTGTGTGTGCGTGTGTGTGTCCAAGCAATTTTATCACCTCCACAATCAACACACAGAACTCCATCACCACAAGGATCCCTCTTGCTGGCCTTTTATAAACACACCCACCTCCCTCCCACCACCCCATCTCCCATCTATGACCCCTTGAACTGCTTACTAATCTACGCTCCATTTCTATAATTTTGTCATTTCAAGAAGGTTATATAAATGGAATCGTACAGTGTGGAGCCTTGTGGAACTGGCTTTTCTCAGCATAATCTCTGAAGCCCCTCCAGCTTCATGTGTGTATCAGTCATACACTCTTTCTCAACTGCTGAATAGTGCTCCATGGAATGAATATGCCAGTTGTTTAATCCATTACTTATCAAAGGACTTCTGGGTTGTTTCCTGTTTGGGGTTATCACAAATCAAGCTGCCGTGAACATTTGTACACAGGGTTTTTGCATGAACATAAATCTTCTCTGCTGTGGGACCAATGCCCAGGAGTCCAATTGCTGTGTTGCGTGTTAATTGACTATTTCGTTGTATATGACGCTGCCAAGCTGTTTTCCAGAATGGCTGCATCATTCTCCATTTCCTCCAGCAATATATGTGTTACCCAGTTTCTCTGTATGTGTTATTTGGTGGAGTTATTTTTTGTTTCAGTCATTCAGAGAGGTGTATAAAGTGACAGCACAGTATTGTTTTAATTTGCACTTTCCTAATGGCTGATGATGTTGAATATCTTTTCATATTTTATGTCATGTGAGTCTTCAGTGAGTTGGCTGTTCATGTCTTTTGCCTATGTTCTAATTGTTTGGGTTTTTTACCGTTGAGTTTTAAGAGGTCTTCTTATATACTAGTTCTTTGATGGCTATGTGGTTTGCACATATCTTCTACTCGTCTTTAGTTTGTCTTTTCATCCTCTTAACAAGATCTTTTGCAAAGCGAAGGTTTTTTCATTTTGATTCCAATTTATCAACTTTTCCTTTTACGGACCATCCTTTTGATGTCCAATCTAAGAATTCTTTGCTTAGTCCTAGGTCCTAAAGACTTTTTCCTACTTTCTAAAAGTTTTATATTTTACATTTAAGTCTGGAGTATGTATGTTTATACAGGTATACACACACACACACACACATATATATATACTTATGTGTACTTATGCATATATAGAACAGTAAAATGGCTCCAAAATTATTTGAAAGCTACCCACTAATTTTTGGTATATGTCCTCCCAGTCTTGTAATTGTATTCTAAAGTGCACATTTATAGACGTGTATTTTACAAGTTTACACACATGCATATAACACATGTATCTGAAAACGTTTAAAACAATTAGGATTGTGTCATCTGAGTTTTCAGTAACCACCATGAACATTGCTCACGGAAGCTCGCTCTAGCATCGCCTTTAAATCTCCACGTATCCCGTCACACAAGCACTCCAGGCTCTTTAGCGGACCTTCTACCGTCAGTCATTCCGATGGTTTCCGCGTTGCCGCTCTATCACACTGAGCCCTCCACACTTTCCGGGCTCTGCTGATTTCTGCCAACGTCCTCTGGCTGGTGTGTCATCTCTGGAGGTGGCAGCTTGGAGGACAGGCTGGATACATTGAAGAACATGCCCTGGTCTCCATCCTCCCTTGTCATGACTGCCACCCTGCACACTGGGATCTCTGAGCTTCTTGAAATTTCAAGAATGTGAAACTCCTTTGGTAAAGAACCGGGGGGAGAGGGGATGAGGAGGGTTGTGGGTGAGGATGTTGGGGCAGATTTTGAGGGGCAGCCAGTCGCAATGACCTGTTTTTCTCTTCTCCCACGCATCGTCTCTTCTGGAGAGGTGAGCACAGCATATGGGTGAACCAGTGGACAGAGGGAGAAGAGACAGAAGTGTGTGTGCCCCTTTTTTCTCTCAGACTCCCTGAGTCTGACAGAAGCCAAGGAGATGTTTTTCCTTCGGTGCCTTTTTTGCTTGACAGTGAATAGCTCTCCTGAGTTGCTAGACTTTTCTTTCCTAGCCCAGCCCCCTCTGTGGTCCTGGTGCTGCCGGGGGTCGGGAGAGCCAGCAGGAAACTCAAGCTTCCCAGACTGACTTGGGCAGCCCCGGGCTCTGCCTTCCTGCTTTTCAATGGGCAAAAATGGCATGATCACCTACCTGGCGGGATCACCGTGAAGCGCAAGTAAGGAAACACGTGGAAAGCACCCAGTGCTTGGCCGTGATTAGTTCTTCCAGAATCGATCTCTTGCTCCATTCTGGAGGGGCTTCTTCCTAGAGATCAAGCGTTCAATGTCCCAGGAGCAGAGACATGTGAGGGAGTCCGGGAGGCCTGGGCCCCTTGACGGAAGCATTCCGATCCCGCCTGTGTGACGTATTGGCTGCAGTTGGTGAGGCTGTGATATTAAAATCTACCACGCGCACGCCCTCGCGCCAAAGGTCAGTGCTTACTTTTTAAAATCCCTAGTACTTATTCATCTTATAACTGAAAGTTTGTGCCCTTTTTCTTATTTCTATTTTTAATAAACTATTACAAGCATATAGGAAGTATACAGACAATATCAAAATTTTCATGAACCCACCACCAAGCTTTTCTTTCTCTTCCTTCTTTTCTTCCTTCCTTCCTTCCTTCCTTCCTTCCTTTCTTTCCTGTTATTTTATTTTTTTATTCCTTTTAATCCCAGCCCTCCCACACCCTCCCCTTTGGCAACCGTTAGCTTGTTTTCTACATCTATGAACCTGCTATGTTTTGGTTTGTTTATGTATTTATTTTGTTTTATTAGATTCCACATATAAGTGAGTTCATACAGTATTTTTCTTTCTCTGTCTGACTTACTTCACTTAGCAAATTACCCTCTAGGTCCATCCATGTTGTTGCAAATGGCAAGATTTCATTCTTTTTTATGGCTGAGTAATATTCCATTGTATATATGTACCACCTCTTCTTTATCCATTCATCTATCCATGCACACCTAGGCTGCTTCCATACCTGGCTCATTTGCTTATTTTCTAAAATTTATTTTTCAATTACAGCTGACATACAATATATTAGTTTCAGGGGTACAACATAGGGATTAGACTTCTTTCTCTGTTTTTGATTTGTCTCTTCTACCCCTTTAACAAACTTTTCGAATTAACGTTGATCGACGTTACCTCCAACATCGGTCTTTTCGGTGTCATTTGAGGAGTCAGGATTTATCTGTGCTACCCTGAGTGTGATGATTCTCCCTGGGAGTGTGTCAGAAACGCAAATTGCCAGCTCTAGTTTTGTGCTTCTGACCAGAGGCCACACACAATAGTTTACGTAGTCCCCTGGTTGGGGAAAGTCCATCTGTCCCACACAGAAAGAGAGGTGTGAAGCCTACAGCAGTCATGGCCAAGAGTGGCCGAGCTGAGGCTTCAATCAGCCTTAGCGCTCAAGGTCATGGGTACTTCCTATTTCTTCATGGCAGGTGTTTAGTTTGGCTAACATAGTTCAATGTTGAAACAAAACTATTATGACCATGTTCTATAACAAATCAAACTCTACTGCTTATTTGTGGGCCCATATTTCACTTAAAAGACATTCTTAAAATGAAAAAGTCAAACACACCAAGTGCTGGTGAATATGGGGAGAAACAGGAACTCACACAAACTGATGGAGGGTCTAGTGCAAGTTGTTCAAACTACTTTGAGGGCTTTGCTGTATCTGGGAGGGGTGGAGATGTGCAGAGATGGACATGATCCAACAATCCCGCTTCTGGACCTAGAGAAATGTTCACAGCCATGCACGAGGCGCTGTGCGCATCACAGGACAGACTGTAATGGCTCCACGCTGGGAACCAACCCAAATGCTGTGGGCAGCGGCATGGAGTACACGCAGTGCAGTTCAGGGAGCAATGAAAATGACTGACTCAGAGCTGTGTGTATGAACACGAACAATCCTCACAAATGGCGAATAAATTACAGAACACGGAGAGCTTTGCTATCGTTCTCTAGTATTTAAAGACTCTTAAAACAACACTCTGTATTATTTGTGGACACACACTAGTGCTACGGTGAAAGGTTTACAGCATGCACAGGAAGCACGTGTCAGACTTGAGGACACTTCTGGGAGTGGGGGTAGGCTGATACCAGGGACTCCCTCTTGTCTGGACGGCTTTATTTATTTCAAAAGAGCTGAAACAAATTTGGCAAAAATGTATTTTTACCCATTTTGAATGTTGATTACAGAGATTTTTGTTTTGTTATTCTCCAATTTTCTATGTTTGGAATAATTTTTAAAAGATATCACTACAGACGATTTGCATTAAGTAAGTAATAGTCCTTTCCACTCCAAAGTGCTTTGGCGTTTGAGACACTCCGTCTGGGTCCTCAGAGTAACCACAGGCTGGAGAAATGCTGCCTCCATTTAAAGCAACAGAAGGTCAGGGAGGCTAATGCCTTACTCGAGATAGCACAGCCAGTAAGGAGAAAAGCCAGGATTCACACCCTGGTTCCAACCTGCTGCTCTTTCTCCCCATCATTCAACATTTTTCTCAATATTTTTCTCGACTTCCGTGCCTTTTATCGAATCAGTCTGATAATGTTTTATCAATGATGGGTATAATTTTCACTCGGCAGGTTGAAAAACCAATATAGATAGCTACTTTATGATCTACTGATATATTCAAGCGATACATTCGAGATCACATAGCAAAGCAGTGTTGGAACCTATACGCCACCCAGGAACTCTTGATTCATTTATTCTTTTTAGCCACTGTCAACCTTCCAGTTTTTAGAACTGAAAATCAAGTTGATCACCATTTATAATCCAAGTCTTACAAATACGGTAACATA
Source organism: Rhinolophus hipposideros (assembly GCF_964194185.1). Lineage (NCBI taxonomy): Eukaryota > Metazoa > Chordata > Mammalia > Chiroptera > Rhinolophidae > Rhinolophus > Rhinolophus hipposideros. Next base: position 5,766,774 of record NC_138050.1, read on the forward strand.
ATGTTTTCAGTGCATGATAATTTATTACGGTAAAAAACGGTAGCACCCTAAATTATTAACAGTAGGGTGAGGGCCAGGTAATAGTGGTTAATTCAGTCATTAATGTTTTAGTCGTAAAGCCTCTGTAGCAATAGTACTCTGTAGTATTTGGCTAGTGTGCACGGCTCTGGGTGAATAGCTACTAATGGCAAGTGTCCATTCTGATTAGCTACGGCCCGCACCTCGCGTGTCAATCAATGCCCGTGCTGTATCAGTTGTTAGTACCTTTACCATCATCCTGCTTCTGATGCAACATTAAGTGGGGGAAAAGCAGAAGGCAAATTGTAGTGCACTATGATTACAATCATAGTACAATAGAGACATGTACACATATAAAAAAACATGTACACACACATGTATAATTAGGGTGCTAGAATTACTGGTGGTTTTCCGTCTAGATCATAAAATTTCCATAACTGTATTGCGATTTTGTAATTTGAGGATTCGATATTGGAATCTTAGAGTGCATCCATCCTGAGTCTGCCACTGTATGAGCCTACCCTATACTTTCACTCCGTTCTGCTCTTCCCACGAGGTCACAATTCATGTGGGGAGGCAGTGAAATGTAATGCTTTGCTGAAAGAGGACAGGCTTTGTTGACAGAGATAAGATCAAATGCACTGGACTGTTTTATGTGTTTCTATTTGGCTAAGGGTACTACAAATTATAGAGAGATATGAAAAGACCAAATGCTGTCAGCCCCTTTTAATGAAATTCTGATCCTCTTAAACCCCCTTAGTTCACTCAAGTCTTACTCTCCTTCTTGGGATGTTACAGGAACCCATACGTCTTCAAGGCTGGAAACACACGCTTAGTGATATCAGAGAAAGTACATTTTCATCAAATATAGGGAAACCTTTCAAATCTTATAAGCCCTTGTGATACTATTATACTTTATCTTTATCAACCTTTCTAACCATGAGAATTCATTCTTACAACTCAGAGGAATGAAATTGGAACTTTAGAGAATGAAATCTTTCCATTTGCCACAACATGGATGGACCTAGAGGATATTATGCTAACTGAAATAAGTCAGACAGAGAAAGACAAATACCATATGATCTCACTTATATGTGGAATCTAAAGAAAAGAATAAACAGGCAAACAAAACAGAAATAGACTCAGCGATATAGGGGGAAAATAACTGATCATTGCTAGATGAGAGGGAGTGGGGATGGGGGAGAAGGTGAAGGGATTAGAAAGTACAAATTAGTAACCACAAAACAGTCATGGGGATATGAAATACAGTATGGGGAATGTAATCAATAATGTTATAAAGATTATGTAGGGTTCCATATGGGTACTGGACTTAGCAGAGGAATCAATTCATAGACTGTATAGATGTCTGACCACTGTGCTATACACCTGAAACTGAAGTAGAATAATATTGAATGTCAACTTTAAATACACACACACACACACACACACACACACACACACACACACACAGAGGTCTGAAAATTAAGTTGGCGAACTCATCCTAGAAAAAGTGCTACATATCTCATTGCTGATTATCACTACGGTCCCCTTTGAAATACTCCCCTTGGGAAGCTATGCACTGATGCCAGAACCTAGTCCATCCTTCAAAGAAATTTTGAAACTCTTTTTCTGGAATGGCCATCAGAGCTACCATCATATTACCTTTGATGTCCTGAATGTCATTAAAATGTCTTCCTTTCAATATTTCTTTTATCTTCCGGTAAAGAAAGAAGTCATTGGGGGGCAGATCAGGTAAGTAGGGAGGGTGTTCCAATACAGTTATTTGTTTACTGGCTAAAAACTCCCTCACAGACAGTGCCCCGTGAGCTGGTGCATTGTCGTGATGCAAGAGCCATGAATGGTTGGTGAAAAGTTCAGGTCATTTTTATCTAACTTTTTCTTGCAGCCTTTTCAGCACTTTCAAATAGTAAACTTGGTTAACTGTCCAACTGGCACAAATTGATAATGAATAATCCCTCTGATATCAAAAAAGGTTAGCAATATTGTTGCAACAAGTTCTGGAACTTAATTGTCAGGCCTCACGTACATGTGTGGTTGTGTGTTTGTGTGTGTGTGTGTGTGTGTGGTCATAGGATGTGGAGTATACAGCATGGGGAATATAGTCTATGGTACTGTAATAGCTACATACGATGTCTGAGGGGTAGTAGATGGGGGAATTATCACTTTGTGGGGGTATAAATCTCTATTATGTTGCTTTGTATACTTGAAACTAATTAAAAAAAAATACAGGTTGGGTTTCCTGTTACAGATGCATGTGTATTCAGGATGCTCAGTCCTGGCATTTTTATTCCAAGAACAGGAGCTGGCTACCAGTTAAATTTGCCTTAATTTCCAGTTACCTTGTTGAAAGGGGCTATTTTAATGTGACTTACATTTTTGGACGTCTTCTCTTTTTGAAATGATCAGTTTCTTCAAAAATTATAGACTCAAAATATAAGGGAAAGCAATGAGATTATAAATTGAGAAGCAGAAACACCAAAACAACTGAATATTTCACTATAGGTAATAGTTAACACGTAAAATCCATTTCAGCTCTGCCATATTACATAATTTCAAGTGGGAATAAACGTGTCAGATAATTAACTATATTCTGTAAGCAAGAGTTGTGGCATACAGCATCATAGGTAATTTGCATTCTTTTCATGCATTGCTTTTCCTGCAGAAGTATCTAGTAACGTGCTAACACTCGGCTTTTGATCTGGTATTCTGGTGTGAGCTGTGCGGAATTCCCATTTTGCACTATCATTGCAAAGTATATTATTTATGAAATTGATTCCTGACACATTGTGTTGTGAGAAGGTTAATGATGAACTGATTTAACCAGTGGTAGGATTTGCTATGTTGAATAATGCATGAGGTGACGGCCTTTTAATTCGTTTATATTTCAGGTAAGACTATAAACGTATGCAATATTATAGGAAAGATGTATAAAATGATTGTATGAATTAGCTCATGTTGCTTTTAAACAGTGGAAAAGCCTTTGCAACCTGACGAGTTGCCAAACAAATGAGCTCAGGTATTTAACACTGGTGTAGTTCATTATGGAAAGCCACAATTTCAAACTTAGTTTTCCCATAAATCTTAAATGTTCTGAACTAAGAATTTATTTGCTATTAAGTTGGTCTACGGATCGCAGAATTGTATTTCCCCCTTGAATTCTGGTTGTCAGCACCGGTGAGCAGTGTGGTAGCAAAGCCAGCTTTGGAACAGCCTGCATCATCCAATCTTGCTCCATTTGCTACCCTGCAACTCCTGGTGAGCAGAATACACGCTCTGAGGTATCCATGCTGGTTTCACCTCCAGCCACCTCCATGCCCTTTTGACGCTCAAAACCTCTTGACTGAGCAACAGAGAGTACAGGCGGGTGTTACAGCTGTATCCTTTTCACCACGTAAAACTCAGAGACTTTAAAATGCTGAAAAATGCAGTATCACCTGATGTCTTTTTCAACCCAAGTGAAACACTGTTAAATAAAACCAAAAGGGAAGAAGAGGAGGAGCTGGAGGAAGAAGTGGTGAGGCAAAGGAAGAGAATTGGGAGAAAGGGTAAGGGGGTACCATGCTCACTCAGCAAGAGCTGAGGGAAAGCCAGAGAATGGGCGGAGTGGGGTCCGGCCCACGGCACAGGGGCCAGCAGCAAAGTGGGCTTGTCATAGAACTGGAGGCAGTGCTGTGAAGGAGCGAAGAAAGTGCCAGCAGCCACCGTCCCCTCCAGGAGGTGAAAGCGCAGAGCGAGAGAGGGCTCTGGACTGTGGGCCTCCTGGGTCCCTTTGAAAGCATTTGCTGTTGTAACGTTGTTCATGTGAGAAGGGGCTCAGGTAGGAAGGGTAAGATATGGTGGCAGAGGAGGAGTTGTGCCTGTGGTGAGAGTAGAACCAGCTAATTTGTTTCCAAAGGAAATAAATCATGGCGCATCTGAGGGCTGGTAGTTAAATTTTATCAGTTAAATTCCATCACGCAGAACTGAAAATGTGAGTTGTGTATCCACTGAGATGTCTTAGGCTGTTCATAGGTCGTCACTGATGACAGGGCAGTTGCCTGTGCTGTCTCAGCCGACCGCTTAGCTTTAGTTTGGACAGCACCACTTCAGAGCAGGAAAGGGTCCGGAGCTACCAGACCCATCTGTCTGGTCAGACCCAAATCAGCCAACTGACGAAGACTTTTGGACGATTTAAGTGGAAGTCATTACGGACTTCATCTGGTACAACTCACATTTTGTGTGTGTAAACTTGAAATCCACAGGCTTGGGGCATTCTCCCAAGGTCTCACAAATGATCCGTATCTTTTAAGTCCATCGAGTCCTTTCCCTTCACACATGAAGCCTCCCAGGTAAGAAAAATGAAAGCATGTTGACCACACTTTTTGGAAACTAATCTCTGTCCTACTGCATCAGAAGATATTTATTATGGTGATCATTTATACTATTCTGTAAGGAAAATTCACTGGAAACAATTCATTGGGGCCTAGTGGATAATAGCACTGTACATATAAAAGTCTCCTTTCACATACTCTACTATCAGGAATACAGGAAGTGTCTGATTCCAGATTGTGGCTCTGATACACAATCAGCTAGCTGGTGGCCTCCATTTTATCACTTACAGGAGTTTTCCAAGGACAGGAGTTGATGTGTGGATATTATAAGGTGCCAACCATGAATTTAGCCTAAATTATATCACAGACTTGTTGGATGAGCATTACTTCCTCCCAAATGTACTTCATGGATAATTAGTGTGGCTTGGAACCAACTGAGGAATACATTCAGCCTTGACTCCAAGACATACAGGCCTGATCTGAATCTCTTTTACATACAGTGGGTGTGAGACCCGCCCTGCTGAAGTTCACAAGAGAATTTGCAACTACTGTTGTACCTGCTAGTCCTTGGTTTGAGATCTCACTGGTATTTATATCCTGACTGAAAACTGACACTCCATAATTATTCATCAGTCCATTCATTCATTCATTCATTCATTCATTCATTCATTCATTCATTCAACAACAGGTATTACATGTTTATATCCTATACGATGCTAGGCACGCTGCATAAATTATCTTTCATGCTTCGAACAATCCTGCAACGTGGATATTTTTGTGCTTCTCAGGTTACAGACAGGAGACCTGTGAACTCAGGTCTGTGGAGTATCAGTGTTCTCAGTCTGCTTCACCAAGAAATGGGAACATTGCAAGCCAAACATCCTACTGGCCTTTAGCCGTATTTGCATAGCCTTTCTCGTTGGATAATTAATTTATCCCACCTGCCAAGTAAATAGTTTTCTCTTGGCATGTTGACCAAACATTAGTAAGGAGGTCTGATTTGAGGTTCAGAAATGGCAAACACTGTGTGACTCTAAAACAGTGGTGAGAGCTGCTAATGTTGGATGCATGATCTATAATATGAATTGTTTGGTCAGTTTTGCTTTCAAACATCTGTGTAAAGAGATGAAATCTTTAAATTAAGAAATGGGAGTGTAAATTTATTTTACATTATAGTAACTGCTCCTCAAACATTTAATTGCCAAATTTTGTTCTTAAAATTATCTTGTTTTAAATTGAACAGGCAGGCCATGCATAGATAGCAGTATTAAAAATAAAATACCTGATCCCCCAATTTCTAAAGTTCTGACATGTCCAGAATATTTGCATCTCGTGTTGTGGCTGCACACTTCAGTCAAGGCAGAGGAGAGATTCTCAGAAGTTAGGGTGTTTCTTTTATTATCAAGGGGTTCGTATTCTTTGGGGAGGGTGTATTTGACCCTTTATTTGACATGAACTCTTATAGAGAGCTTTATATAATACATTGAGGGACATAACGAACCAATGACAGTGACAAAGTTTTACGACAAATGCAGAAGCCACATGTCGCATAAAAATGGGAGGCACAGTGAGTAAGAGCACCACCCCCTCTGGTCATGAGCATCCAAGCTGCCGCTTAGGGACATAGTAACTCGGGCCAGGTGTCTGAGCCATTTCAACGCACATTCTTTGTTCGACCATGAATTGGTTATTCTTGCTTCTAAAACTATTTAAGCTAATCATACTTGCTATTGTATGATGTAACTTAACTGAAATCTACCATCAGCTGAAATATAAGTGCACAAAGAGATATTTCTACGAAGAAAAGGTTGGAGGCTTCAACAAAAATGATAGAAGCAAGTTGCGTAAAAAAGGTTCTGGCAGGAGTGGGGACAGTGGGAGGTAGGACACTCTAGAACTATTCTTCACTCCATCTACTTCTTTAATTGATGTCTATTTCTTCTCCGTCATGTCTTTAAGTGCCCGCTCAGCTGAAAAGAAAGCTAAACTGGGACTTGTAAATGGCCTTGGTCTTAGAAGGTGAATGTGCTCACATTTATGAATTTCAGGTTAAAATAAAGTATTGAAGATATGTGTAGATGTTGTCCCTTTTTGCCCAATAGTTTTTTGACCAACAACTACAAAAATACATAAATTGTGCCCTTTCTTGGCCAATAATCACAACAGTATTACTCGTATAGCTATTATATGTGAATTTGATAAAAATTAATAGCATAACAAAAAGTACAACTTAATGAAGACACTCCTACCAGGTCCAATAATAAAGTCATCCAGTAACTTTAAATGTTCCAAGGATGGAACCAAAAGGGCCAACAGACGTGGAAGATAACATGTCTGATAACTTTCCGAATTTGTCTTGAATGTCATTTTTGCCAAGAAGCCTCTCGTATATTACAGACAGACCTCACCCCCATAATTTCCACCTGTGATTGTTTATGCCTTGGGTAACTTTGTCACTGTGAGTGTAGCTGGGACTTGTTACTGGCCTGCAACCAATAGAATAAGACAAAGGCGATGGTATCTCACTCAGAGTTAGGTCATGTTATGCAAACCTCCACCTTAAGACTCAAGCAAGAGACGCTCCTTGCTAGTTTGAGGAAGTGGCCATGTTGAGAAAGCACATATGGCAAGGAACTACAGGTGACCTCTAGGAACTACAGGTGACCTCTAGGAACTACAGCTGACCTCCAGGAACTGCAGGTGACTGCTAGGAACTACAGATGGCCTCTAGAACTACAGGATCTCTGGGAGCTAAAGGTAACCTCCAGACAACAGCAAGCAAGAAACTGGGACCCTCAGTCACACTGCCACAGGGAGTAAATGCTGTGGACAACCGACGTGAGGCTGGCAGTGGGTTCTTCCCCAATCGAGCCTCCGATAAGGATGAAGCCCACCGACACCTTAATTACAACCTGAGATTCTGAGCAGAGGACCAGCTAAACTGTGCCCAACTCCTGACCCATGGAAACTGAGAGATAAAGTGTGTTGTCGTAAGCACTAAGTTTGTGTAATTTGTTATATAGCAAAAAAACAAACAAACAAACAACAACTGATACATTTTACTTGTTTGGTGGTTTTGTCACCACATCTGTTTTACCTTTCTGTCCCTCTCACTAGACAGCGATCAAATTTAAAGATGGGAATTGTGCCTTGACTGACTTTTGTTCCTTACTCCCCCTGGTGTTTAGCAGCCTTGTCTGACACACAGAAGGTCAGTAAAGTACGTGCTGAACAAATAATCCAGTGAATGAACAAACGAATGAATGAATGAATGACAAATTGGCAGTTAGCATTGCAGGGTATGCATTAACTACCATGACACATTGCTTTCGCCTGTAAGATCTCAATTAATCAACATCCTGAGGAAACGGAAACTATTTTCTTTCTAAGCAAGTCATTTATCTTTGTGAAAATGGAGCTGTGCTGTCCTATTTTTCTGGTCATACTGTTTGATTAGATCCTTCTGGAATATTTTGTAGAATTCTCTGTGGTTCTTACTAGCCTACATAATTTTGTGTCATCAGCTACTTCAATGAGCTAGCTCCTTTTCTCCAACTAATTATTTCAAAAGCTAGGCACCAATTCCTGAGGCATTCCATTAACTGCTTTCTATGAAAGGAATTAGCACAAATTTCCTTTCTTTGAACCAATTTAAATCCACATGAGAACTTGATTTCTCATTCTGTGATTAGCAATAATAATCATGTCCAGACATTTGGATGATGAAAGTACTTTATATGAATTATTTTGTTTATCCATGCATTACCCAGGGGTAGCCTTGCTATGTAAAACCCCCATTTTTGGATAAGAAAACAGAGGCAGAAAAATGTTTTCTGGAGTAAACCTGTAAGTGATTTGTTTGTTCAGTGAGCAATTTATTAAGCATTGAGAATATATGGAGCACTGCATTTGGAAAAATGTGAAAGGTACGAAGGCAGCCATCTATCTTGTCTAACTTTCAAATTATAGGTTCTCCACAGTTTTATCTGTGATTTTCCAATTTTATTTTTTCTACCAATATTTCCACACCAAACGCTGGGCATAAGCCTTCATCACCTGAAACCCACACAGCCTTTGTTGTCGTGGTCCAACTCAGGACGTAGAGACTGGCTCGCTAAGCTCTATGGGGTTGCTTTCGAGGACCCTACAGTGACTTGCTTTTGCCGATTATTGAAGACACAAACATTTTGGCTTCACTAAAGACCCTTTCAGACACTTCACTCACCCTTCCTTCCCAATCTAATACTCTCTGTTAATGTTTTCATTACTTAATAACCTGGAATTCTCTATATCAGCCAAGATATCTGGCTTATTGCCCCTTTAAGCAAAAATTTTTTTCTACTTGCTTTTTTCATATGCCGGCCCTTCAAGTCAGGCCCTCCTGACTCCTGTGTGACAACCTGACTTTTCTTAAAAGCAGATACAATCTTCACCTTGTGATTCACCTTTTCCTACTCTGATGAGGCCTTAACTCTTTGCCTCTCAAACACCTGGATTCCTTTAATTTGCTCACACTTACGTCAGCAAAGACCAGCATATGTATCAGTGGCTCCTGGACAAGCAGCATTAGCGTCACCTAGGGACTTATTACAAACACAAATTCTTGGGCTTCGCCTCAAATATACTGAATCAGACACACTCAGGGTGGGCCCCAGTAAATCGTTTTAACAAGTCCTCTACTCAATTCTGATGTACTCTAAAGTTTGAGAACCACTGATGATATATGCATGTATAAATATGCTATGTGCATGTATACATGCAAAAGTACATATATATACACACACATACAGTTTTCTAAATAGTATGTCATTGAAAAAATTAGTCAGATCCCCACTTAGATTGTAAGCGGTTTCAGATGGCAGGAAGCATATGACAAAATTTAACACCCATAGCACCCAGAACAGGTTTTTGCACCCAAGTGTATACTCACTGTATGTTTGGCTAGATACCACTTGTCTCTATATCCCATCTTGGTTCATTAACGTTTAAGCACCTTTGACCAAAAGGATACAAAGGCAAAAAAATCAATGAAACGGTATTCTTGTTAAGTATATATTTATAGCTCTCATTAATGCTGGGAAAGACCAAAATTAGTTCTTCACCGTGACACTGCTATGTGCTTCTATGACTGTATCTCCTTCCCAAGTTGCCCGTCTTACGCAGCAATTCGCACCTCCCCGACCGCATCTCTAGGTGGTTAACTTCTACCTGGAACGTCCTTCTCTGTTCCTTGCCTGCCTGGACCGGCTCCTCTGTATTCTCCAAGGCCAACTTCAGGAAGCTCCCCCGATCCTCACTGTATATGGTGAGACACCCTGCCTTGTGCTCCTGGGGTTCCCTCTGTGTACCCCGATCCCGGCACTCACCACATGTGTAATGAAAGCATTCTCACCTGTCGTCTGCCCCACTGCACTGCCGGAAGCACCCTGCCGACAGGCCTCACAGTTTCCCCCAGTGCTCAGCATATAACGGGCACTCAACATTTGTTCACTGGGAAAAAACAATAATTGGGTAAGATTTGCTATTAGGTGTAATTAAGTTTTAGGCCTTCATTTCCTCAACAACCAAACACAAATATATTTTATGCTAACAACAAGTTTAGTTCAGAATTAGAATGAAACTCATCTCCGTTGGTCCTGCAGGGGTCGGGGACACCTGAGGCTGTTCCTGTCCCCCCTCCTGATACCTAGTGCACACTGACGCTAATTTATCCCATTTCTTCAGCAGGTATACTAGCACTCCAGAAGCAGAATGCTGGACGTGAGATAAGCATGAAAACTGACATTGCTGTATTCTCAGGTACAGCCTGCAGCTACCCCGGGAAGTCTGCACATGGCTGCTTCTCCCGAGGGAAGCCTCCTTAACTGTACAGCACGTGGGCTCCAAGCAAGGTGGGCAGATGATAGCTCATCACCCTCAGCGGGGGAAAGGTCATTCTCTAGTGATTGGTGCCGCCCAGTCACCTAATAGGCTTTTGGGGCAGGCACAAGTGAAAAAACAAACAAACACCATTGGGTGATCATCTTCCAGACCAGCCAGCCCACATGCCATTACTTAGAACACAGAAAGATTTGTTCAAACAGCACCAAGTGCAAGCAACGTGGTTTCGTAGAAAAGGAAGCCATTCCCGAACGGACTACAGCCTTTCCTTCAGTACCTCGGGCATGCTGCCTGATGGGACATAGCCCTGCAGAGGCCAATGTCACGGCAAGGTCATGTGTGCATTGGCCACATGTTTTCAGGCAGTGCCAGAACAAACAGGGGAGCCTAGAACAGCCCAGACGTTCGTTAAGAGCCGTCATCCCTGTGAGAAGCTTGCCTTCCCATTCTGTAGGGGCATCAATCTCTTCCTGGCTTGTTCCTGAAAGCCTCAGATTCTAAATTTAACACTTTCCCTTATTTATCCTTGAGTGAGGATATGCTCCTCCTTTAAGAAACTTCTTCTTTTGATGAAATCAGGAAAGATTTCATGCATATATTCATAAATAAATTAAATTTCTCTGTGTTGATGGGGAAAAGTGAAAAAGGCGTATTAAAACGGCATCTGGTTAGCAGCCCCCAGTGCAGTTTCTCATCTGTGAAAACTCATGGGAAGAAAACCCTCTATACCCACAATCACGAGTGCAGACAACCTTACATTTCCACCGAATGTTTGGGGAAACAGTTGCTAATTAGAGGGCAGGTGATGCTTGACACTGGAAATCCACCCCAGGAAATGCTGCTGGTAGACTGAAGGCCCAGGAAGGGGATGCGAGTCTTCCTCTCCCCTCCCCCCACCCACTCACTATCCCTTCCCCTTCGACCCCCAACCGGCAATAGCCGGAAATTTAAGAGCACAAGAAGCGCCATGACACAAAGGGACTAGAGTTAAGTCTTGAAACCAACAGAAATAGATACGAGTCTAAATAATTGTTGTACATATTTGCAAAATGGGGCAGTTTCTCCTATTACGGTATAAGAAAATGTAATGATTACCTAAAGCTGAAACCACGAAGTCCAAGAAGTGGAGTGAAAATAAAGAGAAAATAAAGCGGTACAAAACTCCTTGTCTCAAATAGGACTAAATAAAAACAATAGAGTCTATATATATATGAATTTACATAAGAATTTAGTCTGATAGGAAAAAATCTCAAATCAGTAGGAGGGAATGGATTGTTTTCCATACTGTTTTGATTACCACTTGCCGATCATTTACTATAAAATAAAATTAGAGTCTTGCCTAATTGTGCCCCCAAATTAATACCAGATAGCTTAAAGATATGAAGAATGGGACATGCTAGAAGGAAACAGAAAGCATGATGCAGAGAAGAGCTTTCGGAGCACCACTCCCACACAAAATCCAAGGAGGAAAAAATATTACTGTGTGGTCAGGGGCTGAGTTCACTTCTTTGTGCTTGAGCGTCTCACCTGTAAGATAGGGTAGAACAGAAGAGCCTCTCTCTCCCAGTACGGTGACCTGTGTGTGAGCACACGCACGTATGCAGCTTACGTGAGACAATACACGCAAGGCGCCTAGCACGAGACTGGGTACGTCGGGAGACTTCAAATATTAGCAAGAAAGGAAGAGACAAAGAAATCAGACATGGCCTAAATGTCTACAAGTGTAATTTGTCTCCATCTACTTGATAAATCATATGCATCCATTAAAAATTATGTGGTAGATATATGTTCATTAACATGGCCAGGTATTTACTCCTTATCACAGCTGCCAGCAGTTAGGTGACCTGTTTTCTTTTTTTAAAAAAAAAAAAGAAAATGACTCTGAACTTTATTATAATACCACCTTTATTTTTCTTTTTAAAGAACTGATTTTTCTTTTTAAAGAACTGTGATCATTTTTAATTCCACTTATTCCAAAATATTGCTCATGTCTTTTAACTCATTTCCAGCAAAATAGCTTATGCATTTGCTTTTTAAAGAGATTTGTGTTGACTTTGGCTGAGTTTTTAAAACAGCTTTATTGAGGTATAATTTATATACCATAAATTTTACCCATGTAAAGATACAATTCAATGGTTTTCAGTATACTCACAGAGTTGGGCTACCATAACTTAATTTTACACGTTTTCATCATCCCTAAAAGAAACGTCAGACTCATTAGTCATCAGCTGCAGTCCCACAAGCAATTAATTTTGGGTACTTTCCTTCTAGTCTTGGGCTGGAGCTACAATGTTTGTGTTTATAGATGTATATGTCAAAGCACATACACATTCATATAAAATGCATGTTCCGGAGTCTTTTTAATACCTAGGTTGAAACCTGGGTGCACGCAGCAGTGATGCAGTCGTGGGAAGTCACCTAAGTGCTCTGGGCCTCACTGCCTCATCAGTACAATGGAGAAAATGTTGCCTACATCTCAGGCCTGGGGCGAGGATTTCTTAAATGAGAAAACTGACATTCAGTACTTGGTGCAGCACCCAGAATACAGTGAGTGCTCACTAAATATTAGCTGTAAGCACTTTGTCATCATCGTCATCACGGGACGGCAGAATTACGGGTGACTTTTATTTTGTACTGCGTATGCCCTGGTACGTCCTAAATTCGCTACAGTAAACATGTATTGGTTTTGTGATGAAATAAGGAGAAGCCACCTCGAGGGACGGTCCAACAAGTGGGAAGAGAGCAGGGAGGCCGGGCTTCTTGAGCTGAAGAGCACAGCCCAGCGACTCCCAAGCGCCCACAGGAGTCCCCAGCGCCATCGGGCCTGGCCCTGGACGCTGTGCCACAGAGGACTGAGGCTGGCCTGTGTCCCTTTGAAAGATGACGATGCCACTCTCCGGTCACTGCCACGGCCACAGAGGCAGCTGGCCAGACCACTCAGGTCATCCCGACGAAAGCATCTGTACCAGCAGCATTGCCCAGTGTCTCAGGGGGGCCATCACCCAGTCCAGGCGGCGTACGTCCTAGTGAGCAAGGAGATGAGGGGCTTTCGAGTCAGTAGGACTTGGGTTCAAAACTGGGCTCTGTTGCTTTGCAAACCCTACAGGCCTCAAACTCCCTTAACTATACATACGGATAACAACAGCTATCTCCACCACTGGGAAGTGATTAGCTCAATGCCTGGCATGTACTAAGAAGCCAATATTACTATTACTTGTGCTGGTATTGTTACCATCACTTAATCTACAGAATTGTAGAGGACTCTGAAACATCCCCACGCTTTTCTGGTCCTGGCATCCCCACGACACACACAGGAACACTATTCAGGACAGATGGGATAACAGATGGACTGAGACTAATCAATTCCATGGACACCTATTTGAGGGCCTACTATGTGCCCTGTGCTGTTTTAGGCACTTCGGATACATCAGTGAATAAAAATGACAAGGATACTACCCTTCTTTAAACACAAGGAGATGGATAATAATAAACATGTGTAAAAATAAGTAAATCGTATGTATAAATGAAATACATATAGTGCTCGGTGTGCTAGATGCAAATGCTGGAGCCAAGCAAAGCAACGAGGTGGGAATGCTGGCTGTCATTAATGTGGGGTGATCAGAGCAGGCCTCCCTGGGAAGAGATTTGAGCAAAGGCTGTGAAAAGGAATTGAAGGTCTGGGGAATCAACAGTCAAGGCTTCAAGTAGAAGCAAGCCTGGTGTGTGGACAGAATGAACAGCCAGGAGGCGGCCAGAGCTAGAGGAGAGTGACGAGGGTGAGACAGCAGCAGAGAGCCAGAGAAGAATGAGGACCAGGTAACATGGCGCCGTGGTGGCCATTTTAATAAAGATTTTGGCTTTACTCGCGTGGAGATTTTGGAGTGGAGAACTCGATCTGACTTCAGTGTGTTAAAACGATCACTCTGGCTGCTGTGTTCCTCATCCAACAGCTGTCCATCTGCCTTGCTACGGAAAAACAAAACTGCAACGCCTTGCCCAGCAGTGGTCTACAATCTGTCTGCCAATCACAGCTATTTTGCGATGACAGGTCCTGGAGGAAATAACTACATACTCAAAATCTAATGATGTGCCTGTCCCCTTCACAGGGGCTCCCAGGAAACGACCAAGTCTTCCTCTCTTCTTGAACTCCGTTTTGCCCTCCTTGAGATGGGGGCGAGACCCTACCCTGACCCTCCAAGCGACAGCTAAGCAAAGCTCACGGTCACAAATACTCTGAAAGCACAAAGGGCAATGGTTCCATGACAGCAATGATTAACCAGCCCGCTGACAGGGCCATCATGTAGAGATTCGTCTAAGTGTAAAAATAAAACCAACCCTCCTTGTTCTTACCGTAATGGACCATGACTCCCCCTACCCCCAGCCCCCATTTTCTTTTATTTCTTTTTTTAAGTTACATTTTCCAGAACTTATGTATCTTAAACTGGAAATTTGTACATTCTGATTGTCTTCATTCATTTCCCTTATCCCCCACCCCCACCTCTGACAACTACCAATATGTTCTTTGTTTTGGAGTGCATATTTTTTAGATTCAACATATAAGATCATACAGTGTTTGTTTTTCTGTCTGACTTAATTCACTTAACAGAAGGCCTTCCAGGTTTACTGATGTTGTCTCAAATAGCAGAATTTCCTTCTTTTTCATGGCTGAATAATATTCTATTTTATCTATATCTCCATCCCACATTTTCTTTATCCATTCACCCATCAATTGACACTTGGGTTGTTTCAATGTCCTGGCTATTGAAAATAATACTGAAATGAAAAGGGGAGTACAGACATCTCTTTGAGGTAGTGATTTTCTATCCTTTTCAGATATATACCCAGAAGTAGAATTGCTGGATCGTAAGGTAGTTCTATTTTAACTCTTTGAGGAACCTCCACACTGTTTTCCATAGAGGCTGTAGCATTTTAAATTCCCTCAACAGGGCACAAGGGTTCCCTTTTCTCCACACCCTCACCAACACTTGTAATCTCGTTTTGTCTTTTTGATCTCTTCTTGTCTTATTTCTTCTTGTCTGTCCATTCTGACAGGTGTGAAGTGACATTTTATTGTGGTTTTGATTTGCAATTCCCTGATACTTAGTGATGTTGAACATCTTTTCATGTACCTATTGGCCATCTTTATGTCTTCTTTGGAAAATGTCTATTCAGTTCCTCTGCCCATTTTTCAATCAGATTGTTTGTTGTTTTTCTACTCAATTGTACGAGTTCTTTATATATTTTGGAAATTAACCCTTGTCAGATATATGATTTGCAAATACTTCCTCCCATTTCATAAGCCTTTTCATTTTGTTGATGTACAGATTTTCAGTTTGACATAAGCCCACTTGTTTATTTTTGCTCATTTCCTTTGCTTTTGGTGTAAAATCCAAAAAATCCTTGTCAACACCAAGGTGAGGAGCTTACCCCTTATGTTCTCTTCTAGGAGTTTTATGGATTTCAAGTCTTTACATTTAAGTCTTTAATCCATTTTGAGTTGATTTTTTTGTATGGTGTTAGATAGGGGCCCAGTTTCATTCTTTTGTATGTGGTTGTCCATTTATTGAAGAGACTGACCTTTCCCCACTGTACAGTCTTGGCTCCTTTGTTGTAAATTAATTGACCATTTATGACCCCGTGTATTCTGAAGACAGTATATTCTGCTCCACAAAATCAGCACTTTACCCCACACAAAAGCAAAAGGGCTTCCAGAACCAGCATTCTAAGCACAATATACCTTCCTTGACCAGCCCATGGCTCATTTCATCCTCTTTACCTCACAATCACATTCTACCAGCTATTGAAAGAGCAACATTTCCCAAACAGGCAGAACTTCTTTGTTTAAACAATGGGGGAAGACAAGGGAAATGTCTAAACAGAAAGATCACCTTCAGTCTGTTGCATAGTGAACAGAATTGGCCTTCAGAAAAGATTGGTATCACAGACAAAAATTTTCTGTTTTATAACTCCAATTTGAAAAGTATATAAGAATATTGTTCCACAAAATCTGGGCCCTGGCCCATGACAGAAAAATGGAAATACAGTTCTCCCCAATAACAGAGCAAAATAACAGTCAGTCTTTTCTGAATCTTAACGTCATTCCAGATGAAATAACAGATTGCCACAGTAATCCCTGGCTTTCTGAGTAATCATGGTACTAAATATGTATAAACCAGAGAAAATGTGCAGAGTACCCATAATTCCATAAAACTGTGCCTGCCACAACACTTAGAATAGTCTAAAGAAATGCTCTACCAGGCCTTATGGTAGGGCAGTGGTTTGAACAAAGCTTTATTGTTTACAATTTCCTTTCAAACTGGAGTCATCTTTTGATTTTGAATAGAAAGGCATTAAAGATGAAGGCTTTCCTCTTGCTCTTATTTCCCATTTAACCACTAAATACATTTAGTACTTGTTCATTTTTATACATGAGTAAAACATTAAGGCATAGAAAGACTCAAAGCTGTAAGGGGGTTCTTTCTGATGAACACAGATGAAAGTAACCTGGCATTCTTTTGCATATGTACTAACTGCACACATATTACATGGCTGTCATCAAAAAATTTTAAATAGTGGTAAGAAAATAAGAAGAAAAAACTAAAATTTCCCTTAATTGACCATATATTCATGGGTGTCTATTTTTATGCCAGTACCATACTGCTTTGCTTTGTAATATAGCTTGAAATCAGGAAGTGTTGTGCTTATAGCTTTGTTCTTCTCAAAATTGCTTTTGCTATTGGGGGTCTTTTGTCATTTCATACAAATTTTATGATAGGTTCTTCTATTTCTGAGAAAAATGCCATTGGATTTTGATAGGGATTGCAATGAATCTGTAGATCACTTTGAGTTTTATGGACAATTTCACAATATTAATTCTTCCAATCCATTAACATTAAATATCTTTACATTTATTTGTCTTCTTCAATTTGTTTTATCAATTGGTTTTATCAATTGTTTTATCAAATTTATTCCTAAGTATTTTACTAATTTTGATGGAACTAATGGAACTAATGGAACTGCTTTCTTACTTTCTCTTTCAGATAGTTCACTGTTAGTATATAGAAAGACAACTGATTTTTGTATGTTGATTTTATATCCTGCAACTTAACTGAATTCATTTATTAATTTTTTGGTGGTGTCTTTATGGTTTCCTATATATGAGATCATGTCACCTACAAACAGATTATTTTACTTCTTCCTTTTCTATTTGGATGGCTTTTATTTCCTTTTCTTGCCTAATTACTATTGCTAGGTCTTCCAGTATTATGTTACACAGAAATGACAAAAGTGGGAATCTTTGTTTCGTTCTCAATCTTAAAGGAAAGGTTTTTAAGTTTTTGCCAATGAGCATGATGTTAGTTGTGGGCTTGTCATATATGGCCTTTACTATGTTGAGGTATATTCCTTCTCTACCTAATTTGTTGAAAGTTTTTAATTATGACAGGATGTTAAGTTTCGTCAAATGCCTTTTCTGCATTGTTTGAAATGATCGTATGATTTTTATCTTTCATTCTGCTAATGTGATATCTCACAATGATTTGAATATGTTGAACCATCCTTGCATTCCAGAGATGAATCCTACTTGATCATAGTGTATGATCCTCTTAATGTGCTCTTGAATTCAGTTTGTTAGTATTTTGTTGAGGATTTTTGCACCTATGTTCATCAGGAATATTGGCCTATATTTTGTTTTTTTGCAGTGCCCATCTTTAAAATCACACTGCATAGCAGGAAGGATGGAATCATTATTCACATTGCACACACAGGGAAAATAAAGCAGAAGGTGATTCCACAACTCTTGCATGACACAATTGGTATTCCAATCTACATTCTCTAGCTCTAAGTCCACATTCTTTATATGAGACTAAAGCCAGCCTAAGCTGCCAACAGGATGGAGAAACTCAGCTTAATATCCCGGCTCTCTTGCAGACTTTGTGTGACTTTTGAGTACATTATTCTAACGACTGATAACTGAAACAATGGCTCACAATATCTATCCTTTGTCAAATTCCATAGGGTGATTAGTGCACAAAGTTCACACTCTAGAGGGCATAACATTGCTTAATGTTCTATTCAATGACTTAAGTTCAAAACCCAAACCACCTCCCCCTCCTGAGCCTCTCTGTCCTCATCCTTGTCGCTACATCCCCACCACCTCCTGTTTGCTCAGTCCTGGATTGATATCCGTCTAAAGCTCTACAGATCCCCTGTGGTTCAGCCCCCTACACTCATTTTTGGCGCTGAGGCCTTATCTCTTAGGGCCAGGGAGGCACAAAGACCGGACATGATCTTCAGAGGACACAGGACACTGACCTTCACTGTCTGATCACATTGTGGCTCCCCTGGGACTAGAACCAGACACTGTTTCCAAGAGTCATGAGACAGAATGAATAGAGCTCCTTCCAAAAGGAGAAATGCAAAATACATTTCTCTCCCGAAGAAGCTATTTTTGGTTCCTTCAAGTGTCTCTGAATCCAAACAATTCAAGGAACTGCCCGAGTTCATAGTTTCAACGTGTTCCAACTTTCACAAAATACATTATGTCATATGGGAAGAGTTCCAACCAGTCCTAATTGTCTTGCAAACCCGCAATGCCAGCTCAGAAATAGGATCTTTATCAATGCTGGCAGTGTCTAGAGATGACTTCTGAGTACTGGTAGCCCCTTCAGCAGTAAGTACCAGGAAGAAAAGTGGGGTTTGGGTTTGTGCTCGATCAAATGAATCAATTAAGAAAGAGTAGAAACAATTATCAGTGCAGCTTCCAAACTGGAAATATAAATGTCACACAATAACATAAAGAGAAAACTGGATTTTAGAATACATGCACATCACAAATCTCTATCAGCATCTTCATGAGCATATCTGGCCTCAGCCTGGGTTTCAGAACAAACATCTTGCCAGAACTTTCAAAGAATCCTATTATAGAAAGAGAAAAATTCTATTGAAGGATGAAATAGGAAGAAAAAGTCATTCAGCTCTGAACAGCTGTTTATAAATTGTTCTCATCCAAATGATGCATGTGTAGAAAATTAAAGAGCTCAGACCCAAAATGGGCTTTACAGAAGTGAAAAGAATTAATCATAACCTCATATCAATGATTGATGCTATCTCTGAGGCCAGTGGGAGAACTGGAAGGTGACGGTAACAGCAGCAACACTTAATGGCCTAAACAAGGACGCAGGAGTAAAAGAGACACCACCTGTGTGGACTCAGTCTATTGGGGTGATGAGGAATCGCCCCCAATTAGGAGAATTCTTCTTTAGAGAATCATTTTTATTATGTTCAAGGATGTAGTGTTACACATTCTGACTGACTTTCCCCTGTTTTCATTCATTCCCTATAAATTGAGTTGTGGGATAGGCACATGGAAAAATGTGGCTCCTGCCTACACGTAACTGTCAAGACAGAGGAGACTGAGCGAGCAAACAGGGTGCAAGGCAGCATGTGCTATATCAGTGGGCTTCTCCAGGTACACAGAACCAGTAGAATATAAACACACTTATACATATGTGTGTAGTCATGCACATGCATTCATACACAGACACACAGGTTTATTTTAAGGAACTGACTTACGCAATTACGCGGGTGGGCAAATCCAAAACCCACAGTGCGAGCCTGCAGGGTGGAAACTCTCAAGCAGGAGCTGATTGTAGGCTTCGGGTGGAATTTCTTCTTCCTCTGGGGAGCCTTGGTTTTGTTCTTACCTTTGAAATCACGTAATGAGGCCCACCCAGATTATAGGGGGTAACCTCCTTTACTTAAAGCAACTGATTACAGACATTAACCACATCTACAAAAACCTCCACTGGGACCCCTGGATTCGTGTCCGAGTGAATGACTGGGTGCTACAGCCTAGTCACACTGACACCTAAAACTGCCTGACACAGAGGGAAAGGCCAAGGAGCTGCGGGAGAAAGAAGACCTGGGGTCATGGGCAGGGTGGGCAAGGAAGCAAAATGGTACATGAGTGGGATCGGAGGAAACCAGTGCTTTACCTGCATTACCTCATTTAATCCTCACGTTTACGGTGATGTAGGTATTACTAACCACAATTTGCTCATGAGAAGCTGGCATACAGAGACCAGCTAACTTCCCCAGGTCTCAGCGCTAAGTATACAGGTGGAACGCTAACCCGGGCCTTCTAAGTAGACATGTGGGAGGAGCTAGAGTCAAGGGCACAGATAGAGAAGTTACTGTAGCTTTGGACAGAAACAGGAAAGAAAGAGCTAACAAGAGTACAGAGAGGGGTGGATAGCAGTTAAACAGCAATTCCAGAGAATGGTGGGGGTTTGGAGTCAGTACTGTGGAAACAGGGGTGAGAGAGGAAAGGATGGGAAGTATGGCCATAGATTAGCATAGACTGACTCCTTCTTGGTGTGACCACAGATGGGAGCTGTTGGCATAGAAGTGAAGTTTACTGGAATCACAGAGACAAGGAAATAAGAAGGCCGAGTACTAGATGGGTCAGTCACATGGGCTCCCAGGAAAGGGCAGAATTAAGGTGAAAAAGAAGTCCAGGTCCTAGGACTTCCCACCAACCTTATTTTGGGCATTTGGAGAAAGAAAGCAAGTATCAAAATAATTCACATGCTTAACTATAGTCCTCACTGGTCTGCTCCAGATATAGTCAAATACAATAACGGCTGTAGTCAGAGTAGAACATACAGCTCTCGTTTTAGAAGGAAAAGGAGTCCCCTTTCTTCTGTAGGTATCTTTTAGCTAATCCAGTTGAACGACCGTGATTTTGTCCATTCCCCACTGGTTCCAGTTTTGTGGATCACCGGCATGAGCAAGGGAATACCCCAAACACAAAGTCTGTCCTGTCGCTCCATGCAGAAGTGCAATGAATAATCCAACTCTTGTCTTGTTTTTCTAAGCTGAACCAAAATGGCATCTTCTGGATTTAAAAAAAAATCATCATTAAAGAAAAAATGTTTGCCCTTTAGTGGCTTTATTTTGCTGACTGACCTTAGAAGGTCTCCTACAAAGCTATGAGCCCTCGCAGTGGAAATCCGGTAGCACACATCGGCAAGCTGCCTCTGGTCTCCTGGAGGACCGAGAGTGCTTCGGCAAAGAAAACAAACTGTGGGAGAGAGCTGCAGCGTGCAACGCTGCTCTGGTAGGAACAGCACAGCGCTTGACAATCCACAAGTTTATAGTTGTCAATAGAGTAGGGAGAAATGCAAACACTTAGATTCAACAGTTCTGTCACTTTAGGAGATATAAAATTAATGTTAGACTTGCTCCTGCTGACAGCAGTCACACTGCTTGGCAACGCCAAGTGTTTCTCTTGACTATGGGAGCTATTCATTTTTTTAAAAAGATTTTTTCTTAAAATACAGCTAACATACAATATTATATTAGTGTCAGGTGTAGGTCATAGTTATTCAACAGCACCCATCTAGCGCAATACAGAGTTATTACCACATTATTGATGATACTCCCTATGCTAAAGAAGTGATCACCATGCTAAGTCCAGCAAACATGTGACACTGTACCACGCTGTATGGCTTTTAAACCAATGAAGCTGCTCAAGAAGCTGAATGTGATGCCCATCACACACCCGGAGCTCATATGTATAGATATACATGTACAGGATATTTACATGTACCATGCTCCTAATACTGGCTGTCACACGGGCCCCCTTGGCCCTGGAAGCTGTCCTGAAGTCATCAACATGACATCCTGGCCCACTTGATCTAGTTTTTTATGTCCTTAGTAGCTATGATATCGCTGTATCTCACCAGAATCTTTTTTATTTTTTTAATTGTGGTAAAATACACATAACATAAAACTTATCATCTTTACCATTTTAAGTGTATGGTTCAGTGGCATTAAGTACATTTACCATCCATCCACAGAACTCTGCCCATCTTGTAAAACTGAAACTCTGTCTCCACTAAACAACTCCCCATCTGCCCTCCACCCCAGGATCTGGAAACCTATTCTCTGTCTCTATGAAACTGATTACTCTAGGTACCTCAAATATATGGAATCGCACATCATTCGTCCTTTTTTGTCTGTTTCATTTCATTTGGTATAATGTTCTCAAGGTTCATCAATATAGAGAATATTGCAGAATTTCCTTCCTTCTAAAGGCAGGAGAACATTCCACTATACATAGGCATATACCTCATTTGTTTATCCATTCCTCTATCAACGGACACTTAGGTTGCTTCCACCTTTTGGCTATTGTGCTTAATGGTGCTATAAGTATGGGTGTAAAAATATCTCTTCAAGACCATGTTTTCAATTCTTTGGGCTATATACCCAGAAGCAGAATAACTGGATCATATGCTCATTCTATTTTTAATTTTTTGTGCAATGGCCATAATGTTTTCCACAATGGTTGCACCATCTTATATTCCCTCCAGCAATGTAGAGGCTTCCAATTTCTCCACAGCCTCATCTACATTTATTTTCTGTGTTTTGGAATAATAACCATCCTAATGGGTGTAAAATGACCACTGATTTTATATGTGCTTATTTTGTCATACCTCTACTACTACAGGTATTACACTGTATCATAATAATTTATATTAATCAGCATATCTGTCTCCTCCCCCACTAATCTATGACCTTCTCCAGGGCGGGGGCCAAGTCTTCCTCACCCTAAATACCCCTCACTCAAATCCAAAAGCCGATAACACGGCCGGTCCTGAGTATAAGTTTCCTGAGTACCTGCCCCCTTCCTCACACCAATGTGTAACACGGCTTTGAGCGATAAGTTCACAGTAGATGGAGGGAGATCTTGAATGCCAGGCTAAAATGTTGACCCTATCAACAAGGGAGGAAAACTATTTTTGTTTCTGCGAGAGGATGCTATAATCATACCGTTTGGTGACCGGGGCACCTGGCATCGAGCAGTCCAATCACCTGGCTATGCAGACACACCTGGGGTGGGGGCAGTGCTTGTCTGGATGAGGGTGGCAGCCTCGGGAAGGAAGCAGAAGGATCCAGGGGAGGACTGCGGCTGAGCTCGGAGAACACTATGGTTTCATTCTCTGGGGAAACTCCCAGCTTAATACACAAGGTTTTAATTCATGGTTCAGGAAAATGTACTTTTCACATTTTTATGTTTTGAAGATTAAAAGTAGAAATATCACTGTGTTAAGTTAATGAATGACAATAAAACCTCAAAGTGGGAAAAAAATGGAAATAGAAATTAAAAATAACAATATATCACCGACTATCCATGAAGAGTGAAAACATGATATCAGCAAATGATATAAACAAGAAATAATAATCGTTAAATATAAGTACAGTGAAAGGAACCTAAAGAAATACTTGTTAGAGAGACTAAAGCAATGAATACTGATTGTAAATTTCAATAAAATATTTCAAGTATTAATAAGAGAATATCAACATGAAACAAGAGGTTTTTAAAAAGCTGAACCATGCAAAGATAAAAGATAAAGAAAAGGAAATCAGTTAAAAATTATAATTTTGATCTTTACCATAGTTTTTAAAATTACTTCCAATTTTTAAACATTTACTGGCAGACCCAGAGATTGAAAAGCTGACAGCCTAGCTGGAAGACAATCAGATACTGGCCACAAAAACTTCATTTTTCATTCCTTCTCCATTTGATAAATCTGTCTGACAGAATTTAAAGGGATTAAAGTCAAAAGGACAGAAACAGTGATATGAGTGGGGATGTGAATTTGTTAAGATGAACTCATATCCTTTAGTTTCTTTTCTCTGATTCTGAGGGTTAGGCAGGTGGAACTTGCAACTCCTGTAAGAAGTGACCCAATAGCTCTCTTTTTCGGCCTGACTCTTTACTAACCTACCCATTGCCCTCCCTTAGCTAGACAAAGAGGTTAAGGGATGGAGATATGTAAAGCAGATTCTGGACAACACTGCAAAAACATGTTGTCTCTATTAACAGATACCACTGAGAAGGAAAGTAAAAGTAACCTACATCTTCCCAAAGCAGCTGTGAACACGGCTGGGAAAAGTGGGTCTTGCATTCAATAGCAGGAAAACAGAGTCTCAGTTTAGTCATCAGTAAAGTAAAGGTGGCTGGTGAAAAAGAAACATAGCCTTAGGGAGCGACAAAACCCACAAGGGCAAGGACTGATCTAGACAGCCCTCCTCGGCAATGACTCATTCCCAGTGGGAATGTTTCCAGTCACTTCCATCAACCCGAAGCCCAGGGCACCTCCGCCCCTTCTCCTCCTTCCAGAAAGCTTCCTGACCTGGGGAAACTGTCCCACACAGCGGGAGGGGCTCAATCCACCTGCTGTTTTTGGTAGCAAGAGAGTGCAATATTCTGTTCAGGATGCAGTTATATAATCAGTATTCCTATTTACACATTTTATGTCCTTTAGCCTCAATTACAGACTCTCATTCTCAGAGTGCCACGGGGAACAAGGTGTGGAGAAGTGAAACAGTGAGTGGGAAAGCTGCAGACCGGGGCCTTGAACTGCGGTCTTCCCAGTGGAAGTTCTGCGCTCTGCCACGCCCCTGCATGAGCCTGAGATACACCTGGGATGGAACTTAACCTTCTTATACTAGTTCTTTATCAAAGTCCCCATATTTACCTATACGGCATTGCCTGTACCATTTGTCCATTTGATATATGTAATTCCTTTTATAAAACTAATTTTATAGTCTTTTTTTTAAAAAAAAAACCCAACATAAATGAAAGCTCTTTAGCATCCAGACCCTCATCATCCACAGATATTTGTGCCGGGTTACTCAAGCACCCAGCAAAGGATGGAAGCGATGCACCCTTCGTCAATGTTTCAGGGGTTTCCTTGAATCTGAGGGCGATCAAAGACATTTTCAGGGATCTATATGCCTGACAACATCTGTTGAACTTGTACTGGGACAGCTTTCTTCAGATAAGTGAGAGTTATTTCTTACAGCTGTCTCATAAAACATCTATATTGTTACCTCTTGAAAAGTAATAAGGAATGATGGGGCATTTTATGATCACTGAGCTAATACGCTCTTGTGAAATAGAGAGATGGGAACATTTCAAATGCTCTTACACTTCGTTAGGAAAGTGACCTGCCATTTTGTTTCATGTATTGTTTATTTCGTAACAGGACATCCCTTTTAACAGAGGCTTTTATCAAAGTCTTTTCGGAACACAAGCCAAATCTACCTTTTCTTGCTATCCTAATTATTTTTTACAGCCTTCTTTCATCTTTTAGTTTTTGTGAGAGTGTTATAGAAATGATTTCTGCCCCACTTTGAACTCTGCTGCCAGAAGTAACTGAATTCAGTTAGTAGAGGGAATTGTAATCACACCAGACCCCAGAAAAATCGGGCCATCATCCTTAGGTGGCAAACTACCCTCTCACTTCATTTAAGCTCCTCCTCAGGTGCCTAGTAACAATGGGGCCATTAACCATTTTTTCTGTTTCTTTTTATTTTTCTCTACTTTTAAAGATGTGATATATTTCCATCTTCTTTTTCCTTCTCCTGTCTTTTTTCTTCTTACTTCGCCCCTCCCATGTTTAGAAAATGTAAGTAAACAAATGTTTTTAGAAGTTTCCTATGATCCTAACTAGTAACATTAAAGTAGAAAGAAATACAGGCATTAATCTTTGTTTTTTATTTATATATTAGTATAACTGACATATAAAATTGCATTACTTTTAGGTGTACAACATAATGATTTGACATATATATATTACAAAATGATTACCACAATAAGTTTATGTATTATCATTCTTTTCAATCTTTGTCAGTCTAATAACGGGAAAATGATATTGTGTTTAATTCAAAAAATTACCATAAATTTGTTGGATACTGGCTTCACTTTTCTTATGAATGTCCATTTATGTCCTCTGCCCATTTTTTGCTACTGAGCATGATTTATTTTATTTTTTACTAATTTATAAGGGTTCGTTACATATTAGGGATAATAATCATTGTTTATGATGGTTATAAGCATTTTCCACTTTATTGTTTGCCTTAAAATTTTTTATCACCTATAGAAGATTTAAATTTTATTTGAACTGAAAAAATTGCAAAGAACTCCATCTTTCCCTACAGATCGGAGTGATTGAAATGCTCTTTCGGTCTTTTCCTTTATGGCTTCTACTTTTGCTGTTATGATTTGAAAGAACTTTCTCCAACCTATAGTGACATAAACATTCATCTATATTTTCTTCCAATGTTTTATGGTTTTATTTATACTTATAATTCATCTTGAAATTATGAATTATACGTAGGGTATAGAAATCTAACTTCTTTTCCCCCCAATTCTACTTATTTTAAAACCTACCTTTCCATGTTAAATATGTGTATTACATATGTTATATATTATACGTTTATATATGTAGATAAAATATGTGTTATACATGAAGAATATGTATTATATATAAATAACCAGATTTACTAACTGATTGATTGACTTGGGCTTATTTCTGCAACTTCCGTTCCACCGAGGTGACTTGATATTTTAATAATTTCAAATCTTTCAAAACATTTTAAACTGGAATGGCAAGAACCTCGTTATGACTTTTCAAATATTTTCTGGTAGCAATTTTTGTCCATTTATTCTTACCGGTGAATATTAGCATCTTTTGTTAAGTCCCACTGGGGGTCACTGGCATTCTTTAGATTGAGGGGGAACCCTTTACTATATTACTGTATTGAGTCTTCCCATCCATGAACAAGACAAGAATCTTCATTTATTCAAATCTTCTTTTCTATCCCTTGGCAAAGTTCTGCAGTTTCCCTCATATATTCTACACATTGCTTAGTTTCATTTTTGGATTTTTGTCTCTGTTGCTGTAATTTGCGGCTCTTTTTTTCTACCTTATACCTTTGGCAGTTAGAGAGGAATGCTATCACTTTTTACCCTGTGTATTACACTGGCCTTCTTACTAATTGGTTCTGAAAATTTTTCATTTTTCTTAATTTTCCACAAACAGCATCCTGTCATCAAAAACAATTATTTTGTGTCCTCCTTTCAGCATTTACAGCATGTGGCTTTTCCTTGATGATCTGGATTTGGCAAACATTTTAAAGACAACAGAAATGAACAGGGCAATGATGGCTTTCCCTGCCTCATTCCCAACCTTCACAGCAATGAGCTGGCCATCTTCTGACATTCGCTAATTGCATGTTTTTATACATGTGTTTCCTCTGCTGTGGCTTTAACTATAGACACATTTCTGAATAAAATTTAACACAGCCATATGCTTAAGAACTAGACAAGACACCACAGAGGCCAGCTTAGGGCACCTCATGGTGTCAGACACTGGTCTGTCATCAGTCAGAGGCAAGTCAGTGTTTTAGGGGACAGAACACTGACTAAGATATAAGGAAACTTCTATCTGTTTTTTATTTTCCTACAGATTTTAGTTAATTTTTATTTTAATAACATCATCATATGATTTCTACATATCGAACCTGTAAATTACAAAGATTATAAAAGTTTTAAAGTTACTACATTTATCCATAAAGATATATGTACTCCAATGTTCATTGCAGCTTTATTTACAGTGGCCAAAACATGAAAACCACCAAGTGTCCTTAGATAGATGACTGGATGAAGAAGATGTGGTATATATATACAATGGAACACTACTCTGCCATAAGAAAAGATGAAATAGTGCCATTTGCAACAACATGGATGGATCTTGAGATTGCTATGCCAAGTGAAATAAGTCAGACAGAAAAAGTCAACAACAATATGACTTCGCTCATATGTGAGATATAAAATTGAAGGCAATGAAGGAACCAGACAACAAATGAAAGAAAAACTCACAGACACAGACAACAGTTGTAGTGGTTACCAGAGGGTTGGAGGGAAGGAGGTGGTAAAAAAGGGTAAACGGGGTCAAATATATGGTGATGAAAGAACTGACTCTGGGTGGTGAACACACAATGTGATATATAGATGATGTATTACAGAATTGTACACTTGAAACCTATGTAAGTTTACTAACCGTTGGCAACGCAATAAATTTAATTTTAAAAAGTTACTACATATCATAAAAGAGGTATTTTTCAAATTATCATGTAAAAAATATATGAATACTTTTTGCCATACATGCTTCTGAAATTCAAAATGCATAACACTAGCTCTCCAATTACTTTCCAGTATATACTAGGCCATTGATCACTCTTTTTTAATGAAGTACATACAAGGTGTAGCACCAAACAAAACCTTATCATTATTTAGATTTTTTAAAATTAGTTTTTCATGTACCATTGGCAAATATCTTCTCCAAATAGATAGGATGCTTTTTTGCTTTATTGATGGTTTCCTTTGCTGTGAAAAAACTTTTTAGTGGGAGAAGATATTTGCCAATGATACATCTGATAAGGGGTTAATATCCAAAATTTATTTAAAAAAACTCATACAACTCAATACCAAAATAACAAAGAGCCCTATTTAAAAATGGGCAGAGGAGATAAAGAGACATTTCTCTAAAGAGGACATACAGATGGCCAACAGACATATGAAAAAATGCTCAACATCACTAATCATTAGAGAAATGCAAATAAAAAACACAATGAGATACCTACCACTTCACTCCTGTCAGAATAGCTATCATCAATAAATCAACAAATTGGTAAATTGGCTGTAAATTGTTGCAGCCGCTATGGAAAACAGTATGGCAGTACCTAAAAAATTGAAAATGGAACTACATTATGACCCAGCAATTCCACTCCTGGGTATTTATCCAAAGAAATCCAAAACACTAATTCAAAAAAATATATGCACCCCTATGTTTATTCCAGCACTATTCACAATAGCCAAGATATGGAAGCAACCGAAATGTCCATCAATAGATTATTGGATAAAGAAACTGGTACATTTATACAATGGCGTATTACTTGGCTATAAAAAAAGAATGAAAATTTACCATTTGCAACAACATGGATGGATCTTGAGATTATTACGCTAAGTGAAGTAAGTCAGATGGAGAAAGACAAATACCATATCATCTCACTTATATGTGGAATCTAAAGAACAGAACAAATGAGCAAAGAAAACAGTAATAGACTCATATATATATATATATATACAAAAAAACAACCTCTTAGTTGCAGATGGCAAGGGAAGGGGATGGGCAAGAAGGTGAAGAGATTAGAAAGAGCAAATTAATAGACACAACATAGACACGGGGATATGAAATACAGTATGAGAAATACAATCAACAACGTTGTAAAGATTATGTAAGGTGCCAGGTGGGCGCTGGACTTATCAAGGGGATCACTTCATAGACTGTGTAGATGCCTGACCACTGCGCTGTACACCTGAAGCTGGAGTAGAATAATATTGTATGTCAACCATAATTAAATATGCATATATATAGTTACAGGAGGTAGAGTACAGCATAAGGAAGACAGTCAGTGGAACTGTAACAGCTATATAAGATGTCAGAGGGGTAGTAGCTTGGGGGAGAAAGGTCATCACTTTGTGAGAGGTGTAAATGTCTATTATGCTGCTTTGTGCACCTGAAACTAATAAAAACTAAAAATAAAAAGTACAATTATCATACAAAAAAATAGTTTTTGAGCAATTTTTTTCCTCAATTAAACTGGCCTGATGTGTATTCACTTACTGAGATCCTGGATTTTATCCTCTTAGCAATCTTACTAAAAGAGCTTAGATTTTCTTAAATGGGAAAATGCAACATTCGTTATGTTCTAGATATACAGCTCTGTAATTTTTTATTTTTATCAACACTACTATATCTAAACAGCATAACTTGTATGCCCTCCAATTATGATACAGGAAAAATACATGGGAAATATAAGGGTCTTTCCTTACAGTTTCTGAATGAAAACTCGTGTTCAAGGGGCCCCAGAGCCTTCTGAGAACCTTCTGCTCCGGAGCCTTGGGACCAGAGAAACAATATCCATAGACGGCATTTCAGAAACCACTTTGCAGGGAGGACACTGGGCGCTCTCGGGGATTATGTGATTTGTCCACAGTGATGGCCCACATCAGTATGTAGATCTGTGTTCTCCCAGACTCCCTCCCAGTCGCCCTTCACCCAACCTCACTGCCTCTCCTGAAGTCTTTGAGGAGCACAGGGGAACACCACTTTCCCGCACACAACATTCACACCCCCACCCTCACTCATCTGTGATGACGGCTTGTGCAGAACCCCCACCAGTCTCTGCACACTGCTAACGAGCCCCCGTGTATTAGGAGCAGCTGAACTCAGCTTCCACAGATACTCAGCCAAAGCAACATCCGGGGACCTGACAGATTCTAGAGGCTGCCATGTTGTAGGACCTCGACGATGGAGCCTCCTCATCCTGAGACTCCAGCTACATGTGGAACAGGTATACCTTTCTCCCATAAACCCCAGAGCGACCCTTCAGTGCCTTTCACTGTGGTGTACATCACGGGACGAGGATGTCAGACCGATATTCCAGCCCCCGCTCATCACTAACTCACCGTGGGATAGTGATAAAAGTCATGTCCCCTCTCCTGACACCCCTCTCCTCTGTGGCGTGACCACGATCACCTGGATAATATCCAAGGTGCCAGCGTGGGTGTCCTAAGCTTCTGTGATGGTAAACAAGGGCTCCTGGAAGGAACAGGCAGCTCAGGACATGTGAAGAAGGGAGCTGGTGTGGTGCACGAAGGTGCCCAAGGAATATAAAGAGCCACCCAAAGGGAACCTACATGTCCTGGGCAAACAACCTGATCCTGGGCAGTGTGCACATCTTTTCCTCAATTGTAAAACAACCGAGGAAGACATGGGCTGTTTCTCACTTACTTTCAGAGCTACTGCTGAACACAAACTAACAGCACCTGCTTGAAACAACACCTGCTCCTTGACCTCTGGCTTCACTAGCATATTTATTCAGTGAAACCATTTTGACAGGGTCGGACCAGGCTCATTTGCCTGCATTAACAAGTCTTACTGGTGGCACCAACTTCAAGGCACATCTCTGGGCTGACAGCGTCCGAGATGTGCCAGCATTTGTCATTTTCTAATCAAAGGGGGCAGAGCAAATGGGTGTTGACAGTGGACAGCTGAGGCTGTCTGTTCTGTCAACTCCCTGCCACCCAGAGTTTCTAATGAAGAGTGTGAGGAAAGAGATTTGAGCCTCAGATTTCTGTCACAGTGGCCGTGGTGCGCAAGTCTCGGGTGACTGCTTTCCTGTCACACGGTTTTGTGGCAAGGGCAAGGGGTGGGGGTGTGGAGACTTCAATATGGCTTCTGGCAGACCTGTGGTAAGGGTGTATACATACACACCTATGTCTACACAGAAACACACACACACACACACACACACTCCTACAGAAATGTGAGGAGGATTCCTGCACAACGCTGTCACATTTTTAATAGCCAACCATAAAACCAGGGAGAATGAATGGGGTTGGGGCACCAGCACCTTCCAATATTTACTCACCTGTCTCCTCAGCTCACTCCCAGGGCTGTTACCTGCAGATGTGGAGGAGAGCAGGGCAACCAATTCCCACGGGCTGGTGGCCCTCCATTGCCACACGCTAAAGGTGACATAGTTTCGTGTCTGCTCGAGGGCAGAGTGTGCTTAACTCAAAGTCCCCCTGAGTGGCAGCAGGCAGGGAGAGGAAAACTGCTGTGGCCATGGTATCCATGTTTCTGCCAAAGAAATCCATCCATGTTTACTTCTGACCCTTATTAAGAAGTTACATGAGAAAAAGATTGTAAAGTATGTCATTCTCTGCCCACAGAAATCCCAGCACACAGAAAGAGAAGGAAGCACTCAAATTAGAGAAAACATCATGGACAGTAAAGAAATGCTCTCATGTGAAAAAGAAACGAAAGTGAGGAAATTTTTCAGAATTTACTGGAAGAAGTAACACTCCTTAGCAATAACACTGACAAAACACTTTACTTAGAGTCAATTCTGAATTAACATAAATAGAACCATAGACTAAGAACCCTGATGTAAGGAATCAAAATAACAATGTCATAGCTACATTGGGAGAAGCTTCTGAAGAAGCTTCCTTAGAGAAGCTTCCTTAGAGAAGAACTTCCTTAGAGAAGTTCCTTAGAGAAGAAGAACTAGACATTTATATCAAAACCTACCACATCTAATATAAATTGATTATATATATTTAGAGTAAAAATAATACACAGTCAGTGCATTTAATTCAGTCTTATGGGTTTACTAATTCTCAACATATCCCTGTTGTCTTCCCAAAGTTCTGAATTGCTTGACAAGAAGATATCTGAACTGAACCCCACACGGCCCCAACACAGCAGAGAAGCTGGGGGTCAGCCAGTCAGGTGTGAAGGCAGACGTATGGTTTTGTTTATGTCTGGGTGCGCTCCAAGTTAGAAGAGGACATTATTCACAGATATCTATACATTAAGACAATATAGACTCAATAACAACCCCATAATGCCTATTTGATCCAGTTGATATCATCTTTGTTATGGCCCCACAACCATTAAATAGAGTAAACACATATTCGGTCGTTCAGCTTGAAATTATGAGCCTTTTTTTTTTTTTTAGAATCATTTGCAGGCAGTGTTCAATATCACCGAATCCAAATATCTCATTTTACGGATGAAGAACCTGAGGCTCTAACAAGTAAAAAGGATTGCCTAAGGCCACACAGCTAGTTAGGAAGAGAGCTGAGGTTAGAGACCCATATTCCTGACTACCAGTCCAGCTCTCCTTACATTTCACCTTGCTAATTTAAAGGGAACCAATAAAATGAATTTTCACATACAACTATGAAAGCTCTATCTGACACAAAGATACAAAAGACACACTATCATCAGTATATACAAACAATTTTTCCAACATTTAAATTTGTAATTTTTGACAAGACCAACTAAATTAAAAGGAAAACAAAGAACGTCTAGTTTTTAGTGACTCTGGTTATTGGTGACCCTGAAGTATGTGGCTGGTTGACAACTAGCCTGGTCAAAATCATCCTTACATAACACAGCCAGAAGGGAACTTCCAGATGCCAATGCCAAGTTCACAAGTGCCCACACTGCTCCTCAATGGTATTCAAACCTCAGTTGAATTTATTTTACTGAAATTGCCAAAGCAACCCAAACTGTCTCATATACAACCTGCACACTTTCATCTGCATAAGAACATTCAACAAAATGTCAGTTTAGCGTCCAAAAATTACCACGTTCACCAGATAGAATGTTTTAGGTTTACTGGTTGAATAGACACGTATTAATAGCAGTTACAGCATTGATGTGATCTAGACATTCTCAATCACAAGGTCTACAATATTTCATTTCATCTGGTGGGACTTACTAGCAGATAAAAATCTGTATTTCACTTCATTTATACTGTACGTTTCTCTTCCATATTGCCTTGTTTTCAATGCAGGCTGCTCTTGTTCAAGAATGTACAATGCAAGGTGCCTAAAGTGATTCAATAGCTCTGTTGTCTGCACAGAAAATTCACAGGGTAAGATTTGCATTGCATAGAAATGAAGTTTTCTTTTTACCCATAAGCACCCAGGTAAGAATTCTATCGGACCGGCTGAACAGCATGTCATCAATAGTCTAGAATTTCCCTTACTTGAACATACAAATTTTTGCAACTTGAAAGAGCCAAAGAATGGCCCTGACATTGGGCTTTCACTTTAGCTCTCACTGTGCCCCCAACTGGGGGGAGGGCAGGAGGGGGCCGGGTCAGGAATGCTGCTGAACCAGAAAGAGGCCAATGGGGCACTGATGTCTCATTATCCCCTTCCTGGTTATTTCCCACCAAGGACATGTTACCACCTGTACCTCACTCCCCTCACTGTCCTTCCTGACCCTCCCCCTCCATCTTTCCTTGGATTTACTACGTCCCCATTTTTCCTTCTAGTTTCAATACTGTCCAACTCTCTAGATAGACATACTCCACGAAGGTATCTTAAACAAAATGTTAAATGACACACACTCTGCTGTTCTTATATATGAGGATAACTATCTCTATGAAGGATTTATTCCACCTTCTATGACCTGGTCTTATAATCAATGATATGAACTTACTAAACAACCAGTCAGGGATAGAGGCATCATCTATGGTTTTAGAAAGTTCCCAAGCCCTAACCCCTATACAAAACTTTAAAGGGATCAAATAAGAGACGTTCGTTAGTTCTGTGTCTCCAACCCAAGAGCCCAAAGCTTCGTCTTCAGGAAGTCATACTGAGTGCCTCCCCATGAATGAAGAAATGTCTTCCATTAAGAATCTTAAAGATGTGATTATCAGAAGCATTACTATATATTTTAGAAAATCTAAACTGATGATAAAATCAATCTAGAATTGTGTTATCTGATGGGGTAGCCGCTAGCCACATGTGTCTATTTAGATTTAAAGTCACTAAAATGAACCAAAGTTAGAATTCAGTTCCTCAGTTACACTACTCACATTTAAGTGGCTTAATAGCCCCATATGGCACAAATATGGAGCATTTCATCACCACAGGAAATTCTATTGTACAGTGATGCAAGAGACACACCAGGGCCCTATTACAAACCAGCAAGTAGGAAAATGCTCCTTTTTGGCAACAATCATTAGGAATTTAAATTTTAGAAGAGAACTTTACTCTTTTGACCACAGTAGTGAATTCCCTCTCCAATTCTTGAGTCAACTAGACATACTTGCCATCTAACCAGTGATTTCCAATCGTGCCCCATGGATTCCTTAGGGACTGAACAGCAGGGCAGGACGGGGAACGGAAAAGGCAGCAAGGGCTCGGGGCTCCCCACATCCCTGTTCAACCAGCACCTCTGCTCCCATGGATTGTATTGAAATATCAGTTGACTCAAAGTTCATGAGAAACATAATATATTCACTCTGGAGTTTGAATTGCCCCAATTTACAGTACAATAGGGACAATAAGTAGAGAGAAGGAGATCCACCACAATCTTTGGGGACAGTCATAAAGTCTGGTAGATTGTGTCTGTCCAGGACAAAGTCATTTTCTCCAATCTCCAGTTGGACTTTATGCCACTCTCCAATCCCCCTTCATCTCCTACTGACTCATATTGTATCGCTCCAGGTAAGCAGTACACGCCTTTTACTTTACAAAATTCCAACTCCATCATGTTGGGGCTTCGCAAAAACCCTACTTTATAATTACCTGGGACAAATGAAGTTAACTAATGCGATCTCCGTCAAGCTCTTTTCCGTTTGTCCAATATTTCTCGATACTCATCCTTTATTCCTTACTATCTTCACACCTACTCTCCATACTTGTGTATTTCATATCATTCCCACCTATTTGCTCCAGAAATGGCTCTCTTTATTTTCCTCACTTTCATCTTATTTTCAATCTCATCTTTACTACTGGATCCTTTCTCTCAGATCATAAACATTCTTACGTGTGCTAAATTTTTTTTTTTTAAACAAGCCAAACCAAACACAAAGTCCTGCCCGGTCGCTCAGGCGGTTAGAGCTCCATGCTCCTAACTCCAAAGGTTGCCGGTTCAATTCACACATGGGCCAGTGGGCTCTCAACCACAAGGTTGCCGGTACAACTCCCGCAAGGGATGGTGGGCTGCGCCCCCTGCAACTAGCAACGGCAACTGGACCTGGAGCTGAGCTGCGCTCTCCACAACTGAGATTGAAAAGACAACAACTTGACTTGGAAAAAAGTCCTGGAAGTACACACTGTTGCCGAATAAAGTCCTGTTCCCCTTCCCCGATAAAAAAAGGGGTGATATCCATAACTTCACCCTAGAAGCTTCTTTAACAAAAAAAAACAAACACAAAACAACCTTTCCTGTTCCTCTACCGAGCTGTGGTCCTTTCCTCTTTCCTCCACCAAAATTCTGAACATTAATCTATACTGTCCATCAATACCTTCCTTAACCCTTTGTGCTCTGATTTCTGCCCTGAGACACTTTGTTCAGCCTACCTTCAAAGCTACTAATAACCTCCTTGTTATTAAGTGTGCAGATCCGTTTTTCTCAGGATTGAACCATCTCAGCCTCCACAGCATAGAGAACACTGAATGACCACCTCCCTTCCAGGAATCTCTCTTCTCCCTGGGCTTTCCTGATGCTGCTCCCTTCTCACTGACCACATCTTTTCTGGCTGTGTCCTCCCCACTCCCGACCTAGACAGATACACCCTGCAGGATCTGTGGACATCCCTCTCCTATCTTATCCTATTTGCACTTCCCACGTTGTCATGTGTGGTTCTGAATATCATTTATTTTCCAATGGCTGCTCTCCTTAATTTCAGTCCAGTATTTCTGTCAATCTGCTGGATATATTTATATGAAGGCTGCTCTTGAAAACTCAACATGACCAGAGCCCCCTCACACCCACTCCTGCTCCTGAACCCACAGTTTTGTGAGTGGGTCCCTCATCCTTCCAGATACCCCACCCTCTCAGGTGCTCTTAATCTGTCAATTCTAACTCTTTCACATTTGGCCCTCTCCTGCCATTCCCACTGCTGAGCCCTATTTCAGGCCCCCACTAACCGTCTCCCCCAAGTGCTCCCTGTTATGGCAGCCAAAGAACCCTTGGACATCACCATGAAATATATTCTCTTTCTCAAAAGAGATTATCAGTGTGTGACCCTGTTTACTGCGGTAAGGGGGATACTGCAAGGATCTTTACGAACCTTCCCAGAAGACAGCCAGTGCATGTTACAGATACAAGAAAGCATGTACTATTGTCACAGTCCCTGTAAGAAGTCAATATGAGTCTAGAAGTTATGCTTGCTTGTTTTTTACTATTTCTTCCCTGCCATTGTCCCAACTGACATGAGAGTTGTGACAGAATGTTACCCATCATTTCTGCTAAGCCAGAAGCAATAAAAGGTATGAAAACATTCTCCCCTCCTCCTTTCGCCTCCTCACACCTCCCGTGTCTGTTGTGGTCTTGGACGAATAAGCCAGATGCCCAGCGCCAGGCAGAGTGCAGGGGCAAGAGGGTGGCCTCCAAGAATCCCATAGCTCTGCATTGTATAGAAAAAAGCAGGGCAGTAAAACCTGTGAGGTGCCCTCTGTCTGTCAGCAGTCTGACACTTCCATCTCCTATGACAGGGAAATAACAAAAGTAATGTCTGGCCAGTAGGGAAATATCCCTAATTTTGGCAGAATTAAGATCTCTCACACACAGTCTCTGTTCTCCAAATGACTGCTCACCATTATCCTACTAATTTTTCTCACATCCACTTCTGATTATTCATCACTTAAGAACCATAAATGGTTCCATATTATTTATAGAATAAAGTTACGTAATCCCAGTTCTTGAGAACCCAAAGTGGTCAATTCATTTACTTCAAACCCTCCCAATTTTATAATAAAAATCTGAATCCAGTGAGGTTAACTGACTTTTTCAAAAATTATTCTATTACCTAAATGTTGATATTATACATGCAAGTGTGGCATGTTTTTTATCTTAACCATTTTCCAATAGTTCAAAATAGCCTTTCTTCATTAAATATCTTGAATGAGTTAGAACGTGCTAGAATGTGGCACTTAACCTTTTGAGGGACAATGTGATTTTTAACAGCTTTTCCCACACATCTGAGTAAAAGCAGACAAACTAGGTGTTACTGAAGCAATAAAGAAAATATTTTCACTTATAGGCAATGAATAGCACTCAGAAGGACCATGTTCTCCTTTATAAATGTGGGCAGGAAGCAAAGAGAGGAGAAAAACAAAGAATGTGTGGAAATAATTGAGAAAATTCATAACATTCAGTGAAAATGATTCTATTTTTTTCCTTATAAAGAATAATTTAAATTACATAATTACAGATTCCAGGGAACTAGATATTTAAATTCATCAGAGGCATGTGTTTGACTTCCTCATTTCCAGAGAAAATGAAAAGCTTATTTTGATTTTTGTACTCACTCTTTTTTTTTCTCCACCCGTCCAAATAGGATTGAGATGTTTGACAAAGTAAAGCCCTTGTACAATGGAAATTAGATTCTAGCAAAATAAGAAGCTGTGTGAAGTCCTTCATACACTGCAAAATCAAATGTTCCCATTTTTTTCCCTACCGACATTAGAAAGGCACAGAAATAAAATCAGATCCAACTCTCAGTTTCTATTTTGAGCAGAGGTTTGAAATGCCATCAGCTTAGATTAATGTGGTATGTATTAGTCACCTTGCATAAATATGTTTCACTTAAAGGGAACCCAACTGAATGTATTTTCTTAAATGATCACATGCTAAGGACGTGGCACATCCCTTTTAGATAAAGAACTCAAAACTCAATTTTCCTTGCCTATATTTTATAAATATCCAAACAACCACAAACTTATAGCTCAAAGGTAAGAGACTCCCGTGAAAATCATCTGATCAACTTCCAGAACTGCCTGCCTTAATGTTTCACAAATGATATATGTTTAAATGTAATGCTCGGAAAGGTATTTACCACCCATGAGAGCGCTGACTATAAAACTTTAGGAATGAATGGATGTCATCTCCCTGGCTTAGATGTTATCACTGCCCCTTCCTGACCCCATGTTAATCTATCATGGCCATTTCCCGACTGAGCTTTTAAATCCTTCTCAATACAGAGCTTCATGAACAGGGCCAGTGGATGGGATTGACCAAAAGAACATTCTTATTATTGTGTAAGGCCATGTTCTAAGCACTTCCCACTTACTAACTCCATTTAATGTTCCTGTCAATCCTATGGTGGTTTTTGTACTTACTTTATTTATCATTATTATTTTACAATGAGGAAACCAAGGCACAGAGAGATTAATGAGCAACTTGTCCTGAGTCACAGAGCTAGTAAATGGCAGAGGCAGGGTGCAAACCCAGGAAGTCTACCTCCAGAGACCATGGCCTTCGCTACTATGCTATGACGTCCGCTAAGAAGTAAAAGTCCACATAGAGAGAAGATGGGATTTTAACCTTCTTTTATAGAAATTTTTGAACATACAAAAAAGGTGGAGTAAATAACATAATGAACTCTCTCAGTTCCACCATCCAGCTTCAAGGATTATCAAAAACTTGCCCATCAAACTCTGCCCAAATTACTTTCCAAGGTCTTTCTTGTTCTACACTCTTGTCACATTCTTGTACTGTTGTTTTGCCATTAGTTTTGTGTTTTGCTTTGTTTCGTTCCTTTGCTGGATTGTTTTACAGCAAATCCACAACATTGTCATTACCACAACATTCCAAAACCAGTGTGGAATAATTGGATCCAAAGATACAATGCAGAAGGGCTGAGACAGCCAGGAGAGGGCCCAAGGGTAGTGTGGTCTTTTTCCACCCCCACTCAGAAGGATGAGTGTATGTCCTCCCCAACCTGCCCACCAAATGCTGTGCCCTCTCCGACCACAGCCACACTAACTGCTCCCTGCATGGATGCGTCTGCACACTCCTGTCTCCCCACTGGTTCTAACTTCACAAGGGCAAGGATAATGGTGTCCGCGTCACAGCAGCTGTATTACCGAACTCCATTCTCACCCAATAACAGATGCTGAAAGAGTACAGATAGGGGAAGGCCAAATGGCCAATCTGATCTCAACAAAGCGAGACAGCCAAGAAAAAATGGTCACTTCAACTAGACGTGATTTTTACTATAAATAAAAATATTATCCCTAAATTTCATTTTACCTTACAACCATAAATGGCCAACTTTCTTAAACACAAAACAAAACACATTTACATTCTAATCTCATCTCTGGGTGGATCTGGTCATTGTCTGAGTGTTGTGAAAGAAAATGTACAATGCCAATAAGGCTTAATCTCAAATAGGCAATAGCTTCTCTGAAATCTGACCTCACAGGTCCCTTCCAGCTCCTTTTTCCATGAATAAAAAATGACTCCCTCTCTGCCAATGGAACATGAGATAGGCTAATGGCTATTTCACCAGGAGTTATTAATAACACTTCTTGTCAACTCTAGTCTTATTTAGAATGCATGCCAGATATAAAAGAATAAAACATGTTATGTATATAAATGTATTTTATAGTATTCATGAACATAAACACTGAAGTTAGAATTGCAAAAGGCTTTCATATCAACCTTCATTTTCATTGATTAATCTTCCAAAAAGGCTAGTGATTTTCCAGTTCCGATTATCCCCAGAACCCAAATCCTATTCAATAAAGAACGTGTACTTATTTATTATAACAAGAAATAAAACTCTAGAATTTAATGAGAATATCTAATGTCTTCAAGTGGAGATATTTAATTTTGGAAAATTTGAAATTCTCTCATGAAAAACCTCAACAATAGGGTTTTAGCCCAATTCTTTTTAAATGGCTAATTGTATTCAAGGAGATATATAGATTATCAGACATTTGTGAGATTATTAGGTCTGTCTATGTGATAATTTATCTCTGAATAGAATTACACTTTAAACGACCTATTATCTTTTCTATTCTTTGAGTTGTATGAATTATCTATGGGTACAGCAGAGTCTAGAAAACTGTGAAAACCACAATGATGAACTTCACTAACTCTCAAGACCTGCAAAAGTTTTGATAAAGCGAAAATGTATTCCCAATGCAAAATATTTCAGAAAGCTGTCCAAGTTACTCTCCAAGGTCTCTCATGTTCCATACTCTTACCTAAGAGAAAATGTTTCTATTGGGAGAGAATGTCTCTTGAAATTCTATTATTTACTGTAAAGGCCATGCTAGGTAGCATGAGGGATACTAAAATTATGGGGACATAGCCGTTATCCTCAAAAGCTTACAATCCATAAAGGAGACAGGACGTAGAAACAAATAATTGCAATAAGACGATATGTGATAATCCACACACAAAAATGATGCAAGCGAGGGGCTGGAGCAGTTCCCAGGTGAAAAGCTCATTTTGGGTTCACAGTTGAAGGAAGGCTTTTTTTTTTTAGAGGAAATGATATTTGAATTGCACCTGAAAATGACAAAATCTACACAGAGATTTGGGGGAGGGGAGAGCATTGCAGAGATGAATGGTTCACACCAAGCCCCAAAGGCAGGAATGCACAAAGCACTCAGAGAAAAATGTGCATAATTCTGGTTGGCTAGTTGAGGGTGTGTGTCAGGGAGATGGTGTGTGGGGAGGGTGAGAAGGAGCTGGGCAGGTCATGGAGGCCCTGGAACATCTAGGACCTGGAACAGGGACACAAATCAAAACAGGGTTGAAGGGAAAATGATCTAGGATCAAGTGCCTGATGGATTAGAGAGTGAAGACATATGGGAAATAGTTTAGGTGAGAACTAGTATTAAAACTAAGATGATTAAAACTAAGATGATGAGGTGAGAAGACTGAGAGTGGGGTAAATGTGAGAGAGTAAGAATTGGTCAGATTTGATCACTGAAGACAAAGGAAAGCAGAAAGAAGGAGAGAGATAATGCTGGTTCTAAAATTTCCAGCCTCAGTAGCCAGGAGATGATAGATATCATTAGAAGATAGAGCAACTTTGAGAGGAGGTATGGGTTTGTAAAAAATAATGGAAGCTTCATTTCTGGGGAAATGTTCAGTTTGAGGTGACTTGAGATACCCAGTTGAAGATATTTGGAAGGTCCTTTGAAATGTAGGTGAGTCATTCTAGAGAGAGGATGGGACTGGAAATACAGATTCAGTATCGTGTCCCAACTGTTAAGAGCTGAAGCTATGGATAAGATGGCCAAAGGGAAGATGAAAGAACTGAAGTAGACGCATTGTAAGAACAAACCTGGGAAGCTCAAACACACAGCCCTCAGTATTCAGGAGACAGACAAAGTAATGAATGGGCAGGCTACACCAGAAATGGCAATCCCTTAGGTTCAGGAGGTTTTCTGGACCCACCCACAGCTCCGCTAGAAGTATCTCCCAGAGCGCACCTCCACCTCCCCAAATACTGCCCAGCTTACAAGCCCTGTGAGAAACTCCCTGATCCCTGCAATCAGAAATCATCCCTCCGCCCCAAATCACGACCTCTATCCAACGTGCTATCATTTTTAAGGCTGAGGGCACATGCATCCTAGTTTCATGGTCATTTATACAAATGTCAGTCTCTGTCCACTCCCTCACGTACATCCCTACTTCCCCAAACATTCTACTACTTCCTGCACTGAGAAAATACAGGGACAGAAAACCTTCATTTTTCTTTTGGGCTTCTCTTTTCAAATTCTCTATGATTTCTGGTCTTAGCTCACCCCATAGAGAAAACATGACGGTATTTAAAAAGAGAGGAGGTAGAGGAGAAATTGGGCAGGACAGCTGCAAAAGTCACTTTCTTTATATTCTTTTCTGATGTTTCCTGTTTCTTGAGCACCCAATGGGTTAGGTGCTCTTCAGAACACACAATGACATAGGATCCTCCACATAAATTATTCTACCCTTGGGTGATATGATCTATGTTCATTCATGATTAATTCATGAAACCCTAAGTCTTCCTATTTCCCCCGCCCACACACACACTCCCAAAGTTTTAACTTTAAATTACACTTACTTACCCACTGAGAAAATCAAGTCTACAGCTAACTGCCGATAAACCTGACAACTAGGTATACTTTAGTCTACAGTACGTTAACCAACACTAAATTCTAGAGTAACTGTTTTTCCCTAAGTTTCTATTGCCTAAGGCATATATTGGAGATTTCTGCTCCTTCTCTGAAACTATAAAAAAATGATGAGCTACATACTGGGTCAGACCTGCTATGATTTTAAATTTGTTTCAAGTTAGAGAATTACTTTTTTCCTGTTCAATTC
Source organism: Rhinolophus hipposideros (assembly GCF_964194185.1). Taxonomy (NCBI): domain Eukaryota; kingdom Metazoa; phylum Chordata; class Mammalia; order Chiroptera; family Rhinolophidae; genus Rhinolophus; species Rhinolophus hipposideros. The sequence continues at coordinate 5,809,558 of NC_138050.1, forward strand.
GATCTTAAAGCTGTGGGTCACTAAGTAGCGTGATTTCAAGTTCTATTTGAGCTTCTAGATGGGCCAAACTCATAATCTTCACGCAGTGGGCAAACCTGCGTAGGAAGGGAGGTGCCGAGAACCGTCTCCTGCAAAGCAGTGATCACACAGGGTCTGTATTAATCCAGAGAAACTGGGCTGCTAGTCAGGAAGGGCAGGGGGCAGCCTGAGCCCACCTAAAGCATGTCCTGACAAAGAGAGTGTCTTCTGCACAAAATGGAATACTCCCGCCACTGACAGTGTTCACACCCTTAAAGCTCCCTGATGACCACACTGGAAGGGCTGAGGACAGGTGAGTTTGGCCTGAGGGGCCTCTCTAGGCAACTCAGACTCTAAAATTTGCTTCATCGGAAGAAAAGGCTTCAAATCCTGGGTGTGTCTTTCCCCTCTATGGCAGCTTTAAGAACTAATTAGAGGAAAGAGAACCCTGGCCCAGGACCCCAAGCGAGCCATCCTGATCTGTTTGCTCAGCTATACAACGAGGGGGCGAACTGGATGCTCAGATGCCGTCAGGTTCGAAGGACCTAGAGACATAATCCACTGCCCCAGGTCTGCTCTATTTGTCAAACCTTGTGACATAGGAAGCCACTGCCCACTGGGGTGGCACTGACGGCACAGAGCCCGAGCCCTGTGTGGAGGGCTGATGAGCAGAGAACAGCTGAGACCACATCCAGGCATCTCGCGGCGCCCCCTCTCCACACTCATCCTCACTTGTCCCTCAGAACCCAGGAAATTAAGTAGACCAAAATAAGTAGACAGACCGAAAAAAAAACAAAACAAAGAGTTGCAGCTAAGCCAAGGTGGCCCAGGAAACATTGAGGACCTAGAATCACTTAGAAGTGTCCCAAATTTATCATGCCACAGTCACTGTGGGACCTGTTCAGACTGTTCATAGGCACACGAGTATCTAAATATATGAGCTGCATGTTTGCAAAGAGTTCCTCAGTATAGTCCCATTTTAGATTTTGAGACATCTACTGCGCCACGATGTAGTCGCTAGTGACACAGGTTTTCCTAAAATGAATCCGGTGGGAAAGTAATGTCTGGAGAAAGACCAACATTCCAAGGAACAAAACAGGAAGCAACTCTGATAGCGTGTGAGCCGTTTCTGTAAGCTAACCCAGCAAGGCTCTGCTCCTAAGAGATCATGGAAGGACTGGCTGCTCTTTCAGGAGCTTCATGTTTTACTTATCCTTGTCATCAAATCATCACTGCTCCAGTAAGGGACATACACACATGGTTCTTGACGTTACCGCTCACAAGTATAAGCATAATGGTTAATGGTACTAAGACAGCAATTCAAATGGGTGTGAAGTGTTTCTGGGGTTCACTGATGAAGTACAAACTTTACGCATCGTGACATGACAAATAAAACTCAATTCTAACATACTGTTTTTAAAAACATAAAATTCTGAATAGAGTAGATATTGCTTTCAATACGAAGTCTTTAAACTAAGAGTTATTTTCTCTGGCACATAAGTCCTGGGGGCTCCGGGGTTCCCTATCTAGTATCCTTTGAAGCAGGAGTGATTAAAAATGCCCTAAGCACACCTGGAATTATTCTGTCCACAACTGTCAGCCTTCCTTTAGCAAAAGCTGCTGCCAAGGGCACGAGACTTTAGTCAGCTTGAGGTTAATTTTTTTTTAAGGACTCAAAACCTTAACTTTTTCCTTGGAAAGATATATACCATATGAGATATTTTTCCTTTGTGCTCCCTCTAAAAGAGAAATATGCTACTGGGAATTTTACTACTAAAAAGGGTGACAAGTAATTGCTCCTATATTTAAAGATCTTCAGACTGGTAATACACACATGCATATCTAAAAATACGAGTTACACATTTGCAAATAGTTCTTTATTATAGTCACATTTCAAATTTTGAGACACCGACTGTGCCCTGATGTCAGTCCTAAGTACACGGGTATTCCTAAAATGGATCTGGTGCAGGTAGACCTGACCACAGCACCGTCAGGAAACCAAGCCAGCAAAGAACCTCTCGGAAACTGCTTACAAACACATCAAGATAAAGGAAAATATAATGCATTACTTCAAGGAATAACTAGGAAAACCAAAATTTAAAACTGTAAATATACAAACATTCCACACACCATCTCTGTAAACCCAAGAAAGGATTAGAAAGAACAAGCTTAGAGAAAGGAAACTGAAAAAAACAATATAACCAATCTCATTCTCAACCATTCTCTCCCCCTGTCCCTTCTCTCTCTCTCTCTCTCTCTCTTTCTCTCTCTCTCTCTCTCTCTCTGTCTCTCCCCCCACCTCCCCAACTTTCCAAATTGATTCAACTTCTATAATCCCTTCAAAACAGCGTTCCACATGGCAACCTGTCAGACCTTCCTGGCCCTCAGGCAGATTCTTGCTAACCAGCATCTGAGATGTCATGGCTTCAGATTCAATAACAATGACTCTGAAGTTGACGAGGCTGAGTTGGGGTTGGTTGTCAAAGTTCAGCCAAAAGGGGCAGCCTCTGGGTCATATTTAGGGACACTGGTTGCTATGAGGCTATTCATTCATACTTTAAAATACAGCTTCCAACATCCATCTCAGGAACCAGGCCTGGACGGCAACCATCTCAGTTAATGCGGTCCCTTCCAGGCACAGACTTGAAGAACCTCAGCTGTGCTTTCCCATGTAGAATATCATCAACTTTTCGAAACCCGGTCAAGTGATCCGCCAGTATGAAGGTACTGCAGGTAATCACAGGTGACTATGATTTTTCCACTAATATTTCATATCTAATATGTTTCGTGATAGCACAACGTGGTAACCCCTGTTTTTGGATCTTTGACTTCTTACTTATTATCCACGAAACAAAGGGCTCCTGAGATCAGTCCCTGGATAATTCATTTCTTAGATTTATGAGTAGTTTAAAAGTCTTTTTTCCAGCACATTAATTCCCCATAACTGAGAAAATGGTAGTGCCAAATGGGCTACTTTTCTTCAGTAGATTATTCTTAAACCCCAATAATGGCAGCTTAAGGTAGTCGACCCAAATTGTTAGCTTACCACGTAAAGAAAAGGAAGCCTGTCCCGCCCCCCTCCTCCTGCCCGCAGGACAACGCCCACTTACGGGTGGCCAGGCGGCTGGACTCGGGCGGCGCGCTGTCCACGGCCTGGGTGCTGGAGACGGAAGACGACGCGCTGGAGCTTCGCACGAAGCCGAAGGCCGCCAGCTTGGCTGCCGGGAGGCGCGCGTACCCAGGAGGGCGAAGGCCCGATTTCGGCAGACTGGATTTTGCAGCATTCGAACTGGAGACTTTCTTTAAATCTGCAAAAATAAACCCAAACAAACCAACAAAAAATCTCAGTTGACAGCAAGATAGATTATACACCGAGGGTCAGTATGAATCCGCTCTGTCATAAACAGACCACAAGGAATCTTGCAGGGTCCGATTCAGCACGTTCACAAATACTTCTCTATGAGAAAGCCCCTCAATGGGGGCTAGAGGCTTTAGAGAACTCCAAGAGGAGGACAGGCAGCAGGTGGATAAGAGGAAAACAGACAAGTGACCCTCTCTAGGCTCGTAAAGAACGGTACAAAGTGGGTAGGAAGCTGAAAGGCATGAGAACACTTATGGTTGCAAGTTACCCTAGAATTTTGAAATTGAGATACACCTTAAAATCTGACATACAAGGGACAAGAAACCTTCGTGACAGCTATTCATTAGCAATCATAAGCAGTATGTACTAAGTGATGGAAACAGGTACAAAGAATCCTTTACTAACGTTTTGTGGGTTGCAGGAATGAGACAGAAAAAGCACAGACTGTGGGTGCTGGCCAGTTAGAAATCTAGGCCCTATCAATCACCAGCTGTGTGACCCCTGGTACTTGACCGACACTTAGAACCTCAGCATTCTCCTCCAGAAGGAAGTGCAGATGGTAAAACTGACCTTGCAGGGTTAGTATAAGTAACACTGATTGTAACACAGAAACCGATAGGTACTCAAATTAATGTTAGGTTTCTTTTCCTTTTCTTTTTCTTTCTATGGCCTGTGTTTATATTAGTGCAAACTTTAAGACTAGTTCCCAGATATGTACAAATCCAGCTCTTGAAATAATACAACATCACGGTACAGATCCATCATCTCGGCACCACTGTTTCCGAGCTGGGCTCCACTCTGCCATTGCCATAATCACCACAACACTACAAGAAGCCTCTCAGTGCCGGGTAGAACCAGAATGTTATCAACACACACACATGCTCTTTGATATGACATTTCAAAGGAAAAAGGGCCAAGCTTCCTAGTATTCTGTAGAATTGCCCTTGTCAACCCACCTAACAACTTTCACCTGACACCAAGTGCTTGTATACAAATCCCTCAGCCGTGTTTTTAGTGAAAGAGTAATCAGGTTGCAGATTAAACGTACTTTTTGAAAACCGTCCATTTGTAAAAATTCAATACCTAAAAATCAATGAAGAATCTCCATATTAGAAAGTGCCAATGGGATGGAAATATCTAGAGAACCAATAGGTGTCAGGCTGCATCAATGGCGCCTCTTCCTCTGCCAGCAGCGCCCCCTAACGGTGAGGTCACAGATGGCTGCATGTGCACATGAAAGTGGAACGTTCACATGCGTGGCTTCCTGACTCCTGGGTCAGGACTAGGAGAGGAAGAATCAGGTGCACACAGAGGGAAGAGGGAACAGGGAACGGGGGCTGCAGGTATTGCAACTCAGGTCTGTCTAATGCTTAGAAAAATGCTCCAATATGACAAAGAAGAAATAATCAGTGTTTAATAAGAAGCAATGGCCTTTTTGCATTAGCAATTAAATGTCATTTCCAATGCCTTTTAATTGCTCTCATATCATCCTGTATAATGTTACATGATATCCCCACAATAATGAAAGTGTCCCCATGATATATCAGATATCATTTTCACAATAAGTGTACACCCAATCAATTTGGTATGATGCCAGTAAAACAGTAAAAGAGTTGCTAAAAATCAAATGCAATTTCAACAATAAATATATACTAAACCTATTACATTTTGATACTATTTTCAGTTATACAGAACCTCCTTCCTAACCAAGTTAGTCAATAACTGACTTTCGATTACACAAAATCAAATAAGCAGAATATGAAAAAGTTTAAAAAAACAAACAAGCCCATATTTCGGAATGAAGGCAGAGTCAGAATTCCTAACAGAGGCACCTTGGCATGTGGTAAACATTCATTTTTTATTTATTTAAGAACGAAAATTAATTTTATTAAATGACTACATAAGTCAATTAAGCCATTGAACATGTTCATGGAAAAATCCTATTCAATCCCTATGTACACTCAAGTATTGTTCATTCTATTAGTAGAAAGGTAGCAGTGCCATAGAGGAAGAGAACAGGAGGAGTTGACAACACAGGACTCCAAGTGCTCAAGAAGCAGGTCTCTAAATTACTTTCTAGCTTTCACATTCCCTTCGTCCAGCTCTTCCTTTTTTTCTTAATTTTATTTTTTTATATTCGTTTCAGGTGTACAAAACAACATAATGATTAGACATTTACAAAGTGATAACTCCTTTCCCCCAGTCTACTACCCCTCTGACATTGTACATAGCTGTTACAATACCACTGACTATATTCCCTATGTTGTACTTTACATCCGTGACTATATACTATATATTTAATTATAGTTGACATTCAATATTATTCTACATCAAGTGCATACCACGGTGGTCAGGCATCTACACAATCTATGAATTGATCCCCTGATAAGTCCAGTACCCATCCGGCACCCTACATAATCTTTACATTATTAATTATATTTACCATACTGCATTTTATATCCTAGAGACTAATTTGTATTTTCTAATCCCCTTACCTCCCCCATCCTCAGCACCCCTCCCATCAAGCAAACATCAGTTTTTTCTCTATATCTCTGAGTCTATTTCTGTTTTGTTTGCTCATTTATACTCTTCTTTAGATTCCACATGTAAGTGAGATCATACGGTATTTGTCTTTCTCTGTCTGACTTATATCACTTAGCGTAATATCTTCTAGGTCCATCCATGTTGTTGCAAATGGTAAGATTACGTTCTGTTTTTCCCAGTTCTTCCTTTAAATGAAGGCAAATATTGTGTGTGTGTGTGTGTGGAGGGGTTGGGGCTATTTGTGGAAGCGTGTCTTGTCCCAACTCTTTGTGTACATAATTTTCCTAAATTTAATGTAACCTCCACTATACATCAAATTTCTATACAATGGTCTTTTCGGTTAGCAAATAAATCTCACAAATAGTATGCATACCTTCAGGGTTTAGAGAAGAAGGTTTTAATATTTTTATACCACCAGTGCCTAATTGAATATGCCTTAATTTAATCTTAGTTTCTCATAAAAGGGACTTAATTATAAAAATATGTAGGCCTTCCTATTTTTCAAACAAGTCCAGCATATCAGAAGAATATATTTTTCCAAGTACTTTGTATCCTTGGACTATTCAAAAATATAGGCTTGCACAGAAATAATGTATCAGGTGCATAGCAAGCCCTCAATAAACAAATGATACAGTTTATATCATAATAAAACCAAGGAGCACATAAGAGAGACAACTTCCACATGAGGGGCATGAGGAGCTCCATGGACATTTTCTCTAGTGAAACAACCATAATTGGTGAAAATTGTTTTTTAAAAAATTGCAATCATGTAAAGTCTCTGGAAAGTGTTCTATGGGCATATTGCAAATGAAGAAACATTTGTGTAAAAAATCTATTAAATCTCATTAAGAACGATGAGAGCAGATGATACCTGAGCCATGACCCACTCCCTTCCTCTTCTGCACCCTCCATCTCAGCATGATGAAAGCTCTACTCTAGGTGGCTGTAGCCCAGATGACAGCTTCCTCTCTCAAGAGCTATGATATCTCATGGGGAGAGGCAGGCTACCACCACTTCCCATACCCATCCAAGAGAAACAGTCACTATCCCTACTCCTTAGCAGAATTATGACTAAGAGATTTTGCCCAAGGGTAGAGACAGGCCATAAGAACAAAAATGGCTGAAACACTGTTATTTTTATGGCAAAGAAATTGGCTTTATTTGGAATAGAGTGATGAAGAAATTCAAGTCTAAAGACACTCTTGAAAACAATGTAGACTTTTATGGTAAGCAATGAGGAGGAAGTTGATAGGTTCTATAGAGCAACAAGATAAACTGTAGGTAAGCTACTTTATCAAAAGAACCAGGAAAACAGCTAAGAAAAGCCTTCCAGGTCTCAGAACTAATCTCAAAGAGTGGCTTCAAAAACTACCCCTAAAAAGGAGCCTGAATTTAATTGGATCAGAGAGTGGAGCAATTTATGCCACAGGGCATTGTAAAAAACAATAAAGCAATCAGGCAGTAATCAGTGGAGCCTGATAGTTGGATGTGTTATCAAAGGGGGGAAGACAGCTTAACAGAGAGATCAGGGAAAGAGACAAAGAAAGCTCTGCCACAATACTATCAGAGTGATTATGTACATTCCCCAGGCTGTGCCCTCTGTGGAGTAACATCAGTGGCTTCACATTGTGGTGGAAATAGGCTTCCCTAAAATAGACCAACCATGTGACTAAACAAATAAATAAGCAAACAACAAGCCCCAGACAGGAAGTTAGGTAATCAGGATCCAGAGATGTGACAATATATTATCTAAAATGTCCTGTGTACAACAAAACATTTTAAGATATGCCAAAAAACAGAAAAATATGACTCATACATAGTGGGGGAAAAAGCTGGAAACAGAAACTGTCTGCAAGAGGGCTCAAAGGTATGTCTTAGCAAACAAATACTTCAAAATAACTGTCATGAATATATTCAAAGAACTAAAGGAACTGATGGTTAAAGCAATGTGATGGCAATGTCTCATTAAATGGAAAATGACAATAAACAAATAGAAAGTATTTAAAAAGAAAAAAAACTCAATAGAAATTCTGGTGTTGAAAAGTAAAATAACTAAAATGAAAAATTAACTGGTGGGGTCCTAAAACATTTAAACTGGCAGAAAAAAGAATCTGTGAACTTAAAGATAGATCAATAAATATTATGCAATCCAATGAATAACAACACAAAAAGAATAAAGAAAAATTAACAATTAATAGAGGCTCAGAGAAATGAGAAATGCACCATTAAGTGCAATGACATACAAATAATGAGTATATCAAATGGAGAGAAGAGAATGAAAGGAGCACAAAAAATATTTGAAGAAATAATAGCTGAAAATTTCCAAAATTTATTAAAAACATTAATCTACATGTCCAAGATGCTCAAGGAAATCGAAATAAGATATATGCAAAGAGACCCACATCCGAACACATCATGGTAAAAATCTTGATAGCCAAAGACAGAGATAATCTTGAAAGCAGGAAGAGAAAAATGACTATGAACAAGTGAATACCAATAGATGAACAGCTAACTTCTTATCAGAGGCCAAAGGGCTAAAAGTAAAACTGTTAACCCAGAGTCTTATATGGAGCGAAACTAGCTTTTAAAAATCTAGCCAAAATAAAGACATTCCCCAAATAAAAAAAAAGAGAGAAAAATTTATTGCTCACAGACTCAACTTATGACAAATATTAAAGAAAGTCCTTCAGACTGAAAGCAAGTAATCTCAGATGATAATTTGAGTCCACACACACACACACACACACACAAATAATAATAATAAAAAACAAAGAACACTGGTAAACATAATTATGTAATTATAAAAGAGTGTAAATATATATTTCTTCTCATAACTGATTAAAAATGTAAATGTATAAAACAACAGGTATATAATTGTATTATTGGGCCTATAAAATATAGAAATATAACATATTTAGCACAAAGGAGGTGAGTGGGAGCAAAGCTGTATGGGAGTAAGGAAATTACACCATATGATAACTTGATCACATAGGAAGAAATGAACAAAACCAAAAATGGTAAATAAGAAGGTTAATATAACAAACAGTAAAAATATATACTTGCTCTCCTTTATTCTCTGCTTCTTTAAAAGACATAATTATATGAAGTAATAACTAAAATTATGTATTGCTGCACTTGTATCCGACATATATTATTCTTATATATGAATATAAGAAAGAAGAAAGAGGGAATAGAGCTACGTAGGAGTAACATTTCTATAGCGTACTGAAAGTGGTATAAATATTAAGTAGATTGTGATAAGTTTAGATGCATTGGTAAGTCCTAGAGCAATCAAAAAGAAAAAAACCTGAAAAATGTATAGCTTAAAAAATAACTAAAGTAATTTCTGGTACAGACTGCGGAGTAGGTAAATGCTGTGCTTGCCTCCTCTCATGACCACATCAAAATTACTAAGCTACAGAACAACTCATCATTGAAAATTACCTAAAATCTAGCTGAACAGGAGCCCTACAACTAAGAACATACAGAATAATCTACCTCCACACTGGTACAAGGGGCAGAGATACAAAACAGGCTGGTCCCATGCCCACCTGTGGAGGTTAAACATTGGGAGGGATACCTCAGCTGCACAGGTCCATCCTAAGGAGCAAGGGGCCCCAGCCCATAACCAGTCTCACCAGCCCAGGGCTCCAATGCCAAGTAAAGTCACCACAACTTCTGGCTGTGAAAACCAGTGGAGATTGTGGCTGAGTGAGCCAGAGAGTGGCTGCAGTCCTAGGCGCCCCTCTTAAAGGTACCACTCATGGACTTACTTGCTGATGGATACAACTGCTCTGAGCTCAAGCTGGGGCAGCAGCTTGAAAGGTGCCAGAGATGTATGGAGAAAACTGAGTTGTCTGTCTTCTGGAGGAGACCTGGATGGGGCAGCGTTCTCCCAGAGAGAAGTGGTGGCAGAGGCCATTGTTTCTTTGTCGAACCCTCCCCTCACCCAGCATGCACACAGGTGGCCACCATATCTGAGTCTTAACCAACATGGCTACATTGTTCACCCGCCCTGGTGTTTCCCTGAGACACCACCCCACCCAACTTGTGGGCCCACCCAAACTGCTTCCACTGGCTTTTCCAGACAAATGGCTAGTTTTGGCTCATGCTGTGGACTTTCCTAAAATCTCTCAAAGGTACACAAATCCCAAACAAGCAGCATCTGGCCTCAGCATGCCCCATTCCTCTGGCTAAGCAGCCCCAAGCAGACACTAGAGACAGCCAGCCTCCGTTCATAGCTGAGCCTCTTGAGGCACCTCCCAGCCAGGCATAGGTGGTTACTATCTGTGGATTGCTTTGTGGCTCATGCCAGGTGGCCCCAGGCAGGGCATAGGCTGCAGCTAAACTTGGCCTGTGGTGGGGCCTTTCCCAGGAGGCCTGGAACAGCATGCCTGGTGGCCAGCTTTGGTTTGAACAAGGCAGAGCACCACCTAGCACCTCCATAGATGACACACTGAAAGGGCACTGGGCAGGAATCAGAGCCCTGCTAATGTGAATCCTGCTCCATAGGGTCAGACTTTGCACAATAGCTCCTCCACTATAGTCACAGCCAGTCCTCACAACCAGTCAGTCCCACCCATTGATGTGCAAACAGCAACCAAGGCTCAACTACAACAGGAGGGCACACACAACCCACACAAGGGACACACCTGGAGCACCCCTGACTCTGGTGACCACGGAGATTGTGCCACTGGGCCCCACAGGACACCTACTATGTAAGGCCACTCTAATAAAACCAGGTGGAAAAGCAGCCCTACCTAATACTTAGAAACAAACATGGGGAGGCAGCTAAAATGGGAAGACAAAGAAACATGTCCCAAATAAACAAACAGAACAAAGCTCCAGAAAAAGAACTAAAAAAAAATGGAGACAAACAATCTACCAGAAGCAGAGTTAAAAATACTAGTTATAAGGATGCTCAGTGATCTCAGGGAGAACTTCAACAAAGAGATAGGAAACCTAAAAATGGGGACAGAAAACTTAAAAAAGAACCAGTCAGAAATGAAGAATACATTGGAAGAAATCAACAGATTAAATGAAGCAGAACATCAAATCAGCAACTTAGGAATTAAGGTAGCAGAATACACCCAATAAGAACAGCAAAATGAAAAAAGAATCCCCCCAAAGTGAGGCTAGTTTAAGGGGCCTGTGGGACAACATCAAATGTACCAACATTTGCATTATGGGGGTACCAGAAGAAGAGAGAGAGCAAGGACTTGAAAACCTATTTGAAGAAATAATGATGGAAACCTCTCCTAACCTGGTGAAGGAAATAGATATACAAGCCTAGGAAGTGCAGAGAGTCCCAAACAAGATGAATCTAAAGAAGCCCACACCAAGACACATCGTAATTAAAATGCCAAAGGTTAAAGACAAAAAGAGAATCCTAAAAGCAGCAAGAGAAAAGCCGTTACTTCCTTACAAGGGAGCTCCCATAAGACTGTCAGATGATTTCACAACAGAAACTATGCAGGCTGGAAAGGACTGGCAGGAACCAGTCAAAGTGATGAAGAGTATCTACAACCAAGATTACTCTACCCAGCATAGTTGTCATTTAGAATAGAACGACAGATAAAGACCTTCTCAGACTAGAAAAAAACTAAAGGAGTTCATCACTACTAAGCCACTAAGCCACTACAAGGAATGCTAGGGGGACTTTTTTAAGATGGAGAAATAGGAGCAGAAGGAGGAGGAGGAGGGGAGGGAATCAAAAAAAGTGAATAATAAAATGGCAATAACTACATATCTATCAACAATCACTTTAAGTGTAAATGGATTAAATGCTCTAGTCAAATGATAGGGTCACTGAATAGATAAGGAAACAAGACCCTTACATATTCTGCCTACAAGAGGCTCACTATAGATTGAAAGACACACAGACTGTAAGTAAAGGGATGGGAAAAAGATACTTTATGAAAATGGAAACAAACAAACAAAAAGCTGAGTAGCAATACTTACACAAGACAAAATGAAGTTTAAAACAAAGGCTATAACAAGAGACAAAGAAAGACCCAGTAATCCCACTTCTGGGTATTTATCCAAAGAAATCAAACGCTACTTTGAGGGGTGATGTGAATCCATATGTTCATTGCAGCATTATTTACAATGGCTAAGATATGGAGGCAGCCTGGATGTCCGTCAGTGGATGAACAGAGAAAGAAGAGGCAGTACATATATACAATAGAATATTACTCAACAATAAAAAAAATGAAATATTTCTATCTGCAACAACATGAATGCACCTAGAGGATGTTATGCTGACTGGAGTAAGTCAGACAGAGAAGGGCAAATGCCATATGATTTCACTTATATGTGGAATCTAAACAACAAAATAAACAAACAAACAAAACAGAAATAAACTCATAGATACAGAGAACATTTTGACTGTTGCCAGCTGGGAGTGGGGTTGAGGATGGGTGGGTAAAAACAGAGAAGGAATTAAAAAGTACAAATTGGTAGTTACAAAATAGTCATGGGGATGTAAAGTATAGCATAAGGAATACAGTCAATATTATTGCAAGGGCTATGTATAGTGTCAGATGGGTACTAGATCTATTGGGATAATCACTTCATAAGTTATATAAATGTCTAATCATTGTGTTGTACACCTGGAACTAATATAATATTACATGTTAACTGTAATTGAAAACTAATAAAATTATTTCTAAATATCACTAAAGGAATTAAAATTCTACACTAGAAAATATTCACTCAGTGCAAAATGAGGAGTAGAGAAACAGAAAAAACATGAGGCCAAAAAGAAAAGTTAAATGGCACATGTAAATACAACTCTATCAATAATAGCATTAAATGTAAATGTATTAAGCAATCAAATCACATGGCAGAGATTATCAGAATGAAACACAAGATCAAAATATATATTGTCTGCAGAACATTTTAGATTCAAGTATACAATTGATTTAAAAGTAAAAGGGTGGGGTAAGGCATCATAGAAAGAACAACCATCAGAGAGCTGGAGTGGCTATACTTACATCAGACAACATACATTTTAAAACGTGAAAGAGATAAAGAGGGTGTTTTTATCATGATAAAAAAAGTCAATCCATCAGGCCAATATAGCAATTATAAATGTATATACACCTAACAATAGAGCCCCAAATACATAAAGCAAAAACTTACAGCATTGACATGAGAAATAAACAATTCAAAATAGTTGGAGACTATTAAAATAGTTGGAGACTAATAGTTGGAGACTTCGATAATCCCACTTTAAATAATGGAACAACTAGGAAGAAAATCAACAAGGAAATAGAAGACTTGAATACTATAAACCACCTACACCTAACAGACATCTGTAACACACCATCCAACAGCAGCAGAATATATATGTTCCTAGGGTGCACACAGTTCATTCTCCAGGATAAGCTATCTATTAGGTTATAAAATAAGCATTAGTAAATTTAAAAGGATTGAAATGATACAAGTACATTCTGCCGTTATAAAGGAATGAAATTAAAAACCAATAACAGGAAGAAATTCGGTGAGTTCACAAATAAACGTAAATTAAGAAACACCACTAAACAACCAATGGGTCAAAGAAGAAATCACAGAGCAATTAAAAAATACTTTAAGATGAATAAAATAAGTACACGCCATACAAAACCATGTGAAGCAACTAAAGCTATACTTAGAAGGAAAGTTATATCTGTAAATTCTTACATTAAAAAAGAAGAAAGATGTCAAGTCAATAAAGTAACCTTCCATATAAAGACACAGAAGAAGAGCAAACTAAACTTAAACCAAGCAGAAGAAAGGAGATAATAAAGATCAGAGTAGAAATAAATGAAACAGAATGGAGAAAACATAAAGAAAATCAACAAAATCAAAAGTTCATTCTTGGATAAACAAAGTTGATAAAACTTTAGCTAAAGTAAACCAAGAGAAAATTCAAATTGTTAAGCAACGAATGAAAGAGGGGTTATCACTACTGATCTTGCAGAAGTAAAAATAATTATAATGGAATATTATGAACATCTATATCTCAACATATTAGATAACCTAGTGAAATGCACAAATTCTAGAAAGACACAAACCATGAAAATTGACTCAAGAAGAAATAGAAAATCTGAATATACTTATAACAGAGATTGAATTAGTAATCCAATAATTTCCTGCAAAGAAAGCCCAGTCCCAAATGTCACTAGTGAATTTTATCAAGCATTTAAAGAACGTATACCAATTCTTCACAAGTCATTCCCAAAAAAGAGAGAATGCTTCCAAAATCATCCCATGAGGCCAGTGTTACCTTGATACCAAAACCAGACAAAACTATGAGAAAAGAAAATTACACACCAATATCTCTTGTGCAAAATTCTCACCAAAATATACCAAACTGAAACCAGTCACATATAAAAAAGGGTTGTACACCATGACCAAGTGAGATTTATCCCAGGAATAAAAGATTATTTAACATGAAATCAGTCCATGTACTACACCATATTAATAGAATAAAGGAAAACCACATGATCATCTCAACAGATGCAGAAAAATCACTTGACAAATTCCAACAGCACTTCATGATAAACACTTAACAAATTAGGAATGATAGAAAATGCCGTCAGCCTGATCAGAATATCTAGGAAAACCCCCTAGCTAACATCATACTCAATGGAAAAACACTGAATGCTTCCCCAAAGATTGGGAACAAGACAAGGGTGTCTGCTCTTACCACTTCTAGTCAACATTTTATGGAAGGTTCTAACGTGGGCAATTAGGCATGAAAATAAAAGGCTCGCATATTGGAAACAAAAGCAAAATTTCTCTATTTGTAGATAACATTACTTGTATATAGAAAAGCCTACGAAATATAAAAGACTATGAGAACTAATAAATGAATTCAGCAAGATTACACAATAAAGTTCAATATACAAAACTCAATTGTATCTGGACTCACTTTCAACGAACAATGCATTGAATTGATGTAATAGCATCAAAAAGAGTAAGATACCCGGAAACTGCAGTGAAGGGTCAGACTCCTTTTTTTAAAAAATGTTTGACTGCTAACAGCTAATCAGTCCCAACCCCCATACTATACTACCTACCCACCCCCACCCCCCTAACCCCCATCCCCTGACCTCCATCTGCCCGCAATACTGCACATCTGGGAAAGCTGATAAGAAAGTCCAGTGCTGCCTCCTTCGGCACCTTCAGGAGATTCAAACTACATGAGCCCCTGCCCATTTCCTTGGGAGCCCACGCCCGCCCACCCCTAATGACAATAAAAAACGCTGAGCTAGTGTCCATCCTCTCCTTGCTCTCTCTCAAGCCACTTCACACATGTTGGAGAGACCTCAATTATGTCACAAATAAATGTCCTCATACCCTCTTGCTTTGTGTATGGCATCGTCAGTCTTGACGCAAAACTGAATTTGCGGTGGGGGTCCAGCCTACGTCTGCAGGTGCTGAGATCAGGATACTGCGACAGGGACCACCATCCTGGGAGTGCTGCTCCCTGCTTTGTTTGTTACCTGCTGCCTCACAGCGAGCACGGCCCCTGCGCTGCTGCTTGCTGGGAGCTCATGCTCCGTGCTGCACTAGTGAGCCCTACAGAGCTTCTGGTGGGCCTTTACCTGACCTGAGGTGGAAGTGTCAGTAGTTAATTGGTTTTTAAGAACAGGAATATGGGATTGGGGTGTGGCCCTTCTTTGAGCGGCTTGGGTCACGTATCCTGTAGCTTGGACCCATGTCGATGTCTTAAAATGCTGAGCTCAGAGGAAAGACTACCTGCGCTATGTACAGGCCCACGGGGTGGTCACTCATGAAAAAGCAGTCATTGCGGGAAATGAGAGAAAAAGGACAAAAAAAAGTCATTATGTGAAGTGCTGAGGCCTGCGTTGGAAAGAGCAGGTGGCTCAGCAGGATTTAAATCCTCTGTTGCTGCTGGAACAAAAATGCTGGTCATCAGGGTTAGGGAGAAAAACACCCATGGCATCTGTGCGGCACAGTGAAGGGGATAATGCAAATCCTGCTGAAGCCCAGGAGCCTGAAATCCTATAAAGCAACCACTGCCGTGGGGGCGGCCTCCAACCCTGACGGATACTGTGTGAAGCTCTCTGGAGAAATGTATACACATACACACACAGAGTAGAGAGGATCCCCGTAAGAACAGCAAAGAGAAAAAAGAAAGGGGGAATGGGGAGGAGGGGGAAAGAGAGAGAGAAAGAAACCTGAATACAGCAGAGTAAACAAAAATCTGAAACAGATGTCCACAGTTGGCCCCAGCGTTGGAACCGGAAATCCAGAATTTACTAAAACAATTTACACAACAAAGACAGACTTTTGTACCTCTACAACACGGCTTCTGAATTAACTTTAACATCTGCTTCAATGTCCCAATTGGCAAACCTTCATGGTAATCAGTACTGGGGCTCCAACTGCAGTTATACCCGGGGATCTCATTAGGTTTAAACAAGTGTCCCCTATAACAGTCTATAATCTTGAGGGAGTTACTGAACAAAACCTAGAGGACACACGCTTCACCTTACCACAGGAATTACCGTCTTGCCTAAATGCTCCAGCCACAGCAACAACGGCCCTAAAATATCCCACCGTGGGCATGGACACTCAATGATTAATAAATTTAAGCAACATTAACTTTGTGACACATACCAGTTGGCTTGACAAAACGGGACCCCGTGGACCACACCTCCAGTTAAAGTAGTTAATATGACTCAATGTAAATTAAAGCAGGGCCTGCAAGGATGGAAACCCATTATATTATACAAGACCACTACGTCTCCACTGAGCACCCCGGTTTGACCTGTTCTTAAACTTGAAATGAAGAACACCTCACAGTGGATTTTGCCACCTCCATGCCAAGGTCTACTCATTAAGGCCTCCGGGCACAGGGTTATTGAAATTACTGACTCCACCAATGAAAAACTGGAAAAGAGTTTGCTGCTATAGATTGGGAGAACATGTTCTGTTCAGTTCCTATTTCAACAGCCTTTCAGTCACAGTTCACTTTACTCCCAAAGGGACACAATACAGCTTTACATGGTGGCTACCATGGGGTACCTCACAGCCTTGCCATCAATCCCAGCCTTTTCAGGCTAGATCTTAACTGGCTCCAACTTCCCCCAGGAGCACTGGGCAACCATTACATCGATGACAACAGCCTCTGGGGACATGCATTTGACACAGGCATTCAGGACATACAAATACAAACACAGAGAAGCCCACACAAAAAGGGATGGGCCATTGCCCTGCACAGAGTGCAAGGCCCTGCCAGCTCAGTTAAATTCCTAAAAAGTACTTGGTCAAGTGTGGGATACTCCAACCCTGAAATGTCAAGACACAGCTCATCATCTTATCAACATCCATAATACAAAAGGACTGCCCAGGATCTTTCAGGCTCTTTGAGCTCAGGAGGCAAAATAGTCTCCATTTGCAAATTTCCCTGAAGTCCATTTGTGCTGGGACTTTTAAATCAGCCCACCTTCACTGGAGGCCCCTCCAACAAAAGGCTCTAGGATCTGCCCACGTTGCAATCGACACGCACTTATTTTGGAGCCCACAGAGACTCCCTCACTGGAGAGGCCTGAGCAACATCCGCTCAGGCCCCCTGGAGTTTCTAGACCACCCATAATGGCTACCAGTTGCCCATGGGCTTGCCCTCCTTGGCCTGCCCACTCCAACATCACAGTGGCAAACGTGGGCCACATACTGGGCTCTCCTAAAGAGAGAAGCTGTCATCTGCCCTGAACCTGTGACCTTTCAGCACAGCCAGCGAGGCCTCCTTGCTCAGGGTGGAGCCAAACCTGGACCCTCTGGCATATCCCACCCACAGGACGGGGTGGCCTCCCTGTCCTCGGTCCCCTGCCTGATGTCACAGTGCTAAAGATCACTCCTCTCCCAGACCCCTTGGCTACCTGGGAAGCCCCGTGGGATCAACTGATGAACAGCAGTGGGAGTCTGCTCACTTTCCAGCCAGAACCATCACAATCACACGTGACAGAGCTTATAGGAGAGCTGCTGCTTTTCATCCCCTAACCAACGTGTCCCTGACAAAAGATGGCACCAAAGGTCAGCACCATTACGCACACTTCAGAAAGTCATTTAACACTCTGGTCAAAAGTTGGTCCCATCTGCACATTTTTACTCTCTTGGGCCATTGCCATTGGCTAGAACGTCTGGTCCTTTCCCTGTTCAAGACTGAGGTAAAACAAACAAACAAATAAACAAACAAACAAACCAAAACTTTAGGAATCTTTTGTGTCACAGATATCCAAACTATAAATCGAGGTCACACATGTTTCCACACCAACTACAGCCATGATACAAGGCCTCACAGACAGTCTTTCTCCACTTTCCGACTTCCAAGCACTGCCGACAGTGAACAAGGCAATCATGTTGCTTCTCAGATACACACACAATGCTGGGCTCCCAAACAAGGCGTTAGAAACAAGGAACTTGCACCTTCCTTGAGGCCTCAGGCTGTAGACCACATGGAGCACCATAATGGCTTACTAAACAAGTTCAAATTCAGTTAAATGAAATATAGTACATTTTAGTCATCGAACATCAGGGCTCTCCCTCTCGCCATAACGGGGGAAGCTCACAAGAAAGCGGGGGCTCCCTCTTCGGCGGCTTTAGGAAAGTCAAAGCAGGCAAACCTACCTGAGCCTGCGCCAGTAGCCCTGGCCCACACCCTAACTGCAGTAACACTCCAAGTCCATTTCCTGTCCATTGTGTACCTGCTGAGGAGGCCTGCGCTGCTCTGCTGCTCTCGCAGAGACCATTATGTAGGTGATAAAGCTTTTCCTACTCTCTGGAGGTGCCTGTGTGGCATCGTCAATCCCCAGTTGCTTATTACCTACATAACTGAGGTTGGGCAAACGAGGGTTTCCCATTTTGTTGTGTATGGGAGCTGTGTGATCACCTCATTGGTGCAGTTCTAATTATGTGAGAACCAAAGTAGATGGGCTTGGACTTTTTTTATTGTATTAATTTTACTTATACCAAAGTGCCTGAAACGTAGGGTTTCCGGGCGGGAATTCCCACCCATTCTCATGAATTTTTTTCGCTTTCCCATTCCCAAATCCTGAGAAAAGTTGTTCGGGAAATTGGGAAAATCGGCTCCTTGAACCCAGGTGGTTGGTAGTATTGGCCGTCACTTTATGGAAATGATTCATCGTGGAGAACAGAAAACAGTTTATATCTCGGGATTCAGGAATGGGAAAGCGAAAAAAATTCCTGAGAACGGGTGGGAATTCCTGCCCGGAAACCCTACAAGGTATGAAATGCACTGCTTCTAGACCACAAAGCTACTTCAGAAAAGCGCTGCTCTGTCATATTTCATTTTGATTTACTATACATCCAAATTACAGAATATTTTCCTAATACTAAATGGGAATCCAAATAAATTCGGGGATGGGTCCATCTGCATCTTCCATGTGGCTACATTAGGGATAAATTTAACCAAAATAAGTGTAAAACTTATTTCTGAAAACTACAAAACATTATTGATAAAAATTAGAGAATACAGAAATAAAGGAAAGACATTCCATGTTCACGAACTAGAATACTTACTATTGTTAAGATGCTAATACTCCCCAAATTGATTTACAGATGCGTGCAGTTGCTACCAAAATCTAGCTGGCTTCGTTGCAGAAACTGAGAAGCTGATCTTAAATTCATGTGAAAATTCAAAGGACACAGAACAGTCAAAATAATCTTGAAAAGCAAGAACAAAGTTAGAGGGTTCACACTTCCCAATTTCCAAACTTAGTACAAAGCTACAGCAATCAAGACGATGTGGTAGTATCTGGATGTGTAGCTAAATAGAACAGAATTGAGATTCCAGAAAGAAACCCAACATTTACGGTTAATTGAATTTCAGCAAAGCTGCCAGGACCATTCAATGGGGAAAGAATAGTCTTTTCATCAAATGGTGCTGGGACAACTGGATACACACGTGTGTACAAAACAGATGTTAGACTACTATCTCATACCATATTAAAAACAATTCTAAGTGGATTAAAGATCTCAGTGCAGGTGCTAAAACCATAAAACACTTAGAAGAAAACATAGGTGTAAATAAATCTTCATGACCTCAGATTAGGCAACGATTTCTTATATATAACACTAAAAGCATAACCACAAAAGAAAAAATGAACTGAATTTCATCAAAATTAAAAGCTTTTATGCTTCAAAGAACACTAACAAGAAAGTGGGGGGGGGGGAACACCTAAAAATGGGAGAAAATATTTGCAAATTATATATCTGATGACTTTTTAGTATTCCAAATGTATAAGTAACTGTATAACTCAGCAATGGAAAGAAAACTAACTAAATTTTCAAATGCGCAAAGGATTTGAACAGACATTTCTCTAAAGAAATATACAGATTACAATAAGCATATGACAAGACGCATACATCTTCAGCCATCAGGAAAATGCAAATCAAAATCACACCCACTACAGTAGCTATAATCAAAAGGACAGACATTACCAAGTGTGGGTGAGGGTGTGGAGACTGAAACCCTCAGACACTGCTGGTGGGGGTGTAGAATGGAGTGGCCACTTTGGAAGACAGTCTGCCAGTTTCTCAGAAGGTTAAATATAGAGATACGATATGACAGATCAAGTCTACATTTAGATATGAAATGAAAACACATCTCTACTTCTAGTGGCATTATTCGTAACAGACAAAATGTGGAAACAATGTAAATACACATCCACTGATGAATGAATAAACACAATGTGGAATGCCAACACCCTGCACTGTTGTTCAGCCAGAAAAAGGAATGAAGTATAGATACACGCTACAATATGGATGAACCTTGAGAACATTAAGGCAAGTGAAAGAAGCCAGACACAAAAGGCCACACAGTGTATGATTCCATTATACGCAATGTTCAGAATAGGCAAATCTATACAGACAAAAGGTAGATCGGTGGTTGCCAGGGGCTGGGGCTTGGGGGAAAATGAAGAGTGCTTGATAATGGGTACAGGATTCCTGTCTTTATAGGGTCATGAAAATGTTCTGAAACTGACTGTGGTGACAATTGCACAATTCTGTGACTATACTAAAAACCACTGAACTGCATCCTTTAAAAGGGTAAATTGTATACTGTATATAAATTATATCTCGATAAAGCTGTTACATTAAAACAAAAGTTTAAAAGAAGAATAGATAATTCTTGTCTTTAGTTTAATACACGCTTACATTAAGCTTAGAACAATGGCTATTTTCCCAGTCTCTATCAGTATCCTCACTTTCAAGGGGCCTGTGTCAGATAGAGAATTGGTCTGTCATTGTGAGTCCTCCACAAAAATCCCTTCTAACAAGCGGGTGAAAGAAACGTTTTATACAGCAGATTAAAGACCCTGACAAACATATATAACCACAATGGAGAAATTAATTAAAAGTAACTTCAAAAATTACTATAATAAACAAAAAACTCTCTGATCAAATATTCAAATCCCACACAAAGAAGCTGAAGTGAACTGACTTCTTTTATTTTATCAAGGCTTTATATTCCGCGAGATTTTGCCAAAAAAAAAAGATAAAAATTCCTGTTTGAACAACAACAGAGATTTTACTGCCATTGAATGTTTAAAAGATGTGTTGTTCTTTCAAAGTAATACTACTTTTCTTTTGAAAAATAAATCCTTTGAAGAACGCAGATCTTCACATGCCGACGAAACTTGAAGAATTGTATTTGTTCTTGTTTTTCCTTTTTGTATTGATTGCCCTTTAAATATAACTCGGTTGCTAGATCAACTAAAATTAGATTCTAGTGCTTTTAAGGTTCAATACTATATTGATGAAAGATCCATCCATCATTGTCTAACATTCTTGACATCCCAAGCTGTATAATAAAGGCTTTAAGAAAGTAAGTGTATATTAATCCAATTCAGTATGCATTCACACACACCTGCCATTGGCAAGGCCCTCCAAACGTGCTGTGGGAAACCCAGAAACAGGAAGGAGGGGTCCCCAACATGGGCTTCCAACCTGCTGGAGTGGAGGCACACACAGCTACAGAGAACGGGGAGAGGCAGGGCCAGAATACAGGGGAGACCCACTGCTTTGGGAAAAAAAGAACTGAAACGATCCCAAATCAAGTCAACTCATCAGAGGTTTTTATTCAAGCCCATTTTTTGACTCTAAAAATTTTATATTTGAAATTTTTTCTGGTATATTTATGCATACAAGGCAATACATTATTTGGACAATTTTTTAAAAAAAAATTTTACTGTAGTTCTTCCTAGTTGCTTTTAAACAGTTTCTTCTTTCACAAGAATTTTGTAGAGAGGTAATGTGGTTTGTTCAAATGGCTGAGAGAATAATTTCTCCCTATCTTGCTCAGGAATGTGAATGAACAGTAGCTGTTTTTACCAAGTTTCCTTCAGGTTGGGAAACTGAAAAAATCCTTTAGTATTAAGGCTACAAATCTCCCACAGGAGGAAATAAGGAGACAATCAGACAAAGCAATGGAAGTGGCACCTTTCAGGATTGTACCAAAGATCTGGGTTTGATACAATTACCACCAAGTGTGTCATCTCAGGCCAGACTCAAACTCTCTAAATCTCAGTTTCCTCACATGAAACATGAGGATAAAATCACATACCCATTATAGTGACAGAAGAAAAATTGCATCTAAAGTGCATGTCACACTAGGTTGGAAAATTAGTGAAGTTATGCTAAAAAACGTGCTAATACCTCATTGCTGAATGTCACCTTCGAAGTACTCCCCTTGGGAAGCGGTACAATGATGCCAGTACCTCGTCCACCCTTCAAAGCAATTTTGGAACTCGTTTTCTAGAATAGCCATCAGAGCTGTCGTCGTATTACCCTTGATGTCCTGAATGTCATCAAAATGTCTTCCTTTCAATATTTCCTTTATCTTCAGGTAAAGAAAGAAGTCATTGGGGGCCAGATCAGGTGAGAAGGGAGGGTGTTCCAATACAGTTATTTGTTTACTGGCTAAAAACTCCCTCACAGACAGTGCCGTGTGAGCTGGTGCATTGTCGTGATGCAGGAGCCATGAATTGTTGGTGAAAAGTTCAGGTCATCTAACTTTTACACGCAGCCTTTTCAGCACTTCCAAATAGTAAACTTGGTTAACTGTTTGTCCAGTCATACAAATTCATAATGAATAATCCCTCTGATATCAAAAAAAGGTTTGCAACATCTTTGCAACAAGTTTGCCAACTTAATTGTCTGACCTCATATGACTGGCACCTAGTAAACACCCAATAAATGGCAGGCACTGCTATTGCTGCTGACATTAATGCCACTGTTGCTGCAATTGCAACAAGCCTGTCTCCACCATAGGGGGAAAAAGGAATCGAGGTCAAGGTTCACGCCAGCCAACTTCCAGATGGCTCGCCCATGATCCTCACCAGTGAATCAGAGCTGACCTGTGTGACCAATAAAGTATGGTGGAAATGATAGACTGTCTTCCAAGTCTAGGTCATAAAAGATATATTACAGACTCTTCCTTGGGCCCCTTGGTTGCTCACTCAGAAAGAAGCCAGCCATGCCATGAGGATATTTCAGCAACCCTGTGCACGGGAGAGAAACTGAAGCTTCATGCCGACAGCCAGCACCAATGTATCAGCCATGTGAGTAATGACTTTATCTTGGAAGTGGGTCCTCCATCCTCAGCCAAGCCTTCCCTTCAGATGACTGTAGGTGTAACCAAATCTTACTGCAACCTCACAAGAGGCTCCAATCCAGGAGAACCCAGCCAGGTTGGGTCCAAATTTCTGACCCACAGAAATCATTATTTGATAAACGATGATTGTAGTGTTAAGCCACTAAGCTTTGGGGTGATTTATTATTCAACAACATACAACTAATATAGATATTGGTACCTGGAAGAGGGTTGCCACCATAATAAAAATATAATTCTGTGGGAGTGGCTTTGGAACCAGGCAGAGGGTAGAAGCAGCAAGGAGCTTAAAGAGATCCTTAGTGAAAGCATAAAGAGTTTCAAAGAAACTTTTAGCATAAGCCTAGGCCCTTGAAGAACCTGTCAGCGAGGATTTAAAGGAAAGTGAGGAAACTTATGGGAAGTGAATCCTTGTTAATTTGTTGCAAAAAGCTTAGCATCTTACACACTGTAATATGGCATACAGAAGTTGTATCCAATGAATTTAGTAATTTAGCTACTGAGATTTCCAGGTAGAGTACTGAATGTGCTACCCACTTCTTCTTATTCTTCTGGTAAGATGCAAGAGTAGAGGGATAAGCTAACGATGTTAACATAAAGGAGCTGTTAAACATAAAGGAGGTAGGACTTGTTGAAAATTCCAGCCTCTCCAGGTGGTAAACAATACCAAAATTAAGAAATGACTTCTGAGCAAATGTCACATCTGGGCCACTGTCAGGAAAACATGGTCTAATGATGAACCAAAGATGTGCTTGTAAAATACTTAGACAAGAAGACTTCAGAAAGATCTCAGGCAGTGCCTTAAGTAATTGTTAAATCATAAGGCTTCAAAGAAGGTTAAGGTTACTATCCCTTCACAGCGGGAGAAGAAGCCCAACATAGAGAAAGTCTGATTTTCAAGTGAGTCTTGGGTGTGGCTTTTGTCAAATAGAGTGAATCCAATAATATTCATAAGAGACTCACAAAAATTTTAAGAGAATTATATCATCAGAAATACTGCCAGCTTAGACTGAAACAGTCAAGAGACAATACTAAATGAAAAGAGGTCTTTTAGACATCCAAACTTCTACATGAAAGAGGTTGAGAAAAACCCTAAAATGCAAACCTTTTATTGAAAAGGAAGAATAAGAGAGCAGAACCAAGAGCCACAAAAAGTCATTTCCAGATAGTAGTACAACTTAGTCCTAATCAAGGAACCACCAACATGTGTCCTGCTGTACTTTAGAATTGCTATAGGCCAGTGACTCCTATCACTACTGTGCTTCCCTGGAAATAAGACCTAGCTGGACGATCAGCTCTAATGTGTCCTTTGGAGCAAACAGTAATATAAGACCATGTTATATTTTACTATATATAAGACTGGGTCGATATGATATGATATGATATGATATGATATGATATGATATGATAATAATATAATATAAATACTGGGTCTTAATTTTTGCTCCAAAAGATGCATTCGAGCTGATTTTATTTTCGGGGAAACACGGTATGTGCCTCACATTATGCCCCCTTTTTAATCGGCAGAGTCTATTGAAATTATCCTATGCCTAACCCACAACTGTCTTTCGGTGTAGGGGAAACTTTATCTCTTTATATCACAGGTTTTTAGTTCAATAACTGTATTCAAGGAGCTGTACTCAACTATACTTAAGTATTTTCATTCACTCCTGGACCTGATTCAGATGATGACATTCTGGATGTCGAGCTGATGTTGTAAAGGACGTTACTTTTGGATCCATCAACGGGGTGAGCGTTTTCTGCATGTGGAAAGGGCATAAATCATTGGAAGCCAGAGAGCAGACTGTGGTAGCCAGCCTCCCAGATGCCAGGCCCCTGCAATGGTCTTCACCTCCTAGTACTCACACCCATGTGTAATTCCCTCCCACTGTGAGCCAAGGTGACTTGTGTGACTAGTAGAATCCTGAGGGTGTAAAACTTCTTACATTACATTGTAAAAACATTGCAGCTTCCTCCTTGCTTTCTTGGATTGTTCACTTTGGGGAAACCAACCACCGTGTTATAACACTCCAGCAGCTTTTTGTAGAGAAAGACCCACATGGAGGGAAATGAGGCCTTCTGCCAACAGCCAGTACCATTTGTTAGCTATGTGAGTGAGCCACCTTGGGAATGGGTCCTCTAGCCTCTAGCTTTCATAAGATTGCATGAGATTGCAGCTCAGCTAATAACTGACTCTCTGGATCTGAGCACAAGACCCAGTTCAATGGAGCAATCTCTCCACCAGAACCGTGATGTCTCAGATTCACATAGGGACTGTCCTAGTTTAAGCTCTGAAAGTCCCAAATCTTGGGAAACCCCTCAGTCTCTAACTAGATTAACCAGGATGGCTGATTAGTATATAGCTCCCAGGCTTAACTAGAAACTTCAACACTTACAGAATAGCTGTGAATCTGCATATCGGTGGAAAAGTCCCTCAGTGTGAAGAGTGATGAAAATGAGAGAGGCGAGCCTAAAGTAGCAATATAAAATGAGCTGCCAGTCAGAGGGTAGGATAAATTCTCTAATAACTGGTGATGATTTCAACACCTCAGCAAAACCAAATCATTAAAAAGAGGAGCTCCAGCACTGGGACAATGAAATAGCCACATCCAAAGAAATGTAGTTGGACTCCTACGTCACACCATGTGTAATACCTAACTCAAAGTGGATGATAGATCCAAATTTAAGAGACAAAGCTATAAAACTCTTAAGGAAACACAGACATAAATCTTCACGAACTTGAGTTAGGGTAAGTCTCTTAAATATGGTAGCAAAGGCGTAAGCAACAAAATAAAAAAATTTGATAAATTGGACATTATAAAAATTAAAAACTCTTTTATTTCAAAGGACTCAATTAAGAAACTGAAAAGACACCCATGGAATGGTAAATATCTGTTTATCTATCTATCTATCTATCTATCTATCTGTCTGTCTATACATATAGATATAGATATAGATATCGTAAATCATATATGTGATAAGGGACTTGTATTGAAAACATACAAGAAACTTTTGAAACTCAACAATAAAAAGACAACTCAGTTAAAACATGGGCAAAGGATCTGAATAGACATTTCTCCAAAAAAGACATAAAAATGTCCAAGAGTACATGAATTTTCCAATAAGTATGTGAGCACATGGTCAACATCATTAGTCATTATGGAATTACAAATCAAAAACCACAATGAGATACCATTTCACATTAAGATGACAGAGTAAAAAGGCAGATAATAACAGAGTTGGAGAGCTTCTGGAAAAATTAGAATCCTCAACCAAAGATGGTGGAAATATTTTTGGTACGACTACTTTGGAAAAGAGTCTGACAGTTCTTTAAACGGTTAAACACAGAATTATCTACCATGTGACCCAGCAATCCCACTCTTAGGGATATACCCAAAAGAGAAAAAAATATCTACACAACTGTTCATGTACACAAATGTTCATACTAACATTTATAATAGGCAAAAATTGGCTAAACAACCCAAATGTCCACTAACCGGTAAATTTATAAATAAATTGTGACATATCCATACAATGGAATATTGTTCAGCAATAAAAAGGAATTGTTATGGATTGAATTGTGTTCCCCAAAATGTGTATATTGAAGCCCTAGCCCCCCATGACTGTATTTGGAGACAGACCTTTAAGGAAATAAAGATTCAATGAGGTCATAATAGAACCCTAATCTGATAGGACTGGTGTCCCTATAAGAAGACGAAGAGACACCAGAAATCTCTCTCTCTCTCTCTCTACACATGCACAAAGAAAAGACCATGTGAGGGTATAGTGAGAAGGTGACCATCTGCAAACCAAGGAGAGAGATCTCACCAGATACCCATTCTACTGGTACCTTGATCATGAACTTCCAGCCTGAAGAACTGGGAGAAAATAAATTGCTGTAGTTTTAGCCCCTCCATCTGTGGAATTCTATTACCACAGCCAGAGCAGACTAATACAGGACTGAAGTACTGATATGTGCTACGAATTGGATGAACTTAAAAAGATTATGGCAAGTGAAAAGAGCTAGACACAAAAAGCCACATGTTATATGACTCTGTTATGTGAAATGTCCAGAATAGGCAAATCTATAGAGACAGAAAGTAGATTAACAGCTGCCAGGGGCAGGGGTTTGGAGAGAAATAAGGAGTACCTGATAATGGGTACAGGGTTTCTTCCTTTTTAAAGTCATGAAAATGTTCTAACATTGATTATAGTGATGGTTGTTCAACTCTTTGAACACACTTAAAACCACGGAATTTACACTTTAATTTAGTAAATTGTACAGTATATAAATTATATCCCAGCAAAGCTATTATTTAACAGAGAGACAGAGAGTACTAGAGCTAGCTAGCTCGTTAACTAGTTCCCAGGAAGAAAAGCAAACAGACAAAATAGAAGATAAAGAAAATTAGGTGGGAGATCAGCCCTCTCAACCCAAAAGACAGATGACTAAAGCAGAGGCATCTGCAGTATCAGCAAGTAGCAGAGCCATTTGACACTAGCTTGGAGGTCAGAGAATGAAAACTGCCCCGTAAGAGTAAAAATGCAGAAGTAGGAGAAAGAAGAGAAGGAGAATAGAACTGCACATCCACTGGCTTCAGTCAGTTCAGCTGAGTTCAAGAAACACCAACGGAACATACACCGGACTCATGTTAGATCTTGCAAAATAAAAAGAAATGAGACGTAGTCCCCGCTGATACAAGCAACAGACACACATGTAGAAAATCACAATAAAGTGTGCTCAGTGATGTGACACGGGCAAGAACCAGAGCTGGGGGAGCACAAAGTTGGGGAGCCCTAAACCCAGACGAGGCTGGTCAAGGAATGGGCTCTTGAAGGGGTAAAATTGAGTTGGGTGGTAAAGGAGTGAAATTAAAAAGAGAGAAGGGAAGAGGTCTGGGAGTGGACAGGTAGGCTAGAAGAACTCGACTGACACAGAGATCCTTGGTTCTCTCTCCTGACAGCCATGTAGAGCCACTAAAGAATGCTGCAGGCAGAAGAACAGGGACTGATGTGCTGGATGGATGATGGGTCTGAGAGGGATAAGACTGGTGGCAGGGAGAGCCGCTGAGAGCCAGCAGGTAAGGGGAGAAGTCTGATGTCTGAGAGCGAGATGCAGTAGAGCCAACGTATTCAAGTTACAAAATCGGCAGGTCTCGGTGATTGATTAGTGGAGGAGGTCGGGGAGAAAGGGTTAATCTGCTGTTATAGAGACAAGAAAAGACCTACATACCTGAAAAATCTCCAAGGGAACTACTGTAGGCAAGCCATGCCCCACTGACATCATGCACACCTGAAAATACAACAATTTGTAGGAACTTTAGGAAAATCTTTGTCACTTCAAAAAGAACATAGCAAGCTTTGGTCAGAAGAGCCTACTGAAGGCTCTCCCACAAAGTGACTGGGCAGCATGTGGGTCATTCCCACCATCAGCAAAGCAGACCCCAGAAGGGCACTCAGTGAAGTAGAGAAGGTTGGACGCGATGCCTGACAGGCCAGTGCACAATCGGATGGAGAGGAGGCTTAAATCCTATGCTTTTGATAAAAACTCAGTCTAGCCAAAGGTAAAGGGCAAAAGCACTCAAGAAAAGCTCTTGCTGGAGACGAAGAAAATGGCGGCGTGAGGTGAGCCTCTGTAACGCTCCCCTGGAATTTACAACGAATCGGACAACAATAACTCCACAAAGGACTCCTTGCACAGCAGACAGGCAAGACGAAGAGGCCGATTACTGAATTCACCTCCAGGTGGGTGAATCGCGCGAGCGGGGAGGAGGGAGAGGAGAAGTGCGGAGACGGAGCCGCGCGGGCGCAGGACACAGACCTAGCTCAGTGCTCGGAGCCCGCTGCGCCCGGATCTTCCGCACCTGCGGGAGAGGGAAGGACTCGGACTGCTAGGGCTCCGCTTACGGCCCACAGGGCTGAGGGGGCAGCATACAAAACCGCTGAACCCAACGCTCGCTCACGGCAGACCTCGGAGCAAAGACTGAGGGAAGAGGGCTGAAATCGGTGGTTTAAGCCCTCACTGCCGAGCGGAGAACGGAAGCCTTAGGCACGGAGACTAGCCGCCCCCTCCCTACCCTCCCAGAGCTCGCCCCGCCCCCACCTGCCCGGTGCTAGAAGCGATAAAGTAGCAGTGTCGGATCAAAGGACAGAATATTTGCTGCTCTGAGAACTGTGGACCGCAGACACAGATTCGCAGCTCAACTAGTTCCGGCAAAGGGGAGGGAGCTGTGGAAGCAGGACTGGCTGTGGTGGTGGTCGCCGCCATTGCTCTGGGCCACCTCTCACAACTCACCCCGCCCCTGGCCCCACCTATCTGGGCGGATCCCTGCAGGAGTAAACAGAACTGCTGAAACAAACGGGCTCTGAATCTGGTGCAGAAAGAGCTTTGGAACTCCAAAAGCTCTTCGCATACCTATCAACCTGTTGCAGAAGACACTCCTGTAGATGTCTAGGAAGAGAAATAGTAAATCAGTGATTGCCATGAATAACCAAGGCAACAAGATAGCTCAGAAAGAAAGTGAAAAGTCTCCAGAAAAGGAACTTAAAGATATGGACCTTTGTGATTTAAATGACAGAGAATTCAAGATCGCAATTCTGAAAAAACTGAACGAGATGCAAGAAAACACAGAAAGGCAGTTTAATGAACTCAGAAACACAATCAAAGAACACCATGAGCATTTTACAAAAGAGATTGAAATCTTGAAAAAGAACCAAATAGAATTTCTGGAGATTAAGAACTCAATAGAAGAAATTAACAATAAAATATCCAGCTTAGGTAGTAGAGTTGACCAGATGGAGGAAAGAATCAGTGACATCGAAGATAGGAACCTGGAATTTACACAGAGGGAAGAAGAAAGAGACTTGAGACTTAAAAGAAATGAAAGAACTCTACAAGAACTTTCTGACTCCATCAGAAAGAGCAATATAAGAATAATGGGCATACCAGAAGGAGAAGAAGGAGGGAAGGGAACAGAGAATATATTCAAACAAATCGTCGATGAGAACTTCCCAAACTTGTGGACAGAACTGGATCCTCGAATCCAAGAAGCAAATAGAACACCTAATTACCTCAATCCCAACAGGCCTTCACCAAGGCACATTGTATTGAAGCTGTCTAAAATCAATGATAAAGAAAGAATCCTCAAGGCAGCCAGGGAAAAGAAGACGGTAACTTACAAAGGAAAGCCCATTAGATTATCATCAGATTTTTCAGCAGAAACTCTACAAGCTAGGAGGGAATGGAACCAAATATTCAAACTATTGAAAGAGAGAAATCATGAGCCAAGAATAATATATCCAGCAAAGATCTCCTTTAGATATGAAGGAGGAATAAAGACCTTTCCAGACATCCAGAAGCTGAGGGAATTTTCTAATACACGACCTGCACTACAAGAAATACTAAAGGAGGCTATTAGACCACCATCAACAGGGACAACTTGTGGCAACCGAAACATAAAAAGGGGGAGCGTAAAGGCCTGAACTGGAATATGGGAATAGAGAAAGTAAGCGTACTGAAGAAACTGGAATACTCTAAATATCAAACTTTCTTTTATATAAACTCAAGGGTAACCACTCAAAAAACATCCAAATCTGAAATATATACTGTAATAAAAGAAGAAACAGAGGGAAACATCATAGAATACTACCACACAGAAATAACAGACAACAACAAAAAGGCAAAGAAACAATGGAGACACAGCCTTACCAGAAAACTAAAGACAGAATGACAGGAAATCCTCACATATCAATAATCACCCTGAATGTAAATGGACTGAACTCACCAATAAAGAGACACAGAGTAGCAGATTGGATCAAAAAACTAAACCCAACCATATGCTGCCTACAAGAGACACATCTCAGCTACAAGGACAAGCATAGACTCAAAGTGAAAGGGTGGAAATTGACACTTCAAGCAAATGGTACCCAGAAAAAATCAGGTGTAGCCATAATGATTTCCGATGAAACAGACTTCAGGGTGAAAAAGATAACAAGAGACAAAGATGGACATTTCATAATGGTAAAGGGGACTATACAACAAGAAGACATAACAGTCATCAATATTTATGCCCCCAATCAGGGAGCACCGAAATATACCAAGCAACTACTAACAGAACTAAAGGGAGAAATTGACCAAAACACAATTATACTAGGGGACTTAAATACATCATTGACAGCTATGGATAGATCATCCAAACAGAAGATAAATAACGAAATCGCAGCCCTAAATGACACATTAGAGGAATTGGACATAATTGACATATATAGAGCACTTCATCCTAAAACATTAGACTATACATTCTTTTCTAGTGTACATGGAACATTCTCAAGGATAGACCATATATTGGGACACAAAATCAGCCTCAGCAAATTTAAGAAGATTGAAATCATACCAAGCATATTCTCTGATCACAAAGCTTTGAAATTGGATATCAACTGCAAAAAGAAAGCAGGAAAAAACACAAATACATGGAGATTAAACAACATACTTTTAAAGAACGACTGGGTCAAAGAAGAAATTAGAGGAGAGCTCAAAAGATACATAGAAACAAATGACAATGAAAATACATCCTACCAAAATTTTTGGGATGCCGCGAAAGCAGTTTTAAGAGGGAAATTTATATCATTACAGGCCCATCTTAAGAAACAAGAAAAATCCCAAATAAATAACCTCATGTTACACCTTAAAAAACTAGAAAAAGAAGAACAAGCGAAACCCAAGGTCAGCAGAAGAAAGGAAATAACAAAAATCAGAGCAGAACTAAATGAAATAGAGAACAAAAAGACAATAGAAAAAATTAATGTGACAAAAAGCTGGTTCTTTGAAAAGATTAACAAAATCGACAAACCCTTGGCTAGACTCACTAAGATAAAAAGAGAGAAGACACTAATTAACAAAATCAGAGATGAAAAAGGGGACGTTATCACGGACACCACAGAAATACAAAGGATTATCCAAGAATACTATGAAGGACTATATGCCACCAAATTTAATAACTTAGAAGAAATGGACAAGTTCTTAGAAACATATAGCCTTCCAAGGCTGAATCATGAAGAACTGGAAAATCTTAACAGGCCGATCACCAGTAAGGAAATTGAATCAGTCATCAAAAACCTTCCCAAAATCAAAAGTCCTGGACCAGATGGCTTCACCAGTGAATTCTACCAAACCTTCAAACAGGATCTAATACCAATCCTGCTCAAACTCTTCCAAAAAATTGAAGAAGAGTCAGTACTCCCTAACTCATTTTATGAGGCCAACATTACCCTGATACCAAAACCTGGTAAGGACAACACAAAAAAAGAAAACTACAGACCTATATCTCTGATGAATACAGATGCTAAAATCCTAAACAAAATTCTAGCAAATCGAATACAACAATGCATTAAAAAGATTATTCATCACGACCAAGTGGGGTTCATCCCCGGGGCACAAGGATGGTTCAACATTCGCAAATCCATCAATGTGATACATCACATAAACAAAATAAAGGACAAAAATCATATGATTCTATCAATTGATGCAGAAAAAGCATTTGATAAGATACAACATCCATTTATGATTAAAACACTTACTAAAATTGGTATAGAAGGAAAATACCTCAACATAATAAAGGCCATATACGACAAGCCCTCAGCTAACCTCATAATTAATGGTGAAAAGCTGAAGCCCTTTGCTCTACGTTCAGGAACACGACAAGGTTGTCCCCTATCACCTCTGCTTTTCAACATAGTGTTGGAAGTCCTCGCCAGAGCTATCAGGCAAGAGAAAGAAATAAAAGGCATCCAAATTGGGAATGAAGAAGTTAAATTGTCACTCTTTGCAGATGACATGATGCTATACATAGAAAACCCTAAAGACTCCACCAAAAAGCTATTAGAAACAATCAATGAATATAGTAAAGTTGCTGGCTACAAAATCAACGTACAAAAGTCCATTGCTTTCCTATATACCAACAATGAAATCTCAGAAAAAGAGATAGAAAAAACAATTCCTTTTGCAATTGCAGCAAAAAGAATAAAATACCTAGGAATAAACTTAACCAAGGATGTGAAGGATTTATATGCTGAAAACTATAAGACATTTTTGAAAGAAATTGAAGAAGACACAAAGAAATGGAAAGACATTCCGTGCTCATGGATTGGAAGAATCAACATAGTTAAAATGGCCATATTACCCAAAGCCATATACAGATTTAATGCAATCCCCATTAAAATCCCAATGGCATTTTTTAAAGAAATAGAACAAAAAATCATCAGATTTGTTTGGAACCACAAAAGACCCCGAATAGCCAAAGCAATATTAAAAAAAAAGAACAATACTGGAGGTATCACACTTCCTGATTTTTGCTTGTACTACAGGGCTACAATAATCAAAACAGCTTGGTATTGGCGGAAAAACAGACACATAGACCAATGGAATAGAATTGAGAACCCAGAAATAAAACCACATAAATATGGACAGATAATTTTTGACAAAGAAGCTAAAAACATACAATGGAGGAAAGACAGCCTCTTCAATAAATGGTGCTGGCAGAATTGGATAGCTACGTGCAAAAGAATGAAACTGGACTGCTATCTGTCACCATGTACCAAAATTAATTCAAAATGGATCAAAGACTTAAGCATAAGACCTGACACAATAAACTGCATTGAAGAAAACATAGGTACTACACTTATGGACCTTGGGTTCAAAGAGCATTTTATGAATTTGACTCCAAAGGCAATGGAAGTAAAAACTAAAATAAACAAATGGGATTATATGAAACTGAAAAGCTTCTGCACAGCAAAAGAAACTATTGACAAAATAATGAGGCAACCAACTGAATGGGAGAAGATTTTCGCAAACAGTTCCTCTGATAAGGGGCTAATATCCAAAATATACAAGGAACTCATGAAACTCAACAACAAAAAAACAAACAACCCAATTGAAAAATGGACAGAGGACCTGAAGAGACATTTCTCCAAAGAGGATATACAAATGGCAAATAGACATATGAAAAAATGCTCAACATCGCTAATCATCAGAGAAATGCAAATGAAAACCACAATGAGATATCACCTCACCCCAGTCAGAATGGCTTTCATCAACAAAACAAATAGTAACAAGTGTTGGAGAGGCTGTGGAGAAAAAGGAACTCTCATACACTGTTGGTGGGAATGCAGACTGGTGCAGCCGCTATGGAAGGCAGTGTGGAGGTTCCTCAAGAAATTACGAATAGAATTACCATATGACCCAGCAATCGCTCTCCTGGGTATCTACCCCAAAAATATAAAAGCATTTCTCTATAGAGACACGTGTACGCCAATGTTCATTGCAGCTTTGTTTACGGTGGCCAAGACATGGAAACAACCAAAATGTCCTTCGATAGATGAATGGATAAAGAAGTTGTGGTACATATACACAATGGAATACTATTTGGCGTTAAGGAAAGATGATATAGGAACATTTGTGACAACATGGATGGATCTCGAGAGAATAATGCTAAGTGAAACAAGTCAGACAGAAAAAGCAGAGAACCCTATGATTTCACTGGTATGTGGTATATAAACCAAAAGGAACAAGACAAACAAATGATAAACAAAAACTCATAGACACAGACAATAATTTAGTGGTTACCAGAGGGTAAGGGGGTGGGGGGTGGGTGATGAGGGTAAAGGGGATCAAATATATGGTGATGGAAGGAGAACTGACTCTGGGTGGTGAACACACAATGGGATTTATAGACGATGTAATACAGAATTGTACACCTGAAATCTATGTAAATTTACTAACAATTGTCACCCCAATAAAATTAATTAAAAAAAAAAAAAAAAAAAAAAAAAAAAAAAAAGAAAAGCTCTTGCTAACCTCCTTACAGATGTGTCCATCATCTAGGAATGATGAGCAGAAGAAAAACTGAGCATGGTAGCTCGCTGGCATTATTTACTATCCAGGCCAGAAAAAGGAGCTACTGTGTTTCCATGAAAAAAAGACCTAACTGGAAAATAAGCCCTAGCATGATTTTTCAGGATAACATCCCTGAACATAAGCGCAAATACGTCTTTTGGAGCAAAAATTAATTTAAGACCCGGTCTTATTTTTGGGGAAACACAGTAGTAAAACCTGTTTGGTGTGTTAATGTTTTTGGAGTTGTGAAGAGAGTGATCTAAGGTTAAAAACAGAACCCTGTACTAAATGAGCAATAAATAATCTGCAAAACCAAATAAATCTATTTAGGCAGTGTCTCTTTAATTGAGGCCCAAACCTTGAGTTTTACTTTCTTATAAGAACCTAAAAAAATGAGATTAAAACTGGATTAGTAGAATAACCAGCATCTGAGGATCTGCTTTTGCATGTCTGTTTAGATCTTGTTATATCACCTACAGTGATTGCATTTAACCCATCACGGATATCCAGTGACTTACTTTCCACTATATTAGACTACAACAACCACGAGAGACAGTTGACCTATCTACACATATCCGGTCAGTGTATAAACGACTCAAAGCCTGTGTGTATGGGAAGGGAATGAGAGCGGTAGAGTTAGGAAGGGTGTAAAAAGCATGCTACAAGCAGAAGGAAATGAGGAGAAGGTACAATTATGTAAATACCGCCAATGTCGTACTTTTGCTGCTGGACAGATCTACTTATAAACAGGAGCTGTTTAAAGAGATATGTCAAGTACAGTTGACCTTGTACTAGCACATTGACAGAATTTCATGAGTTGATCAATTATTTTTAACTGATTATATATCTACTGGTGCTGCTCAACTGCTGTGTTATTAATGTGGGCTGATAAATCCCCTGGGTCTTATTTACATTTGGGATTTTCAGGGAAATCATCAGAGGCTCAGAACTAATCAAAAGAAACAATCTTTTCATGAGCAAATGCAGTTGAATCATCTGTTTTCTGATGAATGACTTTAGCATTTCAAAAATCAAAGAAAAAGTAAAGCACTTGCCCTATTTGCTAAGGAAAAAACTCAGAAAATTATCATGTGGTGACATAACATGACTTTTCTGTGCTTTTACAATACAGATTTCCATGCTTTTAAAACACAGTATTTTTTACAATGAAACAGATTAATTTCACAGTACTGGGTAGCACCCTAAGAGGTGCTGGTAATCAACATTGACTAGATTTAAGTAGAAAACAAGACTGCAGTTCAAGGTGGGAGACAGAACACAGGTATTTTTAGCTTTTCTGATCAAAGATGTCATCAAATGACAGTAATTCAATTTTGTTGTTCTAAAAGAACAACAGAGAGAAAAGAGGCACACTTACTGAGCCAGCTGTTGCAGCAGTTTCTGGAACACCGAGCACAGATGGTGGCCCCTGACTGATCGCCAGAGGAGAAACACAGCCCACAGCAGAAATGAGAGCAGTGGAGAAGAAGCAGCCCACTGACCTCCCAGCCTGGACAGCCAGAGGCTCAGGGGCACTGATCCCAGGGAAAGAGTAGTGAGACTGGGCTGAAAAATGGGGGAGAGATGTTCGCCCTACCCCACCAGCCCCCTCATCCAGGCATGGAGTGGTCAGTACCCAGGTACTTGCCTTCACCTCCCCACCTCCTGCCAAGTCCTACGGGGAGAGGAAATAGACTTGCAATAAATTTGAGCAAATGAACTCCAAGTTCATCCAACTCAATAATAAGAGTGAACGATCACAAAGAATTTGAGAACATCTTCCAGCATAAAACAAACAACAAAAAAATTTTAAGAAACAAAGAGACATTACCCTTAGTAATATTTTTACTGATATTTCCCCTCAGGCAAGGGAAGTAAGAGAAAAAATAAACATATGGGATTATATAAAACCACAAAGTTTTTTCACAGCAAGGAAACCATCAATAAAACAAAAAGGCATCCTACTGAATGGGAGAAGATATTTGTCTATATACATCTGATAAAGGGTGTCATGCAGGATTTCATGTGAGGTCTCTGCTCCCGCTCCCCACATAAGAACGCAGGACACGGTGAGGCCAAAAAGGAACACCCAAGGAGCCATAGGGGAGTCATACCACTATATTCTCGCTAGCAGCCGGGTGAGATACAGGAAGTAGGATCTACAGAATCCACAATCCGCCGTCCACTTTTCTGCCTGCCAACCAGCCAACCACCCAACGCAGTCACGGCAGTTACATCAGCAGCCAATTGGCCAACCAGCTATAGCCAACAGCCAACCACCAACTGAGCCAACAACCCCCCTCCCCACATGAGGCCAAGAGCCTGGAAAATGCTCTCTGGGACTCTGACCCCACAGAGGTTAATATCCAAAATTTATAAAAAACTCATTCAACTCAACACCAAGAAAACAAACCAATAAAAAAAGATCAGAGGACATGAAAAGACAGTCTTCTAAAAAGGACATACAGATGGCAAACAGACATGAAAAAATGTTCAACCTCACTAATCATTAGAGAAATGCAAATAAAAACCACAATGAGATAACACCTCACCCCAGTCAAAATGGCTATCATCAATAAATCAACAAACAACAAGTGCTGGCGAGGATGTGGAGAAAAGGGAACGCTTGTGCACTATTGGTGGGATTGCAAATTGGTGCAGCCACTATGGAAAACAGTATGGAGGTATCTCAAAAAACTGGAAATGGAACTACCTTATAACTCAGCAATTCCACTCTTAGGTATCTATCAATAGAAATCCAAAACACTGATTCAAAAAAATTTATGCACCCTTATGTTTATTGCAGCACTATACACAATAGTCAGGACATGAAAACAACTGAAATATCCATCAATAAACGATTGGATAAAGAAACTGTGGTACATTTATACAATGGAATATTACACAGCCATAAAGAAGAAAGAAATCTCACCATTTGTAACAACGTGGCTGGACCTAGAGAACATTATGCTAAGTGAAATAAATCAGACAGAGAAAGACAAATACCATATGATCTCACTTATATGTGGAATCTAAAGAAAAGAATAAATGAACAAACTAATCAGAAACACTCTCAGAGATACAGAGGAAAAACAGAGGATTGCTAGATGGGATAGAGGTGGGGATGAGGGAGAAGGTGAGGGGATTAGAAAGCACAATCAGTAACCACAAGATGGCCACAGGGATACGAAAGACAGTTTGGGGAATATAATCAGTAATGTTGTAAAGATTTTTACAGGGTATCTGACGGATGCTTGTCTTATTAGGGAGACCACTTCATGTGCGGTGTAGGAGCCTGACCACTGCAGTGTACACCTGAAGCTGAAGCTGCCTCATAATGAATGTCAACTATAAGTATGTGTGTGTGCGTGTGTGTGTATAGCTAGATATAGATATAGATATAGATATATATAGTCACAGGAAGTGGAGTACAGCATAGGGAATAGAGTCAGTGGAATTGTAACAGTTATGTATGATGTCAAAGGGGTAGAAGATTGAGGGAGGGGGGTTATCACTTCGTGAGGCGTGTAAATGTCTAACTATTACATTGTTTTGTACACCTGAAACTAATAATAATAAAAAAGAAACAAACAAAGAAGAAAACTGCCCCTCAGGATATACAGAGAATTCAAGCAACAAAATATATCTTTACAAACATCTAGTTAGCATCATCGGAGAAATTTGGGGTGATAATACTACAATAAAATAAAGAACAATACGTTGTGAAAGAAGCAATCAGAAACCTTGAAAGCATTCTTGAAATTAAAAATAGTGAAACAACAATTCAACAGAAGAGTAGAAAATAAGTCCTGTAAGATTGTCTAAAATGAAGGAAAGCATGAGGTAAGAAAAAACATGTAAGAAAAAATAGACACAACTAATCACTTTGGGAGGTTCAAACACCAAACACCACAAATTCCAGGAAGAGAAAACAGAGAAGTAGAAATTAACAAGAACACAAGATGATTGCCCAGAGCTAAAGGTGGACACGAGTCTTCAAGCTGAGGATTTAACAATTGCCTAGCAAGATCAATCAATCACTCCCCCTCTCTCTGAGTCTGTTTCCCACCCTCTTTCTCTGTCTCTCTTCCTCTTCCTCTCTCCCCGGTGCACATATGCGCGCGCGCGCACACACACACACACACACACACACACGAAATTTTTAAAACACCAAGAGAACCTTCTAAAGCTTTCAGAGAGAAAAAAATTTCAGGTATCCTACAAAAGAATATTTGTCAAACTAGCATCAGGTTTCTTTTGAGCAACACTGGAAGTCTTTATGTTTTGAAAGAAAATCATTTTCAATCTAGATAGTGATATTTAATCTAGTGAATGCAAACAAAAGGCAGTTTCAGAAATGCAAAAACTCCGCTAGTTTGCTTTCTTCGAACTCTTTCTTAGGAAATGACTGAAGATGTAGTCCAGCAAAACAAACAAGGAAACCAAAGAGATAGAATACATGGACCCAGAAGTTTCAGAAGAACAACATGAAGTTGAGAAGGCCAACAGGAGCTGCAGGATCAAACATCTGAGAGGGAGAGACGAAAGGGCATCCCCAAACAGAAAGCTGAGGACACACCAGCAAACGGGAAACACTTACTGCACGATTACTTCCCTCACTCCAGTTGAGATTCCACTTACCCAAACCTCTCAATAGTCTCCAACTTCTGAACCTATGCTTTGAAGTCATGTTGTTATATGGTTTTGGATTAAGGAAGGAGAAGAACGTATAAAGATAAGGTTACAGCCCTTTCCGTACTATGTCAATCCAGGGAGACGAGCTTTGTGCTGGGTACTCATACACCATGATAAATCAGACAGATGTCTTCGGATTCCACAATCACCAAGGTCAATGACAACAGGACAAAGAAGTCTAGATTATTCATCCTCATCTTTACTCTCATTTTAAAAAGCAAACAGGTGGATCCGCTAATCACAAGGGCCACACCCTTCAGCTAAGTCCCATTAGAATTAGTAGTGAATTTTGGCATGCAGAGTTGAGCGAGGGCTGACATTACTCTTCCTTGCTTTTTATTCATTATTTCCCCTTCTGATCTCCTTTGATGTGAACGTGACTCACAGGTTTAGGGAGTTAGTCAAATCTACCTCCTAAAACCCATCTACTTCTCTCCACCCCGCTCCCCACTACTGCCTCGGACGGGCGGTCGTTTCCGGTGTACTGCAAACAGCCTCCTCAAGGGTGTCTGTCTCCAATCCTTCTACCCCACCACACCCCATGCCTGTCCCTCACTTCGTTCTCCAAACTTTAGTCCAGCTGTATTTTTAAAAAGGAAATATGATCATATCAGCCCCTTGCTTGATGCCTCTTTACTCTGCCATTTTTATGATGTCGGACTGTTTAATGCCTCTTAACAGCCCCGTCTTGCTCTGCAGG
The DNA here is from genome assembly GCF_964194185.1 of Rhinolophus hipposideros. Classification (NCBI taxonomy): domain Eukaryota; kingdom Metazoa; phylum Chordata; class Mammalia; order Chiroptera; family Rhinolophidae; genus Rhinolophus; species Rhinolophus hipposideros. The sequence goes on from NC_138050.1 coordinate 5,850,413, forward strand.
TAAAAGGCAAATTCTTTAACACAGCTTGAGCTGTAATTACAATCTTCTGGCTTTTTTCTCATCCTTTCCCGACACTACATTCAAGTGACACCAAGCTTCACCTGTACCATTGCCTCTGCCTAGAATACCCTTTCTTCCACTCCCACCATTTCCTCATCCCTCATCCCCACGCCTCAAACCCTTTGCCCTGCATGCTATGTTATATCTGAGAAACCTTCCTGAACCCCAGCTTGAGGTTAGTTCCCCTCCTATATTCTCCTGAGCTCAGAAGACTTTGCCATCACAGCATTCAATTACACTGTTTCATAACTGCCTGTAGGATCTCTTCTATCACGTTCCTGGTTATATCCTCAGTGCCTAAAACAACTTGACACATAGTAGGTGCTCAATGAATATTGATTAATATACAAACAATCTTTGTCCAAATAAATAGAACAATAGTTATTACACCTGTGCTCACTCCAGAGCCACTGAAGCTGATTTTCTGGGTCTGGGCCTGGGAAAATTGCATTTTTTAAATAAATTTCTCCAGGGCATTTTTATGCATGCTCAGTTGCAATGACAGTAAGCCAAAGATAAAACAGCTTTGTTTGCTGAATGCACAGTGAAAAGACAGGCATTGTCAATGTCAATTTCAACAGTATTAGAATAAAGAGAACTCCAAAATAGGTCCCATGATCATCCAGGGTCATTAAGACAACAAAGGAACTGTAATTAGGCTGTGTTCTCTTTTACCATCTCAGTAATTCACCTGTTTGTCTTCTGGGGATGTTTTCCCATATGATTTAATTCTTCCTTGTTAGATGCTATAGTTCTCATGAAATTAAGTAAGACAATGATAAAAATAGTGAAGTGGACGTTAGGTGATGTCAATAAACTGTTCTCCTTCTTAACATAGGAATCAACACTTCGCCCACTCTGCTTTCCATCTATTCCTCTTCTCCTTGGTCTTAGAAGAATCAAAGTTCACTTTCTGTTCCAATGTTCAGGCTTCTGCATGTCACCTCCATCTCATTATCTACCACCCTCCGGGGGGCTTTGTTCTAACAGTTACCCCTCAACTTCTCTCCACAGGCCAATCTCTCTCCCTCTAATTTCAAACAAGTGCCAATCTCTCCCACCACACTCTCAAAAACAAAACAAAACTCAACCCTGCTTCCCCTCCAGCTGGCACCCAGGGCTCTTTTCTCCATCGGTACATTTTTAGAAACTGCAGTCTATTCTCATTGCTTCCACTTCCACACTCTTCATTCACTTCTCAACCTTCTAAGATGTGAGGTCCACCCCCACGTTTTACTAAAATTGCTCATTCAAAACTAGGTCACCAACTGTTTCCTAATTTCCAATCCCAGCAGCCTCTTTGCATTTTCACTTGTCCTTTCTTCTGTGAGACAGTTTTGCCCATTTTCTACTTTGGAAACTCCCTCTCCCTTATACTCAAAATACTACATTTTCCTGGGCCCCCTGCCCACCCACCCTACAGTGTTCTGTCTCTCTCAGGCTTCTTTCCTCAATTATTCCTTAAATGTGGGTATAAAGTTCCCTTCTTGACATTTCCCTTCCTCCACCCCCTCTCTCTCCGTGAATCTGCTCATCCATTCTCACGACTTCATCTCCCATCCAGGGTGTAATGTCCTTTTATCTTTGGCTCAGACTTCTTTGCAGCACCAATGTCTGCCCTTTGGAAAGTCTACCTAATGTCCCCTAGGAAACTCACTTTGCATGTGTCACATAAGTAACTGTCCATGGCCAGCATCATCCTAAAAAACATCTTGCTGTTCCCCCCTACTGAGTCTACTATAAGGGATCCAAGTCACCCAAACCGATGGTCTCTCTCTCTCTCTAACAGGCATGTAACTTCATCCATTCTCCACCTGGCAACTCCGATTTATCCTTCAAAATTCAGCTTAACTCACTCATTCATAAAATCTTTCTAGGGCCCCTATGTGCCTAACTGAGTTGGGTACCCCTCCTCATAAGTTTATAATGTACTTCTCTCTTCCTGTCATAATTACTAATTTATCTCTCCATATCCCCACAAAGTCATGGACTATACATTTCATCTGTGTATCCTGAACACATTGACAGGTACCTGGCCCACAATGGGTCCTCAGAAAATCTTTGTTGACTAGCTGAAAAATAATATGTTGCATAAATAAATAAATGAATGGGACCCCCCAAGATTTCTGGTCAAGATGGCAGAGAAGGTAAATGCTGGGCTCACCTCCTCTCAGGACCACATCAAAATTACACCTACATTTCAGAACGACCATCACTGAGAACTGCCTGAAGTCTAGCTGAATAGAAGTCCTATAACTAAAGACATGCAGAAGAAGCCACCTCCATGCTAGTAACAGGGACAGAGATGCAGAACAAGCTGGTTCCATACTTGCATGTGACCTTTAAAAAGCAGAATGGATAACTTGGCTGTGGAGAACTCCCCACCCCAAGGAGCAAAGTGTCCCTCCCCCACACCAAGCTCCCCAGGCCAGGCTTCCAGTGCTGGGAAGAGGAGTCCCCACAACTTCTGGCTGTGAAAAGCATCAAAGATGGTGGCAAAGTGAGAAGATGTTGGCAACAGTCCCAGGTGTTCCTCTTAAAGGGCTCATGCATAGACTTACTCACTGATGAACTCACTTATTCTGAGCTCCAGGGCTGGAATAGCAGCTCAAAAGGTGCCATGAACATACAGGGAGGAACTGAATTGTCTGGCCTCATGATGAGGGCTGGAGAGGCAGCTTTCTCCCAGACAGAAGTGCTGGCAGCAGCCACTGCTCATTTGCTGAGCCGTCCCCATTCCCCACATGCAAACATAGGTGGCTGCCATATCTGAATCTCCATCAACCTGGCTAACACCGTTAGCCCTGTTCTGCTGATTCCCTGAAATGCCACCCAACCCAAATTTCTGGTTCCCCCAAGCCACTTCCAGTGGCTTTTCCATACCAACAGTTTGTCTTGGCTCATGCTCCAGACTTTCCTAAAATCTCTCAAAGGTTCACAAACTCCAAACAAGAAGCACCTGGTCTCTTGTGCCCTGGACCTCTTGCTGAGCATCCTCAAGTGTGGCATTGGCAACTGCTGCCCTCGGTTCACAGCTTAGCCTCTCCCAGGCACCTCCAAGCCCAGCACTAGTGGCTGCCATCTGAAGATCACTTTGAGGCTCATACCAAGTGGTCCTGGGCAGGGCACAGGCAATGACTGGCCTTGGCCTGCACCAGACGCCCTTCAAAGAGGCCCCAGAACCAAACCATCTGATGGCCAGCTTCAGAGCACACACCAGAGCACCACCCAACTGCCTCTACAAATGAGACACCTAAGGGGAGGATTAGGCAGGCACCAGAGCCCTGCTAATGTGAATTTTGCTCCATAGGGTCAGCTCCTGCACAATAGTTCCTCTACTATAGTCATAGCCAGTCCTCACAACCAATCAGCCTGAGGGTCAGTACCTCCCACAGACATGCAAACAGTGACCAAGGCTCAACTACAACAAGAGGTCACATACAATCCACACAATGGACACACCTGCAGAACCCAGTTCTGGTGACCACGGAGACTGCACCACTTGGCCCCACAGGACACCTACTACATAAGACCACTCTACTAACTAGGAGACATAACAGCACTGCCTAATACATAGAAACAAACACAGGGAGGCAGCCAAAATAGGGAGATAAAGAAACATGTTCCAATTAAAAGAACAAAATAAAGCTCCAGAAAAAGAACTAAACAAAATGGAGACAAACAATCCTCCAAATTCAGAGTTCCAAACACTGGTTATAAGGATACTCAATGATCTCAGGGAGAACTTCAACAAAGAAATAGGAAATATAAAATGGAGATAGAAAACATAAAAAAGAACGAGTCAGAAAGAAATAAAGAATACAATAATTGAAATGAAGAATACATTGGAGGGAATCAGCAGTACATTAGATGAAGCAGGAGAATCAGCAATTTAGAAGATAAAGTAGCAGAAAATACCCAACCAGAACAGCAAACAGAAAAAAGATTTTTAAAACAATGAGAACAGTTTAAGGGGCCTCCGGGACAACATCAAATGTACCAACATTCACATTATGGGGTACCAGAAGAAGAAGAGAGAGAGCAAGGAATTGAAAACCTATTTGAAGAAATAATGATGGAAAACTCTCCTAACCTGGTGAAGGAAATAGACATACAAGCCCAGGAAGTGCAGAGAGTCCCAAACAAGATGAATCCAAAGAAGTCCACACCAAGACACATCATAATTAAAATGCTAAAGGTTAAAGAAAGACAAAGAAAGAATCGTAAAAACAGCAAGAGAAAAGCAGTTACTTCCCTACAAGGGAGCTCCCATAAGACTGTCATCTCATTTCTCAACAGAAACTTTGCAGGCCAGAAGGGATTGGCAGGAAATAGTCAAAGTGATGAAAAGCAATGATATACAACCAAGATTACCCTACCCAGCAAAGCTATCATTTAGAATTGAAGGACAGATAAGGAGCTTCCCAGACAAGAAAAACCTAAAGGAGTCCATCACCATTAAACCAGTATTACAAGAAAAGCTAGAGGGACTTCTTTAAGATGGAAGAGGAGGAGGGGGGGGGGGGGAAAGGAGAAAGATAAAAATATGAATAATAAAATGGCAATAACTACATATCTGTCAACAATTACTTTCAATGTAAATGGATTAAATGCTCCAATCAAAAGACATACGGCTGAATGGATAAGGAAATAAGAGCCTTACACATGCTGCCTACAAAAGACTCACTTCAGATTGAAAGATACACATAGACTAAAGGAAAGGGATGGAAAAGATATCTCACGAAAATGGAAATGAAAAAGAAAACTGTGTAGAAATACTTATTCCAGACAAAATAAACTTTAAAAGGACCCAGTAATCCCACTTCCGGGTATTTACGTGAAAAAACCCAAAACACTACTTTGAGGGGACGTGTCCATCCATACGTTCATTGCAACATTATTTACAATGGCCAAAATGTGGAGGCAGCTTGGGTGTCCATTGATGGCTGAATGGATAAAGAGGAGGTGCTACACACACACAATGGAATATTGTTCGGCCATGAAAGGGAATGGTTTCTTGACATCTTTGGTTGCATTGATAGACCTGGAGGGTACTGTGCTGAGTGGAGTATATCAGACAAAGACAGATGCAATGTGATTTTGCTTATACGTGGAATCTAAAGAACAAAACAAACAAACAAAGAAGAAACAAACTCATAGATACAGAGAACTTGATAATTGCCAGATGGGAGGGGGTTTGGAGGGGGGTGAAAAAGGTGAAGGGTTTAAGTACAAATTGATTGTTACAAAGTAGTCATGGGGATGTAGGGTATAATGTAAGGAATATAGTCAATAATGTAATAACTATGTATCATGTCAGATGGGTACCAGATTTACTGGGATGATAGATGTGAGGGTGTTAGTTGGGTAGAGTGAAAAATGTGAATGGATTAAGAAGCACAAAATAGTTACAAAATGCCATGGGGGTGTAAAGTAAAGAACAGCAAATATAGTCAGTAATATGGTAATAACTATGTATAGTGCCGGATGGATACTAGACTAGTCAGGAGATTAATTCTTAAATTATACAAATGTCTAACCATTATCCTGTTACACTTGAAATTGATATAAAATAATATTGAATGTCCATTTTAATTGAAAATTTTAAAAAGGGGGAAAAGATGAAGGGGAATAAGAAGCCTAAAACAAAGAAGTCCTGGGGATGTAATGTACAGCATGGGGAATATAGTCAATAATATTATCATAGCATTGTACGGTGTCAGCTGCTGGACTTATCATGGTGATCACTTCTTTAGGGATATAAATGATGAACAACTATGGTATATACCTGAAACTGATATAATGTTGCATGTTAGCTATATTTTAATAAAAATCTTTTAAAAAAGAAATGAAGGAATGGATCTGATTATCTCAGAGATTGGTGATTCTCTAAAACAGCCCTTGGTAGGTCAGCAGACTATAGCCCAAAGGCTAGCCATTTGTTTTCCTAAAAAGAGTTTGACTGGAATACAGCCATTCCATTCGCTTACATATAGTCTGTGGCTTCTTCTGCATTACAGCTGCAGAGCTGAGTAGTTGTGACAGACTGTTTGGCCCACAAAGCTTAAAATGTTTACTATCTGGCCATTAATTTGCCCACCCCTGCTCCAAAACATCTCAGGACTTTATCAGCTTTCCATAATGATGAAAAAAAAAACAACTACTATGACTTCCTCTGCTATTATTTTTAATATTTATTCAATAGATATTGATGTTATAAAACCTTCTGTTCTCATAGACGATATACATTGCAGTGAGGTGAGGGATAATAAATATATGAAAGCAAAATAAGATAATTACAGGCCCTGATAAAGACAGTGAAGGAAACCAACAGGATAATGAGTTAGAAAGTATCTAGGTAGGAAGGGGTGACTGCAGGGGGTGGAGTCAGGATAGCCTTTCTTTCTGGGGCACTGCCATTTATGTTGACACCTAGCGGAAGAGACACAGCCAGTCTTGGAGAATGCTGGAGAAAGTGTGTTCTAGAAGGGATGGTGAGTACAGAAGCCCATAGTTCGGAAAGAGGTTGGCACACCTGAGGAACTGAATGGAAGCCACTGTGGGTGATGGGTGGTGAGAAGAAAGGAAAGGACACAAACAGGTTCAAGGGAGGAGGCAGGAGGAGACCTGGCCTTGGAGCCCTTGGAGGCCAGGGGAGGTGATCTGATTGGCTGATTGCATTCCGAATGCCAGTGGTTATTCTAAGAGCTTCTATTCACCCTGTCAACAACCTAGTGCTTTAGGTGCTGTTATTACTCTCATCTTAGAGAAGAAGGAACTGAGGCTCAGAGAGGTGTGGATTGAGTAACTAATAAATCAAGAATCGGGAGCCTGGTCTGTCTGACTCAGAACACAAGGGCTGCCCAGAAGACTACACAGTCTCTCACCTGCTCCAGCTGAAGTCTACAACATAGACACTCGACTTGAAAATTATCGTGATCATAAAATCAATATGTGCCATTCTAAAAATCTGGAAAAGATGACAAAGTACAAAAACCACAATCATCTCATGCTTACACTACAGTAGTGGTTTGCTCACTAGCCTCTCAGGCCTTTTCACATTCCTTATCCATACCGCTGCTCGTAACTGTCTCTTCAAAGTACATAATTAGGTCAATTCTCTATTTACAAATCTAAAGATTTCCAATCTCTACCAAGTAAAATGAAACCCCTCCAAGCAACCTGGCACAGAAAGCCCTTCACAGTCTGGCCCAAACCTACTCATCTGGCTTTGTGTCCAATGGTGCCCGTAGAACTGATCCCTCTTTCCTAAAGAAGCCACACACTTCCATGTCTCTGCCATGTTCTTCCTGTGTGGATCTCACTGTGTCACTCTGTCCATCCCATGAATTCTTCCAGGCCCAGCTCCCAAATCACCCCTCCACTCATCCGTCAATACAGGATAAGCTGCCCCACACATTCTTTCCCTTCTAATGACACCTTCCATCAACACATCACCATGCTTTGCATGGAGCCAGTGCTAGAATGTGTTCCCTGAAGGAGTTAATCCTTCACCAGGCCTCATTCTTTCTACCACTGAGCTCCGCTAAAATGGGAAGAGGTAAAGGTCTTACTGCCATCTGAAGGTATCCAAAAATTTAATACTAATATCCTTCATTGACACTAAATTCATGAAAAACTAAAACTAGTCTTCCAATACAAATCAGGAGATTCAGAATCATTATATGCTTTGGCACTGAAAAGGCAAAAACTATAAGGGAAAAGTAATGCTGCCACCTTAGAATTCTTGCTTTAGAAATATTGAGCATAGGCTGATATTTTGCTAAATTTCTGACATTATCATGACCAGTCAGACTTTTCAACAAATATTAATTGTGCCTGTGTTTCAAATGGTTCCAATCGAGTTTACTTGCTCTTCGAGATATACTTCATTAACTTGATTGACTACATTTTCAAATTTGGTAGGATTCACCTTCTCTTAAAAAAAAAAAAAAAACTCATCAAAAAGACAGTATGTTGAATTCTAAAATGAAATTTACCTTACTTAATAAGCAGAATTCATAACAAAACTGAATGTAAGTTAAGAAAAATTGTGCCAACTTCTCTTAATCTGATTGAACGTCTCTGGTTATTTATATAATGGACTGTTCTTATCTAGTTGTTTAAAAATTTCTTTTCTTGCATTAGCTACTCCTATCAAAAAACATTATAGTTCTTTCAGATTCCATTGGTTGACACAAAAACGTCATGCCTTCAGCGGCACTGGGTATATTTACTTCCCTGAGTATAAATTACATTCTGACATGTTGTATAGTGTGTAGGTTAGCATTTTTTACGTAATGTTTTGGGCCATGAGAATGTTTTTCTGAAGCAATAACATAAAAAATATAGAGATTTACTAAAAAGGCATTACAGGAAGGTACTGCCTTTTTACTTCTCAGAAGTGAGGGAATCTAACAACAACTTGTTTTTATATACAATCTTAGATTTCACTAATACCGATTTTATGTCCACATAAAGGGGGGTAACAGTCCTGCTGTGCTTTGAGCACTTAAACAGCTCTCGGGTGTCATACACAGGCCTGATGACAGTAAAACTCCACAGTTTTATGCACGATGGTGGAGTCATGTATAGAAAAACACAGAAATAATGTAAGAGGTAAGGAAGTGCTTAGGTTCGTTTATCCTCTAGCAGATATGGTCACATCAAAATTTGTAACCCTTTAGGGTCTTAGGACATAGCATTAATTTATGACATAGAAACTCTGGGAGAAGCTTATTTGTGGGGGAGCATATATTTATTGCAATCCCATTCTTTTAGGTCACTTTAAAGCCATGATGCACTTAGTGGTACCCACAGAGCCAAGCCAGGACTGGAAACTTCAGGCATACTTACTTCCCAAAGTCTAAGCCATGGGCTTACTTGCCTGTTAGAGACTTTAAGAGTTTTCCTACTAGAGAACTCAAAAAAAATGCAGTATATGCGATTTACATGTCAAACCAGGTCTCAGAATTCAGAATAAGGGAAACTACTTGAGGTTGGAAATGTGTAAATGCTGAAGAACAGGGAGCGCACTAAGGGCTGTTCCTATCTCCAATCCCCACGTGCCAGTGTGATGGTGCTCGGAGCCTCGAGTGACCACATAAAATAAAGACATGAGAATAACCACAGTAAAAGCAACAGAGAATCCTGATCTTAAGTATGTGATACAAATTAAACGCAAAATGCTACCATAGACACACATTTTTAAAGTATTCCGAAAATAATACCAACAACAACAAAAACAATCACTACATAAATTGCCTGGAACTAAAAGAGTAAACACAAAAAAGAAAGAAAGATTTTATTAGATGCAACAAACACCATCTGATAACAGTCTTTGGTGAATATGTAAAAGAAATTCCACCCGTGAAGATTTAATTGTTTATGGAAACTGCCATAAACAATTAGAAAACAAAACAAAACATAGGAAACTAATGTTTTCAGAAACTGTACAAGCAACACAGGAATGTGATCACTTAGAGCAGGAAAAGAAATGAGGTGAGCGCTCTCACTGCCCAATCTCACCGCCTACAGGCACTTTCCATGCCACGGAGCAGCAAGGAGGACCTCTAAAAATGTATTTTAGTAAGCAGAATTCGTAACAAAACTGAATGTAAGTTGAGAAAAATATTAGCAGATTGGGTTTTTTAAAGCCCACTGTAAATATTAAATTATAAATATATTAAAAGTAAAATAACGGGAAAAGATTTACCAGGTAAATACTAATTGAAAGAAAGCTAGAGTAGCTACACTAATATTGAACAAAACAGACTTCAGAACAAGGAATGTCATCAGGAATAAAGATGTATATTTCATAAAGAGAAGGAGTGAATTCAATAACAAGACATCAAAATCCTAAATGAGTTTATACACATAAGACCTTTAAAATAGGAAGCATAAGTTGGAATAACTGAAAGAGAATTATTATAACCCATGATTACATTTCCTGACTCAACAAATCAAAATACAGTAAAAATATAGAGGACGTGACCACTTCAACCAATCAGACCTAATTAACATTTGTAGAACAATACACTAAACATAAGCACATTTTGGTTATCAAATAAGCCTCAGTAAGTTTATAAGGACTCAAAGGGTGTCAAACAAAGAATGTCCCATGAATTACACCAAAAACCAATGCACGGGCATCTGAAAAATTACCAAATTGGAGGAAATTAGAACACAAACTAAATAACCTATAGGACAAAGAAGTCATGAGACAAATTAGAAAATTGGTTTAACTGAATGATAACAAAAATAAATACCTCAAACCATCAAAGAACAATTTGATTTTTTATAGAAGTGCTTGTCAGAAAAAAATGAACCATTAAGATGATCGATAATTACTTCAGTAAATGACAATTTGCAAAGTAATATAACAGCTAAGAGATGAAAAAAGTTCCCTTCCACTAATAATAAAAGAAATGCAATAATAATAATGATGATGATGATGATGATGATGACAGTGCTGGCAAGAGTATGGCAAGAAAAAGCACTTTAAAGAAACACTAGTATGGAAATAATTGTTGTACAAGTTTTTACAAGAAAATTAGTCGGCCTTGAAAGAGTTTAAATATGCTTTTGTCCAATAATTCCACTTGAAATAATCTATCCTAAAATAACAATATGAAAGAAGACAAGTATACACAAAGATTCAAATTGTGACACTATGAAAATAGTGTCGAGTAAGCAGAACCCAGTGGCCTGTAACTGGACAACGGTCACATCGATTCTGCTTTCATTGCCTACAGTTGCCCATTCTCCTCAGAAATGCTGCCCCCAAAGCACCTGTGTCCCATGCATATACCTAACCCTGCAGGTTGCACTTTCTCAAAACACTATATTCCTTGCTTTGGTGACAGTTATCATAGTTTCTAATTATGTATTTATTTTTGTGCTTGTCTTTTATCCTCAATTTCATCCATTAGACTGTAAGCCACGTGAAGGCAGGAGCTGTGTTTTGTTCATGGCTGCACTCTTTAACTTACAACTTCTGACACAAAATAAGCACCCAAAATTTGTTGAATAAATGAAGCAATGAATATTATGCTGCCATTAAATATTTCTGAAACATTGATGGCATAGGAATGCCTACAATATGATATTAGGAAGGGAGGGGGAAGTTCACATTCAAAGTTATTTCAGCTATTGAAAAATGCATAGAAAAAACATTGAAAGAAAAAAATCCATAAAAGTAACTCTTGCTGGGTGCTAACATATAAGTATTATTACTTTCTTTTTCCTATTTTTCTATAGTCAAACATTTTCACAATGGGTATGTATTATTTCTATAACAGAATAATATATCAAACCTAGAGAAAACCATACAAGCAAAAGAATGGAGAGAGAAAAACAAAAACGTACAGAGGGGACACGAACCAGCCACTGTAGAGCGAGACAATAGGGCAGGGAGAGGTGGCCAGGACATCCTGTGTTTACGATTTGTGATCAGATGGAAAAAGGGTGACATGGTCAGTGCTGTCCTGTAGGAAGGCGTCTCTAACAAATCACAGCGTGCAGGCCACACCCAGCCAGCCCACTGTCTGCTGTAAATTAAGTCGTATGCGCACACAGCCATACCCATCCCTTCATGGGTTGTCTGTGGCTGCTTCCATGCTAAGTAGATACAACACAGAGCATTATGGCCCAGATAGCTTAAAATATTTACTCTCTGCCTCTTACTGATAAAGGTTTTTGAACCCTGCTCTACAGGCTGTATTAGAAAATGAAGAAACTATATGTAAGGAGGTGGTTACAGGGCCATTGTTTCAAAAGTGACAGAGGGTGACAGTTGCAGAGAGATAAGCCTTGACAAATGTCTGTATCTACAATCAGATAGAAAAACAGAAAAAGGCTCCTCTTACAGGGTGAGAGGCACCGATATCTTAGACAGTTACCACATTTTATATAATCACTATTTGAAGTGCAGCAAAAGGTAGTGATTATTGGGTTGGTTACCTGCGGGGTCGGAACTGTAGAGACTGGCTGCTGATGCAATGGGTCCTGGCGGGTGGATGGCGCTCACTGAAGACCTCTGACTCGCGATCAGGATCCTGCTTTTTGCAGACGGTAAACGGGACATCGCACCCAGTCCCAACTGGGGCTTAAGGAGCATGGCCGACCGGTAGAAGGTTGGAGGAACTTCATAGTGCGTGTAGGGAGGAGAGCAAAACTCTTCTTTCCCGGGGCGTTCTGTCACCTATGATAAACGACCAGAAGCTCAGTCAGAGAGCCTCACCTTACAGGAGCACTGAACGTGGGCAGGAGACCAAGGCCGCCAGGGACCTCGCGGGCAGCCACGAGCTGCTCCATTCCTGGTACTTACCTTCTAGGCGCCCCCGTGTCTTCGTCCCTAAGTTGACAACATACCTGGATGACCTCTCAGGTTGCTTGCAGTTCTAACATTTTCCAGATCTACATTTCACTGGGAGGAAAAAAAGAACTCACTCTGGAAGATTTTTAAATTCGATTGCTACGAAATCATTGGAATTTGTGCAAATAGCCAATCTATACATAAATAATGTCAACAAAGCCAGAAAAGAATTGAGCAAATGTTCATCGGATCATGAAGTTTCATTATGCCTAAGGAGACAAGGCACACAATTCTTACGTAGTCTTACAGTAAAGAGACGAACTTCATCAATTTCTGTTAAGTCTTTTCTAGGCTACTTAGAAAATATGTACTGTTACTGAGGGAGAAAAGGCTATTTAGGAGAACAGCAAAGAGAAAGGAAAAATGTGTTTTCAAGTGTCTACAATCTATTTACGTAATTAAAACTGAGAGACTGTGAATTACCTCATCTGACTGTCTTCCCTACTAAGGTGGTGCTGCCGGGAATGCCCACGTCAGTTTCACCAGAGGGAGGTTCTAGGCAGAGTCTTGCTGAATTCACAGCACCCAGCAGTGTCTACACAGAGCTGAAGTCAACACATATTTGGTAACTAAAGGGATCATGTTTCCATTCTTTCCTCAATTTCATAACATAATATTCCTGTTACTTTTTCCTGTAGTTAACAGTTTGGACTGGAATACAACTGATGACTACCTTTTATACCGGGGAGGCCAAAAAAATGTCTACACATGTTAAGAGATGTTGTCTATGTATTACTTCTCAAAGTTATAAGTAGCAACGTGTAGTACGACGTTCACTCAAAAGATGGTGTTTATCAAATGAATGTCAGCGTCACCATGCGACAGACAGGACAAGGAAAATGGCGGAATCATGGTCGTCGTTTGAGGAGCGCAAGACCATTTTGAGTGGTATTTGAAATTCAAGAACGTTGTGTAAGTACAACAATGGCAGCGAGAGGATGCAATAGAACCTCCAACACACCTAACAACTGCACGCAGTCGTGATAAGTTTGAGACGCATGCTGCTGTGTGTCACGTATGTGCACAAGGGAAGATCCAGGAGGCTTCACACAGCAACACGTCCTGCTGCTTCTGCAGCTGTTGGTGTAAATTGGTAAACTGGTTGAGCGTGTAAACTGGTGTTAGAACAGTTTACACACTCGCCACAGAAATCTACCAAACAGTGTTCGCTGTCATCAGAAGCATCTGGACGCTGATGATAACCACTTTGAGCACCTCTTGTCATTGCAGAAGTCAAATGTGGTTTGTATTCATCTTTTGTTATCGGTATATATTGACTATTACAATTTTAATACAGTTTTCCTGTTTTAAAAATGTGTATACATTTTTTGGCACCCTCTGTGTATGCAATTCTGGATTCACCAAGTCTGTTCATACTATCAGTGTTTCTTCATATTAAAAATGAAAAACTAAGGCAACTAAATAATCTATTTCCTCTCAATTAAGAAAAATCACGCCAGAAGCTATGCTTGGAAAGATACATCTGTTAATTAATTCTGCTCTAAATCACAATACATTTTATGTGTCAAGCATATTCAGAAATCACAAGCATTTAACAACATTCTTTAATAGGGGCGACAAAGCTTTGATCCAAGCTCTTGAAGAGATAAACCCTTAATTTGATACTCTTCTAATGTTGAAATGATAAAAAGTTCTCCTTAAATTGATATTATTGAAACAAAAGATTAGCCTTTAAAGTTTTATTATAATCACATTACAAAATATGCATGATTCCGACAGTAGGAACTAAAGCCAGGCAGCAGCAAATTATATTCCTGTGAAAGAACATTCTACATCTGCTGTCTGATAAAATTTTTAGCATTCTCTACTTAATCTCTATCAATCTTTCGCTTTTATATTATACTCACATTTCCTCTGTTTTTTTATTTTCATTTCTAAAGTTGGGGCCATTGCTCACAGCTTTTAGCAGGTGCTCCCATGAAAAATTACTATCATTTTAACCTACATCTGTCAGATTTTTAGGACTGCAATATGCTGATGGCAGTATTTACTCAGTTCTTTGAAAGTGGATAGTTTTCAGGGGTCAGCTGTCACTGAAAAATATTCTTCACAATTTCAGTAACTTCAATGCCTTTCATTTGGTTCGGTAATTTGCCTGGTACGATAACAAATTCTTTAAAAGTTGAAAAGTATGCCTCTGATGCCTAATCTGTGCATTTTTAATAAAATCTGTCTACAAACAGATTTTTGTAGACAGGTATCTACAAAAAAAAGGGTATCTACAAACAGCTTTGCACTCTTTTCTTTCATCTTTATTGACAAAACACAGATGTGTCACTGCACAGCCATAAACACATAGAGATTAACCCCGAATGCTTTTTTCCCCCTCCTTTTCTAAGAGTATTTTTTGAGAAATAATTTTGAAAACAAACTAAAAGATGCTTGTGATTTCAAACTCCTAACATCAATCATGGCACACAAATCAGTTCTTACTGGACTGACTCTTCATATTTGCCCTGTCCTGTTTTCTGTGGGATTGTGAGCTGGGGAGACATAGGGTAAATGTGGAGTCTTCACTGAGAAGCCATCGTGGAGGTTGTAGGGAGAGGGCTTGTGATGGCTAACTTTGTCAACTTGGCTAGGCCACAGTACCCAGCTATTTGGTCAAGGATCATTCAAGATGTTTCTGTAGAGGTAGTTTTCAGATGAGATTAACATTTAAATCAATAGATCGTGAAGGAAGCAAATCACCCTTCATCATGGGGTGGGCCTCGTCTGATCAGTTGAAGGCCTTAAGGAGAAAAGACTGAGCTCCCTGAAAGAAGAGGGGACTCTGCCAGCACACTGCCTTTGGACTTGAACTGCAGCATCAACTTACTCTTCCCGAGGTTTCCAGCCTGCAGATTTGGGGCTTGGCAGTCTCTGCAATGCATGAGCCAATCCCTTACAGTCTTGGTAGACAGACCGACAGACAGGTACATACATACACACATGCATGCCTATATGTATGTTGGGCTTCTCTGGAGAACCCTGACAAACACGGTGTCCTCCAGAGATAAGATGGTGCCAAGGAGCAGGAAGGGAGACCAGCCTGAGTCACACATCTGTCTATCACAAGCACACGACCTAACCTCTGTCCTCTCACCGGTCTCCCTTCTTCCCACCGCCCTATGACAAACAGTAAAAGGGTTCCCACAAGGGTCAGTAGGAGGAAGTATCCCTGAGACCTCAGGATAGCTGAAAGCAGAAAATAGTTTAAACGATAAGCAGATTTTACCATCCTGGCATGACTGGATCTGAGGTTATCTTCAAAGCTGCTTCTGGAAGCTCTCGTGTCTGTGCTGTCCCTGCCAGCCAAGTGGAGACACCCTCTCTCACAGGAGCACTCACTCGTGACCCCTCCGTCTCTACTCATGCTGTCTAACCAGCAGGGGTCTGGCCATAATGAAGGCAGAGTCTGAGGCTGGTTTGGATTTTTATTGTTAAGACTTTCCCATTTTATTAAAAAGCTATATGACTTCTACAATGCAAAACTACTTCTGTTGCAACTGGTCAGACATATGTTCTTTTCCTGGAGACTGCGTGAAGGCATCCTGTGGGAGCTGGGGCCCAGTGGAGGGGAGGCGGTCCTCGGACCCCCCACCCGCACATCAAGCCTGCACACGGCAAGGTGCAGACAGAGGAGCAAAGCCAGGGGCCAGCCTATCCCTCACTGTGGAGTAAAGAAGCTTATCACAGAACTTAGTCCAGCACAACACCCGGGGCATCTCTGCTCCATCCTGCAGCCTGAGAAAAAGGCCTGGGCCTCAGGTGCTCTGCTCATGGCCGAAAACGGTCCCCAGATAGAGTGGCTGGTGCACAGCAGCGCTGCTGTCCCCACACCAACGGGGTCTCTGAACCCCTCAGAACTACTAAGCACACAGACACCCATACTCCATTTCCTTGACATTCAGGTGGCTTCTAGAGGACTAAGAATAGGAAAAATTGGGGGGGGGGTGAATGTGCATATAATACATAAATTATTCTATACTTTATGAAGGGAGTAGAAGCAATACAGAAAAGCAATATACAAAAGAAAACTTAGGAAGTATCACAGAGAAAGAACTGCAGACAATAAGAGGATTTTTGTCTGCATCTCCAAATATTCTCTCACGAATGTGTTTTTGTAGAAAAAACTGTAGGGGACCTTTTTTGGTGGGGTGGGGGCAAGAGGTATCAAAGTATTTTACTTGGAGAAATGGTACAAATGAAAGAACTTAAGTGGATGTTTTGGTACAACTTATAGAAAAGGGAAGGGTAACCCTAATATGCATGTACTGCCTTGGGGACCAGACAAGTCACCAGGTGGCCACAGGAAGCCAGCCTAAGGCTTAGCACTCATCACTGTCTCCAGTGTGTGCCTGTCAAAGAGATACTCCACATGCCAGATTTGGGGGGCCGATCTTGCACGAGTTGGTTACTTCCGCGGTGATACTGAGAAGAAAAGGTGCATTCACTTATTTACCCGCTCTGGTTCCCGAAGCTCTGGGGAGGGTCAGATGGCTGCCTGCCAAGGGCTTCACAAGGGCCAGCCCTGCCTTAGCAAAGAGCCCAGACCCTGAGCCTCAGAGGCCCAGGTAGATGCATTTTTGGAAATTTGAGAAAGAATCACATTAATCAAGCTCAGAGACTAACGCATAAAACCAGACTGGCGATTTGTTCACTGTAAATGTGATGCCACTGCCTACGGCCCCTATCAGCCCCTCTGTCTGGAACGTACTCTCCGTGCACTTAAAACGGGACAGCCGCAGCCTGTCAGCGAGATGAGCCCCTGCCAATGAGACTAGACCGCTGAACTCTCCCGCCAACATCGTCTCTCTAGAGATGTGAGTGGGGAAGCCTCTCCAGCAAGCCCACAGTCACAAGACAGGGCACCAGCCACGTGACTCGGTGCTAATGGCCCGCCCCCAGGCAGGCCAGAGGGTCAGCTAGCTGGGGACCTGGTCAGTGCTAGCCTTGGCCAAGCCCTGGGGCTGACAGTGGATTCACCGCTCGCTCAGTGCCAGAGCTGACACCGTTTGCGGTGATCAGGGCAGTCTGTAAAAATGTCGATACAGTCAATCAAGCTACGGTCCAACTTTGACCTCAGGCCTCCTATCTCTAGGGAGCTGTGGTTCACTTTCAATGGGATCCAGCATATGCGACTTCATAATTCAGCTCTCATTCAACATTTTTTGAGCATGTATTTACGCCAGCACGGTTTTAAACACTGGGGTCACAGCGGGGAAAAAAAACAGAAAAAGGCCCTGCTCTCATGGACTTCACATTCTAGTTAATGCAGCAAAAACAAAAACATATGTACATCAGGGCGAGATAGTGCTAAAAAGAAAGAAACTAGAGAAAGTGGTTTCAAAGGGAAGGCAGACTCTCCAATGAAGTGAGATTTGAAAAGAGACCTAAAGAAAATGAAGGATTTCACTTATATGTGGAATCTAAACAACAAAATAAATGAACAAACAAAACAGAAACAAACTCATAGATACAGAGAACATTTTGATGGCTATCAGATGGGAGAAGGGTTGGAGGAATGGGTGACAAAGGGGAAGGGATTAAGAAGTACAAATTGGTAGTTACAAAACAGTCACGGGGATGTAAAGTACAGCATAGGGAATATAGTCAACAACATTGTAACGGCTATGTATGGTGCCAGGTGGTACTAGCCTTACCAGGGGGATCATTTTGTAGGGTATATAAATGTCTAACCACTATACTGAACACACGAAACTAATATAGTATTAAATGTCAACTGTAATTGAAAAATAAATTTTAAAAAATAACGTAAAATTTAGAAATATAAATGAATGAATGAATGAATGAATGAGGAAAAGAAGGAAGGAAAGAAAGAAAGAAGGGAGGGAGGAAGGGAAGGCAATTTCTTCAAAGGCAAAAGAAAGCGAAGGAGAACCCTCATTCAGATATCTGGGAGAACATTCCAAGCAGAGGGAAGTGCAAAGGGCCTGAGGCAGCAGAGAGAGAGGGAGGAAGGAAAAGTGGCCAGGAGGGCAAGGAGCCACACGGAGTACACCCTAAGGGCTAAGATATCTCCAGGCTCCAGCCTGTGTTCTGAGTGTCCTGGGCAGACCCTGTCTCTAACAGACAGGAGGGAGCTGAGCCAACTTCCCTTTCAACTGGTCCCTCTGCATGCCATGAGGAGATTGCTTCACACCAACCCTCTCTCCGAGCTCTGAAAGGATGACTGGCCACAGCACCCTGTACTGAGAGGGCAGCACCGTGAGGAAACGGGGAGGAAGTAGGGGAGTGCCTCCGCCCCGCCCTTGTTCTGTGGCTTCAGCTGAGTTACTCAGACTTCTCCAAGCCTGTTTTCTCATCTATACAATGATAAAAACAGCAATCCCAACCTCCAGAGAATTACGGTAAGGACTGTTGAAGACTGACAAAGATTAAATATGTTACATGGGCCCAAGGCATAGTAGGCGCTCAACTAAATTGTTAGCTGTAATTACTATTTCGACTTAAAATAACAAGTCCATGCCTAACATGTTATTTTCTACTCACTGTGTTCCTCACATGTGTGAATATGAGATTGTCCCACGAGGGAAATACTCTCCCCCAGAGGATGGAGTCTGACCAATTTGAACAACATATTTATTTTGGATTTCTTTTTCCATTGATCTGGCTTTTAGAAGACAATGTTCACTTATTTAAACATGGAAGCCAATTTAAATGCCTTCTTGTCTAACTTCATGTGTATTTTATCAAGTGGAATTCAAATGAGTCTCCTTCGATGTTAGATCCATGTCATGATCATCAAACTTTTCCAGTCAAAAATGTCCCTTTGTCTACAATCCCCTCTATTAAAAACATCTATTTCTGTACAAGGGTATCCACCAAAATCTGCAACTTCCTAAGAGAGGATATACTGTTTTCACGATGCATTGAAAATACGGAAGGAACTTTAGGGTGTTCACCTAACAGATCATATCACAACGACATTCTCTTACCTCCTGCAAAAACTTGTCACTCATCTGGCTGAAATGGTGCCCTGGGGGCCGGATCCCAGACACCATCAGTCCAGGGCTGAAGACCCTTGGCTTCTGCAAGTCTGGCTTGAACTTCTCGTACAGGTTGACAGCCGGCTTCACGTCACCGCCTGCCACCTTGTCCTCTCTGGGAAGAGGCGTGTCACATGTGGCTGGGGCATACGGAAGCCCCACTGGGACCAGCGAGGTGTCCACCTGGCTGAGGGCCTGGGGACTCCTCCGGATGTAGGTGATGATCTTGGGCCGCACGTGCTTGGGCTTGGGCAAAACGCCGGGCTTGGGTTCTGGCCTTTCTTCTGTTCTGTCAGCCTGGTGGTTTCCCAGGCCCTCCTGGGAGGAAGGGGTGTCCTCGCAATGTGTGGAGACAGGCTTGGGGATGCCACTGGGGCAGGGGTTCTTGTCAGGCACTTTCGGGGACGCGCTCAACAACCACACGCTGTCGGTGGGCGGTGGGGCTGCCGAGGGCGACCTCGCGTTCGCACTCAACATACTCAAGTCCTGAAAACTGGTAGTGGGCGAAGCAGGCTGGTGGGTCGCACTCCCAGTTCTCTCTGCGATGAGAGGGGCTGGGACACCAAGAAGGGAACCTGTTCTCGCTGGAGGACTTTCAGGCTTAACCGCACTCTCTACATGGTTCCTATTTTCAGCAGCAGATGTAGTCACCTCTTTGCTTTCCCCTGCTTCTGAGCTGCTGCTTTGAAGGTCAAGGGGTTCAGGGACCCCCGTTTTGCTCTCTCCAACGGAAGGATCTGAAGTGGAAATGGTAGCACGATCCCTGTTCCCTGTCTCCTGACCAACATCTGAGGGCGTGCTGTCCGTCGGGTGGTCAGGAATAACAGCCACGTGACCATCCCCTGGTGACATGCTGCTGGGTGACGAGTCCCCCAGTTGTGTAGCTGCGCTTGGTGAAATCTTGCCAGGGGCCTGGTTATCAGCAGCTCCCCGGGAAGCAGGGCCCTGTTTGGGGGTGGTGTGAAGAGGACCCTGCTGGCCGAGGGGGACGGCGCCCCTGTCCTGCTCACTCCAGCCTCTTCCCACGCCCAGCGGGTGGGGGCGGCCGCGGGGCGGGCTGCGGAGTGCCTGCGTGGAGGCTTCTTGCTGTGCTTCCCGGCCCGGCCCCTTTCTGTCGAGGGGTGACACACTGTCGTCCTTGGGACACCCCTGACACTCAGCCTGGGGTGACAGTAACTCCTGCACGGCCCTTGGTTGGACAGATGTCAGCTCTGACTTGGGCTCTCCCTTTCCCTGACTTAATTGTGCTTCCGGCTCACTCGGGACTTCCTCCCACGCTGACGTTAAAGTCCGGGCACGCTCCGGAGGGACAGGACGCGGGGCGCTGTCGTCGGTCACTTCCCGCACGTGTCCCCCCTGCATCTGGGTGTCTAAGCGGGCGGTCTCCTTGGCTTCTGAGGTAGATGGTTCAGGATGACGCACACGCCTTCCCTCGGAAGTGCCGTCGGCTGCAGGAAACGCCGTCGCCGGGGAGCGGGCTGTCGCCGGCTCCTGGGGCTCCGCCCCAAGCCCGGTCACGTGACGCGCGGCCCCGGGGGCGCCGGGCGGGGCGGGCGGCGGGAGCGGCCCAGTCAGGCCCCCAGCGCGCTCCTTCGGGACCGTGTCCGCTGCAGCAGCGGAGCCGCTGGCCGTTTGCAGCGCATGCCTTCTCAGTTCCTCGTTGTCAAGGGTCTTGGCCAACTTATTCTTGGGCGCATGCCGAGGGATTTCAGCGCCCCTCTTAGCCAGAGCGTCGGGACTGGCTTCCCCCACAACATTCCTCCAGCTCGATCCCTGGACACTCCGCGGGGTCTGCAGGACAGCGGCGCCTCTCTGCGTTGTGTGCTCTTCGTGTCGTTCCGCGCCAGCAGTCGAAGAAAATTTAAAATCTTTCAGGCTGGTGGGGCCAGCCTGCGATCCCTTCCCAAAGCTCTGAAGTTGGTGAAATTCCTCACGGAAATGGGCATTATTTCCTGGCTCTCGTGAATTTGCGTTGCCAGTTTCATCCGCCAGGTCACATGGCTCAGACTCATCGCGAGGGGGATTGCCCTCCACCATGATCTGATTGGCGTTTGTATCTCCCAGACTTAGGAGACTCTCATTATTATTTTTTGTTCCCTTTCTGTTGTCCTGCAACTGAGTGTAACATGATTTCTTGGGAGCCAATGGGACACTCATTTTCCACCCTTCAGTGAGGGCTGCTTGCCATGCAGTCCTACTTGAGGGAAAGGGGTTTCCTTCAAGCTGCTTTTTGATTCATAGGAAATTCTGAAGGTGCTTGTTGCCCCCTGACAATGTCACATCGAGATACTGCTGTTAATTATTTTCAGAGCGGTTTTAAAACCAAGCATTGTCTTGATATACAGATGACTTATCTGTTAGGTGCCTGCTGAGTGAGAGCCAATTAGTCCATGAGACCTAGAGACAAACAGAAATAAAACCGTGTTACATTGACCAATAGACATTTTCAGAAGAAGGCATGGTAAACACACATTTATTCATCACTTTCATATTATTTCGTTCACCCAATCCATATTATTTCTCAAAAGTCTTTCAGATAAGGGCTCCAGCTGGCCAAATATGGGAAAATTGAAATATTAAAATAATTAATGTTAGAAATGGATGATAAACATATTAGATCTTAAATTCCTATTTTAAAAATTCACAAGTCCATACTAATACTGTTTTAAAAGGGTGGAGGAGAAGGAAGGCTCCTCTTCACAGAAGACTACCAACTACTATAGGAAAAATTATACGATTAGAAAAATCACCAGAGCAATAATTATCTTGGGCAAAGGACACCACTGCTTGCTAAAAACATTGGGTGAAAGATTGTTGGGGAACAGAATATTTACATAATCTCAAGGTACCATCCTCCAGATTACTTTCTTTCTTACAAAAGAAAATTTTTATATTTATGGAAAAAACTGGTGGACAACTCCTTCATTGGTTGATCAAATTTCACATCATCAGTAACAGAAATTGACATCGGTACTCCTGAGGTTAGATAGTTGTCAGTGCTTCATATCACCATGTGGTATCCTTGCTATAAATGTTCAACCTGAATTTCATCCTGAAGAAATAATCAGGAAAATTTAAACTGATGGACATTTTACAAAATGCAGGGGTACATCAGTTTTCGAACGTAATCCGTTCCAGAAGACGGTTCGAGTTCTGAAACGTTCAAAAACCGAAGTGCAGTTTCTCCATAGACAGTAATGCAAAATGGATTAATCCGTTCCAGACCTTTACAATCAACCCCTAAAACAGCAATTTAGCATGAATTTTACTATCTAACGATACCATAGATCCATAAAATTTACGGGATTCGGAAACCAAAATGTTCAACAATGGAGACGTTCGAAAACCAAGGTACCACTGTAACTAGCCTACACTTGCCTCGAAATGCCACTGGATATCTAAACAAAATGTATTTCCTTGACTGGTCTTTGGATTTTTTTTAAAAAAGTTAGCAAAGTACATCGTTGAGACAATTCAAGATTTAAATATGGACAGTATGGTAGGTAAAAGTATTTATTAATGTTAAGTTTCTTGGGAGTACAATAGTATTGTGATTATATCAGAGATAATCTTTGATTTGGGAAGATACATGGTTTTAAATGTGATATGCTTTTTAACATGACATGTTGTCTGTAACTTACTCTCAAGTGGTTCAGCGAATGGAAAAACGTGTTTGTGCATGCACACGTGTGTGTTTGAGAGTGTGCAACTACAGCAAAATGTTAACAGTTTGAAAATGTAGTAGATTTCCACTCTACCACACTTGCAACTTTTATATAGGCTTGAAATTTTTTGAAATAAAAAGTTGGAGAAAATTCTATTCCAGCCTGCAAGGCCTGCATGATCCAGCCCCTACACACCTTCCTAGCCTCCTCGCCCTCTTACTCTCCAGGCTGAGGCCACACTGTCCTTGTTCATTACACTAACATGTTCTGCTTCAGGCCTTTGCACATGCTCTTTCATTGAAATGGAATGTGGAATCTTCCCCTAACCTCATTCAAGCAACTCCTTTGTATTCTTCAGTTTGCAGCATAAAACCACTTCCTCTAGGAAGCCCACTGATCCACTAGAAAAGATTATGTCCTTCTGTGATGAACTTTCATAATATCCTGCATTTTCACCTTAATTTTATTTTTAATTTTTTTCTTTTTCAATTACAGTTGACATTATATTAGTTTCAGGTGTACAACACAGTGATTAGACATTTATATAATTTATGAAGTGACCACCCCCATAGATCTAGTACCCATCTGACAGCATACATAGTTTTTATAATGTCATTGACAATATTCCCTATACTATATTTTATATCCCCATGACTATTTTATAACTGCTGATTTGTACTTCTTAAACCCCTCACCATTTTCACCCATGCCCTCTACCCCCTCCCAT
Organism: Rhinolophus hipposideros; assembly: GCF_964194185.1. Classification (NCBI taxonomy): domain Eukaryota; kingdom Metazoa; phylum Chordata; class Mammalia; order Chiroptera; family Rhinolophidae; genus Rhinolophus; species Rhinolophus hipposideros. The sequence continues at coordinate 5,874,254 of NC_138050.1, forward strand.
CTGGTAACCATCAAAATGTTAGCTGTATCTATGAGTTTGTTTCTGTTTTGTTTTGTTTGTTTGTTTGTTTTGTTCTTTAGATTATACATATAAGTGAAATCACATTGCATCTGTCTTTCTCTGTCTGACATACTCCACTCAGCACAATACCCTCCAGGTCCATCAATGCTGCCACAGATGGCAAGAACCCATTCCCTTCCATGGCCAAGCAATATTCCATTGCATATACTCGTATGTACCACCTCCTCTTTATCATTTATTCATCAATGGACACCCAGGCTGCCTCCACATTATGGCCATTGTAAATAATACTACAAGGAACATATGCATGCACACGTCCCCTCAAAGTAGTGTTTTGGATTTCTTCAGATAAATACCCAGAAGTGAGATTACTGGGTCCTTCTTTGTCTCTTGTTATAGCCTTTGTTTCAAAGTCTATTTTGTCTGGTATAAGTATTGCTACTTCAGATATTTTTTTCATTTTCATTTTCATAAAATATCTTTCTCCCATCCCTTTACTTTCAGTCTGTGAGTGTCTTTTGATCTGAAGTGGGTCTCTTGTAGGCAGTGTTTGTAAGGTTCTTATTTTCTTATCCATTCAGCCACCCTGTCTTTTGACTGGAGCATTTAATCCACTTGCATTTAGAGTAATTGTTGATACAAATGTAGTTATTGCCATTTTATTAATCATATTTTTATCTTTTTTTCTTCTTCTTAAGTAAGTCCCCTTAACATTTCTTGTAGTACTGGTTTGGTGGTGATGGACTCCTTTAGCTTTCTGTGGTCTGGGAGGCTCTTTATCTGTCCTTTGATTCTAAATGATAGCTTTGCTGGTTAATCTTGGTTGTAGGTCCTTGCTTTGAATCACTGAATATTTCCTGCCAATCCCTTCTGACCTGTAAAGTTTCTGTTGAGAAATGAGATGACAGTCTTATGGGGGCTCCCTTGTAGGTAACTAACTGCTCTTTTCTTGCTGCTCTTAAGATTCTCTCTTTGTCTTTAATCTTTGGCATTTTAATTATGATGTGTCTTGGTGTGGGCCTCTTTGGATTCATCTTATTTGGGATTCTTTGTGCTTCCTGGGCTTGTATGTGTATCTCCTTCACTAGATTAGGGAAGTTTTCAATCATTATTTCTTCAAACAGGTTTTCATTCCTTGCTCTCTCTCTTCTTCTTCTGGTATCCCTATGATACGAATGTTGGTACGCTTGATGTTATCCCAGAGGCCCCTTTTTTTGGGAATTTTTTTTCAGTTTTGCAGTTCTGATTGCGTGTTTTCTACTACATTATCTTCTAAATTGCTGATTTGATCTTCTGCTTCATCTAATCTACTGTTAATTCCCTTTAATGCATTCTTCATTTCAGTTATTGTACTTCATTTCAGTTATTGTATCTTTATTTCTGACTGGTTCTTTTTTATGTTTCCTATCTCTTTGTTGAAATTTCCCCCGAAACCACTGAGCTTCCTTATAACCAGTGTTTTGAACTCTGCATCTGGTAGACTGCTTGTCTCCATTTTGCTTAGTTCTTTTTCTGCAGCTTTGTTCTGTTGTTTTATTTGGGACATGTTTCTTTGTCTCCCCATTTTGGCTGCCTCTCTGTGTTTGTTTCTATGTATTGGTAGAGTTGTTGTGTCTCCCGGGCTTAGTAAAGTGGACTTATGTAGTAGGTCCTTGTAGTAGGTGTCCTGAGGGGCCCAGTGACACAGCCTCCCTAGTCACCAGAACTAGGTGCATTTCTTTGTGGGTTGTGTGTGCCCTCCTATTGTAGTTGAGCCTTGGTAGCTATTTGCACATTAAAGGGAGGGATTGACCCTCAGGCTTATTGCCATGACTACAGTGGAGGAGCTGTTGTGGAGGCGCTGGATTCACTATGGAGCAGGATTCATCCCTATGGAGCAGGATTCACTTTAGCAGTGCTCTGGTGCCTGCCCAGTATGCCCTTTGGGTATGTCATCTGCAGAGGCAGCTGGGTGGTACTTTGGTGTGATTCAAAGCAGGCCACCAGGCATGCTGGCCTCAGGGCCTCCTAGGAGAGGCCTCACCACAGGCCAAGGTCAGCCAGAGTCTGTGCCCTGCCTGGGGTCCCCTGGTATGAGCCACAAATAAATCTGCAGATGGCAGCCACCTGCACTGGGCTTGTAGGTGCCTTGAGAGGCCAAGACACCAATGCTGGGCTTAGAGCTGCTCAGCAAGAGGCATGGGACATGGCAAAGCCAGATCCTGCTTGTTTGGGTTTTGTGAACCTTTGAGAGATTTTAGGAAAGTCCTCAACATGAGCCAAGACAAGCTGTTTGTATGGAATAGCCACTGGAGTGGCTTGGGTGGGTCCACAAGTTCAGTGGGGTGGGGTCTCAGGGAATCACCAGGGCAGACAAATGGTTTTAGCAAGGTTGATGGAGACTCAGATATGGCAGCCAGTTGTGTCTGGATATTGGGAGGGGTAGGGATCAATTAAGAAATAATGGACTCTGCCAGCACTTCTGTCCATGAGAAAGCTGCCCTTTTAGCCCTTGTCCTGAAGCCAGACAATTCAGTGCCTCTCTGTATGTTCCTGGCACCTTTCAAGCTACTGCCCCAATGCTGGAGCTCAGAGCAAGTGAGTCCATCAGTGAGTACATCCATGTGTGAGACATTTCAGAGGAACACCTGGGACTCCAGCCACCCTCCACCAAACCCAGCCACTATCTCCACTGGTTTTCAGCTAGAACTTGTGGGGACTTCTCTCCTGGGCACTGAAACCCTGGGCTGGGGAGCCTGGTGTCAGGAGATGTCCCCTTACGGGGGACATCTGTGCAGACAAGATACTCCTTCCAATTTTTAATTGCCTCAGGCAGGTGTGGGACCAGCCCTTTCTGCATCTCTGCCCCTCCTACCAGTCTCAAGGTGGCTTCTTTGGTATGTCCTTAGTTGTAGGACATCTATTCAGCTGGACTTTAGGCAGTTCTTAATGATGGCTGTTCTTAATTTAGCTGTAATTCTGATATGGTCATAAAAGGAGGCAAGCACAGTGGTTACCTACTCTGCCATCCTGACCAGGAAGCCTGTCTTTTCACTTAAAAAAAATTCAGGTGTACTAGAAAAAAAATATTTTGAATACTTGGCATATGTATTAGGCACTTAATATGTACTTGTAGCATGGATAAGCAAATGATTGAATGAGTGATGAAGATCAATGTTATTTCTGCCCTCATGGAACTTAAAATCTAACACAGTATTTAAAATTCAATCAAAGGGAACTCACAGATGATCAGTAAACCACTCAATTCAAGGCTAACATTGTTTTACCTGCTATGATCAATATATTTTATTCGGCACTAGGTGGGAGAGTTAAAAGTACAATGCCCTGCCTCGTCCCGAATTCCCCCAAAGGGGATTCAAAGTGAACAGCCTTTCACACCTTTCCCTTCATTCATACAAACATATATGGCCACACACATGCAAACACATACACACATACACACATACACACATGCATGCACATACACACATATTACATGGGAGGCTACTGTGATATTTCTACTAAACTAGGCTACATGGCAACCCACTTAGCTTCCCTTCAGCATTGTCTATATGTTACTTCATATATTCGAAAGACTACATGTGGATATGTATCTACACACATATATCCTTGTATATATACTATATATGTGTATACATATATATACACACATACATATATATACACACACATATTTTATAATGTATATGTTATAAAACAATATAATAAACTGAAAGAACAAAAGACTAAAAAATCACCAATAACTTGTAGCTACCTCCATGTTCTTCTCCAACCCAACCCCTACCTCCCCAACTTAATTTTTCACTTGAAAACCTACCATGGGCATCCTGAAAAATGAAACGATAGAGCTCCCTTTTCCTTTCATTTCTTTTGCATCTATATATAAATATGTGCTTTTCATATTTATGGAGATCATCTTCTATAAGCTAGTTTCTTGTGACATTTTTTTCCTCTCTATGTGACCCTTCTCTCCCTTACCCCAAGACACATTAACATCCTGGTTTAGGTCATTCCCACATTCACATAATCCTATCCAAATACACACTCTTGTACACATGAGTGCACTTTCATTTCCCTGCCATACTGTTCTTCTGCTCTTCCCATGGTTCACTTATTGTCCTCATCTTCCCCACTTCCTTCATTACTGTCTCCCATATTCTTTTTCTCCTGCTCTATCTCCTTCCACACCTGTCTTCAGCAAATCAGTGGTACCCCAGGCCTAGCCAGACTCCAATACTAAGCCTACCCAAGGTGCTGATATTCTGATCCCAGCCTTGGTTCCTTGACACAGAGAGAACTCAAGAACCCCCTTTGTGTATTCACTTCTCTCTTTAAAAATGTTCTCCTTGAAGATGCACATGTCTTCTGGGCACAAATACAAAAAGAATGCAGGTAAATCAATAGGACAGCAGTTAAAAACAAAAACAAAACAAAACAAAAAAAACACCGTGCTCTCTGGGTGGGGAAACAGGTGTCCCAGAAAGTCAGGGAGAATTAGAAATTCCACAGACGTAGGTCATCCACAGAAAGAGAGAGTCTCTAATTCTCTGTGGGCAAAATTATAAGCATGAAACCAAAAGCCCTCTTTGGTTTGAATTGTCGAGGCTGGGAGAAAGAAAGAAATGAATTCTTCTCAGTAGTGATGAGCAAAACACAGCACCATATACCACAATCCACAACATGATGGCTAGACAGTGACAAACAGGTGTAAGATCGGTGTCTTGCTAGAAAGAGTTGTATTTTGATTGTTAAAGAATTACATAATAGATTTTCTTTGTCCTTGTCAGTAAACAATAAATGTTACTCATTGGTGAGGGCATGGAAAGGTAGGACCTCCTAGGGGCCAAGAATTATTCTCAGCACTAATACATATTTACAAAATTTAATTTTTAAATTATAATTAATTTTATTTAATCTTTAATCTTAATTTAAGCTATTTAATATTTGCAATGGAGTCCAGAGATAGATCTGAACATCCCTTGCCTTTATTTATTTATTTATGTATTTATTTAGGTATCTCCAGGTAAGAAAATGAAACACAAAAGGTAACATTCCCAAGGTCATACGGCTAAGAGCAGAGACAGACACAGGAAAGTAAAACCAATACAGAAAGCAGAAGCTGTGAAAAGAAAAGCTGCCTGTTGGTGAAATCGTACAGAGCACACAGGAAGAATAAAAGGAAAAGTCACTATCACAGGGACAAGAATAGAAACGCATTTATTCTGTTCTTTAGATTCCACATACAAGTGAGATGATATGGTATTTGTCTTTCCCCATCTGACTTATTTCACTTAGCATAATGTTCTCTAGGTCCATCCATCTCATTGCAAATGGTAATATTTCATTCTTCTTTATGGCCATGTAATACTCCATTAGAAAGTACAAATTGGTAACCACAATATTGCCACAGGTGTATGAAAGACAGTTTGGGGAATATAATCAATAATGTTGTAAAGATTTTGTAGGGCGTAGATGAGCACTTGTCTTATTAGGGAGACCACTTCATAGACAGTGTAGATGCCTGACCTCTGTGCTGCACACCTGAAGCTGAAGCTGACTAAATTTCAACTATAATTTAATATATATTAATAGATATAGTCACGGGATGTGGAGTACAGCATAGGGAATAGAGTCAATGGAACTGTAACAGCCATATAAGATGTCAGAGGGGTAGTAGATACAGAGAGTTATCACTTTGTGAGGGGTGTAAATGTCTAACGATTACATTGTTTTGTTCACCTGAAACTAATAATGACAAGAAAAAAAAAGACAGAATAAAAAAAAGAATAGAAAAGCAAAATCAAAAAGGGAAAGTTCACACAAGACAGGAAAAGCAAATTTAAAACCTTCTTCAATGGCAGAAGGCAGAATTATGTACAGGAAGTAATGTTTCCCTCCCTTCCCTCTCACCTGGTTACACACATCCCCCTACAGCTCCATCATCCCGTCAGGAGATGCTCACAGAGCCAATATGAGCAAGAGTTCTATTCTGAACCCAGACTTCAATCCAGGTACTCTACTAAGATAAACATTTTTCCCCAATATAAACATGATCATAAAAATTCAGACTCATAATACAGAAGTGTGTGATTGAACAAAAAAATGCAAATATGTCAACCAACTGTGCTAACCTTGCACTTGAGGAGCGTGTGACTTTCATGTGCTTCACATCCAAGACGATAAGAAGTCACAAACAATCACTTTAGAGGTAAATGGTAATGTATCTTGAGGAAAAAATATCCATTAACTAAGCCTTAGGTCCAAAAAATTTTTTAAAGATTTTCTAGGCTCATGTGGTAATTAATAATCTTCCAAGGAGTTCCCCCTACTGATAGGGTGAAAACCCTGTCGGGAAATCCACCAGCTCTCTAGGCAGCCCATCACTCCTCTGAGCAGGACCACCACCTAGCCTGCCAGGAGCTGAGATCCATCTCCCTAGAGCCGAACAATGCCATCCTTTGTCCCCTAGACAACACTTCAGGTATCTGTAAAGAGCTGCTATTCTCTCTTCCTCCCCAAACGTGCTCTCCTTATTGAAGAACTCAGATTCTCCCAACTATTGGAGCAGGTTTTGAAAACTCCCACCATCCGAGCACACCACCAGGGAGCCTGAAGTCCCTTCTAACCAGGGTGCTCAGAGCTGCACACAGTACCCCAGTCCTCGGTGCGTCAAGAGCATGTGGAAGCAAGACTGCCAATCTCTTGGTTATACCTCTAACCACATCGTCTAAGAGAGTGGCCTCTTCATGGGCATATAAGAGGCACCCTGTTAATTCCACATCATCGATTAAAATGTCAACTGCTATGTGAGTTACTCCTAAACTACACTGATTAAAATCTAGAAATCTGTAACTGGCTTTTAGCACCCATGGGTAGAACCATAGAAATATCCTTCTTGAACTTCATCTTGCTTGTCTAGGTCCATTGCTCTATACTATTCACAATTTATCTGGGCTGACCCTTCGTTTTTCATCCAAAATATCTACAGTCTATTCTGTTTTCATGCCATCTATGAAGAGGTAAGCTCACTTTCCATTTTATCACTCATTTCCCTGATCCCAGTGTCAGCAGGACAGGAAAGCAGCAGCTGCATCTGCTGGGGAGAAGGAACTCCGTGACACTTGTCCTGTGCTCACGAGCATCCTCGGCCCAAGTTCACACAGGCACGCTTCCACCCACCAGGCCCTACAGCCACTACACATGTCCCATCGTGTCATAAGAACATCATAAGAAAGGGAACTTTGAGCAATAGCCAGGATATGGAAGCAACATAGATGTCCATCAGTCAATGAGTGGAAAAAGAGGGGGTACATGTACACAATGGAATATTATTCAGCATAAAAAAGAACGAAATCTTGCCATTTGTGGCAACATGGATGGACCTAGAGGGTACTATGCTCAGTGAAAAAAAGACAGAGAACGACAAAGACCATATGATCTCAGTCATATGTGGAATCTAAAACAAAACTCAAAAAACAAAATACATGAATAAACAAAACAAAGCAGAAACAGGCCCATAGATACAGAGAACAAGCCGACTGTTGCCAAAGAGGAGGGTGTTGGGGATGGGAATAAAAATTTTAAAAATTGAAATTAAAAATTGAAAAAAATAAAAGAAATTTTGTCAAACATGTTGCTGAAATAATTATATCACCTCTCATCCAAAAGAAAAAGAAAATGAAAGTAAAGAAAGAAAAGAAAACAAAGCTAGTCCACCATGATCTGTTCTACACACCACCCACCATTCTCCAAGGACCACATTTTATTTTTCTCAGTACTCATAATTCACCAATTCAATTATCAATGCTTTTTAAACCCCAACATGGGCTCCACATCAGAGGGTGCATGAGCACTGCACCCTCTCCTTGCTAACAAACAAAATTGTCTTTTTCCATCTTTAACAATCAGGCACATCTGCTCTTCCCAGCTCACAATCTCTGATAATGGTTTGACCATCTCATCTAGAACTTTTTCAGTTGAACACATATACGTTTCTGAATCATTAAGTGGACTGGTGCTCAAATCCAATCTCTTCATCCATGTTGCACTTAAGTTTCCTCTTCCCATGTTTGTTTTGTCGAGCACAACATGAAAGGCATTCTCAGATAAAGAGGGACTCAGCAGATCTACCATCTCCATGCCACCTGCTCACATGACCATGAGTTAACCTGGCTGAATGACAGACAAAAGCCAAACTTCTCAGCTTGACATCCAAAGTCTGATGAACACTAACCCATATAGATTTCCAGACTTAATCTCCTTTACTCTTCTATTTAAAATATGCCTGCTCTGTAAAATCATCCTCCCTACCAAATAGCTCCACCTTCTGAACTGAAATACCATCTCCTCCATGAAGACCTTCCTAAATTTCCTCCTCCCCTAGTGCCCCAAAAATGGTAGCGCAGAGCTGGATATTGTCTCTCCGTGTCCTGAATCCACAGTTCTTCCCTTTCGGCACTATGTTTTTTTAATCATAGTTATATGAATCTTATTTTATTATAGTTAAGTATTTCTGTTTATTACAGTCACATGTGTCTTATTTTTATTATAGCTACATGTGTCTTGTTTCGTTTATTAAACTATACACTCACTAGGCTGGAGGGAAACTGATCAGATACTTCCGTTTCCCACATGGAGTCTGGGACGCAGTTTGCACATAGTGGGTGCTTGGGATGAAGCAATCCCCTCCCATTTGGAGCTCTAAATGGTCAACATATACACCACTTTCAATACAGCACAAGTCCTAGATTTCTTTCAGTCTTTTAAGATGGAGATTACAAAGTCACCTTTTCCTAACTGGGTAACTGGTGAGGCACCTTCTCCCAGTCACTGCAGGAGGGCTGTACCAGAATATTCAGAGGAGATGATATAGAAAAGTCCATTCTGATCATCAATGTTTGATTTATATTTCCCACAACAATTAATTTAGAAAATAAACTAAAGGAAGTTTGGGGGATCTTTATGTTATTAAAAGGGAGTATGGGTTTTAAAAAATTAAAAAATACTGCTGTACAACCTTTCCTCAACTGCCAGGTCTGCTATGTAAAGCTTTATCCGTTGGGAATTTTCATGTAACTATTCTAGTGCTGTGCCATGTGACTTAATAAAAACGTATTTGCCAAAGAAGCTCCAATTGAAACTCCTACCATGCAATAAATTATTCTTCAAAAGAACTTTAGATACAGAAAAATGTATAGGATATGAACCCCAAATTTAACGGCAATTATAATAATGCAAAAACGCCAAAATCTCAACTTTCAAATTTTAGTTGACATTTTTGCTGACATATTTGGGATCTATAATGTGCCACCACACTTAATAGGATAATTTTATAGTAAGTTACTTGCAAAGATTTACACACAAGTCAATGTATGCATCTGTTTTAGAAAGTATCATGGAAACCATTCCTCTGTTTTCTGCCAATTGTAATTAGTTGTGAATAGCCAGATTATTGGCCTTATTTCATAACGTTTTGTAAGTTGATTCTCAATAGGCACGATTATAGGTAATCTGAAACGTGGTGCACAGCAGACTAAATGAGTTTCACAAGTTCAATTTCCCCACAATACGGTAAAACATTGAATTGCTAGTTGGGGGAATTGCTAGTTGTAGCTGTCTGTGGTGCTGAATCCTGCGATCGCATGCCAAATAATGAAACAGCTTTCCGGAGCCGGATTTACTCACCTTATTTATGCACAGAACATGAGTAGTATGTTACACTTTATTCTCATATAAAAAACAGGGCTGTGTTCAGAAAGAATACCTTTTTTTTTTTTGGTAGCAGAGCTATTTTATTTTACCTTGAGTAAAGAGTGAAGAAGAATACAGACATATGAAATGCTGCTATTTCCCCTTTATACAGGGCCAGGAAAAGAGGTAACTTGACTTTTCATAGCTCAGACCAATCCGACATTTAAGTCAAATATTATATTAATATATAGTCTCTCCAATAAAAAAAAATGTTGCATGTTTCTCCAAAAGAAGTCTCATTCACATTTGCCAACAAAAACCAACCCTTCCTTCCAGGATGGAATTTCATGCAGAAAATAGGGGGTATTCATTCCTTGCTTATTGTGCTTAATACTTATTTTGTTTTGTTTCTGTCTTGAATGATATTTTTTCTAAAATAGAAAAACTTACATTGCCAATATAAAAGAAATGGATCCTCATTATATGAAAAAAGTAAAAATACCAAAGTCCTCTACTCCCACCCCAAGAATTGATGTGTAGTATCCCAGATTTTTTTTACACTCAGAGAATGGGTTGTATATGTCTGATTTTTCAATTTGCATGTCATGGACACCTCCCCGCATAAGTATATGTAATAAACACTTTATCACTTTTAATTATGCTCACGTTTACCATAATTCACCCACCAATCCTCCGGCTGTCACAGAATACTTCTGAATGCCTATCTTTATTGCACTCCTTATTTTCTTAAGATATGTTCCAAAAGGTGGAAGCAGGTGTGCACATTTTCATTTTTATACAGAATACTAAGCTCCATGAAGATATTTGTTCTGTTTACAGGTGCACCTCCCGTACCCAGAGCCTGGCACATCATGGGGGCCCCACAACCATTTATGGAATAAACACATACGACCTTCAGGGAAATAACTGTCACTTTTCATTCTATCCCTCTGTTTCCCTATTTCCTGCTCCATCTCCTCCCTCTCAAAATCCCTCCTAACTTGAATGACCAAGTCACTTACATTCAAATAGGGACAATTTTTTTCTTGCATAGGAATTTTCCCCATTTTTTATTAACATATGATAATTTGTGTACAGTAACATTCATACTCTGTATGGTGCTGTTTAATTCTGCAAGTTTGGGCAAACATACACAGTCCTGTCATCACCGCCACTACAATGAAGATACACAACAGTTCCATGAGCTCTAGGAATTCCCCAAGTGCAACTATACAACTATACAATTCCCCAAGTGCTTCCACAACCTCCAGTCCTGGCAACCAATAATCTGATTTCTGTTCCTACAAACTTGCCTTTTCCAGGTGTCACTTAAGTGTAAGTGTACAGGTTGCAGCCTGGTGTCGAGCTCCTTTCACCTAGCACAGTGTATCTGAGATCCATCTGCCAGTACCGTGTTTCCCTGAAAATAAGACCTAGCCGGATCATCAGCTCTAATGCATTTTTTGAAGCAAAATTTTTTTGTTTTAAATTTATTGGGGTGACAATTGTTAGTAAAGTTACATAGATTTCAGATGCACAATTCTGTATTACATCATCTATAAATCCCATTGTGTGTTCACCACCCAGAGTCAGTTCTCCTTCCATCACCATATATTTGATCCCCCTTACCCTCATCTCCCTCCCCCCACCCCCTTTACCCTCTGCTAACCACTAAACTATTGTCTGTGTCTATGAATTTTTGTTTCTTATTTGTTTGTCTTGTTCTTTTGTTGTTTTTGGTTTATATACCACATATCAGTGAAATCATAGGGTTCTCTGCTTTTTCTGTCTGACTTATTTTGCTTAGCATTATACTCTCAAGATCCATCCATGTTGTCACAAATGTTCCTATATCATCTTTTCTTAATGCCAAATAGTATTCCATTGTGTATATATACCACAATTTCTTTATCCATTCATCTATCGAAGGACATTTTGGTTGTTTCCATGTCTTGGCCACCGGAAACAAAGCTGCAATGAACACTGGATCACACGTGTCTTTATGTATAAATGATTTCAAATTCTTTGGGTAGATACCCGGGAGAGGGATTGCTGGGTCATATGGTAATTCTATTCGTAATTTCTTGGGGAACCTCCACACTGCCTTCCATAGCGGCTGCACCAGTCTGCATTCCCACCAACAGTGTATGAGGGTTCCTTTCTCTCCACAGCTTCTCCAACACTTGTTACTATTTGTCTTGTTGATGATAGCCATTCTGACTGGGGTGAGGTGATATCTCATTGTGGTTTTTATTTGCATTTCTCTGATGATTAGTGATGTTGAGCATTTTTTCATATGTCTATTTGCCATTTGTATATCCTCTTTGGAGAAATGTCTCTTCAGGTCCTCTGCCCATTTTTCAATTGGGTTGTTTGCTTTTTTGTTGTTGAGTTTCATGAGTTCCTTGTATATTTTGGATATTAGCCCCTTCTTGGAGGCACTGTTTGCAAAAATCTTCTCCCATTCAGTTGACTGGCTCTTTATTTTGTCGATGGTTTCTTTTGCTGTGCAGAAGCTTTTAAGTTTCATATAGTCCCATTCATTTATTTTAGCTTTTACTTCCATTGTCTTTGGAGTCAAATTCATAAAATGCTCTTTGAATCCAAGGTCCATAAGTTTAGTACCTATGTTTTCTTCTATGCATTTTATTGTGTCAGGTCTTATGCTTAAGTCTTTGATCCATTTTGAAATAATTTTGATACATGGTGACAGATAGCAGTCCAGTTCCATTCTTTTGCACATGGCTGTCCAATTTGGAGCAAAAATTAATAGAACATCCGGTCTTGTTTTACTATAAGACCCAGTCTTATATAAAATAGTATATGATATGATATGATATATGATATGATATGATATGATACTGGGTCTTATATTAATTTTTGCTCCAAAAGACGCATTAGAGCTGATGGGCCAGCCAGGTCTTATTTTCTGGGAAGCACGGTAGTAGGTCTTGTCTGCGGCTACACAGGACTCCAGCCTACGTACCACAGTTCCTCGATCCAGTCCCCGGGGCAGGGACATCTGGGTTCTTTCCAGATTTGGGCAGTTATAAATAAAGCTACTATAATCATTCATGTACAAGTTTTTGTATGAAACTGGAACACTTTCGAGAGTTCAAAAATGCTAAACCAGACAGAACGCCAGCACACCAGGGAGACATGTGGTCTTCCTGTTTAGGACACACTTCTCACCACCCAAGGTTATCTTGTGCTTGTTGACCTGTTTATTATCTGCCTCCTGTCATCTGGGACAAGTTCCAGGAGAGCAGGCACCTCCTCCTCTGATAACCACTCTATTCTCAAGCCTACCACAGTAGCTGGCACACAGTAGGGACTCAAAACAATTTTTAATTGGGCAAAGTTCAACCAACACTAGGAATTTATTTTCATCAACACTTGAATAGCACTTACCATTCCCAGGCTCTGTTTCCAGTGCTTCATTAAACTTAATCCATCTAACAATCCTATGGCTAGATGATATTATTATCCCATTTTACAGATGAGGAAACTAAGACAGAGAGAAGTTAAATAACTTGTGAAAGAACTGCAATATGAACCCACAATCCATGCTCAAAAGCCACCCTGCCAAGCACCCACTGAATCATCAATTTCTAAATTGATAGGTTAAAAAAATCTTACGGTATTTTGTTTTTACTTTGCCTCTAGGGAGGTTACATATCATTCCATGTGATGTCTGGCTATTAGCAGTTCTTCTTTCATGCTGCATATCTCTGAAGTGAAATTATTTTTAACTATTATTTCTAATGGTGAACATTGGAGACAAGCTATTTCCAGAACTCAGACTTTATCAAGTGAAAATGAGATGTGGGAATTTTAAGGACTTGTTCCAGGGAGTTAGGGCTGGATAAAAGACCCCTAGCCTAGCGCCCACCACACACCACCACACCTCAGCCTTCCCAGGTCTCTCCTACCTGGTCTGGTGCCATTGTAGACCTCATCACCAAAGCCCGAAATCTGGAAAGCTTCCTTGGCCCTTTGCTTTAACTCACACCCAATCCATCAGGGGTGATCAGATAGACTTCTGGAATTCATTCCCAACCGCTCCACATTTCTCCCTCTCTGTTGCTACCCCATCTCCCATGTAAGGCACTTACAAATCTCCTACCAGATCTCCTGGCCTCCACTGTCGCTTCTCCAAAGAGCCCTTCTGCCTTCACACGACAGCTGGAGTATCACCTTAATACAGTTATCAGATCAGGTCACTTCCCTGCCACGAACCATCGCCAGGGCTCCCTCCTCTGACCTGTGTGACCTGAAGTCTCGCTCCGCTCCCACTGCTCCCCTCCTTCCCTCTCTGCTCTCACCACAGGCCTCCCCTCTGGCCTGCCATAGACTCTGCACTGCCATTGTCCCTGCTCTGCACGTTCCACGCCCGGCTCTCCACATGGCCGGACCCTGCTTACGTTCCAGGCTTCAGCTCCTCAGTGCGCTCTCAGGCAGGTCTCCTCTCTCCCCAGTCACAGCCTGGGGAGCGTGTTTGTTTCTGTGGGTCTGGTCTTCCTCTCCCACTGGAACGTAAGGTCTGGGAAGATAAGCCTCATGGAAACCCTGCTCACCATGGCTCCCCAGTGACCAGAAGGGTCCAATACATGGGAGGCACCCAATAAGCATTAGTTAATTAATGTGGTGGCATAATCGAATCTTTCCTGATACATCTAGCTCTCTGGGCAATGTCTGGATGGGCATTTATTAATCACATTTATTAACCACCGAGTGTTAGAGGTGGAAAGGAAGTAAGACATCAATCAGCAGCAGCCTCTTGTTTTCCATGAGAAAACTGAAGCCTAGAGAGGCTGTGTGACGTCCTCAGAGTCCCACAGCTAAGACCTGTCACACAAGGGCCAAGACCTTCGCAGCAAGGCAGGGCCAGGTTCTGCATGCCCCCTCCCCCCCAATGTCTAGTGCTCATTCCCCTCGTAGACTGCAGCCTTCGTGGGACAAGCCTCATGACTCAGGAAGGTCAGAGAAACAAGGCGACGTGAGGACAGGACTCAAGAGAGTTCTGAGATGGATCCAATATACTGAGCATCAACTGATTAAGAAAAAACACAGTACAGGGAACAGGAAATAATAGATGAAGAAAGGAAAGGTCCTAATCCTCAGAGAAATTAGCATCTCCCCAGGGAAAAGTGATCGAATGTACATAAAGCTAATAACTGGTGATAAAAGCAAAGTGGGGAATAATAAAATATGCTGTTAAGCGGAAATACTAAGCACACACAATGACAAGAAGGAGGCAGAAACTCCAGTTGAGGGGCTGGGGAAAATGAGATCTTTGCCCCTTCCTGCAGTTTATGAGTGTGAGTGCGCGTGTGTGCGTGCGTGTGTGTGTGCGTGTGTGTGCGTGTGTGTGGTTTTACACAGCCTCAGCTGGCTCCCCGACTCTCACGTACCCCCAATGTACTGCGACATCCAAGACCCAGGTATTGGATTTGTAGTTGATGCTGGAGTTACGTGTCCTCCTTTCGTCCCCCACTACCCACTTCCTCACAATCTCTTTACCTGTTATCCCCCCAGTGGAAAAGTGCTAAGGAAAAGCCGCTATGAAACTCAAATCTCAAACACTGCGTGTTCTAAAAAAGATTTCCTGAGAAAGGAGGGCAAAATAATGGCAAAATGAGGCATAGGATTATCTGTCGATTTCGATTCTCTTCGCAAGCCCTGTCTGCTTACCAGAAAGACTGAGAGTTACCTGCCTTGGCGAAGGAAGAAAATGTCGGCATGCAGTTGAAAAGATTAGCAGTTTCAAAGGCAGTATGAACAGCTGCATTTGACCCTCAAGGGTTGGTGGTACGTTCTCTGCCATTACTTCATAAGACGGGTGAGAAAAGCTGACACAGTGAAGACTAATATTCTACCCATGGAACACTAGATAAGATCCACTCTCCAGTTAGAAATGCTCCACTTAGAAATTCACTGCTAAATACCACACTTTTCCAACAACATTAGTATGAGCTGGTGCTTGTTAACAGGAGACTGAAGACGGAGGGACTTCAGACCTAGACACAGGCAAACACTTTGTACAGTATCCCAAGGGCTGAACAGACAAGGTTTTGCTATAGTCCTGTTGGAAGAGCAGGCAGCACTCTTTAAAAATCTGAACGCACATGTATGTTTGTACGCCATGTACTTTCTCCTTTCAGTGGCTTCCTGGCCTCTTAACTCATGCCTGCTTGCCTCACAGGCCATGCCACCTGCCTGGCACTGAAGACAACTGAGGACTCGCTCTTAGAGTTAGAGGCTCTGCTCTTACTTACTCACCTGCCAAAAGTTAACAGAATACTGTAAGATTTCATTACTCTATTTCCTTCCTCATTTCTAACCCAAAATGCCTTATTTGAATATTCCCAACAAACCCACTGATCCTATTGCCCAGTCAGCTTCTGTAATGTGGACAGTGGAGAGAATCTACAAATCTACCTGAGCAGTTGAGGACGGAGGCTGATTCTTGGAGGAGAGGGGAGTACGGGGGCTGGTGTAGCGCAAGCTGAGAGGGCAAAACGGACACTTTTGCAAACTCCTCTGTTAAGGCCCCGCTCCACCTTGCTTCTCTGAGTGGGTTTGCTTCACAGCAGTAGGCACCCCAACCTACAGTACACCCCTGAGCCTCGTGTGTGTGTGCATTAGACCCTTGGCGTGGACTTCAGCGTGCATGAAGGGGGGTGACACATGACCCCCGTTTATCTGCAGGACTGCAGGCTATAAACATCAGGGACTGTCTACTACCTGAAAGGAAGAAAGAAATCTTTCTAATAGCACCAGGGATCAGGTGAAAATCACCTCCCGCTCAAAAGCCTGCACAGGTCACTCTAAATGGGGCTCTTTCACGTCGTTTTTCTTCTGGAAGGTGAATTTGTTTTATCTTCCATCAGAAGCACAGAACTCATCTTCTGTCAAATGAACTAGATACGTAGAGGGATGAAGCTAAGCATTTAATACCATGTTGCAGCCTAAGCAAAAACGTCTGTGAAAACCAGGAAGCAAGTACATAAAGTGCAGGGTTGACTGCAAAAACTTCCAACTGAGTGGAAAGTCATATACTTTCATGATCCAGGGCCTTTTGTTAAGAGTCTCTGCATTTTCATTAGTTGGAACACTATTCAATGAACAAGGCATTTTGGATCACCATGCTTGGAATGACTTTATCTTAGAGATAAAGAAATCGAGATAAATAGGAAAGGAAAAAATATATTATTTATTTAGGAACCTATTTGGCTTAGAAACATGCAATAAAAATAAATGACATACGCTGGGGAAAATGATTAGTTTTTCAATACCCCCGAGACAAATGAATAATATTGCTTTAGTTAAGTTGTAGGAATTCTCCGATATTTCACCAAAACTTGAAAAAAAACAGTAAAAAATACTTAAACTCCTAACAAAATTCAGGAATGCTTTCTTAAAGAGCAACATGTTGCCGTGTGTTTGAGTGACACCCCATCTCTAATCCCAGAGAGGGAAACTGACTTGCTAGCATTTCTGGGACAGGCCATAGGATTCCTACATCCTCATTAACAAAATACACAATGTCTGTAAGCAAAAAAATCAAACATTCCCAGAAAGCATAAACCTGAATATGCATGAATTTTAATGAGCATGTTTTAAATATTTAAAATCACAGTTAGAAATTCACTGTTAAATAACATGAGATACTCAAACATCCATTTTAATCAAAGACTCTCAAAGAAATGCTGTCTCATGCTTCTTTTTAAATAAAATAGTCAAAAAGCTAATTAGTCAATCTCATTTAGTGATTCACAATCACATCCTCTCATATGTGATATGTGTGCATATGTTTTAGGCATGGAAATGGGAGCAATGATGTGAATTTCACCTCCCCAGTGTGTGGTTCTGACAACCTCCAGGAAGGGTCCTCACCCCACATCCCAGGTCTACAGCCCAGACAGTCCTCCATCCAATTTCTGGAGCCAACGTGTTTACACCCGGACGACTCTCCTCCTGACCAGAGAAATGTCTTCCAGGTTTCCTGTTGTGGTGCTTCCTAACTAAAGTGTGAGGACAGCTCCAAGGGGAGGAGCCAACAAGGAATCTGGGTGACAGTTCTCCAGGGAGCGCTGGCTGCTGTCAACAGGAGTAAGTCAGAGGCACACCTCTCCCCAGCCGTGGGCAGAGCTTCCCCACGCAGACAAGCTGGGTGCAGCGTCCTGAGAGGGGGCAGTGGGACCGACCCGAAGAGACCCAGGCCCCACCGCCTGAGCCCTGCCAGGCAAGGCGAGGGGGGAAGTGGTACCCACGGCACCTACAACAGGTCCTCTCATTAATGTGAAAAGAATAAAGGAATACTGGGAAATTGCTGCAAATTCTCACTCCCTACCCAAAACTAGGAGGCTGGAGGAGAAAAGAGAACAGAAATAGAAAGGAAAACCCAGGGGGCGTTAAAGTAGAAAAAGACAATGGATTTAGGAAATAGGAAAACGACCAGTGGTGATTTACCACTTCTGTACTTGGAATTCCACGTGTAAGTATGTGTGTATACATAAGTGTGCGTGTGTGTATGTCTGTGTGCATGAGTGTGTGAGTGCATAATGTGTGTGAGTGTGTGTGTGTATGGGCGTGTGTGTGTAAACATTTCATAGCTTTTCATCCCCACACTGTCAACCCCTCAGCTAGAACGAGACATACAATACACACCACATGCTCCAGATTTCAGTCTCACTCTTAAATGCGAAAAAACAGCTAAGAATTACCAAATACAGAAGAAAGACTTCAAATTAAAAAAAATTAAAAAAGACAAGGCATTAAAAAAGTACAGAAAATGGAAGAAAACTTCTTCTAATTTATGTTTTCCTCTATACAGATACAGAACAGTTGCATAACCCCCCAAAATTTCTCTCATGGCACCCCTTTGTAATCGGCGCCCCCCCCCACTAACCACTAGCAAATGCTGATCTATTGTCTACCCCTATAATTTGGTCTTTTCCAAACGTTACATAAAAACAATCATACACATATATACTTTTATTATTATTTTATTAGTTTCAGGTGCACAAAACAATGTACTAGTAAAGATTTTGTAGGGCATTTGATGGACATATAGCCTTTTAAATCTGTCTTCTTTCACTTTTAATATGGATGAAACTAGATAATAACATTGTTATATTATTTTAGTAATATAATTAATTTTTAATTATTGTTCATATTAATATAAAATGCATATTGCGTCCTAGATTCCTCCATATTATTACATGTATCCATTGTCATTCCTTTTTATTGCTGAGTCATATTCCATCGTGTGGCTCTTTATCCATTCCATAGTTGAAGGACAGAAGAAAACATTTAAAAAGTTGAATTAATTCCCTCAAAGATAGAAGAGTGTTCATAAAACAAGAACGTGGTGTTATAGAAAGGGACAGGGAATAAATAAGAGCTCACAGAAATTAAGAATATGACAAAATACAAAAATCAACAAGAGCTTTTGAGGATAAAATCTAGGAAATGTCTCATCGATACCCAAAACTAGAACGCCAAAAAAGGAGAAAGTAACAAAGACAGGATAATTAGTGTGTAAATGCAACAACTCTAAATTCTAATAAAAATGCAGGGGGACAAAAAGCAGAGAAAACAAGAGGAGAAAGCTGCCAAAGAAACAAAATAAGGAAATTCTCAGCATGATGCACACAGTTCCTTCCCTGTTTGTCTGTCTAAGAACAAAGAACCCTTCCCTGAAGCAGCTCCTGCGGGCTACCCCTCGCAGGGCAGGGGAACGGGCTTGGGTGGGTGGCCCGGCATAGTCAGGACTTACTGAGTCAAGTGGCAAAGGGACAGACATGATTAGTGACTCTAGTACCTACAGAGAAGAGCAGAACTAGATTCACCAGTGGCCTGAGCAGGTGGCTCCGGATGGCACACCTGTCCCTGAGGTCAACAGAAGGAGGATTTTGAAGGAATGTTGAGTTTGTTTAATGAACATGAAATCACAATTTCCGAAGAGAATCATTGATTTTGACACATCTGAAGCAAATTTTAAGGTTTTCCAGCTGCCTCAGAATGGTTCTGAATTATCCAGCGTGTTCCATCAGAAGCGTGCTGCCTAGACGACAGTCCCCGTGTCACCACGTGGAGCGATAATAAGTACCCAGCTACTGTCAGGGCTCTTGGAGTGTCCCATGACCTCCATAACCAGAGAGCAGGTCCCCTGGAATAAAGGATGGGCGTGTAGCGCCCTCTGCTCTGCCTCCCGGTGTTGTCACCTCTGGCTGTACTGGCACTCTTGTTTGCTCACCTGCATTTTAATGCAGCTGGAAACAGTAGCTTGTAGGGCTAGAAGTAATGTATGTACCACACCGATCAAGTGTGGGTGTGAAATAAGTGATAGCAGTGCACTGCATTAAAAAAGGCTCCTCGCTACCCGGGGCTACAAAGCACAGGAGGGGCAACACCCACAAATGTCAGGAGGGCTCTGTTGGTGGGGGCAGCTCGTTCCCCTCAGGACCCAGGACAGAGGCCTGTGTTAGCACCTAACTTCTGCAGAAGCCTTCCGTGGCCGGACCCCTTTTACCTGGTTCCTCACCCTGCCCACTGTGAACCCCTACCCTCGGCTTCTGTAGTTTGCACAGCCCATCAATACAGTGTAAATATTTAGCCTCTGTCCCAGAGACGGGACTCTACTCCCTGTAGAGTAAGGGACCGGTGAAGTGTCCTTGAGGCAGAATTTCATCTGTAAAACAATTGGCTGTGCTCAGATAAGAATAGTCACTATGGGCCATCTGCCAGGACGCAGAAATAGTCTCACTTTGGAAGAACAGATGACATATCCCTATTCCTTTTCAACATTATTTCCACGGTGCATACGCATATTCCTAGAGAGCAGATTCTGTGCTTTGCAGAGTCTCCATAGTACGCAGAAGTACTTTGATCAGTACTAGTACTGAGTTAACAGTCCTAGGTAAATTTTGGTTAGGAAGAAACGGTTACAAAACATTGGTATCATTGCTAGAGAAATGTAACACGTAGACCAAACCGTAACATGCCTCGCTCACACCTGCCAGAGTCAAGTTCACGGCTTGGCTGTGGTCAGAGGCCACTGGCCTACACTTTCAGTGCCCGTGCCTCACTGACGCACTTTTCCCCTCTGTCCTACTGGCCAGAGTTGTTTCTGTATAAGTCACCCCACGCCGCCCCTCCCTGCTTTGTTCACTGAGCCTAGCTGCTCTTCAGGGCAGCTCCTTGCCCTAGAGCATCTGTAGATGCCTTTACCAGACCTTCGCGTAACAGGCACTCAGTGACACCTTGCTGAACCACAAATAAACTTTACAATAGCTATTGGGGGCTGCGCAAGAACTGCCACAAAGCCATGCCTGTGAATTCTAGCCGCGCTCTGGATCCTGGGCTTGGCACCACCCCCTCCCCCAAGCTCCCACAGCCCTGTCAGCCCCACGGAGGGCTGTGAGGGCCCCTCTCGGCTGAGCTCTCACCACTGCCCCCAGGAGCCTTTGCCAAAGCTGGGTTAATTCATTCGGCACAGACACACTGAGCTTCTGCTTTGTGCCCAAAGTGCCACGGTGCTGGGAACAGAGGCACTAAGACGGGGATTCTCACTGCAGCAATGCCCATCTGGCCCACCCTCGCCGGCTGCACCAGGGCGGGCGCCAGATGACAGGGAAGTCCCTCTCGCACCTCTGAAGTCCTCCTTTGTTCCAAAGTACCTGCTCAGCAGGAACTGCGCACCGCATCCCTGTGAATTCCTACGCCTGTTCTGTCTCCTGTCTCGGGATCCCTGTCAACTTGTACCTGGTATGACTAGTTTCTACACCCTTGTCTTCTCTTCTCTACTGGACTTTCAGCTCCTCAGACCAGGACCCAGACCAGCTCTCCTCTGTGTCCTTCACAACACCTAGCAAAGGCCTCGCCCCGGGCAGGTTCTCGGCTCAGATTGTTGAAAGAAACGTGCCTGAATAATACTCATAGGCACCAAAAAGCAAAGCCACATCACGTTCTAGTAACATCGCTGATACAAATTTTCCTAGAAAGCTAGATAAACAACCAGGCTGACCTACTATATTAGGTACTTTCTGATGATACAGCGAAGTAGTCTGTTTGGAAATTACAAAGTTGCTTCTCATTATACAACCGATTTCTGTTTTCTTTTCTGCCTACTTTGTTGTCAGGAAAATAAGTGCCATTCTTCAATGATTTACTTTGCAAACATTCATTTAAAGACCAGAATTGGAAAAAGGATTGCCTAGTACATAAATAAGTATAAAAACTTCTTCATTGGGAGTATGCTGAATACACTACCCAGAGATTACTGCAGAGCAAGACTTTCAAACTGGAATCGATACAGTAAGTCATGACCCGCATTTTCTTAAATGAAAATATAATAGAAAAGATCGGTTTATCACATTTCCATGGGTAAGTATTATTTCTTCAAGTCTTTGCTAGTTAAGAGACAGGGGAGGAGAGGGAGGGAGGAAAGAAGGGAGGGAAGGACCATGTATATTCTCTGCGGGTTGCAACAAAAATGTTCGGGCACCACTATTGTAGGGATATCTGTCGCTGTTTTTGGCTGCTGGGAACCAAACCAACTTCCTGTTTTGTTGGTAATTCTCACTGCTGTCTTGAGAATGCAGGCAATCTCCATCCCAGTAAAGAAGCAAAAGGGAGATGAGCCGAGCTTGGTCACATGGATGCTCTCACTTGGGATGAATCTCCAGCACTGACACAGGACCGAGATGGTGGGGGATTAGACGTCTGATGGCCCCGTGGGCAGCACTGCAGCAGCTGTGGGCAGCAGCAGAGGCTGTGCCTACAGCAGCGGGAGGGGCCCGCGGGAACATCCTGCCTCCGGGCTCCGGCTGCCCACCCTCCCAGCTCTGGCCATCGCCCGGGCATCACCCAGGCATCGCCCACAGTCTTCCTTTTCTGCTCAAAGTTGTCAGAGTGGGTTTCTCTTACTCAAAACCAAGGATCTTGAATGATACAAACGTCATGCTAAGGAGTTTGGCCTCTGCTCCGCCGGAAATAGGAAATCCTCGTGTAATTTTAAACAAGAAGAATGACCTCAGGTTACCGTGTTTCCCCGAAAATAAGACCTAGCCAGACAATCAACTCTAATGCGTCTTTTGGAGCAAAAATAAATAGAAGACCCAGTATTATATTATATTATATTATATTATATTATATTATATTATATTATATTATACTATACCCAGTCTTATATTGTAGTAAAATAAGACTGGGTCTTATATTAAGTTTTGTTCCAAAAGATGCATTAGAGCTGATTGTCCGGCCAGGTCTTATTTTCAGGGACACGCGGTACCTCAAATACGAGTATCCTCGAGTCCTGGCATCTCCTTTTTACTTTAATTTCCCAGCACCTTTTCCAGCTATTAAGTGTTACATCTTGCAGCTATCACTATTTCTGCTTCAAAATCTAACTTTTCCAGTTTTGTTATAAGCTGAAACCACATTGCGATATGTATTAAAAATAAAGCAAAAAGTATGCAGGAAATGGACACACAGCCTATGGGTGTGGGGCTGAGACTCCACCAAAGGGCAGGAAATTTCTGCTGTGCACTTTGTGGAAGCTACGTAGCCCACTCTCTGAAAACTGTTCCCAAATTTCTACTGTTAAGGACCGCTGCGGATGTCAAAAGAGGGCTGTCAGTTTGTCTACTGATTTGTGACATGAAAGGAGGTGTGTGTCCCCTGAGCCCCAGACTGGTAAGTCAGGCTGCCAAACTCACACCTCCACTGAATCAGTTTCATTTTGCTTCTGTAACAAAGTTCCACAACTTAACGGCTTAAAACAAGGCACATTTATTATCGTGCAGTTCTGGAGCTCGGAAGTCCAAAACGGGTGTAATGGGCTAAAACCACGGTGTCGGCAGGGCGATGTTCCTTCTGGAGTCTCTAAAGAAGAATCTATTAACTTGCCTTTTCCAGCCAGAAGCTGGAAGAAATGGATGTCAGAAAATGTACAGAGGCCCCCTGCCTGCTTGGCTGGCGGTCCGCTCCTTTGTCTCCAAAGTGCGTCACGCGACCTCCACTTCAGTCGTCACTTCATCCTCTGACTGTGACGTGCCTGCCTCCCTCTTACCGCGACCCTCGTGGTGACACTGCGCCCTGCCCCAGGACAATCCAGGACAAGCTCCCATCTCCAGGAGCTTAACTTCATCACATGTGCAAAGTCCTTTCTGCCATGTGAAGTGACGTAGTCACAGGTTCTGGGGATTAGGACGTTGACATCTTTGGGGGCCATTATTCTGCCCGCCACACACACAGATCTCAAATTAACACACACAAAATTGAGCCACTGATCATCCCACCCAACCCCCCCGCCTCTGTCCACACCTGTCCCTCCCACAGCCCACCTGCATTTCAGCTGAAGGCAAGTCCATCCCTTCCATCGCTCAGGGAATGTAACTTGCTGTCACCTGTGAACAAGTTCTGCAGCTATCCCTTCACAGCCAGGCCCAGCATCTGACTACCTGTCCCCACCTCCACAGTCACCCCCAGTCCCATCCACCATGTCTCTCAATGGAAACCTGGAAGCCTCCTACATGGTCCCTCAGATCCCACCCACTCTCTATTCTCAAGCCTGCAGTCAGAGTGAGGCTTCAAATGCACATTACCGTATGCTGTCCCTTTCTTCAAAGCCCTCCAGTGGCTCTCCATTTCACTCAGAGAAAAAGCAAAAGTCCTCGTGACAAGTATCCCAGGAAGAAAGATAAGCATGGAAAAAGGCTCAGGGCTGAGAGAGTCCAGTCTTCCAGGCTTGAAAGCTGTTCCGTGTGCCCTGAGCAAAGACTGTGAGAGGGAATGAGGGCAAGGGTCTGACGCCCCTGGGAAGTGGCCTGACCCTGTCCTGAGGGCCACGGGAAGCTGCTGGTGAGCATTCAGCAGAGCCGTGCACACAGGTCTGCACCGTGGGAAGGCAGCTCTGGCTGCAGCCTAAGATGGGACAGAATAGAGCAGGGTAGAAAGAAGGGGGGCTGTTGGAGGGGCACAGTAGAGAGAGGACAGCGGCAGCAGAGAAGGGGGGGCATTTGTGGCCATTTAGGTCAAATGGCACAACTTGGTGATGGGTCAGATTCAAGGTCAAGGATGACCCCGGGTCCTGACTGGAGCGAATGCTCATCAGCCAGCCGGGAAGCTCAGCAGGAACAATGACTGGGTGGGACACACCGGGACCATACATAGGAGATGTTCAACTAAAAATGCTAGACGATGATTGGCCACATGGCATCTGGTGATAAGAGACACTGACTGGAAATGCGTGTTTGGAAATCTACAGTTTGCAAATAGTTATTTAAACCATGGAAATAGAAGGGGGAAAAAACCTGGATGAGCATATAGAAGAAAAAGAGAAGAAGGTTCAGGCCAGAACCCTTGCAGGGGAAGAGAAATCCACAAAGGAGAATGAGAAAGAATAGATGCTGGTTAGAAAAAAATAGTAGAGAATGGTGTTGTGGACAGAATGTGAAAGAATCCAGTGTTTTTCAGAGGAATGTCACCACCTCAGGTGCTGCTGACGAGACATGTGAAAAAGGCCTGAAACCGTTCCACCAGGTTCAGTGTCCAGTAAGTTGTCACAGATCCTGACGAACAGTTTCAGCAGAGTCCAAGTCAGACAGCAGTGGGCTGTGGAATGAGCGAGGGACAAAGCAATAGAAGAAAACCTGTCGAAGGAGGTTTGTGCCTCGAAGGGGAGCAAACATTTCTTTCCTGCGTTTGTTTCCAAATCCTTAAGCCCATGGAGGAAAAGAGGAGAAAGCCCTGGCAAAATTACAGAGAAGGGGAGGAGATTAAAAACTTTCCCCAAAGTAAACTTCCCAGGCCTGGAAAGGAGAGAGGGCTGTGGTTCCTAGAGGCAGGCAGGCAGGCTCTGAGGGGGTCAGGCCGAAGCTGGCAGAGCCTGGGGCCCGGGCCTAGGCGGGGCTCCCGATGCAATATACAGAGGTAACTGCTGTGGGCCTGAGACCTGAGGGTGCTAGACCTTTGCATAACGGGGATGGAGGGAAGAGCGGTGAAAGCAGCTAAGACTGAATTTCCTGCCGACTCAGAGCAGCAAAAAGGTTAGAGTCACAGCTACATTATGTTAGAGAAAAAGAAGAGGCACCTGAGTTCCGTAACTGGTACATCACGGGGACAGAAATAAAACAGAGGCGCCACGTGCCAGCTGTGCTGGACAGCAGAGGCCAGTGTAACTCCCACGCACGGCTCCCCGGCACTTACAGACATCCTCTCCTGTGGAACCGACAGCAGCGCACAACCTAGCTGCACAGCTCACTTACTTGCAGTCTGAAATGCGCCAAAAGCTAATTTTTCGAAGTCTAGCCCTTAAATTAAACACCCACCAGCACACCTGCTGACAGGTAGCCATGCCCTCCCATTTTATCTTGTTCCTCTGCCCAGCAGCAGCCAGACCATCTTTTAAATATGCAAATATGATCATGTCACTTCCCTTTTGCCCTCCCAGCACAACCCAAACTCCCGAGAAACCATAGCCCTTCACTCTCCAACCACAGCGTCGCTTGCCCATGTCACGCCGCCCTCCGACTCCTGCCGCATTCTCCCACAGGGACCTTCTCTATCACATTCCATGAACACACAGCTCCTTTTGAAGTCCCAGGCCTTGAACATCTTCCTGCCTGGAGTGCCCCAGGCCCCAGCCCACCTTGTGCCTGGCACAGAGCAATGAGAAAGGGATGAAGCACTGGGTGACGCCCCACACCAACAGACACCTCCCAGTGAGTTCACGATGCCCCACAGGCCGGAGGCTGTGGTGTCTGCCTCCACGCAAGCCCCTCGCTAAGAGAGAAGGGTGTGCAGAGGCCACAGACGGAGCTGCATTGGCCAGTTCTGTCCGACTGAAGCATTTTATTTGACCCTCGCAATGTAATGATTAAAACTCATTATCAACCAGCATAAATCAGGAAATCCTGCCTCAATCCTCCAGACTCCTGACTTCAGTTGGAAAATGAGGCAGCCTGGCATGGATGGCCCAGCGTTCCACAGCAGCCCTTTAGAGAAGCAGTACGTGCTCCCCAGTTCACCCCACGCTCCCCCCTCACACTGTCACGCCTACAGACGGTGCATCTCTGTCCTCCCAGACAGCCCCCCCACTTGGACCCCCTGCCTGGCCACCCGAGTAGAGGCTTCTGGAGCAGAAGAACCAACCCCCACGACACGGCGACCCCATTCACTGATTCCCCCAGGCCCATTACAACAAGCCGAATCCAAGCCTCTTCCACACCGGTGACCTCCCATCCCTGCCACACTGAGAATTTGCTGGGGGATGTCCGACCGGTGTCGGAAGCTGGGGATGGACTCTGTTCATCAAGCCAATGTTTAAAACATATCTTAGCTGTGTATCTGAACTCCGTGTGCATCCCTCAAATTTCCTCAGATGCTTATCCCTGTTCTAAAAAAGTGTCACTATTTTGTCTCACTGTCATAGGCTTCGTTCTCTGGCTAGGTCCTAGGAAAGGGGACAATGTATCCCCAGAGGTCCCGATTACCAAGTGATACTTTTCCTCTGGCTGCCTGCTCTCCCAGGCTGCTCCTCAGAACAACAGCTGACCCGGCATGCAAATCACAACTCCCGTCACTCTCCCAGCCTCCAGAACTTGATAACATGTGTCCAACCCAGCGTCTTAAATCACAGAGAATCAGTACACATCTCCCTCAGCAGACGCAGCTCAGCCCAGGAGACTGCTGACAAGAAAGCATTTCCATCTCTTGATTAGAATCTGGTCCCAAACCACCTGAGTCAAAGCGCAGAGGAGCTCCCCAAACAATTACGAGGAAATCTGAGTGAGCTACATCTTCATGCTGTGAAAGGCCTTGTTCTCATATTAAACTAATATTTTAGGCCGGAACTCACATCACCTCAAACTACATTCAATTCGGCGGGGAAATGCAACGTCATATGTCCCCTGAATTATTCAAAGCCTCCTCTAATTTTTAGTACACATACATATACGCCCCTTTAATAAAAATGCTCCCTCTGCCTAAGGCCTCACGTTTTTGTCCTCCTAGTGCTCCCCTTTGGATATTTGATAATTAGTGGACTTTTAACATTTTTGTACTAAAAGTGATAATTATACGTACATTGTTCAATAATTGTTTGTATTCAGTAAATGCTTTGGACTTGTTCATTAAAAGCGTTGTGGGTGGATCTCTGTATTTAGACTATAATCTTTTTCCTGACTGATTTACTCACAAATCCGTATCTAATATTCTGTTTTCTCCAAAACGAATTTATAACTTCTTGGGGGAGGGAGGGAGGACTGGAGATCGAAACTGAAAGGTAAAGGGATTCCTAAAAGGTGGTCACTAACAACTACCACACCTTTGCTTGACCAACACGAAAGCACATGTGGCTGGGTCAGTGCACAAATCACCCCCCTTCACACTGGAGGAGTGAACAAAGAGCTGGGCTCAGGGACTGGGTGTCACAAAAGCCCCTCCCCCATCCCTTTGGCCGCTGTCACCTTGTGGCTCTGATCTTAAACATAATCTGCACACATCCTCACTTTTGCCCCCGCAGAAGCAGAGGGCACCTATACCTGGGTTCTTGTGCTATTTTTCCCTGTCTCTGCAGGGTCTTCACCCTCCAATTACTTCATCTTCTACACCAGAAGCTCTCCACGTTGCTTGTACACTGAACTCACCTGATGCGTGGGTCTCGCCCTGGACGATTTGACGTCACGTTCCGGGGCGTGGCCTGGTCCTCAGGACTCTTCTGTTCAGCCAAGATAGAGAGCCACCTCTGTCTCTCGTTAACTTCTTCAACAATACAGGATCTATCCCCTCTGCCCATGGGTCACAAACTCACAGACTGTGTACCAAAAGGCCCAGGGATGTGTGTGTGTTGGGGGTGGGGAGGGGGTAAAATACACAGCACATAAAATCTACAGTTTTAACCATTTTTAAATGTACAGCTATTTCGCATCATTTTTCTGCAATGGGTTATATGCTTTTTATGGAAGGAGTATTCGCATTATTTTTAAAGTGTTTATAATTAGTGACATTCCACATAAAAATCCAGAGGTCTGGAATCTGGCAACAGAAAGCTCACAAGGCCTCCCAGCAAAGGTCTTTGGGGCACCATGATGGCTGTCCCTTCAGGCACATGGCTTACAGCTGCCAGCGTCCCCACTGCTCCCCCCAAATCACTCCCAGCCTGATTCTCACAGCCAGCTTTACCTCAGTCTGCCAACAGGGTCAAGCCTCCATAACCCTAAAAATGCCAAGTGTCTTCTGTTCTCATCACTTTCCACCTACCCACTCTCCTTCCCTTCTCTCTCTCTTCTCCCATTTACTCCTCAAAGGCCTGACTTCTAGCTGTTTTCCCTTCTACTACACTGAGCCCACTCCACAAAAGATTGATGACCTCAGGCCACCAAATCCCAGGAACACCGTGCAGTCAGCCCTTCCCCCCTCTCCCCGGGCTGCACTGGACAGTTTCAGTCACTCGTCCTTCTGGAACACCCTGTGTCCCCCTCACTCTCCACCCTCTGCTCTTCCTTGTCACCTAGGGTTCCATCCTTGACCCACAGCCACCCTGGGTGTCTTGTCACTACCACCCAGAGGCTGACAAGTCCAAACACACAGCGTTACTCAGGGGCTCCCGGAGAGTCCGAGACACTGGTTTTGAGTTCCCAGCTCTGTCACTTTATGAGCTGGGATTTGGAACCAGTTTTGCATCCTAAGCCATCTAAAAAAATCGGGATAAGAATTCCCACTCCGAAACACTATTGTACATGAGAGAATGTGTACAAAGTTCTAGAGCATCACTGTCCAGGAGAACATTCTGTGCTGATGGAATGTTCTATATCTGTGCTATCCAATATGGAAGCCACCAGCTTCATGTGGCTGCTGAGCACTTGAAACATGGCTAAAGAATTAAATTTTTAATTTCACTTAATGTTAATTCAATAAATGGGGGGGGATCTTTTGTTCGATCTGGGCCTTCAACTGATTGGACGCGGCCCACCCACATAAGGGAGAGCAATCTGCTTCACTCAAAGTCCACCAATTTAAATGTTCATCGCATCCAAAAACACCCTCACAGAAACACCCACAATGATATTTGACCAAGTATTTGGGAACCATGGCCCACTCAAGGGGACACAAAAAAAGTTAACCATCACAGAGGGTAAGTGACTTTAGCAAGGTCACTGAGGTAAACTGAGGAGAATATCTAAGATAAGCTTTAAAAATACAACAATATTATTTCCTCCATTGCCAAAAGTATTTTAAAACATGAGGAGCAAATTTTGATAAAAGCCTTTTATCCAGCATAAGAATAGGCAATGCTACCTGTTATTAGCATCTGTGATTAAAACACTATAGTGGGTAGTTAACATTCACTCAGTTATAAGGCTCACGCTCTATGCTTTACATACAGTATCACACTCACTTATCACAGCACACCTATGACACTGTTGCATATTTTCAAACTACTTTGGGTTATTATTACAAAGAAATAAAACTACATAGCATGCACACATAGCCAGACTCAAGGATGCATTTGAATCAGGATTTTTTTTTTTCCTGTCTAAAAATCAAAACAACAATGTTAGGCACCAATACCTAGGAATGTCTGTGCGTCGTCCTGGACACTGAAGCACAGTCCTCTGAGACTGGTGGCAACACAGACATCAGCTCATTGGAATCTTCTCCCATCCAGACCATTCCTCAGCCATTCCAAAATAAACCAAAGCTGCACATTTGCTAGTCTGAGTTTCTTCCATGATTTCAGACAACACAATCACCACCAAAGTCCACAACCCCTTATCCACAGGCCTGAATACCGAAAGGTCTGAAAGCTGAAAGGTTGTTTTTATAATTCATTTGCCAGCAAAACGTTCCCTCAACTGATAGGAAGCTATATATAGTCTTTCTTTAAAACCCAACTTAGCGAGAATGTGCACGTGTTATGATGTTTCAGAAGCATTAATGTATTTGTTATAGCATGCTGCCCCACAGCCTACTAAGGATATACGGTATAGGCACAATCCAGAAATCTGAAAAGTGCAAATTCCTGCACATATTTGGCTCCACGGGTTTCACAGAAAGTATCAAAGACTTCTATTGTCCCCACTTTACAAATGAAGTTGCCAAGGTTCAAAAAAAACCCTCATAAAGCTTCATTAGAGGTCAAAGCCAGGACAGGAGTTCCTAACCACCGTACCCTATCTGTGAAGCACTTTCACGTGCAACTACAGGAAGTGAGCTGCAAACCTTCATGCAGCACCGGAAACCACCGGAAACCACTGCATCTGTTTTGTGGAACAGGAATTAGAAGCCCTGAGAAGGCAAATGACTTGCTCAAATACATGTGGTCTCATCAAAACCAGATGAGAACTCTCATAAAGGCCTCTTTTATTGATGGTAGGAAGAAACCAAAATTTCCCCCAAAAGAAATAAAGAGAGGGAGGGAGGGATGCCTTTGGAGACTCATTTTACCCCCAAGAGCTTCTCAACACATGAGATTTCCAACACCAGTGCCAGCCCAGCATGCTTCCTGTCACGCAGGGGACCCTGCTCGCTGCGCCATTTGTTGTGCAGGGTCTCCACTCCCGCTCCCCACATAAGAACGCAGGAAATGGTGAGGCCAAAAAGGAACACCCACGGAGCCACAAGTAGGGGAGTCATACCACTATATTCTCGCTGGTGGCTGGGCTGGAGACACAGGAAGCAGGATCTACATAATCTGCCTAACAGCAGTCCGCGCTTGCCAGCCACCATCTTCTTGCTAGCCCCCATTTCTTCTGCTAGCGTAGCCACAACCGTTATATTAGTGGCCAATGGCTTAGGGGTTATAGCTGACGGCCAACTAGCCACAGCTGCTGGCCATCTGATCACAGTTGATGGCCATTTACTACCTGAGCCAGCACCTTTCTATGTGAGGCCCAGAGCCTGGAAACTGCTTTTTGGGGCTTTGTCCCCACACTTCCCCTGACTTATTCTTCTGAAGGTCTTTCTGTCCTTCCCATCTAGCCAGCAGATGCCATCCAGAATGCAGGGATCATTACATGGCCATCATCATTAAGTGAAGTGCATCCTGGAGCAGGAAGTGCCTGGGAGGGGTGCACGCCTTTGTCTCAGAAAGCAGCAAAAGGGAGAGCCCCACCCTGTCATCATGTCCACTGAACGTGGGCGGGAGGTGGGAGAAGCCACAAAGTGGGTCAGAGGCCTGGCCGGCCATGAGCTGTGATTCAGGGACAATGTGTGGTGGCACCGATAAAGCAGTCTTTCAGTGGCAGCCACTGGGACACTACCACGCCAGCATCATTCACTGGTTCCAGGGGATTCTTCCCTTCTTATGCAGTTCCTTGCATTGTAAATGCTTCCAATGAAATAACTAGTGACAGGAACTGCGGCTGTAGAGCCCTGCATCTCTCACTTGGGCAGGCACCAGATGCACCCGCAGGCTTGCTACAACAGAGGACCACCCCACGCCCCAGTTTCTGATTCCCTGGGTGGGGCTGGAGTCTGTACTGCTCACCAGCTTCCAGGTGGTGCTGCTGCTCTAGAAAAATGCTGACCAACAGAATTACAATGCCAGTTGCACATGCAATGCTAGATTTGCTGGTAGCCACCTTTTCAAAACGTAAAATCCAACAAGCGAAATTAATTTTAATAGTGATTTTTATGTCTTTCTTTCACGCCATGTATCCAATACGTTAGTTTAACATACCAATGTAAAAATACCTAATGAGGTATTTTACATGCTTTTTTTTTGGTTCTAAGTCTCCAAAACCTGTTATGCTTCTTACATTTACAGCAAATCTCAATTTTGTCGAGCGACCCTTAAAGTACCAAATGGCCACAGGTGACTTCTGACTACTGTACTGGACAGCATAGAAATGGCCACTGTATGAGAATCACAATGTAGTAAGGGGATTCACTTGAGCCCAAGTGACAGTCAAGAACTTAGGCCTCTATGGAGGGCTGGAGATGTGGACCTGCCAGGGACCTCTGTGTGACATGTCGCAGGGTCACCTGGGCAAACACATCCTAACACGCGAGAGTGGGGGCCCTCACATTCCAGTCAGTTTGAGACAGGAGGGGAGTCCCTGGGCCTCGTGAAGTCTGCAACTCAGAGCGTCATCTAGTCTAGCCCATGGCCTCTGGGAACAGGATTATAGTGCCTCAGAACAAGTGAACTCTAAAACGGGGGCTTTCTTAAATACAGCACCACCAGCTTAAGGAGGCCCCACTAGGTCACCTGTGTAGCTCAGGGTGGCCCAACCTGCTCACCACCTCTTCCCCCAGATACCAGTGCAGAGGAAATCAAGGGGCATACCCTGCATTGGATGCCTATGGGGTGGACACTGGCTTCTCACCTGCAGACCCAGCCTCAGCCCAGACCCTTGGCAGCAAGACCAGGATCTGAGCAGGAGCAGGAAAGCCCCAGAACCACCTGCAATTCATGAGACTCCCTGGGAGGGAGTCAGGGATTGAGAGGGTTTGCATAGGACCAAGTGACTGCTTGTGGCTCTCTAGGGAAATGGAAAAGATGGGTCCACCAGCAGATACCAACTGCTGGGTCCATTCTCAGATTCCGGGTCTCGCCACACTCAGCCTTGTCGCCAATGAGCAGGACTTTCACTCCCAGGAAAGCGCACAGAGCTACAGCCACCTGCCTTTGGTGACTATGGCTGTCTGAACAAGCAGGGAAAGCCCATGTGCACAGACTGTGCCCTGTCCTCCGGCGGCCGTGGTGCCCTCCTCACAGCCTGAGGGGGACCGCCCAAGCTTTGCAGCTGACGCCCGCTTGCTTTAGTTCACTGCCCTGGGGTCTTTTTTAAAGATTGCTTTTATACGAAAAAACTGACATAACATACCGTGTTCCCCGGAAAATAAGACCGGGTCTTATATTAATTTTTGCTCCAAAAGAATGCATTAGGGCTTATGTTCAGGGGATATCATCTTGAAAAATCATGCTAGGGCTTATTTTCCAGTTTGGTCTTATTTTCGGGGAAACATGGTAAAACTTATCATTTTAACCATGTTTAAGTGTTCCGTTCAGTGGCATCAAGTATACACATACTGTTGTGCAACCATCACCACCATCCAGCTCCAGAACTTCATCTTCCCAAACTGGAACTTGTCCCCATTAAACCCGAACTCCCCTGTCCCCTCCCCCAGCACATCAATCACCCTTCTACTTCCTGTCCCTGTGGATATGCTGCTCTGGGTACCTCGTGTACATGGACTCATCCAGGACCTGTCCTTTTGTGACTGGCTTATTTCACTTAGCACAGTGCCTTCAGGGCTCACCATCATTGTAGCGTGTGTCAGAACTTCCTTCCTTTTCAAGGCTGAATAATATTCCATCGTATGGATTGACCCCATTTTGCTTATCCATACATTTGTCCATGGACAGTTGGGTTGCTTACACCTTTGGCTATTGTGAATAATGATGCTATGAACATGGGTGTACAAACATCTATCTGAGTCCCTGCTTTCAATCCTTTGGGGTATGTACCCAGAAATGGAATTGCGGGACCATATGGTAACTCTGTGTTTAATATTTTAAGGAATGACCATAATGTTTTCCATAGACGTTGCTCCATTTTACATTCCCACCAACAGTGCACAAGGGTTCCAACTTCTCCACATCCTTGCCAACGCCTGTTATTTTCTATTTGTTTGCTTGCTTGCTTTACAACAACCATCCTAGTGGGTGTAAAGTGGTATCTCATTGTGGTTTGATCTGCATTTCCCTGATGGTTAGTGATGTTGAGCATTCCTGATTTTTACTCCTGACTGCTTCTGACTTTAGCATCTGCTTCCTAGCCTGGGCCCATGGGACCTGCCTCTCCCCATCTGTCTTCACTCTCTTCCTGACCCTGCACTCTACTTCCCAGTGGGACCCTTTGTTCTTACTCACCTAAATGTTCTAATTACTGGGTCCAGATGCAGCAGACCTTCATCTTGGCCATCAACTGGCAGCCTCTGTCACAGCTGAGATTCATTCAGTGCATAAGAATCCTTTCCCTACCCCAAGAAGAAACAAGATAGAATTCTCAGGGCATACAAAGAAGGGCCAAGCATTGGGAAGCAGTCCTCTGGCTTCTCATCCCTCCAGGTAGGACAGAGAATCGGAGCTATTAGTACCAACTGATCCTTCTGGTGACACACCAGTGAGCCAGACTAGCCTTGGACACCTAATATTGACATCTGCAAGATCCTAAGGCAGGCCAGACAAATCCTCACCATGCTAGAATTTCTTGAGGCAGTGTAAAAAAATGCAAATAACACATTGGCAAGTACCACTCGCCTAGGAAGGAGTGCCAGATTGGGCATGCCATCTTTCCCAAAACAAAGGGAAATGAGTGGATATACTTTTTTAAAGTATCTTTTTAAAATGAAGGTTAATTTGCATATAGGAAAATGCACTTCTATGTGTATAGTTCCTCAAGTTTTGACAAACTCATACATCATACAAGATTGACCCCTGCTCCTTTCTAGTCAACTCTCCTACACCCCCAACTCCTGGAAACCACTCATCTGGATTCTGTTTCTAAAGTTTTACCCTTTTCAGAATATCTTATGAATAAAATCATAAAGTACGTGGACTCTCTTCTTTCACTTTGCATAATTTGAGATTCATCCATGTGGTTCCATGTTTCAATAGTTTCTTCCTTCTTTTTTCTTTTTGAGATTGTGCTACAATACACGTAACATTAATTTACCATTTTAACCACGTTTATGTGACTAGGTCAGTGGCATTAAGAACATTCATATTGGGGAGGACGGGTGGCTCAGTTGGTTAGAGCGCGATCTCTGGGCAAGAGGGCTGCAGGTTTGATTCCCACATGGGCCAGCGAGCTGCGCCCTCCGCAACTAGAATGAAGTCAATGAGCTGCCAGTGAGCTCCCAGGTGGCCAGATGGCTCAGTTGGTTGGAGCGCAGGCTCTCAACCACAAGGTTGCCAGTTCTACCCCCGCAAGGGATGGTGGGCTGCACCCCCTGCAACTAACAATGGCACCTGGATTTGGAGCTGAGCTATGCCCTCCACAATTAAGATTGAAAGGATAACAACTTGACTTGGATGGAGCTGATGAGTCCTGGGAAAAACACACTACTGTTCCCCAATAAAAAGTCCTATTCATCTTCCCCAGTAAAATTAAAAAAAAAAAAAAAAAGGAATATTCACATTGTTGTGCAACTATCATTGGTGACTTCACTTTTAAATACTGGCCTCATTAAATGATTAGTTTTGAATTTTAATTCCATTCAAGGTCCCTTGAGGAAAATGTGAAAGTTTGACAGCACATTCTGTTGGCAAGACTACGACTAAGTCAAAATATGTCCCAGATTGCCAGCAAAGTCCTGGCTCATGCCTGTTGCCTGGTATGATTAGTAATAGAGTCATTTTTTACTCTCCAAAATATCCTGCTTTGGACTATAAACTACTTGGCTGTACTTCCCATGGGGAAGTAGTTTCTCTCAGACATTCCCGGTGGGAGACCAAACTAAAAAAAAATAAATGACAATATTATAGCCTATCAAATTACAAGTGTCTGTCACAATTACAAATATATTGACCTTCAACCCAATAACCTCATTTCTGAGATTTTTATCATATCTGCACATACATGTACATTATCACAGCAATGCTTGTAAAAGAAAAACATCAGCAACAGTCTAAGTGGCCATTCATAGAAAGCTGCTTACATAAACTATGGTGTATCTACTCCCTTTAAAAGAATGCAGAGGCTCTCTGTGTTCTGATGTGGAAAGTGCTTACTTAAATGAGGAAACCAAGGAAGAACTGCACGTATGGTGTGCTGCCTTTTGTGTAAGAAGAGGGAGGTGGTGAGACAGTACAAATTTGCATTTATTTGCATATGCATACAGATGTTATGGGGATACATGGAAGCTCACGTGTCTGTTTAGGGAGTGGAGGGGTAGGGCAAGAATGGGAGGGGTGCAGTAAGGCTTCTAATGTCTTTTTTAAATTTTTGAACAGTGTAAATGTACTGCCTGTTAAAAAAATAATTAAATTTAGAGCTGAGCCAAAACCTTATGACTAAGGACATACAGAAGAAGCCACCTCAAGACTGGTAGGAGGGGCAGAGATGAAGAATGGGCTGGTCCCACACCCTCATGTGGCAGTTAAAAATCAAGAGGGACATATCCGCTGTGGAGGCCCCCTGGAGGAGGGAGGGGTCCCAACCCCACACCAGCTCCCCAGGCCAGGGTTCCAGTGCTGGGAAGAGAAGTCCCTACAACTTCTAGCTGTGAAAACCAGTGGAGATTGTGGTTGAGTGAGATGGAGGGCGGCTGGAGGACCAGGTGCTCCTCTGAAAGGGCCCTTGCAAGGACTTACTGACTGACTCACTTATCTGAGCTCCAGTGCTGGGGCAGCAGCATGAAAGGGGCCAGGAACATATGGGGAGGAAGTGAATTTATCTGGATTCAGAGCGAGGACTGAAGGGGCAGCTTCCTCCCTGATGGAGGAAATGGCAGAAGCCATCATCCCTTTATTGGTACCTCCCACCACACCCACATCCCAGCATCCAGACACAGGTAGCCACCATATCTGAGTCTCCTTCAACCTGGCTAATACCTTTGGCTCCACTGTGGTGATTCCCTGCGACACTGACACACCCAACCTGCAGGCCCACCCAAGCCACTTCCAGTGGTTTTCCTATTAAATGGCCTGTCTTGACTCATACTATAAACTTTCCTAAAACCATTCAAAGGCTCACAAACTCCAAACAACCAGCATCTGCTTTGGTGGGCCCCGTACCTCTGGTAGAGAAGCTCCAATCCCAGCACTAGCAGCAGCCAGCCTTGGTTCACATCTTAGCCTCTGAAGACACCTTCAAGCCCAGAACCGATGGCTGCCATCTTTGGATGACTTTGTGGCTCATGCCAGGTGGCCCAGGGCAAGGTATAGACTGCAGCTGAACTTGGCCTACACCAGAGCTCCTCCCAGGAGGCCTTGGGGTTGGCATGTCCAGTGGCCAACAACAAACTGATATGAAGCGTCACCTGGCGGCCTCCAAGGATGACAGACTCAAAGGGCAGATTAACATTAACAGACACCAGAGCCCTGCTAAAGTGAATCCTGCTCTGTAGGGTCAACACCTCCTCCACTGTAGTCACGTCCAGTCCTCACAACCAATCAGCCTGAGAGTCAATCCCTCCCACTGACATGTAAACAGCAACCAAAGCTCAACTACAACAGGAGGGCACACACCACCTACACAAATGGCACAACTGGGGCACCTGGCTCTGGTGACCAGGGAGACTGCACCACTGGGTCCCACAGGACACCTAATACACAAATCCACTCTAATAAGAGTGGGAGACATAGCAGCCCCACCTAATACATAAAAACAAACACAGGGAGGCAGCCAAAATGGGAAGACAATGAAACATGTTCCAAATAAAGGATCAGAACAAAGTTCCAGGGGAAAAAAACAAAACAAAACTGGAGACAATCAATGTACCAAATGCAGAGTTCAAAGCACTGGTTATAAGAATGCTCAATTATTTAGAGGAGAACTTCAACAAAGAGATAGGAAATGGAAAAATAGAGATTGAAAACATAAAAAAAGAACTAGTCAGAAGGAAATATAAGAATACAAAAACTGAAAGGAAGACTGCATTACAGGGAATCAACCATAGATTAGATGAAGGATCGAAACAGCTATTTGGAAAATCAGGCAGCAGAAAACACCCAATCAGAACAGAAAAGGGAAAAAGTATCCAAAAAGATGAGGCCAGTTTAAGGGGCCTCTGGACAACATCAAGCGTAACAACATTTGCATACCAGTAAGAGGAGAGAGAGTAAGGGATTGAGAATCTATTTGAAGATATAATGACAGAAAATTTCCCTAATCTGGCAAAGGAAGTAGACGTACAAGCCCAGGAGGAAGTGCAGAGAGTCCCAAAGAAGGTGAACCCAAAGAGCCCAATACCAAGACACATCATAATTAAAATGTGAAAGGTTAAATACAGAGAATCTTAAAAGTAGCAAGAGAAAAGCAGTTAGTTACCTCCAAGGGAGCTCCCATAAGATTGTCAGCTCATTTCTCAACAGAAACTTTTCAGGCCAGAAGGGATTGGCAGGAAATATTCAAAATGATAGAAAGCAAGGACCTACAACCAAGATTATTCTACCCAGCAAAGCTATCATTTAAAATTGAAGGAGACACAAAGAGCTTCCCACAAGGAAAAGCTAAAGGAGCTCAGCACCACCAAACTAGTATTATAAGAAATGTTAAGAGGCCTTATTTAAGAAGAAGAAGAAAAGATTTAAAAAATATATGAATAATAAGATGTCAGTAACTACATATCTATCAATAATTGCTTTCAATGTAAATGGATTAAATGTTCCAATCAAAAGAGAGGGCAGCTAAATGAATAAGAAAACAAGAACCTCACCTTTGCTGTCTACAAGAGAATCACTTTAGATTGAAAGACACACACAGACTGAAAGTAAAGTGATGGGGAAAAGATACTTCATGAAAATGGGTGTGAAAAAAATTTAAAAACTGTTGTACAACATACTTATACCAGACAAAATAGACTTTAAAACAAAGTAATAACAAGAAACAAAGAAGAACCCAGTAATTCTACTTCTGAGTATTTATCTGAAGGATCCAAAATGTTCCTTCGAGGGACACATGCATCCATATGTTCACTGCAACATTGTTTACAATGGCCAAGACATGGAGGCAGCCTGGGTGTCCATTGATGGAAGAATGGATAAAGAGGAGGTGGTACATAGATACAATGGAACATTTGCTTGGCCGCGGAAGGAAATGGTTTCTTGCCATCTGTGGCAGCATGGATAGACCTGGAGGGTATTGTGCTGAGTAGAGTATGTCAGACAGAGAAAAAAAGATGCAGGGCCGGCCTGGTGGCCCAGGTGGTTGGAGCACCATGCTCCTAATGCCGAGGTCGCTGGTTTGATTCCCACATGAGCCAGTGAGCTCCGCAAATGGAATGAAGTCAATGATCTGCCGCTCAGCTCCCGGGTGGCCAGATGGCTCAGTTGGTTGGAGCGCCTCCTCTCAACCACAAGGTTGCCGGTTTGACTCCCGCAAAGGATGGTGGGCTGTGCCCCCTGCAACTAGCAACTGGCAACTGGACCTGGAGCTGAGCTGCGCCCTTCACAACTAACACTGAAAGGACAATAACTTGACTTGGAAAAGTCCCGGAAGTACACACTGTTCCCCAATAAAGTCCTGTTCCCCTTCCCCAATAAAATCTTTAAAAAAAAAAAAAGGATGCAATGTGCTCTTATATGTGGGATTTAAAAAACAAAATAAACAAAAAGCAAAACAGAAACAAACTCATAGATACAGGAAACATTTTGATGGTTGCCAGATGGGAGAGGGGTTGAGAGGATAGGTGAAAAAGGGGAACAATTAAGAAGGGATTGGTGGTTACACAGTGGTCATGGGGATGCAAGGTATAGCATAAGAAATATAGTCAATAATATTGTAATAACTATGTGTGGTGTCAGATGGGCACTGGATTTATCGGGGTGATAGATGGGATGGGGCTGGGAGGCATGGTAAGAAAGATGACGGGATTTAGAAGCACAAATTGGTAGTTACAAAATAGTCATGGAGATGTAAAGTGTAGGAAATATAGTCAATAATATGGTAATAACTATGTATGGTGCCAGATGGGTACTAGCCTAGTCAGGGGGATCACTTCTTAAATTATATAAATGTCTAACCACTATGCTGTACACCTGAAACAAATATAAAATACTACTAAATATTAACTGTAACTGAAAACTTAAAAGGAGGAGGGAGATAAAGGGGAATAAGAGATTCAAGTTTCCAGGTATAAAACAAATAAGCCATGGAGATGTAATGTATACCATAAGGAATATGCTCGATAATATTGTGTGTGCTAGCATGGTACGGTGTTAGGTGGTTAGTGGACTTATCGTAGTGATCACTTTTTTAGGTACGTAAATGTTGATTAACTATGGTATATACCCGAAACTAATATAACATTGTATGTTAGCTATATTTGAATAAAAATCTTAAAAATAATTAAATTTTAAAAAGAAAGAAATAGGGAGAGATGCTTCTTGGGAAAAGACTGCTAAGTTTAATGGCGTAGATTCCTTATTATAATCAACTTATTTCCAATATTCAGAAAATCAATAAATTTACCTCTTAAACACTGAATATATCCAAAAGCCCTCAAACATCTAGAAAGTATCTTTCTTTTGAAAATTCACTATATACTTTGGCTAAGCGTGAAAAGGTTCCTTCTGATAATGTTCTTTTAATTTAAATGTGTCATCATAAAAGAAGTGTGCCTCCCTCCCTATTTCTCTTCTAGATGCCATGTTCAATTTTGTGAGGAAAAAATGTTTCTTGGTAAATGGACTCATTTTAAAGCAAAAAACTAAAAGTGTTGCTCCAAATTTAAAAACATTTCCTTAATTCGTTTCCATTTGTGCAATAACTGTTAGCATGAAACCAATTTTTAGTATCACCGTGTTTCCCCGAAAATAAAACCTAGCCGGACAATCAGCTCTAATGTGTCTTTTGGAGCAAAAATTAATATAAGACTGGGTCTTATTTTACTATAATACAAGACCATGTCTTATATAATATAATGTAATATAATACAATATAACATAATACTGGGTCTTATATTAATTTTTGCTCCAAAAGACGCATTAGAGCTGATTGTCTGGCTGGGTCTTATTTCAGGGGAAACACCGTACGAATGTTCTATGAAGTGATGAACACAACAGATTTCTTGATATTGATAAGACTTAAACAAATCTTTAAGTATGTCTGGATGCAAAAGACAAATGTACTAATTTTCTATGACTACTGTTACAAAACATCCACAAACTCAGCAACTTAAGAACACACACAAAATTTATTACCTCACAGTTCTATAGGACTGTGTGTATACTGGCTGAAGTTAACCTGGGTCCTCTGCCTAGACTCACCCGTGGGCTGAAGTAAGGGCTGAGTTCCTTGCTGGAAACCCTGGAGAACAATCAGCTTCCAAAGTCACTGGCTTGACTTTTGGCCAAATTCAATTCCTTGCAGTTGTAGGACTGAGGTCTCGTTTCCTTGCTGGCTGTCAGCAGAGGGCTGGTCTCTGCTCCTAGAGGCTGCCATATTCCTTCTCAGTCGTTCCATGTGGCAGGGCAGTCCCTCTCACGCTTTACATCTCTTTTCCTTCTCCATCTGCTGCATCTGATTCCACCCAAAGAAAGTACACTGCATTTAAGGATTTATATGCTTAGATTGGCCCACCTGGATATTCTCTGTAATTTAAGGTTCATACTCTTAATGATAGCATAGCTTGGCGAATTTTATATTTCTTTTCCATTTTGAATCCTGGAACCACTTTGGACTTAATAGGATGGACCCCAAGATAGCTACACACACACACACACACACACACACAAAATAAAATAAAATAAAATAAAAACTAAATTGATGGTAACTACACGTTTTACCATTAAACTCTTCTATTACCTTCCAACATTTTGTTTCTAAATCTTGTTCTCAAGATAAAAGAACTAAATCTCTTTAATAGAAAGGATTGTTTCCAGTTTAGAAAAAAACAGTACAAAACAACAAACAGTGAAGAAATCCAGTGTATTCTTTCAGTTTCAAAATTTATTCTTTAAAATAGAAAAAGCCAGATAATGTCAAGTTTTCAGAATGAAAAGACACTGTTAATTTTTTATGATAATTCTTGTTTATAACAATGGTATTTGAAAAAGGATAGGGCAGCTCTAATTTGGCAGAAGTCAGCTTGAATTTATAAATATAAATATATATATAATAAATAAGTAAATATATCATATATATGATACACACCTATCATCTGTTGTGTGTTTGTGTGTGTGTGTGTGTGTGTGTGTGTGTGTGGATGTGTGTACGCAAGTGCCAACTGCACCATGGAAGTCACACCTCTCAATTCGCAGTAGTTATTTAACAAATGGTTTTAAGTCCTCAGCTATGATTGGTCATGCTATCTACCTCAGAAACGTCTCTCTCGAGCTTCCTTCTAACCTTCAGTTCCTGGGATCTGGAGTCTTCCTGAGGGCCCACTGGCATTCCTCGCAGTGTCTGAGTGCACAGTCTACAGAAGCTTTGGAGCATGGGGAAAGAGGGATTTGCCATCTTCTGAGTGACTCATGGACTGTTGAGGGGGCTGCTTTCCACAGCCCAAAGGACAGGTGGTCATTTTTGGAAAGGTCATGTTAAGTAGAGTACAATGAAGTGGTAGACCCCAGAAATGGTGCCACGCTGGCTGTCTGTCCTCCAGTGATCTCAGTTGTCAGAAGCTAACAGCCTTTGCTAGTGTCCCTGGCAAAGGTCTGGGCAGAGAGTGTGGAGTCCACATGGCCAGTCAGGAGAGGGGAAGTAGCAGGCTGGAGAGCCAGAAATGGAGCCCATTTGGTCACTGTAGTCAAAAGATATGCTGCTGTCTTACAACAGAAGTATATTATCATTTAGTAATTACACTCCACAGGACATATGTTCCTGTCATACAACCTGAGTCTCTATTTTAAAATAGACTATAATCACAATGCAATGTATAGATGACTATAACACATAATACAATATATAGATGATGTATTATAAAAAGATATACTTGAAATCTATATAATTTACTAACCAATGTCACCCCAATAAATTTAATAAAGTTAAAAAAGAATCAAATTTTTATAAATATATCCTTTAATCTAAAAAAACAACAACAACAACAACAAAAGAAACAGCCTACAAATGACCCAATAAAAAAATGGGCAGATGACATGAAGAGACATTTTTCTCAAAAGGACATACAGATGGCAAACAGACATATGAAAAAATGCTCAACCTCCCTAACCATCAGAGAAA
Organism: Rhinolophus hipposideros; assembly: GCF_964194185.1. Lineage (NCBI taxonomy): Eukaryota > Metazoa > Chordata > Mammalia > Chiroptera > Rhinolophidae > Rhinolophus > Rhinolophus hipposideros. Next base: position 5,917,834 of record NC_138050.1, read on the forward strand.
TGCGAAGAAAAACCACAATGAGATACCACCTCACCCCAGTCAAAATGGCTTTCATCAATAAATCAACAAACAAGTGCTGGCGCAGATGTGGAGAAAAGGGAACCCTTGTGCACTGTTGGTGGGATTGCAGATTGGTGCAGCCACTATGGAAAACAATATGGAGGTATCTCAGGAATCTGAAAATGGAACTACCTTATGATCCAACAATTCCACTCTAGGTATCTATCCGGAGAAATCCAAAACTCTAATTCAAAAAACTTTATGCACTCCTATGTTTATTGCAGCACTATACACAATAGCCAAGACATGGAAACAACTGAAATGCCCATCGGTAGATGACTGTATTAAGAAATTGTGGTACATTTATACAATGGAGTATTACGTAGCCATAAAGAAGAAAGAAATCTTACCATTTGCAACAACATGGATGGACCTAGAGAACATTATGTTAAGTGAAATAAGTCAGAAAGAGAAAGACAAATACCATATGATCTCACTTATATGCGGAATCTAAAGAAAAGAATAAGTGAATGAACTAATCAGAAACAGTTTTGGAGACAAAGAGGAAAAACAGGGTTGCTAGATGGGCGGGGGGGTGGGGATAAGGGGGAAGGTGAGAGGATTAGAAAACAGTCGGTAACCACAAGATGGCCACGGGGTTTTGAAAATTAATTTGGGGAACGTAATCAATAATGTTGTAAAGATTTTGTAGGGTATCCAATGGACACTTGTCCCATTAGGGAGACCACCTCAGGGAAGATGTAGATGCCTGATCACTGCACTGTACACCTGAAGCTGAAGCTGAACAATAATGAATGCCAACTATAATTTTATATATGTATACGTATATATATGTATGTATATACTTACAAGAAGCGGAGTACAGCATTAGGAATAGAGACAGTGGAAATGTAATGGCTCTGTGCGATGTCAGAGGGATAGCAGATGGGGGATGGGGGGTTCACACAGTGTGAGGGATAAATTATAAATGTCTAAGTATTACTTTGTCTTGTGCATCTGAAACTAATAAAAAAAATAATAATAGCCAGTAATCACAACCTTCATATCACTGTCAGTCCAATAGATGAAAGAATAACTCTCAATTGAGTTCCAATATCAGAAAGATATGCCCACTAAGTGGACAAGAATGCCATAAGAATTCGCACAAGCTCACGTATATGATTTCTAAATTTGAAGAAGAAAACAAAGGTATAAATTTATATCCCCTTTCCCATTCTTCTTCCTGCAAATGATGTTATTTAAACCCTTTGTTTTATGTTGCTTAGTCCAATAGCCGAAATTTGTATTTCTGATTTACTTTCTCAGATATTCTATTCTGTTATTAATCAAAATTGTGTCCACAAAGTGAAGGCTCAGGGCACAGTTGAGTTCATCCTTGTCTGAACTGTCTCATGGAACCAGGAAAAGTCCTTCTGCTGTAAGATCTTTAAACTATGGGGAAAGTTTTCACCAGTAGGTAGCTAAGACATTTGAGTATTTCACTAAACTTTCTATGTTCTTAACATACTCTAATGAATATCAAGTAGAATAAGAAAGCTGAAGGAAAGAATGACCACACGTGACAAGGGAAGTGGAGGAGAGAAAAAAGAGCTCTTGAATTTGGTAAACATCTCCACTCTATCTCATGGAGCAATGTCACGACACTTGATGCAACGTTGTGAAGGAGAAGTCATTTTTATATTGTCATGACCATTTTTTGGCTATGAATCTCTTTCAGGAAGATGTGGTGGTCTGGAAAGGAAGAGCAAATGTGTTATAACTGGCATTTAAGTTTGTGATCTGAGAGAGGTGAAGTTTGAAAATTAGTATTTTAGTACGCAGGCAAAGATGATAATTTTCTGCATGTGTAATGTTTGAATTTCCCATTAATAAAGTAATTAAACCCTGAACTCCACCAGCTCAAAAATTGAATTAGCACAGCACTGTTTTCTTTGATTATCTTTTTCTCTGCCTGCATCCCACCGAAGGGAAATAAACATTTATTTATCATTTTGATATAATAAAGGTGTTCATCTCCACCTGATATTATAGCAAAATAACATTATGGGGACGACTGTGAAGCTACTAACAGTCTATAAGTGTCCATTACTCAAAAAATTCTGTTCTGTCACATAACTGCTTATAGAGAACAAGTAAAAATAGTTCCCCTCTTAAAATAGGTTATATTCTAAAAGTTTAGGCATAAGTTACTAGGAACTAAGAAAATATCCTCCCATAAAAATATAAGTGTTTAACATAAATTTTAAATTAAAACAGTGTTTAATTATAATAGTGTTTAATTTAAAATTTTAATTTAAAAATATAATGGTGTTTAAGTTTCCAGGCCCAATTTAACTCCTTAATGACTGATTATAATAACCACTTGAGTTCTGGTCAAGATTTTCTTTTCCTTCTCCTTAAGAAGAAACAAAAAAGAAGCTGAGATTCAAAGTGAAGAAGGTGATCGAGATGGTACTGTACCCTAGTTTTCTCATCACAAAAACTGGGGAGAATAGTATTTTCCCCATACTATTATTGTAAAGATTAAATGAGATAAAATGAATCAAGTACTTAGAACAGTACCCAGCATGTGGAAAGCACCTCAGAGATGTTATCTGTTACAGTGTCCAGAAGAAAAATAAGGATTGGGGTAAAGTCTTTGGGTTGGTTGGCCAAGTTGTCACCATGGTCTTCTGAAGAGTTTTCCTACAGTGTAAAGGCAAGGCTGGAGGGGACAGATGGCCCTGGTGCTGGGCATGGGACCAGAAGCCCCACTGGGAAAACTGCCTGAACAGGCCACTGTGGAGTGTCAGAGAAGGAACCAGGAGAAAACACAAAGGACTGCTGGGCAATAGCAAGGGTCCTGCTGGCCATGCATGAGCCTCTGTAGCCAAGCCAGGAGGGAAGCGATTCAACAGAAAGAATGGTCAGAGAATGCGTAGGAGGTGGGTACCTGGGGATCGGGGAGAAAGGAGAACTAAGACAGCTTTAAATTACTTCTTAGAATCAAGACACTGCAAATAACTGTTCCTTCCTTGATGGCTCTGACCAGTAGGGTTCAAAAGAGCTGTGGCTAAAATTCCAACCCACTCAAGAGATACCAAGACCAAACAAGTAGGTAAACGCTGTGCTTACCTTCTCTCATGACCACATCAAAATTACAACTAAACTACAACCATCATTGAGAATCACCTAAAATCTTGCCGAACCGAAGCTCTACAACTAAGGACGTACAGAAGAGGCCACCTCCAGACTGGTAGGAGGGGCAGAGACGAAGAACGGGCTGGTCCCACACCCACGTGTGACTATTAAAGATCAGGAGGGATATTTCAGCTGTGGAGGTCCCTCCCATACCCCATCCAGCCCAGCCCAGGGTTCCAGTGCCAAGGAGAGAAGTCCCCATAATTTCTGGCTGTGAAAACCAACAGAGATTGTGACTGAGTGAGACAGTGCGGCTGCACTCACAGGCGCTCCTCTTAAAGGGACCACACAAGGACTTACCCACCGACGAAATCACTCACTCTGAGCTCCAGCGCTGGGGCAGCAGCTGAAAAGGCAGCAGGGACAAATGGTGGGGAACTGAGTTTTGTGGCTTGGGACGGGGGCTAGATAGGTGGCTTTATCCCAGGAGGAGGAACTGGCAGAGGCCATTGTTTTGTTGTTGAGCCCTCCCCTTCCCAGCGTGCAGACGCAGGTGGTCACCATATCTGAGTCTCTACCATGTGTTCGCCATGCCCTGGCAATTCGAGACCCAGCCCAGCCCAATTTTGGAGCACACTAAAGCCACTTCCAGTGGCTTTTTCGTTCAAACTGCCTGCCTTAGCTCATGCTACAGACTTTCCTAGGGTCTCTCAAAAGTTCACAGAACCCAGACAAGCAGCATCTGGCTTGAGCATGTCCTGTACCTCTGGCTGAGCAGCTCTAAGTGTGGCACTAGAGGCAGCCGGCCGTGGTTCACAGATTAGCCTCTCAAGGTGCATCCAAGCACAGCACTGTCAGCAGACATCTACGGATTTCTTTCAGGCTCCTGCTAGGTGGCCCTGGGTGGGACATGGGATGTGGCTGAACTTGATCTACGACAGATCCTCTCCAAAGTGGTCCTGGGCCCCAATGGCCAGCTTCAAAATGAGCTGGAGCATCACCCAGCTGCCTCCAAGAACAACACACCCAAGGGGCGGATTGGGCAGACACCAGAGTCCTGCTGAGGCAGATCCTGCTCCATAGGAGCAGCCCCTGCACAACAACTCTTCTGCTGTAGTCAGGGCCAGTCCTCACAATCAGTGAGCCCAAGGGTCAGTCCCTCCCATGATGTGCAATTATCAACCAAGGTTCAACTACAGGAGGAGGGCACACACAACCCACACAAGGGACACATCTGGAGTGCGTGGCTCAAGTGACCAGAAAGAATGTGCCACTGAACCCCAAAGCACACCTACTACATAATTCCACTCTACTAAGACCGGAAGACATAGCAGTCCTATCTATACATAGAAACAAACACAAGGAGGCAGCCCAAAATGGGGAGACAAAGAAACATGTCCAAATAAAACAACAGAACAAAGCTCCTGAAAAAGAACTACACAAAATGGAGCCAAGCAATCTATCAGACACGGAGTTCCAAACACTAGTTATAAGGATGCCCAATGATCTCAGGGAGAACTTCAACAAAGCGATTGGAAACATAAAAATGGAGATAGAAAACATGAAAAAGAACCAGTCAGAAATAAAGAATACAATAATGGAAATGAAGAATACATTACAGGGAATCGACAGTAGATTAGATGAAGCAGAGGATTGAACCAGCGATGTAGAAGATAAGGTAACAGAGGGCACCCAACCAGAACAGCAAAAAAGAAAAAAGCATCAAAAAAACCCAAAAAACGAGGATAGCTTAAGGGGCTGTTGGGACACCAACATTCCTCTTATAGGGATGCCAGAAGGAGAAGAGAGACAGCAAGAACCTATTTAAAGAAATAATGATGGAGAACTTCCCTAATGTGGCAAATGGAAATAGATATACAAGCCCAGGAAGTACAGAGAGTCCCAAACAAGATGACCCAAAGAAGCCCACACCAAGATGCCTCATAATTAAAATGTGAAAGGTTAAATATAAAGAGAGAATCTTAAAAGCAGCAAGAGAAAAGTAGTTAGTTCCCTACAAGAGAACTCCCATAAGACTTCCAGCTGATTTCTCAACAAAAACTTTGTAGATGAGGAGGGAGTGGTAGGAAATATTCAAAGTGATGAAAAGTAAGGACCTACAACCAAGATTACCCAGCAAGCTATCATTTAGAAAGAGCTTCTTAAAGGAATTCATCGCCACCAAACCAGTATTACTAGGAATCTTAGAGGGACTTCTTTAAGATGGGAGGAGGGGTAGGAATGGGTGAAAAAGGGAAGGGATTCAAAAGTACAAATTGGTTGTTACACAGTAGTCATGGGGATATATGGTATAGCCTAAGGAATACAGTCAATAATATTGTAATAACTATGTATGGTACCAGATAAGTATTAGATCTATCAGGGTAATACATGAGAATGGGTTTGGGGGCAGGTTGAAAAAGGTGAAGGAATTCAGAAATACAAATTGGTAGTTACAAAATAGTCACAGGATGTAAAGTATAGGGAATATAATCAATAACATGGTAGCAACTTTGTATATTGTCACATGGGTACTAGTCAGGGGGATCACTTCCTAAATTATATAAATATCTATCCTCTGTGCTACACTTGAAACTAATATAAAACAATATTGAATGTCAACTCTAATTTAAAATTTTAAAAAGGAGAGGAAAGATTGGTAATATTGTGATAGCGTGGTACAGTGTCAGATGGTTGCTGGACTTAGCATGGTGATCACTTCTTTAGCATAGGGGATAAAACCAATAATGTGGTAATAACTATGTATAGTGCCAGGTGGTTGCTGTTGAATAACTATGAAGTACATCTGAAACTAATATAATATTGTATGTTAGCTGTATTTTAATTAAAAAAATTAAATTAAAAAAATAAATAAAATAAAATTCCAACCCACTCATCACCAGAAATTTTAAAAGCATCCAGGGCTGCCAATCCAATCAGGCTGCCTACTGAGTTAAGAGTAGAAGAGTGTTAATTGCTCTAGAATTTCCTCAGCACTGCAATTTCCTGGGTTTGTGCAAATGCCCCATATGGAACTTCATTTTCTTCTTTTATGACTGAAGTATTATCACTCAGTCCTCTCATTTCCCTGGAGAAGCAAAGGTTCCAGATGGGCCGACTCTGTTATATGATTTTCCAAGAGCTATGCATATTTTCCTTGTATACATAGCTTTGCCATTTATTACTCATTCTACTGACTAATCTATTAATGTGCTGAGCTGTCTTTATAAATCATGAATTAGCTATGTGGCATTTTAGTGAATAGTAAAACTGTCAAGATATGACATGTGGAGAATATTGTGAAGTGGAATTTTCCTTCTAGTATTAGTCCTAAGAAATAACACAAAACTGAACAAACAGTAACTACAGTTTTTAACTTTCAGACTGTCAATTCTAAAGGAATATAGGAGCTGTATGTTCTCATTAGTCACGTATTCATTCACTCGACAAACATTTATTATGAGCCTACTATGTAATAAGCACTGTGTTAGCTGCTAAGGAACAAAGACAAATTAATGGAATTCAGTATTTCACAGTTCTTTCAACACACATTTATACACCTAGGAGGGATCAAATAAAATGACAAATTTGGTTACAAGGAATCAACTAAGGTTTCATGATTTTTTTTTAATTTAAGCCATTTCACAATTTTGTTTCCTCATGCAGAAATTACAAGTAAGTGTCCCACAGACTAAATTACGATGTAGTTTGTTAGACCAAAACTGTGGATTTAAAAACAAAACAAAACAAAAAAACATGGGTCTGCATTTTAAAAACAAAATTGAAAGATTTCACAAAATTAAAAGTAATTTTTAAAAACATTTCCATTTTCTCTTAGCAAACATATGAAAATACCTGTCAACTTTGGATTCATATTCCCACAAAATACAGCCGTGTCACAGCTGTCCCTTCTGAGCAGCGACAGCTTCTCCAGGAGTCACCACTGCCCATCACCTCTCAACCTGGAAGCCCACTGTCAGCCACCACATCACTATTCCCATCAGTTCTCTGCATCCACACAGGTATCCAAGGAGGAAAATAAAAGGCAGACTGAGGGCAGTCTGACTCAAGAACACTGGGAGGGAGAAAAATTGTTTGAATCAGTGAAGAACTATCCTACATGTTAAAGGTGCAAATAAACACATTATGCCCAGCACACTGTACTCAGTTATATAAAACTTCAGGCTGCTGACAGTGTCTATTTTCACCCTCTGCCCTAGTGTAACCACTGGTTACACTTACCAATACCATTCCCATCACATGCTAGACAGCGGAGAGCACCGTAATTCTACTCCCTTTCTCAGGCTAATGTCCTTCACATCAGATATCAAGATATTAGATATTCCTCACCTTCCTTCTTCCCTATCAAACCAGTAAAGACCCCAGTCTCTACTTGTCACTCACCCTGGTTATTTTTCTCATGACTATCCAACACTGTGCTAAAATAAAAAAAGATAAACCTTCTTTCCATTCAGTTCCACCACTTACGAATGACTTGTTCTTAGTCTCACTAGTAGTAATCAGGAAAAGCAAACTAAGATCACAATTAGAAAGCCTTGTCACAAAAACCCAGGGCTAGGAACAGGAAGGAACACTGCAAATAAGACAGTCACTTTCAAGAGTAATTGGGTAACAATCAGTAAAGTTGAAGATACGCATAGTCCGTGACCCAGCAGTGGGACAAACAGTCCATGCCCTCGAGTGTGGCATTCGACCTTTTGTTATTATGACCCTCAGTACGAAGTACATTTGACATTACAATCCAATGTGCCCGCATACTACTCGTCTAACTCAAAGAAGAGTTTAACAAAGCTTACCCTTATAACGCGCAATTAATTTTGATGTTATTCATATCATACATAACTTATGATTAATCTTTATTATTATTTTTAATGTGGGTTACAATCCATTAAATTGACATCATGACCCATTAATGTGTGACAGCTTGAAAAACACTGGCCTAGAGGATACCTCTCCATCTGGCCATGGAGTTAACCCATCGACAGCGATCTCGTTGCATTACTTTTGCTAAGAGTGAAAAATTAAAAATAATCTCAATGTCTCTTAAAGCAGACAGGAAAAATAAAATCTCACATTCATATCATGTTCATATTGTACAACAGTAAAAATGAATAAACCAAATCCATGGATTTGAAATAGCTTAAAATTAATGTTAGGTTTTCTTTAAAAAAGCCAAGTTACATTTGCAGAATGTATGTAAACTTTAAACACAAAAAACAAAACTACACATTACTGTGGATACATACACATAAAGTAAAAGGATAAAACCACGCAAGGAAAGGATTCACACCTCCTCCTGAATAGCGGTTTTCTTGGGGAGAAGAGCACAGGGAAGGGATTAAGATAGGGATTTGAGGCTATAGCTACATCTGAAGCACTGTCTTTAAAAAAAAAGAAAACCTTCAGCAAATGCAAAAAAAAAATCAGCATCTTTTATATGTGGATATGCATACAAGATGGATTATTTTTCTGTATTTTTATGTTTGAAAAATCCACAAAATTAAATTTTTAATATTTTTTAAATAATTACCTTTCCAAGTACATGCTTTTCCCGTAAGACAGGAAGCAAACCTCAAAGCATGCAAAGGCCATTTGCTGTCTAATGCCCGCAGCTCTCAGGGCGAGGGCTTGGAATTGAAGATTTAGATCTTACTCCTCCGTGGACCAGAAGGCAAAACCAATTTAAGTGGTTCTGCTTTGTGAAGTATTTACAACGGACCCTTTGAAAAAACTAAGCTCATTTGGGATTTTTGAACATTAAAATGTTCCACTCCCAAATGCATACTGCTTATTCTGAAGCTTCGGTGGTTGAAATGCTGCCTGCTGCTGAATAGGCATGATTTTAGCTGACTCCTCGCAAGGCCACCTGCTAAAAGAATGTAGAAGGACTTGGCGGGACCAATTAGTTCGTAGATAATAATGCTGACTATTTTCTGTGGTGGAAGGTCCTGAAAGAACAGGAGGCTCACTGGATCAGAGAAGCCATTCATTATTGTACCTGGGATTGCTATGACCCCAAGGGCTGGCATCGTCCCCGCACACGCTCATCTGCAGACAACACTGTCACACCCTCCAGAGACGGCTCTGTCTGTACAGATCTAGGACGCTGGGGATCATTCAAAGAGAGTTTGATTTCAACAAATATGTTTTTCTCCTCAATAGTCAGTCGTTAGGTCTAGTTAGAACACCCCAGCCTCAATGCTATCTCTGTATCTTGTGAAATTTGGAAGTTCTCATTAGTTTTAACATCACAATTCCTAAGTTGAACTTCACCCTTGGCAATTAACACTTGTCATCCAGTGTTATCATGAACTGTCTAGCACCGCTATTTGTGTGCACCACAGAAATCTCATCCATTGCTATTTGCAAAAAAGCTTTGGGACAGAAGAAAGAACATTACAAATGGGACAAGAACACCTCAACATGTATCCTGTTTGGGCCACAGGGAAACTCTCTGACCTTGGCCACGACCCTTCACTGTCTAGGACCTCAGTGTTTTCTGTCCACTTTTCTCACATGTGTAAATGAGAACTAAACAAGTCCAAGTAAGTGGGAAGTTCTGTGTAAAATAGCTAGCATTACGAAAACATAAGGGAATGCTGTTCTTAGCAGTGACAGTAATAAATGTAATGTACTCCGTTATACAGAGGCTGCCAAAAAATGTATACATGTTTGAAGAAAGGAAAAAGCTATTAAAATTGTGATACTCAATATATACCGATAACAAAAGATGAATACAAGTCACGTTTGACTTCTGCAGTTACAAGAGGTGCTCAAAGTGGTTACCATCAGCATCCAGACACTTCTGATTACGGTGAACTACTGCTTGAGCAATGCTGACCAAAGTGTCCACTTGTATACATTTTTTTTGGCGCCCCAGGTATATGCAAATAAACACCTGAGATCACTATTTCCACATTTGTACATGGTGACCCAGTCAGTTTTTCTATAGCTCTTTTGGCTAAAGTCCTAAGGGTTTAACACTTCTCTCAACTATTAATTTGAACTTTTTATTACAATTTCTTTTTCAGCTTGAGAGGACACTCAGTTTATTTCTCTTTTTTTAATACTTTTTTTATTTTTCAATTACAGTTGACATATAATATTAGCTTCAGGTATATAACATAGTGATTAGACATTTATATTTCTTAAAATGCAAACTTGGGGACCCCTTTGGATGTTTCCTAAGTCCTTGGAGCCCCAGGCCAAAATCCTCAAGAATCAGCTCATTTTGGCGTGTTTCAGTGGCTCTGAACCATGTTTTCCTTTAATTCACCAAAGAAAGAGACTCATTCACCAAAGAATGAGTCGATAATGTAGTGTTCTCATTTTTTAAAATATATCTAAATCCAAATACCTTTAATTTATTTTCAAATGGTTGAATGATGAAGTTTCCCATAGCATTTAAAAGTTCCAAATTGAACACCAATCTCTACTTTCTGGCATTATTTTTCTCTGTGTGTGTGTGTGTGTGTGCGTGTCAGCAGGAAGTGTCGATACTGATTTATGAGCAAAGTCTGGATTAGAACACAGGTGATCTCACAAAGTAAATACTGAGACCTGCTCTCACACCCACTTGCATTACCTGCCCTTGCCGGTCACACATCCACACAAATCCACGTGGCTGCTTCTGTCACTGGATCCTTCCCTCAGCTCAGGCACAGTGGCACCCAGAACCCTAAGCATCTCCCCTGGTCCTGACACCGTGCAGGCCCCACGGAGATGCGTTTGCACCGCTCTCGCCCGGGGTCCCTGAAATCAAAGCACCAGGCAGGTTTGCGGCTCATGTGGCTGCCAGCCTGGGTGCTGTACCAGGGGGCTGAAGCGCTTCAGAGGCAGGGGCACTGAGAGAGAGGAAAGCCTAAGTTTTTAGTCCTTCTTCTCAGATGACACAGATGGAATCATTCCTCGAATTACAGGTTCCCCAGTGGGGGCGAGCCTCCATGTTCTGGCTTCCCTTCGTGTTCTAGGTCATGGTTCTAAAGCAAAGGCAGGTAAGCTTTCCCTGTGAAGGGCCTGACAGCCTTTACGGGCCACAGAGTCTCTCTCAGGGCTACTCTGACGTTCAATTAAAAAATAATTCTATCTAAAGATTTGATATTGTGAAATTTGTACTTTGCCTTTTTGTGTTGTTTTGTTTGGCATTCCCCAGTGCTTTTCTCTTTTTCCCCCAAGGTGTACTGAGATATAATTGGCACATAATGTTATATAAGTTTAAGATTACTACCTGATGATTTGATATATGTATGTATTGTGAAATGATAACCACAATAAGGTTAGTTAGCACCTCACTGTTAGGCAAAATGATTCCTGGTACCTAACGTGACCAACATCGTCGAACAAAGCAAGCTGACCACCAGTTCAACCTGGGAGAAGTAGGCCTGTATCACATGTAGAGAACATTCTTGCATAGATAACTGGGCCCTTTAAGTTGTTCACTGCTCTGGATTATACAGCTCTTAACAAGCATGTGCCACGTGGCTACCAGCCACCTGGGTTAGCCCATGCCACTTGGCTATATATAAGAAGACCCATCCCTTTTAGTGCAGACATGTACCATCTTACTGCCGCCCAAGACCAGAATTTCTCTTAATGAACTCTTGATGTAATTCTGGAGTTGTGTGCCTCTTTCTTCAGTCTCTTGGACCCTGGAAAGTTTCCCAGCACTCACATTGATACGTGTGTGTGAGATGAGGACATTTAAGATCTATTCTCTTAGCACCTTCCAAGTGTATAATTCAGTATTAACTATAATCACTGGCTGGATATTAGATGCCCAGAATTTATTCATTTTATAACTGAAAGTTTGTATCCTTTGACCGACATCTCATTTCCCCAATCCCAGTAACAACCACTCAACTCTCTGTTTCTATGAGTTTGGCTTTTTCACATTCCACATGTAAGTGAGCTCATACAGTATTTGCCTTTCTCGGTCTGACTCATCTCACTTAGCCCAATGCCATCGAGATCTATCCATGTTGTCGCAAATGGCAGGATTTCCTTCTTTGTCGTGGCTGAATAATATTGTTACTAGAGACAGAGCTATAGATACACCATACTTCCTTTATCCATTCATCCACTGATAATATCTTAGGCTGCTTCCACGTCTTGGCTATAGTGAACAATGCTGCCTCGAATATGGGTGTGCAGACATCTCTCCGAGATAGTGATTTCATGTCCTTCAGATATACACCAATGTGGAACTGGATCATGTGGTAGTTCTTGTTTTAATTTTTGAGGCACCTCCACACTGTTTTACTTAGTGGCTGCACCAATTTGCAGTCCCACAAATGGTACACAAGGGTTCCCTTTTCTCCACATCCTTGCCAACACTTGCTGCTTGTTGACTTATTGATGATGGTCATTCTGACAGGTGTGAGGTGGAATCTCATTGTGCTTTTATTTGCACTTCCCTGATGATTAGTGATGTTGAGCATTTTTTCATGTACCTGTCGACCACTTGTATGTCTTTGGAAAAATATCTGTTTAGGTCCTCTGCCCACTTTTAATTGGAATATAGACAGGGTTACTGAACTGTATGAGTTCCTTATATATTTTAGATATTAACCCCTTATCAGATGTTTGGTTTGCAAATATTTTCTCCCATTCAGTAGGTTGCCTTCTCATTTTGTTGGAGGTTTCCTTCACTGTGCAGAAGCCTTTTAATTTGATGTAGTCCCACTTGTTTATTTTTGCTTCTGTTGCTTAGGCTTTTTTATTTTAGCGCATATTTTGAGTATTTTAGGAGAAAAACTTTTTTTAATTAATTCATAATTTTTTTACATTTACTTTTATTTGCATTTGATAAAAATGTATTTACCTTCTGCATTCTTTGGATACAAGTACATTTTATTTTTTAATTCTTTAAATGATTGGGAATAGTACAATTTGAGATTGTTTTAGAAATAGAAATTACTAAAGTAGAACTCAGAAAATAGTTAAAAAATTAAGAATCTTCAAAGAAGCAACCTGCTTTAATTATTTAAATGTTAAAACTGAAATTGAGCAGGCTTCTGGAGAACACAACCCACATAAAATTCATGAACAGAACATTACAAATTCTTTATTTAATGAAGATTCAATTACTGATCAAAGCACTAAAAATGAGCCAGAAAAGTATCCACATCAAGTCCAAGTTCAAAATTAGTAAGATGAAATTCCAGGAACTTTATATTGCTTAGTAAATCAAGATTTAATTTTATCATTGGCCCATTATTCTGCATATAATAATAATGATACAAATCATACGTAAATTAAATCAAACTTGATATTTTTCTGACACATACAAAAATCATAACATTAAACATTTTTATTGTTCCATCGCAACAATATATTTGTCAAGGTAGGAAAATAGAACACATTTTATTTAACAGGTTGTTACTTCAATTTATAGTTCTTAAATACATAAGCATATGATATGAGGCCTCCATTTGTACTTTGCCCCAGCCTCAAGGTATAAAATACACTTTGGTTCATTCAAATAATGAAAATTACACAAACATTAAAAATTAATTTTGAATACCATTTGTGGTGAAACATCTGAGAGGCAAAGTTAACTAAAAGAAAAAAAGAATCACTACTATAGGTACTTTATAGTAATATATAACAATGCAGCAAAAAGAGACTTTAAGAGACTTAAAGGTATTACAATGTAGCAGGAGAGTGTTGAATGGCATTATGGCTCATTTTTATTTACTACGTTTTCCATTTGTGTAAACAATAAGCCATTATTTAGATAATAAAAAGCAACAAATATTATTAAAATAACAGAGTGAAGTATAATTCCTTCTATGTGTCCAACATTTTCACATTCAGACCTGTTTTTTATATGATGTTTATAACATACGGGAACCATGGCCACATGCTCCCTTTGGAACAAACTGCTCTCTCCATGTGTACAGACTCATGATTCCTGGAACATAGGCTGGGCTACTTTTTCCAGGGGTGATGAAAATTTTGCACAGATCACGTCATCTGGTAGCAAGGGCAAATATGAGGGAAGTGGGAGGCTTGGAAAAGGGACATGACGCTGGCCACGGGGCTCCAACTCAAGATCCTGCCTCTATTCGCACCAACTTCTAATGCCATGAGCCAAGCAGACATGGCGGTGCTTTCGATGAAGAACATCCAGCACGTCACCCAAAATACAACAGAGGCTTTTTCCCAATGATGATGGTGGTGATGACACAGACAGTGATACTCACCCCCCACCAGGTCTTCATTGGGTAAGTCTAAAGCTTCTCAATAGATCAGAGCTTTCCTTTTTCTTCACACAGACAAGACTCCACATATAAAAATGAAGTAGGATACACACTGCGGTTTAGTCAATAAACCATAATTACACTTTGTGACTTTAAACCTCCCTGGAAGGTTCCTGATTGATAAATACACCATTTCAGCAAATGCCTCCCTCTCCATTATAAACAGGAGCATGTTGGACACGTGATACTCATACAGTAGTCAGGCCAGGGCGTGCTACATGTTGACAGTAAAAGAAGATAAATTTAGTTTGTATAGCTCTCATCTTCGTGACCCATGGTGCTAGTCTCCTGCCTGTGATGGGATTAAGGATTTGAACTCCATTAGCCACACATTGTAAGTAGAGGGCCTGCCTGGTATGTCTTGCAGGGAGTTTCATGACATCACTTATGATGTGTAGTATGTGGAATTGCTATTAAAATGGTATTATTGGCAGACCATGGTAACAGTGTTCACGATTTACCCACGTTTCATATCTCATCAAGGGTTTTTGCTGTGCTTCTCAATACAGCCAGCCTATGCGAATTTCCTCTAAGATTAGCCCCCAAATCAAGAAACACTGTACAATTTGTGAACTTCCTAAATATTTTAGAATGAGTATTATTTCCATAGGGAATAGGCCCAAGTTTGTGATGCAAAGCATTAAACAACGTCCGAGTTTGAAAAACGTTCAAAAGAGGATAATCAACTCTTGAATTAAGAGTTAATTACAATATTATTGATTATATTTCCTAAGCTGTACATCACATCCCCGTGACTTATTTATTTTATAACTGGAAGTTTGTACCTCTTCATGGCCTTCACCTATTTTGCCTGCCTCCCAACTCCTCCCCACTCTGGTAATCATTAGATTGTTTCTTCTATCTTTGAGTTTGTTTCTGGTTTGTTCATTTTGGTTTTGAGATTCCACATATAAGTGAAACCATATGGTATTTGTCTTTTTCTATCTGACTTATTTCACTTAACATGATACTCTCTAGGTCCATCCATGTTTGTCACAAATGGCAAGATTTAATTCCTTTTTATGGTTTAGTAATGTTTGTGTGTGTGTGTGTGTGTATACATTCATACACATACACACACACACACACAGAGGGGGGCCAAAAAAATGTATAAACATTTTAAGAAAGGAAAACTGTATTAAAACTGTACTACTCAATATATGCCGATAACAAAAGATGAATACAAGTCACGTTTGACTTCTGCACTTACAAGAGGTGCTCAAAGTGGTTACCATCAGCATCCAGACACTTCTCATTTTTTGGCACCCCCAGTATATATATATATATATATATATATATATATATATATATATATATATATATATATACACGAGGTGTGATCAAACAATACGGTGAATGTTTAAATTTAAAAAATTTATTACAGTAAAAGATACATTACCATTAATCCCCCTCAAAATGTTCCATCTCACTTTGAACACACTTATCCCATTGTTCTTGCCACTTTCTGAAGCAGTTCTGGAAGTCCTCTTTCATGAGTATCTTTAGTTGTGCTTTCGTGGCTGCCTCAATGTTCTGAATTGATTCAAAACTTTTACCTTTCATGGTCATTTTGACTTTGGGGAAGAGCCAGAAGTCCCACAGTGCCAGATCTGGTGAATAATGTAGAGGAGGACACACCATAATGTTTTTATTTGACAGAAATTGCTGTACCAGAAGTGATGTGTGACATGGAATGTTGTCATGATGGAGGATGAAGGAAAGACCCTCACTGAAGAGGGTTTCCAGAACTGCTTCAGAAAGTGGCGGGAACGACGAGTGTGTTTGAAGAGAGGGGGAGTATTTTGAGGGGGATTAATGGCAATGTGTTTTTAGTGTAATAATTTTTTTTATTTAAACATTCACTGTATCTTTTGATCACACCTCATACACACATACATATATACACATATACACATACATACATACACATATACATGCATGCCATATCTTCTTTATCTATTCATCTATCAATGGATACTTACAGTGCTTCCGTATCTTGGCTATTGTAAATAATGCTACAGTGAACATTGAGGGTGCATACACCTCATTGATTTAACTTTTTGTTTTCTTCAGATAAATACTCAGAAGTCAAATTTCTGGACTGTGTGATAGTTCTATTTTTAATTTTTTGAAGGCCCCCCATACTATTTTCCATAATGTCTATGCCAATTTGTATTCCCACTAACAGTGCACAAGGGTTCCTTTATTCTCCACATCTTCACAAACACTTGTTATTTTTAGTTCAATTTTAAAAGCTTATAACTGCAATTATAGTAAATGAATTTAAACAAATTTGCAAGTAATTAATATTTAAATGTGCAAAAAAAAAAAACTTCCAAAGTTTTGAATTAAATATTAGGTGTTAAAAAATAATTAATTAAAACACCAAAATGAAATTATCTAAGAAGTTTTTAAAAAATATATATATATAATAATTTCCAAATCAAAGAGGTGCACACAAACTGATCATCTTTAAGCAAGTCTCTAAAATAAAAGGTTGTGACCAATAGAATCCACTCTTCTAAGCTGCTATAGAGTTTTCTAGGAATTAATTTTTTTTAATTTTTTTTTTTTTTACTATTTTGGTGCTGACAGAAAAAGGGTAGTCATTTCTTCAATTTACTAAGTACTATTTGTAGGACATCATTCAAATAATTATATCATTAAATGCTCTTGCTTTTAATTTTTATTATTAAAGCTTATTGGGGTGACAATGGTAAGTAAATTTACATAGGTTTCAGGTGTACAATTCTGTATTACATCATCTATAAATCCCATTGTGTGTTCACCACCCAGAGTCAGTTCTCCTTCCATCACCATATATTTGACCCCGTTTACCCTTATCTACCACCTCCTCTCCCCAATACAGGTACCCAGCTAGGTCAGTCAGTAGAACATGAGACTCTTGCTTTTAATTTTTAATTTAGTTCTTTATTAGTATTACTTGGTTAACAATGCAAGGGTAAATATAAACATTTTGTTTTTACCAAACGTATTAGAATTTTCGTTGTAAAGATGCCAATTTCAAGCACTGTTTAGTTAGCCAACATAATGGTTAATTTTATGTGTCAACCTGGCGTGGCTGTGGTGCCCAGTTTTGGGTCAAACACTAGTATAAATGCTGCTATGAGGGTATTGTTTTCAGATGAGATCAACATTTAAATCAGCAGCTCTGAGTAAAGCAGATGACCCTTCACCACTTAGGTGGGCCTCATCCAATCAGTTGAAGGCATTATGAGAAGAGACGAAGGCTCCCCCGGGAAGATGAATTCTGCCTCCAGGCAGCCTTCAGCCTCACGCCACAACATCAGCTCTTTCTTGGATCTCCAGACTGTCAGTCTGTCCCCACAGTACCGTGAGCCATTTCCTTGAAATGTCTCTCCCATTTGCACTCTCTCTATACACACACACACACACACACACACACACACACACACACACACCCTATTGGTTCTGTTTCTGTGGAGACCCTGACTAATACAGCCAACAGTGCAGTTCTGACTCGTAAACATTCAATGCAAAGAGGCTTCCAAGAGTCCTCTCTCATAACCAATGCTATGGCCCCTTACGTACCTCAGCCAGGAATTACTGTACACCTAAGACAGGTGGGCCTAAGTGGAAAATGTGCCAGACAGCCCTCTGAGTACAAACGATGGGCCCTGAGCCAATGGTCGGACGGCCACGCATTGCTGCCTTCGCCCTGTGGACTGACTGGGGCTCCTGCTACCTCTGGAGGTTCTAAAGCAGGTCAGGTTTACTGAGAGACACTGTAAACTATAAGGAAGTCTGGCACTGACAGGAAGGGCTGCAGGAGGGCAGATAATAAATCACAACCACCTGGGACACCTCATTACGACCACATGGTTACAACAAAAGACTCTTCCCACTTTGTTACGAAAATGGAAAGTGACACACATATGCCATAGGGTGACGGCAATTACTGGGCTACACATCAGCTGAAAGGAGCAACTGCACACAAGCTGCATGTTTCTAAAATGGGACTCAAAGCCACACTAAGACAACATATGGGACTATCAGATATGCATGCATAGCGTGGGACCGCGGCAACATGAAGTGGGTCTGAGCTCGGGGAAGTAGGGATTCTGTTCAAAGACGCACATGCAGGAAAGGCCAGCCATGATTACGAGCTCTGGGACATTGGGTGTTTGGGTTCTTAACCCAAGACCAGGTGCTAAAAACAGAAAAGCTTCCTGTACGTGACTAAGGCTCAGACAGACTTGAACACTGACTGTTCACCCGCGGCCTGCAGAGAGCAGTGCACAGAAAGTGGCAACAGATCTGTTTCTCTCCAACAGCAACTGCAATTCTGTAGATACACCTGTAGTTAGTGGACAGCTTTAGAATTTACTCAAAAATCTATTTGGGCATTTCCTAGATGCCACATACTACTTAAGTGTTGTGGCCACAGCAGTGCAACCAATATAAGACTGGCAGGTTCAAGAAACAGTTCTCCAAAGGAGGCATGTGAAAGGGCAACAGGTACATGAAAAGATGCTCAATATTACCCATCATCATGGAAATGGACAATCTAGTGCAATCTACTAATTTGTCTGTTTTCTCTCTGTTGATTACATTGATTTTTATTATTCTATTTTAATAATTCCATTCACTGATTCAGTTCACTGATTCTTTTTTTTCCCTCTGTCTCTTCCTTTCTTCTATTGAGCCCATCATTGAGTTTTTTGCTTCAGTTCTATTTTTCAGTTTTAAATCTCTACTTGGTTCTTCTTCATATCTTCTATGTCTTTGTTGAGACTTTCTATTTTTTTTTTCATTTGTTTTAAGTGTGTTTGTAATTGTTCTTTGAAACATTGTGTGTTTATTGAGATGTAATTCACATCCCATAAAATCCAACCTTTTAAACTGTGCAAATCAGCAGTTTTAGTACATTCACCAAGTTATGCAAACATCACTACCCCCTAATTTATATCACAGAACATTTATATCACTCAAAATGAAACTCCAGATCCACTACGAATCATTCCTCATTTTCATTTCTCCCTAGTCTCTGGAAACTATTAATTTACCCACTGTCTCTATGCCTATTCTATACATTTCATATAAATGGAATCAAATAACACGTGACCTTTTGTGACTGGTTTCTTTCACTTAATGTATTTTCAAAGTTTATGTTGTAGTTTGCTTCAGTACTTCATTCCTGTTTTTGGCTGAATAATGTTCTACCATATGGACAGATGACATTTTGTTTATCACTTATATTGTTGCCACCTTTTGGCTATTAGGAAAAATACTGCTATGAACATCCATGTTCAATTTTCTGTGTGAACATACATCCTCAGTTCTCTTGGGTACACACCTAGGAGTGGAATCACTGGGTCATACGGAAACTCTATATTGAACTTTTTGAACTATATTGAACCGTTTTCCAAAGTGACTGCATCATTTTACAACCTATCAGCAGTGTCAACATATCCTTGCCAACAGTTCCTACGGTCTGTCTTTTTTATTCCAGCCATCCTAGTGGGTGTGAAGCGGGGTCTCATGTGGGTTTGACTTGTATTTCTCGAATGATGCTGAACCATTTTTCACGTGTTGCTGAAGAAGATTGACGATGGCTGCTTTGAAATCCGTGTCAGATCATTCACACACCTCTGTCATCCCAGTACAGGCCTCTACGGATTGTCTTTTTTTTCAGTTCAAGATCTTCCTGGTTCTTGGCCTTTTTATTGAAACCTGGACATTTTGGTTATTATGGTAGGATGTTAAGAACCTGATGCTTATTTAAAGCTTCTAACATTGCTCTGGCAGACAGTGGGGTGGGGACATGGCCTCGTTACTTTACTGACGGGTTGGGTTACAAATCCAGGTTCCCCACCTAGCCCCCAATGAACCATGGAGGGGACGCGTGGCCTCATTACCACCGGGGTAATGAAAGTCCTGACCCTCCACTAGGCCTCCTCTAACCATCACAGTGGGAAGGGGGCCAGGGACTTGTTACTGCCAGGTGGGGTGGAAGTCCAGGCTCCTTCTTCGGTCTTCTCTGTCACCACCTGGCAGAGGTATTGGGGCATCTTATTACAGCCTCACAAGGGTGAGATCTAGGCCTCCGCTGGTCTTTGCTGGCATGGGGCGTGGGGCTGAAGTTTTTTCTACGGTGTTTGACTGCAGTGCAGTGGTTGTGGTCTAGAAATTTTCTGTCTTGCTCATCTGCTCCCTTCCTGGCCCTTTGGCTACAGAAAGCTGGCTTTTGTCGGGGCTTTTTAATTAGACCATTGGCTGTTGTGGGTCCCTGGCTTTTCTGCTCCAAGTGTGGGATACATCAGACCAGAAGACAACCAGGGAATTCACCACGAGGTGCCTCGCTGGGCTGCCTTCTTCTCTCTGCCCTGTGAGTCCCTTCTCATGTGTGTTTTATATAAAAAGGACAGAGCTTTTAGTTGTACTCAGGGAAGAATAGGGAAAAGTATGTCTATGCCAGCTTTCCAGAGACAGAAGTCTTTTTAAACTTCCAACTTGTCGTTTTATACATAGATTTAGAAAATAAATTGGGGGGTTCAATCATAAACATAGAAACAGCTTTAAAGTGAACTATGCTTTTCCTTCCCCTTCTGAAACATAGGCCACTAAAATTAATTTAACCTTTTTTACAAAGCTCAGCAATACAAACATCCACAGCCCTACATTTATTTCTTCCACAAGATTCGAGTTTACTATGCAATAAGCACCCTTCCGTCACATTACATGGAAACTGCTGACCCAATTTTGCAAGTTCCCGTGACCAACTGTTCCTTTTTTTATTTCTCGCGCTTGTCAACGTGACTGTCTCCAGAGAATCCCACACCTTTTAATCTGCTACTTCTAATAGAGAGCAGGCTGAGAAACCAGACAGTCAAATCTTTTAGAGATATTTTTAAGCAACAGTCAACAGACTAAGACTCTCCACATTACCCACAAATTTCCCACCATCTTTTTGGGCTATGCCAAGGTCCTTTCGGCTTACTTACGCTCTCCTCATTACAGTCCAGTTAGCTGAAGTTGGACAAGCGATTTCAAATAACATGAAGTGCATTTAGGGATTCATTCCCCATGGCCGAGACCGGATCCAGCGAGCAGTGGCCTTTGGGCAAACAGGAGACCCATGCCCAGCACAGAGGGGAGGGCCAGCCGGGGAATGTCCCTCTGGTGTTTCTACAAACCCACTGCACAGGGGGAGGCCTGAGATTACAGACAAGCTGGACACTGATTCCGTAGGAGGGACAAGTTAAACGCTGATACCGAATAAGCACTTGGAAATTGTTTCTTACTTCATTACTATCAGAGCCTAACCAAAACTGACAATTCTCGTCCAGCGGCCTGTAGTACCTGTTAGTTTCAGGAAATGTGCTGAGCTCAAAAAACATGTCCCAGAGTCATATTTTTTCAAGATGCCTAGGATAATAATCAGTCAAAGGCAGATGTTGGGATGCAGCTTTGTCGCCTTCTACCACCTGTGGGTCACAGAATACAGAACACGATGTTCCTGGATCCTGTGCCATTGGGAACCAGCTCCTGACCTCGGACGCAGGCCTCAGGCCCGTCTCTGCTCCTGAGAGAGAATACTTGGTCCCTAAGGAAGAGTGTGAGATTAAAGTCAGAGGGTTCTAAATGCACCTGTGGGGCTCTGCACAGTACCTGAATTTTTCCTCATTGAATAAAAGGAAAATACCCCTGCTTTACTGAGTTTTCATGAACTTTAGAGAGAAAATAAAGTACAAAAGAAATACGGATAATTCGATGAATGTTGACTATCATTACTGTTACTAGTTTTTATGTACAAAGGATAGTCTGCCACTCTGTGAAGAGAAAAGGTACCAGGTACTACCCCCAGTCTGCGGACCACAATCCCGAGTTCACTTCTGGTCTGCTTACAGTCCACTCAGTTCTCAGAATGCAGCGCTCTGTGTGGCACGTCTCTTGGCACAGATGGAGGGGCAGGCGCCAGGCCTATTGTGAAAACATTGCATTTTCTAGGGGGTGGCCTTCTTCCCCTCGGCCCCCAACACGCGTTCTCCCCGCCCGCTCACCTACCCGGTGTCCCCAGGGCTGCCTCCCACACTCCCCCTCATGCCTTCCCATCTTCCAAGTCATGGTGTCTGGTTTGTTAGTGTTTTCTCTCTTCTATTTTTTCCCTAGCCATGCACACTCCCCTAGAGTTTGGGTCTTTGTTCTATATGTTTTCCACCCACCAATTCCAACCCTTCCAGTGCAATGCTCCCAACCTTTCAAATCTCCAATTCAACTGGATTCCCCTTCCTTTGAGAAGAGAGATTTCGGTGGGAAATCCACACAGGTGGGAAACCAGCACACAGCAGGGGTGGGGCAGAAAGAAAAACAGAGCAGCGCTGGGCAGCTGTGGCCACACAGAGCGGAGGAAGAAGAACAGGCAGGCTGTGGCGGGAAAGAACCCACGGGAAATTACTTCCAGGGCAGGGGGTGAGAGTTGGCAACGGCTGATGAGAATGGTGGCAGAGAAGATCTAATGACGGAATGAAGAAAATTCATTGATGTCCAGAGCAAAGCAAAGCATCGAGGTTCCCACGCCAACCGAGCAGAAAGGTAGCAAGCCATCAAGGGCTGCAAAGGTCTTCTTAAGGCATAAGGCTGGGCGCTGGTGGGCCCTTCTCTGAGTGGCAGGGTGGGTGGTGGTGGCACTGTGGCTGGGATATGAGAGTGACAGAGTGTCTGCTATGACTCCCCATGGAGGAGAGAAGAACGGAAGGAAGGAGACAATGGGATCTGAAGGGAGGTGGGGGTAAGAAATAATTGGCTTGGAAATTAAGCCTTTGTTTAAGCAGTGAAAACTATTTGGTTCATGAGCGTCAATTTTCCTGGACACGGTCACCTAGAAAAACATCATACATATGGGTCACACTGAGCTCTTCAGTTACACCAGAGTCTTTTTATGGCAGCATCGTTAAGCTATTTATAGTGAGCAATTAAAGATAGCGAAGTGGGCAGCCACATTCCTAACAGGCTGGCTCTGGCTGGGGTGTGTAATGCTAACAAGATAAGTGCTTTCCTTAAACGCCAGGCGACACAAAAGCCTCTTTTTTTTAACCTCAGGGTTTGTTTGTTTTTATTATTATTATTAGTTTCCTGTAGATACTTATAAATCTGCCTTTAGTTTGTATTTATCTTTTCCTTTGTAAATTCAATTTAATTATTCGTGGGGTGCATTATCCACGATGTGACCTCCATTACGAGAAACCTCACAAAAATTGTTCAGTGCCAGCCAGTGGCCAGCATGTGGCTAGGACATGTGTGGTAGGACAGAGGGCACAGCCTTTGGACCTGAGCAGAACAGAGACAGAATCACGGCTCCGGAAAGGAACGTTACACTGGGAAAATCCGTCTCTCAAGACTGACTTTTCTTCCCTATAGAACCAGACCTATTGACTGACTCTTCAGTACCCTATGTATAAAGTGCCTAATGAACTTTGGCACCTGGCATTGCACAGCACATAGTCGCTGTTTTAGGGACAGTCCACAGAGCACATGACAAATGAAGTGGGGGGTATGAAGAGACTTCTGGATATACTCCACTCCAACCGCTCTCAAGGTGCACTTTCAGAAACAAATCAGCCTTCTGTGTAAGTGGCCATGCTAGGACCCCAACTCTGATCACTTCTTCCCAACCTCATCACTCCCGCCCTCTCCTCACATATCTGCTGCACCAAATGAGCACACATCCACACCTGCTTACCCAGCTCATGTCCTTGAGACGTGCCCCCAAAATCCACCTGCTCCAAGTCATACCTATGCTTCAGGGCCCCACTCAGATGAGCCCTACCCTCTTCAAGGAGGTACCCACCACGATGTCTTCCCACCCAGAACCTCTCAGCTCTGACCACATCCCACATTGGTCACTATGACAACGTTAATGAATAAATTACATCTTCTCTCCTAATTCAGTCCAGTTGTGTCATTTAGAATGTGCTGCCCAAGGCTCTGGGTGCACAGGATAACAGATGGAGAAACTAATGGAAAACAGCGATTCTGTTTTGTTTTTAGGACAGAAAACTTGAAAGTCTATAGCATCTGCCAAGCATTGAAATTAAGAAGTGACACAGCAGGAGCTTGCCTCAGACTTGACAGCCAGGTGGTATGAAGCCAGGGAAAGTTGACTTTCAATGTCACATTCACTGAATATACTTAAGACAAGCCACTGAGAATTTCTTAAGTAAAGATTCTGTATTTTTCTGTGGAACTTACTGGCAAATGACAGAAAAATTCATCTGCATTGTTAGTAAAAATGCATGCACTGCTGCAATTCTAACATTTTTCCCCTGAAATTTTAAGAAAAGAAGTAAAACTTAAATATACCACTATCAACCAACAGAATTTAAATACCACTTTCTCATATATTAAAATTTTACTTACGATGTGATATTTCTGGAGTCTCCATTCTGCCCCACTGACATATTTCTCCACTATATTGATTTTATTATAGTAGCTTTTATAGTATGCGTTAGTGTCTGATAGGGAAAGACTCAACTCTTCACATCAATATTGTTTTTTGGACTTTAATAAATGGTGCAGACACTTTCAGTTGTCTATTTGGAACAAAACAAATTTTTTTATGCCATGTGTAAAAATAAATTACAGATAACGTAAAGGCTAGATCCCAGAAACAACTAAGAAAGTTTTAAGAGGAAATCTAGGGGACTATGTGTATAACTAAATATGCATGGAGGCCTTAGGCAAGAAAACAAAGGGACATGAAACCAAAGATATATTTTGTTATATGAAAATTTTAAACTTTTGTAGAGCAAAAGCTATCATAAGCAAGCTTCAGATACTAATAATAGATTTGGAAACAATATTTGCAATAGAAATTTTAAAATAAAATGCTAATAATCAATATATAGAGCCCTATTACACATTGATACAAAATGAAAAATAATCCAGTAGGAAAATGTGCAAAAAGATATTAATAGGCAATTTGCAGAAAGCCAAGCTCCAAGAGACCAAATATACAGAAAACTACTCAAACTCACTCTTTCCATCCAGACTAGCAAAAATTATAAGGAAGATTAATACTTATTGTCAACAGAAATCTCAGAGAAAGAACACTCTCATAAATTGCTGATGGCAGTATAAACTGTTACAGAAACTTTGAAAGCAATCTGGTAACATCTATTGCAAAAATACACTTTAATAAGATTCCAATGGCTATAACGTTTTCTTAAAAATAAAAAGGTGCAAATAATAGATGTACAAATATGTTTATTGCACCTAATGGCAAAAAAGAGAAACTAAATGAGTGCTTATTAATAGGATAACAATTGAGTATAATGATGGGTCCATACTATGGAATATTATACAGCCATGAAAGAATGAATTAGAGCTATACTAATTGAATTTGGAGGCACTTCTATGTATGAGGTTTTGTTAAATAAGAAAATTAACATGGGCCGGCCCAGTGGCTCAGGTGGTTGGAGCTCCGTGCTCCTAACTCCGAAAGCTGCCAGTTTGATTCCCACATGGGCCAGTGGGCTCTCAACCACAAGGTTGCAGTTCAACTCCTCGAGTCCCACAGGGGATGGTGGGCTCCGTCCCCTGCAACTAAGATTGAACACGGCACCTTGAGCTGAGCTGCTGCTGAGCTCCCCGATGGCTTCAGCTGGTTGGAGCAAGTCCTCTCTACCACAGGTCCCCCAAGGGATGGTGGGCTACGCCCCCTGCAACTAGCAATGGCAACTACACCTGGAGCTGAGCTGCGCCCTCCACAACTAAGACTGAAAAGACAACAACTTGAAGCTGAATGGCACCCTCCGCAACTAAGATTGAAAGGACAACAACTTGTCTTGGAAAAACTCCTGGAAGTACACACTGTTCCCCAATGATGTCCTGTTTCCCTTCCCCAATAAAATCTTAAATAAATAAATAAATAAATAAACAAACAAACAAACAAACTAAGGTACAGAAAACTGTGTTTACTACAATACCAGTTAATAAGGCAAAAATTATCCCCAAGTCCTTACATATTTATGTGTTTAAATGTTCACATATAGTTATCTGGGCAAAGAGGAAAGTAGAGGAGGATACACACTGGTAATTAACAGTTACCTAGGGTGATGGAGTGAAAGTAAGTGAAAATAGAAAAAAGAAAGAACCCAAAGAATACCCAATGTGTATATGATCCCATACGTATATAAAGAAATTAGAAAAAAACAAACAGGGTTAGGTCTGTTGATCAACTCTTGTTAAATTGAAAAAATAAATTGCATAATATGTAAAAAATGATTTCGTTTAGATAAAGACAAAATATCACTACATTTCTCAATAAAACTAAATATTTGTTGAAAAAGGAGAACAATTGGAAAGCTATCAACAGGCCATCGATATTAATTATCTCAGGGAGGATGGGTTAGTTGAGAAAGAGAGGTAGATCAATAACTTTGCCCATGTATGATCTTTATACAATTGCTTCAGTTATTAAAGCAAATACGTATTACTTCTGTAACTAAAAATATCTAATATAGCAATTTTCTTTTCGAGAAAAGGAAAAACAAGCATTGCGTATTACTTCTATAACTTCTGTAAAAACAAGCATTATAGTGACAGGGAGTAAGAAATGCTTCGTGGCATTTTTTTTCAAATTTTCATCCTAGCACTCAGCACCGAAACGCTCCCACATGGAAGATGCATGCACGCATACAGTCCATCGCTAGACCTGGCCTTCGATAAACACCACTCCACCCTGGCCAGTAGCAGAGGATCTATCAACCGTCATCACTGGCTTGCAGGTACTATCTCCAGTGAGAGTGCTCCTCTTGGTTTCTTAATCGTGGTACTTAAGAAAATGCAAAGGCTTTATTTTTAAAAAAAAAATAAGAGAATACACTCAACAAACCAGGAATAGAAGGAAACTACCATATATGAAACATCACACTCAGTGGTGAAAGACTGAAAGCTTTCCTCTAGGATCAGAAATAGGACGCTTATTTTCACCAATTCTATTTAATATAGTACTAGAAGTCCTGGATAAAACAATTAATCAAGGAAAAGAAATAAAGAGAACCCAAATCAGAAAGGAAGAAGTAAAATTATCTTTGTTTTCAGATGATGTGACTTTACATGTAGAAAATACTAACGATCTCACACACACACACACACACACACACACACACACACACAACTGTTAGAATGAACAAATTCAGCAAAGTTGCAGGACACAAAATCAACACACAAAAATGAGTTGCATTTCTGTATACTAACAATGAACAATCAGAAAAAGAAATTTTAAAAAAATCATTCACAATAGCATCAAAAAGAATAGAATATTTAAGAATTAACCAAGGAGGTGAAAGACTTATACAGTAAAAACTTCAAAATGTTGCTTAAAGAAATTAAAGAAGACACAAACAGAAAGACATCCCATGGCCATGGATTGGAAGAACTTAATATTGTTAAGAAGCCAGTACTACCCAAAGCACTCTACAGATTTAATCAATCTTTATCAAAATTCCAATGGCATTTTTTGCAGAAACAAAAATCCATCCTAAAATTCACATGGAATCTGAAGGGATGTCACACCACTAAAACAATCTTCAAAAAGAAGAACAAAGCTGGAGGCCTCACACCTCCTGATTTCAAAACATGCTGCAAAGCTACAGTGATCAAAACAGTATGGCACTAACATAAAGCCCATGTGGACTAATGGAACAGAATTAGAGAGCCCACACATATATGGTTACAAGATTTTCAACAAAGGTACCAAGACCACTCAGTGGGGGAAAGGATCGTCTCTTCAACAAATAATGTTGGGAAAAGTGGATTCAACATGCAAAAGAAAATTTGGACCTTTATCTTAAACTATATACAAAAATGAATTCAAGATACATCAAAGTGAAAAACATAAGCCCTAAAACTATAAAACTGTTAGAAAATATTATAGGGGAAACCTTTGTGACATTGGATTAGCAAGGATTTCATGGATATGACACCAAAAGCAAGGCAACAAAAGTAAAATAAATAAATTGGGTTACATTAAAATTAAAAATTTCTTGCAAATAAAAACCACAATAAGATATCACCTCATCCCAGTCAGAATGGCTACCATCAACAAGACAAATAGTAACAAGTGTTGGAGAGGCTGTGGAGAAAAAGGAACCCTCAGACACTGTTGGTGGGAATGCAGACTGGTGCAGCCGCTATGTAAGGCAGTGTGAAGGTTCCTCAAAAAATTACGAATAGTATTACCATATGACCCAGCAATCCCTCTCCTGGGTATCTACGCAAAAAATCTGAAAACATTTATCCATAAAGACACGTGTGCTCCAGTGTTCATTGCAGCTTTGTTTCCGGTGGCCAAGACATAGAAACAACCAAAATGTCCTTCAACAGATGAATGGCTAAAGAAGTTGAGGTATATATACACAATGGAATACTATTCGGCAGTAAGAAAAGATGATATAGGAACATTTGTGACAACATGAATGGATCTTGAGAGTATAATGCTAAGCGAAATAAGTCAGACAGAAAAAGCAGAGAACCCTATAATTTCACTGATATGTGGTATATAAACCAAAAACAACAAAAGAACAAGACAAACAAATGAAAAACAAGAACTCATAGACACAGACAATAGTTTAGTGGTTACCAGAGGGTAAAGGGGGTGGGGGGAGGTAGATGAGGGTAAGGGGGATCAAACATATGGTGATGGAAGGAGAACTGACTCTGGGTGGTGAACACACAATGGGATTTATAGATGATGTAATACAGAATTGTACACCTGAAATCTATGTAATTTCACTAACAATTGTCACCCCAATAAATTTAAAAAAAACTAAAAATTTCTGTGCATCAAAGGATGCAATTAACACAATGAAAAGGTAACCTATGAAATGGGGGAAAATATTTGCAAATGATATATGTTAAGGGATTACTATCCAGAATATATACAGAACTCCTACAACTCAACAACAGAAAAGCAAATAATCCAACTGAAAATGGACAAAGGACTTGAACAGACATTTCTCCAAAGAAGATATACAAATGGCCAACAAGCACATGAAAAGATGCTCCATGTCACTAATCACTAGGGAAATGGGAGGAGTCAAACCACAATGAGGTATTACCACACACCCATTAGGGTGGCTACTACAAAAACAAAAAATAAGTGTTGGCAAGGATGTGGAGAAGTTGGAAGCCTTGTGCACTTTTGGTGGGGATGTAAAATGGTGCAGCTCTTTAGAAAATAGTATAGAAGTTCCTCAAGAAATTAAAACTAGAATTACCACACAATCCAGCAATTCCACTTCTGTGTGTGTGTCTAAAACAACTGGAAGCAAGATCTCAAAGAGATGTCTACACACCCATTTTTGGCACTATTACTCTCAATATCCAAAAGGTGGAAACAACCCAAGTGTCAATCGAGGGATGAACGGATAAACAAAATGCAATCTATACATGTAATGGAATATCATTCAACCTCAGAAAAGGAAGAACATTTTGGCACACGCTGCAACATGGATGAACCTGAGGACATTATATTGGGTAAAAAAAGCCAGTCGCTGAAAGATAAAAACTGTATGATTCCACTCACATGAGATACCCAGAGTAGTCAAATTCATAGAGTCAGGAAGGAAAATGGCGGCTGCCAAAGTTTAGGGGGAGGTGTGAATGGACAGTTGGTGTTTAATGGGGACAGAGTTTCAGTTTTGCAAGATGAAAAGAGTACCAGAGATTGGTTGCACAACAACGTGAATGTACTACTTAACACTGAACTATACATTTAAAAATGTTTAAGATGGTAAATCTTATGTTATGTGTATTTTACCACAATTAAAATTTTTAAAAACACCAAGAGAACAAAATATTGTAATTAAAACAACAAGGTGAGTGAGGTAGTGGTAAGTTGGAAACTGGAAACTGAGAAAAGTAAGAAAACCCAAAACTATATTAAAATCCAGGGTCCTAAGGCAGGAGAGTAGCTCCCATCTAAAATGACCAAATTGCCCATTAGACCAGTGCCCAAATCATAAACGGCAAACCTGCTTCCAGCTTCTCAAAGTCAAAGCCTGGCCACACTCAATGGATGGGAAAAGAGATATTAATATTCCATCCCAGGGAAGGTCAGCTTTCCCATAAGATGGGTAAAATAGTCTTTTCCTATGCAGCAAAGATTGAAAAACATGGAGTTTTCATGTTCACTGCAGCCTTATTTACAGCGGCCAAGACATGGAAACAACCAAGTGTCCTTTGATAGATGATTGGATAAAGAAGTGGTATATATACACAATGGAGTACTATTCCGCCATAAGAAAAGATGAAATAGGGCCATTTGCGACAACATGGATGGATCTTAACATTATTATGCTAAGCAAAATAAGACAGAAAAAGTCGAGAACCATATGATTTCACTGATATGTGGGAAATTAAACTGAAGGCAACAAAGGAACAAGACAAACAAAGAAATAAAAACTTATAGACATAGACAATAGTTTAGTGTTTACCAGAGGGTAAGGGGGGAGGGAGATGAGGGTAAGGGGGATCAAATATATGGTGATGGAAGGAGAACTGATCCTGGGTGGTGAACACACAATGTGATTTATAAAGGATGTAATACAGAATTGTATACTTGAAACCTATCTAAGTTTACTAACCATTGTCATCCCAATAAATTTTAATAACGAAAAAACAGTTTTCTTAATTAAAAAAAGTTTGAACATACACATCCTACTACCTATATCTGTTCTCTTTTAGACCCTATACAATATACACATACTCTATAAGGTAAAAGAAAAATAAAGCTCAGAGGTATGAAGCAACGTCCAAGATTTACAAGGCAGTAGCCCAACGGGGCAGTGGGGACGACGCACCAGGCTGTATTTGGGATTCAGCATTGAGCCTGCAATTCAAAAGGTTCAGCTAGGGCAGTGGACATACGTTATAAGACAGAGCCATTTGGGCTCAGGAAAAGTAGGTCCCTTTCCTTCCCCACACCTGTGAAACGAGCAATGGTTGACATTATCATATGAAAGCTATGTTGCTACATGTCCACCATGGTGCTCTACAAGATGTCACCAACGAAGTTAGAAAGCCTCCTCTGACATTTACACAGATTGGAAGCAGCACTTTTAGGAGATTACAGAAATAAGCAATACTGAATTGAGGGGAAAATCTCAGAAGCCAACAGACTAATTTCCTACCTAACAGAGGAATCCCACCCACACAATCTCTGGCAGGTAGGTGCCTGCCATCTGCGTGAACACTTCTAATTGTGAACACATCTAACCAACTGTAAGGAATGTCACCACCTAACAAGACAGCCCTTTCTATTTTGAACAGCTCTGAAGAGTTATAAAGTTCCTTCTTATACAGAACCAAAAGTTGCCTGCCTGTAACTTCTGCTTCTTGGTCTGAGCTTTATCTTCTTAAAATAGAGAGATTATTGGAAATTATTTAGGTACTGTAGGATCATTTGAAAGCACTCCTATTATTAGTTTGGAGGTATATACAGAGGGTGCCAAAAAAAATGTATACATATTTTAAGAAGGGAAAAAACTGTATTAAAACCATAATACTCAATATATACCGATAACAAAAGATGAGTACAAGTCACATGGGTATATTTTTTTGGCACCCCCAGTGTATGACATGACACAAATCAGTAAATAGTCTTTTAGTGAGCACTTGGGCACAAAGTTCACGAGCTCAAGGAGCTTAGATTCTAGAGGTCAGAGAAACAAACAGTAAAATTATTTTGCTACTGAAAAGTACTTAACATTGTGCTCAATAATTCTGACTGCAGAAATACTCACATGCTAACTGTGAAAATGAACTGTCATCTTTGAGCAAGAACTAGATGGCCTATGAATTCTGTTTGAATTTCTAAAGAAAATTTCCCTCAAGGCATAAACAATATACTTAAAAAACTAATTATAGTCTCAACCCACTGAAATTTCCAATTGCCAAGAATAATAAGTTGTTCCTTTCTCCCATTATCCTCAACAAATTAATATTATAAAGTTATCTTTAAATCCTGGGTAAAAATTTACCACGTGGCCAGTACACACCACTTAAAAAAGAAAGAAAGAAAGAAAGTTAATGGGTCTACTTCTAAAAGTGCCCTCCACTCCTTTCTGGAAGAAAGAGTGGCATATATACAATGATTTATTATTTTCCTTTTTTCTGGTGAAGGATATGAAAAGTAAAATTAAACAAAAAATCATCTTTTCCTTAAATATAAAATGTTAACTGTCAATTAACTGGCAAAACCTGCGAGGAGCTGGTGACCTCAGTGGTAGAGCACTGGATTCTTCACGCACGAAACGTGCACTGAAAAGTGATTCTAAGCAGGAGGCCACTTTGGGTCCACAGTAAGAGCTCACTCATGATTTCTTTCCATTAACAGTCACAAACATTTTTCTTTTTTTTGCAAAAAAGAAAAGACCTCATGCAGCTTTAAATACTTTAAAGGTTGTTTTCTAAATGAATAATTCACAAATATGTTGGATAAAGTTAACTTTTTTGGTACTTCCTCAAAATAAAATTGTAAGATTACATTTACATTTTTTTCCCTCCAGCAGTAGCCTTCTGTAAACCAACACTGTCTTGTGCATTCCAAAGCAATAGTACAGCCCAGATCTTCCATCGAGCTCCAGATGACATAACTATCACTAAACTCCCACTGAGAGCCAAGCCTTTGAAAGCACCTCCTTGCTTTTGGAGAAGCAGACTCACCATTCAGCCGCATTCCTTCATACCCAAAACGTGAAATGCCAGTGAAATTTTAATTAACAAATCCAAGGCTCAAATGAGGATGTTCATATAAAGTAATATAAAACCTTCTATAAGCCATCGTAATGAGCGTGAACTTAATCACAATAAAGAAATGCATTTAGTTAGGTAAAAAGATTTTAATTAGTGCTATTCAGAGATGTATATTAAGTGGTAAAGGCAGTTAAATATCCATAAACTGAAAATTAACTGTAAAGAGCCCCAGCTCATATTTGTTTTCTTACCATCCTATAGCCTTCAAATCATTTTCTTTCCCCAAACAATTGCTCACAACCCACGCATGTAAATTTTTCTCCATCTCAAAAGAAGTGTAGTCCTTTGGCTGTACCAGCATCTCAGGCAAAAAGGACCAAGTGAGCCATATGTGCCCAGGGCCATCAGATTCGGTCCCTGGATACATGGATTTCACGTGTTAGAAGTGCAGAGTCCAGCTCCAACCCCGATCTGTCGAATCAGACTCTTTCCTTGTGTTTCCATTATCCTAATATCCACAGTCTCTGCTCTATTTGTAAATGCTTTCTATATCCTTCACTGAATTATAAGCTCCTTGAGAGTAGGATTACCTTACTCATCTATATTTCATTGAACACTTTAATCCCCTAGCAGAGGGACACAGCAGTTACTTGCGTATTTTCTGAAACGATTTATACTTCGTGAAAATAACATAAAATTATTACAGAAACAATAGCAGCAGCAGCTACCATTACTGCCTCTCGAGCACCTCACACTTTAAGGTACTACCAACCTTGTAACAAAACTTCCTTTCTTTTTTTTTTATAGTTTTATTTTATTTTATTTTATTTTTACATCCCTCACACCGTGAACCCCCCTCCCCCCATCCACCACCACCCCGACCTCACACCGAGCCATCACATTATACACATAAAATTATAGTTGGCATTCATTAATGTCCAGCCTCTGGTGTACAATGCCATGACCAGGCATCCACAGCATCCCTGAGGTGGTCTCCCAAACAGGACACATGTCCATCGGATACCCAACAAAATCCCCAAACACTATTGAATAAGTTCCCCAAAGTAATTCTCAAAAAACCCTGAGGCCATCTTGTGGTCACCAGCCGCCCCCCAATCCCTTCACCCTTCCCCCCATCCCCAACCCCCTCCCCCCCCCGCCCATCTAACAACTCTCAGTTTTTTGTGTCCCCAAAACTGTTTCTGATTAGTTCATACACATATTCTTTTCTTTAGATTCCGCATATAAGTGAGATCATATGGTACTTGTCTTTCTCTTTCTGACTTATTTCACTTAACATAATGTTCTCTAGATCCATCCATGTTGTTGCAACTGATAAGATTTCTTTTTTCTTTATGGCTGCATAGTACTCCATTGTATAAATGTACCACAGCTTCTTAATCCAGTCATCGACCGATGGGCATTTCGGTTGTTTCCATATCTTGGCTATTGTGTAAAGTGCTGCAATAAACATAGGAGTGCATACAGATTTTTGAGT
Organism: Rhinolophus hipposideros; assembly: GCF_964194185.1. NCBI lineage: Eukaryota > Metazoa > Chordata > Mammalia > Chiroptera > Rhinolophidae > Rhinolophus > Rhinolophus hipposideros. The sequence goes on from NC_138050.1 coordinate 5,952,496, forward strand.
TGGAGTTTTGGATTTCTCCGGGTAGATGCCTAGGAGTGGAATTACAGGATCATAGGGTAGTTCTATCTTCAGATTCCTGAGATACCTCCATACTGTTTTCCATAGTGGCTGCACTAATCTGCAATCCCACCAACAGTGCACTAGCGTTCCCTTTTCTCCACATCCGCGCCAGCATTTGTTGTTTGTTGATTTATTGATGATAGCCATTTTGACTGGGGTGAGGTGGTATCTCATTGTGGTTTTTATTTGCATTTCTCTGATGGTTAGTGAGGTTGAGCATTTCTTCATATGTCTTCTTGCCTTCTGTATGTCCTTTTTAGAAAAATGTCTCCTCAAGTCCTCTGCCCATTTTTTAATTGGGTTGTTTGTTTTTTTGGAGTTGAGTTGAGTAAGTTTTTTATAGATTTGTGATATTAATCCCTTATCAGATATATCATTGGCAAATATCTTTTCCCATTCAGTAGGATCCCTTTTTGTTTTATTGATGGTTTCCTTTGCTGTGAAAAAACTTTTTAGTTTGATGTAATCCCACATATTTATTTTTTCTCTTACTTCCCTCGCGCGAGGGGATATATCAGTGAAAATCTTACTCCGGGTAATGTCCATGAAGTTTCTTCCTATATTTTCTTCAAGATATTTTATGGTTTCAGATCTTACATTTAAGTCTTTAAGCCATTTTGAATTTATTTTTGTATATGGTGTGAGGAGGTGGTCCAGCTTCATTTTTTTGCATGTGTCTGTCCAGGTTTCCCAACACCACTTATTGAACAGACTGTCTTTACCCCATCGTACATGCTTGTTTCCATTGTCGTAGATTAGATGGGCATATAGGCATGGATTTACTTCTGGACTCTCTATTCTGTTCCATTGATCTATGTGTCTGTTTTTATGCCAGTACCACGCTGTTTTGATTACTGTAGCCTTGTAGTATAGTTTGAAATCAGGTATCGTTATACCTCCCACTTTGTTCTTATTTCTCAAGATTGCTGAGGCTATCCGGGGTCTTTTATGGTTCCATATAAATTTCAGGATTATATGTTCTATTTCTGTGAAAAACGTCATTGGTAGTTTGATAGAAATTGCATTGAATATGTATATTGCCCTAGGCAGTATGGACATTTTAACTATATTAATTCTTCCTATCCATGAACATGGAATGTGTTTCCATCTATTTATGTCTTCTTTCATTTCTTTCTTCAGTGTCGTATAATTTTCTGAGTACAGATCTTTTACATCTTTGGTTAGATTTATTCCCAGATATTTTATAGTCTTTGGAGCAATTGTAAATGGAATTGTTTTTTTAATTTCTCCTTCTGATATTTTATTATTGGTATATACAAATGCAACTGATTTCCGAATATTAATTTTATATCCTGCGACTTTACTAACTTCATCTATCAGCTCTAATAGTTTCTTGGTGGAGTCTTTAGGGTTCTCTATATATAGTATCATATCATCTGCATATAGTGATAATTTTACTTCCTCCTTACCAATTTGGATGCCTTTTATTTCTTTCTCTTGTCTGATTGCTGTAGCTAGAACTTCCAGCATTATGTTGAATAGAAGTGGAGAAAGTGGGCAACCTTGTCTTGTTCCTGATCTTAGGGGGAATGGTTTTAGCTTTTCTCCATTGAGTATGATGTTAGCTGTGGGTTTGTCATATATGGCCTTTATTATGTTAAGATATGATCCCTCTATTCCCACTTTCTTAAGGGTTTTTATCATAAAAGGTTGCTGTATTTTATCAAATGCTTTTTCTGCATCTATTGATCAAAACTTCCTTTCTGGAAGAATTCTTGTGCCTATTTGACAGAGTGACACTGGGAGTCTGAGAGCTTACGTAGGTTGTCCAGTTCAGAGGTCATCAAGGTGAGGTCCCCAGGTGAGCCCGGTCAGCATCAGCTGGAAACTTGAGGGGAATGTCAATTTGCAGGGCCCATGCCCCACTCACAGGTTTCTCTTGACTCAGGAAAGGATACTGAACTTTGGTAAGATCTTGCCACAGCCTTGAAGTGAAAATGCAAATACATCATTCTTTGAGGCAGTGTCTTTTAGAGATTATGTTGTTCCACAGAGACTTCCGGAACATTTCAGTTAACCGAATGCTTATCTATCATCCCAACTCAACCCAACACTGGGGCGCAGTGCATGAGGGGCACATACACCCAGCTACTTCCATCAGGGAGATGGTCTAAATGAGCATGGGCTTTAGGAAGACTTTCCATTATCTCAGAATGCAGTGAAGGAACAAAATGGCACAAAAAGCAAAAAGTAAAGACACAGAGATCACAGCAGCTGGATGATTTATTCCAGCTGTTGCTAACTGAGAAGCCATTATTTGATAGGGCAGAAGTATTTCCTGGTCCTACTTGGGAAAAAAAAAAAAAGAAGTTTAAGGCTAAGGGTAAAATAATAGGCTTGAATATCAGTAAGATTTTCACCCAAGGAATGTCATAACTGGGTACAGCTGACTCACAGTCACATGCACACCCGTTTTGTCACGCTCATTATATCTGTTTTATCATTTGTCACATTGAGACTACACCACCTCATAGAGACCAGAAGATGCTCATAAATGAGGATTTTCTTCTAACAGAGATTTTTACCATGTTTTTTATTCTCTTCTCACTTGTCATGCATTTTCCTTCAACATTGTTGGTGTGTGAGTGTGTGTTTTCAGTTGTGAAAACACTTGAAGCATTATCCAAGCCATGAAGATCAATATTTACAAAAGATGTGAAAGAAGCAGGTCCATATTCGTGGGCTTTGGGATATGTTAATATATCTCGAGACCCACTTCACAATATCCATAAACAAATTTCATAATTACTCAGCACAAGACTATCAAAGTGATTCCATATAAATTTTAGGATTATTTGTTCTAGTTCTGTGAAAAATGTCATTGGTCATTTGCTTGGGATTACGTTGAATCTATATATTGCCTTAGACCAGGGGTGTCCAAACTTTTCTCAATGTTTTTCACCAAGGGCCACATGCAGTAAAATACACAAACAGCCGGGCCACTCACTCGAGGTGAAGTACGTATTGCCTCACCTGGTTTATTTAAGTAAACTAAATATATTTTTGGAATTTGCTGCGGGCCAATAAAAAACGGATTGCGGGCCGCAGTTTGGACACCCCGGCCTTAGACAGTATGCACATTTTAGCTATATTAATTCTTCTTATCCATGAGCATGGTATATGTTTCCATTTATTTGTATTTCTTTAATTTCTCTCTTTTGCTTCCTTGGTTAAATTGACTCCTAAGTATTTTATTGTTTTAGAAGCAATTGTAAATGGCATTGTTTTCTTAATTTCTCCTTCTGAGGGGGGTGTAAATGTCCATTACATTGCTTTGTACACCAGAAACAAATTTTAAAAATAATAACAACAATAATAATAAAAAGACTATTGAAGTGAATATTCAGGCACAATGAAGAGCAAGATGTCACATGAGGCATGTGACAATGCAGCCCAACTGAGAAGGAGAAATTCCATAAGAGGTGGTAATATATATACAGCAGACTGAAATTTTCCAAACAAGAGAGGGAAAGTGAACAGCCTGCTCTGTGAAATCACGAGTTCCCTTTAATGGAGCTGGTTAAAATGGGCATGGAATTCATTGTCTGTTGCCTCCTGTAATAAACCATCTAACTCATGGGCAGACAGCAGTAGAAAAAATAAATAGAAACGCATAGACTGGCCTCAGGATAGGACCTAAGGGAAAAAAAGTTATGTATATGAATAAAATGGCCCAAGTAGTCTTCATTACAGCTGTACATTCATAATGCATTTAAAAACTAATAATTAATTTAAATAAATAAATGTGTTCCTCAGTGGGGTAATTTTAAACATATTTTTAAACATAAACATATTCTATTACCAATCTTTATAAACATGAATAATCATGGACGATGGATTGCCATTCTAATTACAGTGATTCTGCTTATTTTCATTAAAAAAAAACAAAAAACAGAAAAACCCTGAGAACTAGGTCTGGGAGAACTCTTGAGAAATCTGAGGCACATGGAAGATCAGAAAGCGACATCTTCTTCCTTGGGGATGCTTCTTACTCTCCATACACCTGAGTTTCCTCATTTGTAAAATGTAGTTAATATTAATACCTACCTCACAGGTACATTGCAGCAAATGTGGTGAAAGATGAGAAAGGTGCATTGGGTCATGCTGCAGCTCGCTGCACATGAGTC